>NW_019154108.1:1634667-2248368 GCF_002288905.1 Enhydra lutris kenyoni | reverse complement strand
CTTCCAAAGAACCAGCTCCTAGTTTCATTGATTTGTTCTACTGTTCTTTTGGTTTCCATTTCATTGATTTCTGCTCTGATCTTTATTATTTCTCTTCTCCTGCTGGGTTTAGGCTTTCTTTGCTGTTCTTTGTCCAGCTTCTTTAGGTGTAGGGTTAGGTTGTGTATTTGAGACCTTTCTTGTTTCTTGAGAAAGGCTTGTATCGCTAGATGTTTTCCTCTCAGGACTGCCTTTGCTGTGTCGCACAGATTTTGAACAGTTGTGTTTTCATTGTAATTTGTTTCCATGAATTTTTTTCAGTTCTTCTTTAATTTCCTGGTTGACCCATTCATTCTTTAGTAGGATGCTCTTTAGCCTCCATGTATTTGGGTTCTTTCCAACTTTCCTCTTGTGACTGATTTCTAGCTTCAGAGCATTGTGGTCTGCAGATATTCAGGGAATGATCCCAGTCTTTTGGTACTGGTTGAGACCTGATTTGTGACCCAGGATGTGATATCTTCTGGAGAATGTTCCGTGTGCACTAGAGAAGAATGTGTATTCTGTTGCTTTGGGATGGGATGTTCTGAATATATCTGTGATGTCCATCTGGTTCCAACTCATATGTTTTTTAAAAAGAATTAGAATATTACACACGAACACCTGTTGACCATTACTCTATAATCTGAGTTTGGAGTCTGTTCATTCTTCTAGATCTTTTTCATATATGCCTTTATATATATATATATATATATATATATATATATATATAAACTCAAACACACACACACACACACACACACACACATATATACACATATATATGAATTTTTTATATAGTATTATTTTGTAAAAATTTAATAATATACTACTTTTTGTTAATTTTTTCTCTTATAGTAATGTTTTGAGATTACATGCAAATGGATATATATAATATAATAACTTTTTTAAAGATTTTATTTATTTATTTGAGAGAGAGAAATAGCAAGAGAGAGCACAAGCAGAGATGAGAGGGAGAAGCAAGCTCCCCACTGAGCAGGGACCCTGACGTGGGGCTCAATCCCAGGACTCTAGGATCATGACCTGAGCCAGAAGCAGACCCTTAACCGACTGAGCCACCCAGGTGCCCTGTAATCTAATTAGTTTTTAAACTATGTTTTATTACTGCTTTTTATGAAGCTTATATAAGCTTTAGCCATCCCATTTAGCCATTTAGCCATATTGATTGGTCATTATATTGTTTCCAAATTTTTCTGTGGAAACATTGCTTCAGTGAACATCTTTGTACATCTTTTCTTCCTCATCTTCTCCTTGTCCTGCTTCTCTTTCTCCTTCTTCTCCTCCTCCTCCTCCTCCTCCTCCTTCTCCTCCTTCTTCTCCTTCTTCTCCCCTCTCCTTCTTCTCCTCCTCCTCCTCCACTTCCTCCTCCTCCTCCTTCTTCTCATCATCCTTCTCCTTCTTCTCCTCCTCCTCCTCCTTTCAGACATAAAGCCATCTACTTAAAGCATGGATCCAGGGGTGCCTGGGTGGCTCAGTGGGTTAAGCCTCTGCCTTCAACTCAGGTCGTGATCTCCGGGGCCAGGGAGCGAGCCCCGCATGGGGCTCTCTGCTCAGTGGAGAGCCTGCCTCCCTCTGCCTGCCTCTCTGCCTACTTGTGACATCTCTCTCTTTCTCTCTTTCAAATAAATAAATAAAATCTTTAAAGAAAAATAAAGCATGGATCCAGGATACTTAGTGACACTTGCGTTCCTGCAGCAGGGACCAGAATCCTATTGCATTTAAACTGAACAGAAGCTGGGGCTAAAAGAATAAGAAAGTAGGTTTTTTTGTTTGTTTTTATGTAATTTGAACCACAGGATTTTGTGTTTATTTTTTCTTCCGACTCAATTCCATGAATCCCATAGCCTATTTAATTTATTGAGTTTATTTTTTTTCAATTAATTAACATGTAATATATTACTTGTTTCAGAGATACAAGTCTGTGATTCATTAGTCTTATACAATACCCAGTGCTCATTACAACACATACCCTCCCCAGTGTCTATCACCCAGTTACCCCATTTTCCCACCCCCATCCCCTGCAGCAATCCTCAGTTTGTTTCCTAAGAGTAAGGGTCTCTTATGGTTTGTCTTCCTCCCTGGTTTCATCACAAGCAAGGGGTTCTTTAAGGTGTGTACACAGAAACAGAGGTCATACAGAAATACAGGTCATAATGTTTTAAGGTATTTTGCCAAACTGCTTTCCAAAATGGTTGTGCTGCTCTGTCCCCAGACCAGTGGAATATGAAAGCAATCAAACTTAAAATATTTTTACATTGTGTTATGGTAATGAACAAGTTCTCTTTGTTTTAAATTGCATTTGCCTGATTTCTAATGAAATTTGCTTTTTTCCTCATGTCACTTTTGGAATTTCTACCCTGTGAAGTCTGTATTCCTGTCTAAAGTATTCGTGTGTGTGTGTGTGTGTGTGTGTGTGTGTGTGTGTGTGTGTGACTATACATATATTTATATTTATATAAATATATCCTTTTTACATAAATAATTTAGTATATAAATTTATATCGTTTATATCCTTTTTCTTTTATGTGCTTAGAAATAGTTTTTCTCAATTTGTTGTCTCTTTTTTATATCATGTATTTTTCCATCTGTTTACTTTCACCCTATTTGTGCCTTTGAATCTAAAATGTTTGTATTGTAGAAAGTATATAGTTGGATCATACTTTTTTTTTAAATTCTGCCAGTCTCTCCCTTTTGATTAGAGTGTTTTGTCTATTTACCATTAATGTAATTATTCATAAAGCTTGTTATTTAACACTTTGTATTTGTTTTCTATATCTTTTATCATTTTTGTTTCTATAACCCCTTATTACTGCCTTCTTTTATGTAAAATGGGCATTTTTTAGTATATCATTTTAATCCTTTTGCTGTTCTTTTATTACGTTTTCCTGAATTCTTTTCTGAGTGTTTGCCCTAGAATTACAGTTACCATCTTAAATTAAAATAATGTAGTTCAAATTAATAGTAATTTAACTTGAATAGTATGTAAAAACTTTGCTCCAATATACCTGTATCCCCTCTCCACTCCTTTGTACTATTGTAGTAATACAAGGTACATCATTACGCATTATTTGCCTATCAGCACAGTAATATAATTATTAATGTATGAGTTTTTTAATCAGATAGAAGAGTACAGTCAGAAATATGTTTATACTGTCTTTTTATTTATATAGTTATCTTTACCAGTGCTCTTTATTTCTTTGTGTGGATTTAAGTTCTTCTCTGATATTTTTTCATTTAAGCCTGAAGGATTCCCTTTAGTATTTCTCATAGGGAAGGTTTAATATCAGCAAATTATTTAAATTTTTGTTTACCTAAGAATAGAAATGACTTAATTTTTCCTTGGTGTTTGAATGGTAGTTTTGCTGGATGTAGAATTCTTGTTTGACTGTCTTTTTCTTTTAGTACTTTGACTATACCACCCCATTGTCTTCATGTCTCCACGGTTTCTGATATGAAATTTGTTGTTAATCTTATTAAGGATCCTGTGTAACTATTGAGCTGCTTTCTTCTTGCTGCTTTCAACATTTTCTTTGCCTTTGGCTTTTACCAGTTTGTCTTGCTTGGAGTTCATGGAACTCCTTGGATCTGCAGATTCATGTTTTTCATCAATCTTGGGAAATTTTGAGCATTATTTTGTCAAATATTCATTTAGCTCCTTTCTCTACTTTCCTTTTGGGACTCCATGTTAGTATGATTGTTTGGTGCCCTGTATGTCCTTGAGGCTCTATTTATTTTTCATTATTTTTTCTTTCAGTTTCTTAGACTGGATAATCTTAATTGGCCTGCCTTTTAATTTGTCAATTCTTTCTTTTTCTAGTTCACATCTGCTGTTAATACCTTCTGACCAACTTTTCATTTCAGATGTTGTACTTTATAACTCCAGAATTTTCATTTGGTTCGTATTTTGTGATTTGTATCTCCTTATTGATATTATTTGTTTGATGAGACATCATTCTCCTACCTTCCCATACTTTTCTTTAAATCTTTTGATAATCTTCTTTAGTTCATTGAATATATTTACAATAGCTAGTTTAAAGTCTTTGTCTCATAAATTCAACATCCAAGCTTCCTCATGGACAATTCCTATTGACTCCAGTGTTTACTGAGTACAGGACATAGCATCCTGTTTTCTCACATGTCTTTTAGTTTTTATTGTTGTTGAAATACTTTGGGGGCACTCCCTCTAGAGCTTGTTATATTTGCTGTTGGTTTAATGAGTGTCTTGGGTTAATTCTGAAAAGTCTGTATTCTTTGTGCTGTCACTGGAGCTTTCTAGCTCAGTTAGTTTAGTGTTAACTAATGATTAGATAGAGGTTATTTATTTATTTATTTTATATTTTTATTTATTTATTTGACAGACAGAGATCACAAGTAGGCAGAGAGGCAGGCAGAGAGAGAGGAGGAAGCAGGCTCCCTGAGGAGCAGAGAACCCAATGTGGGGCTCGATCCCAGGACCCTGGGATTATGACCTGAGCTGAAGGCAGAGGCTTTAACCCACTGAGCTACCCAGGCACCCCTGGATAGAGGTTTTTTAAATGCCTGGCCCTAAGTGTCCCAACCTCTGCTGAGGGGCTGTGTCTATGTGTCTGTTGGAGCATGTCTTCAGTATTTAAGCAGATAGTTTATAAGACCTTAGCCTTTACCTTTTTTAAAACTCTTTTTTTACTTATTTAGTTAATCTCTACACCCAGAGTGGGGCTCGAACTCATGACCCTGAGATCAAGAGTCTCATGCTGTACTGATGGAGCCTGCCGGGAACTCCCAAGCCCTTCACGTTTAATTCCTGCTTGTCCATTGCCTCAGGGTTGGCCAGAGATGAGAGAGTAGGTCTTTCTTAGGTCTTTCCCAGATATCAGCACATTCCTGCACATGTATATGGCCTTCTAGTTCCCCAGGAATTTATTGGAGCTTTTTAAAGACCTTGTAAATATCTCATTCCCCAGGTTTTTCCTTTTAAGGTGTTTTGGTCAGACTCTTGTTAACCCCAACTGGCAAGGCTACCACATGCAGTTACAATGTTGCCATCAGTGGTTTTCCACAAATGCCCTGGGTATAAACCTGTACAAAGCAATTTCTGAGTCAGGTAGAATAAATGCAAACCCTGAGAATGGAGCTTTCCAGCAAATATCCAGATAGGTCACATAGTGACAGCTCACTGGAGTAGGGGTTTTCAGGAGTGCCAAATTGTTCTGCCTCTTCCAGTTGCTGCTATGGTGCTCTTTTTCACAGATATTAAAATTGCAGTGCTGTTGGTTTTCAAGGCTTCCACAAAGTTACACAGAGGGGATAAAATTAGGGCAAGTTGAAACAGAGTTTTTACTGCTTTTACTAAGGTTCAGCCATATTTCTTAACTGTTGCAAAATGTAGTTAATTTCCAGGGTTCTAAAAAAGTTAATGGCACTTTTTACCAGTGTTTTAATTCACTTGTGGAGGAGTGGATTTTTGGAGGTCTTTACCGTTGTTTCAGAAATGCTTGGTTCTGGAATTCATTTTTGTTGAAAGTAAGAGGTAGAGGTATACGTTTTTTGCATGTTCAATGGCCAGTTATTCCAACCTACTTAGTGAATAACTCCTTCTTCCTCCAAAGATTTGAAATGCCTTTTCTGTTAAATGCCTGGCATTCTGTTATGCAATAGATACTTCTTGAAAGCTTATTCTGTGCCATGTACTATTCTGATACTTTCATAGGTATGTTTTAATGCTTTCTTTTCTTTTCTATTGATCTATTTGATAATGTGCATGTGATGTTTTGTTTTGTATTTTCAATAGAGTTTTAGAATAGGTAGGAGAAGTGTTCCAGTTTATTGATTTTTTAAAAATAGGTGTTACTGGTCTTGTACATTTTTTGAATATATTATTTTGAGATTTTTGAGATCACTTTATCATACGCTCTAAAAATTATAATGGAATTTTAATTATAATTAAAGGGAAGGCAGAACACCTTTACCGGTCTCTCTAGATTGCTTGCTCCATCAGACCCCCTTTATGAAGTTCTAATGCAGTTTCTGCTTCTAGGAGATGCTGTCAAGTGGTGAACTGCCAGTTCCCTGGATGTATTAGCTCCCCACTTTGGAGAGCTTTCAGCACCGTGGACAGCACCCCCTGCTGTCCATTCTACATGCTCAGTTCCCACTTGTTGCTCTTGGCTCCAGTGTTCTGGACCTGTTACCCTGGGGAGGAGTGGGGGGCGGTGTGTAAGGGAAAGGCGGGTTATTCTTTGGTCCTTGGCCAATTTTGGCCTGTGACTGGCCCTGCCCCACCACCGCTGTGAGAATCTCTCCCCAGAGCTGGTTCCTTTGCATCTCTCAGTTCAAGACCTCAGTGACAGTGAGTGGGGTGAAGAGTGCCAGGAGCACACAAGAGCCCTACTATTTCAGGCTTCACTGCATCTCTCCTTTGCCTTCCCTTCTAGTCATTTGGCAACTTCTACCTTACTTTTCAATCATAATATAAAATACATATTTATTTTTAAAAATCCCCATATAAATGGACCCACACAGTTCAAGCCAGTGTGTTCAAGGGCCAACTGTATATTCTAAGAAATACTGTTTCCCCTGGATTATAGCGGTGAAATAGTAATGCTGGATAAATAGAGTTAACTAGATTTTTTATTAAGTAAAACTTTGTGGAGCCTTTACATGTTAATGTATATTGCCTACCTATTTACTTCACTTCAGAAGATTTGTTCAGATCATATGGTATACCAGTACTCTGCATTGTGAGTATAAATAACATGAAATTATAGGATGTTTTCTAGTTTGAAAAATGCCTCACGAAGTAGATTAATGATACTTGTTTCATAATCTGAATGGCCACAGAGCACAAATAAGTTGAACACTTTCATTACCATAACAAATACCAATAACTCAGTCCATGAAGTGCAGTAGATTCTGAGTTCCTATTATAGAAAGTTGAATTATGATCTCTGTATAACACACAGATATTTCCTTTAATGCTTTAATATTTTAAGATTTGGTAAGCCATATAACAATTCTAATTTGAAACCAGTCTCATTGCTTTATGTTTACTTAGTATATGGTAATTCTCATTAATCAGTTCACTAAGTTTTTCCCCTTCTAAATATAAAAATCTAGCAGAGATGTTTATTCTACCCTGAAGCTAATTTTGTGGAAAAGATTTGTTTTATTTATGTCTGTTGGCATTAATTTAACATAATACTAAAATAGATTTATTTTTGTGTGTATAAGCTTTAGCTGGTTATTAATTTGCTTCAGTGGAGCTAGTGTTAGCCTGCTAAATTGTTCATTTTTTTTTTAGGCTCATTCTAGTTTTTTCCTTCTTCACAAACACATTAAATCAGATGTAAAAAAACAAACAAAAAATGTCACTGCAGTAGCAAGATTACAAGTGGAAATACAAACAAGAAAGAAATGGTCTTTTTGTTATTTTGTCACTATGATTTAGATAAAGTTTCTAAGTAAAAGTTGCATTTCAGCTTCAAAAACAGCTTTCTGTGTTGGAAAGAAGCATCCTCCTTTTTTGTCCCAGTTCTATCTTAGCTTTGTTATTTATTAATAAGTAGACATTTAAAACCAATCACCCTTTATACCTCAGGCAAGGCGATTGATCATTTTTGCATGTTCCTTTTTTCTTTAGAAACTGCCCTTGGTGCATTAGCAAGAGTCCTAAGAGAAGACTGGAAACAAAGTGTTGAGTTAGCTACAAATATAATTTACATCTTTTTTTGCTTTTCCAGGTAAGTATAAAAATAAGGAAATAAAAGTAGAAGTCTATCTGTGTTTCACTCTGTCAGTGGTTTGGATTGTGGATTATGGGTTTGCTCGGTCTTCCTGTGTGTCTGCCCATGCCCTGCCTCTGAACTCTTACTCTCTTTCCCTTTCTCTGCCCTCTCCATTGTTCTGTCCTTCATTCAGTCTATACTGACCCATGCATGTACATGGATATACACAGAATAGGATAGGAAATTGGTTTAGAATTTAAGAGTAGGGACTCTGGAAATAGACTGAATTTGAATCCAAGTACTGCTGTTTACTGCATGTGTGTTCTTGATTACATAATTCTGTGCCTCAATTTCCTCGTCTGTAAACTGGATAGTAATAGTAATACTATTTTTGGATACTTTTTAGAGTAAAGCATGACCCAGAGTACGTGCCAGTATATATAGGTATATGTGTGTATATATATTTCTATATGTGTATATATGTATGTATACATGTATATATAACTTATGTATCCATATATGCTGTTTATTTACATATATTCTCTAGAAAGATGTTTATTGAGACATTGTGAAAAGTTTCTAGCCAATCTCCAGAGAATTGCCTCTATTCTAAAAATGTGCCAGCATTAACAGATAGGTATTTATTGAATAAATACATGTATGAATGAATTGTATAGGAAACATATGTAAAAACCTGATTACTAATATTTTACTGGCTTACTCTCTGGTAATCTATTTTATTGAATATTAGTATTGTTGCATTATTATTTTACAGTAGTCTGAAATGTTGAGAGTATCTGCATAGTTAAAATGGTGGTTGACTACAAAAAATGCATTTTATTTCGTTTCTAACTTAAAAATAATTTTATTTCAGGTAAGGGTAATATATATAAAGTAATCTTATAATTTCAGGTCTTCATAGTATACCATGGATGTATTCATTTATTGAAATATATATCACATTTATGTTCTACATTAATTGTACCAATATTCAAGTGTTTATCCAAAATAACTTTCCTGAATGTAAAAAACATTGCTTTAAATACATAACTAAAATCTCTTCTTTAAAGCTTTTCTCAGTTTCATGGACTTATCACTCACTATAAAATTGGAGCTCTGTGTATGAATATCATTGATCATGAATTAAAAAGACATGAGCTGTGGCAAGAAGAACTCTCTAAGAAGAAGAAGGCTGATATCCTTTTAAAGTGGCATTTCACCCCAGTATTGTTGCTGTGAGCTTTGGATGGGTGGGATAGTTTGGGGTTTTTCTTGCCGTTTACATTATTTGGAAAAATAAAAGAGTGTTGAAGGTTAAGATGAAGAGTGAGACTATCAGAATGAATATAGTTTGATGTATGTTTTTTATCTCTTTGGTTAGTTGATAAGATAGAAGGAGCAGATAATAGTGGTCCTAGGTAATTGAACTGGTGAGTGGCTATATCATTATGTCCCCTAAGGTCCTTTGGTTAGCCGAAGTCTGACTCACCACTGTTGTTTATTAGTTCTGTCTTTGTCATAAGGTGACTTTGATTGGAATGGGTATGAATTTGATGAACAGAGTTTTAAATTCTATTTTGCTAATAAGTAAGTGCAAAAATTCTTAATACATATACATTTGAGAGGCCTGCAGAATGATGGAACCAAGGAAAAGAATCTTAAAAAATGATCTATTTTAACCTATCCTTCAATCAGGAATCTTTTCTGCAGCTTCCCTTACAATTTGGTTATTTACTCTCTTCTTTGACAATGTCACTGCTTATCGATTTAGTTTATTCTCTGGTTTGATATCCTATTTATTACTAATGTTATTTGCTTTAGGGTACTAAAATCCACTTGTCAATAACTTCTGTCCCTTGAATCTGATCTTGTATGCTAGAGCAATATAGACTTAAGGGGAGTCTCTTAAACATCACGTTTCTTGTATTTGAACATATTCATCATATTGCTTCTACAGTTTAATTTTTCTAGATCAAAGGCCCTTGCTTTTTCATAAGGCTTATTCAGCAACCATACTGGTAATTTTCCTTTGAACCCCATATTTATTGATCTCTTTTAAAAAGTAAAAATAGTATTACTGTTGTGCAGAGTATCATATGTTTCTTGCCTCTCCATCGTGGAATCCTCATGATAATCTAAAAGTGTACCCTAACACTCACACAGCTTTGACCTTTCTTAGTTAGGATCTTTCCAGGTATAGAAATTTTCTATTTGTGCTGTGAGCTTTGGACATTCTAGATTGGTGTTGAATTAAACTCTGTGGACAGTTCAATAATCCTGGAGACTTTAGATCGTTTCTGGAGTCACAAGTCTACTAAATATACCCAAAGTTCATTAAATAGGTGGGGTATGGAGAAAACTACTAACGGAACTTTTAGCAATCATTAATTTATATTTTGTGATTGTTCAGTGACAGGAACTGATATTTCAGGACACACCGTGTTCCTACGAGTGTCAGCTGCCATTGACTGTAAGAGGCATCGTTATTCATGAGTCACTAAGAATGGAAAATGTTTCAATGAAATTATGACATATCATGGATTATAGGATATACTGAATTGCAGGAGATTCCTTGTGTTTTGACACAAGCAGCAGTCAACAAGGAGGAAGTTTTTAAGTGCTTGGGGATCCTGAAGTCACACTGAAATAATTGATTATTTTTACAGGTGTCCAGGGGATTATTTGGGGCCATAAGATATAATTTTAAATTTTTGTTGACCTCTAACTTCGGGATATTTGTCTTTTGCTAGCAAGTCTTTAAGAGGGTATGAAAGAACTTTAGATCTAATCAACATTCTTTGAATATTCTGGGCATATGTCTGAGGTGGAATTTAGGATTCTTATTAACTACAACACTCTGTAACGCAGTAATCCTTTCGGTTCATGGATCCACTTGTTAATATGTTGAAAGAAACTTGTATGCGTTTGTAAGATATTTGCATAAAATTTCTGGGGATTCAGGTATTTGGTAACAACCCAAACATGTGTTCACCCAAGGTCTCCAAGCATCTTTGAGCCCTTGGTTAAGAAGTTCTAACAATTGTTGTGCAAAGATGAATATTTGAGTTTTAAATGATTGGTTAGAGAAAATAGCTAAATAATGCTGCACATGAACTACAATAGTACTATTCTTCATGGTATTTTTCAGTAGATTTTCTTTGCTTCATTGAGTATAGATGATCCTTAACTTAAGTTGCTTACTTGATGAAGACCCTGAAAACCAAACCTTGAGAAAAGATTATGAAAAAACCTTTAAAAAATACCAGGGGCTTGTGGTAAAACAGGAACAACTCTTACGAGGTATGATTTCCTAAGCAATGAGAGACACAACAAAGTGCTTACACTACATTAATTTTGTTCAATTTTTTTTCAGATCAGTAAAACTAGTATCAGAATAATTGAAAAGTCTCTAAATTTTAATATGCTATAAATTCTTTTGTTTTTAGCTTGTGTAATAATGTTTTAAGTTTCATTCTGCTATTTTTCCACAAAAAGGCCCTAATCAGCTCTTAAATGTGTATATACTTGTAATTTATTTACTCAGAAAGGATTGTTTTTAAAGATTTTATTTATTTATTTAACAGAGAGATACACAGCCAGAGAAGGAACACAAGCAGGGAGGAGTGGGAGAGGGAGAACCAGGCTTCCCGCTGAGCAGGGAGCCTGATGCGAGGCTTGAACCCAAGACCTTGGGATCATGACCTGAGCCGAAGGCAGCCGCTTAATGACTGAGCTACCCAGGCGCCCCTCAGAAAGGATTTTTTAATCCAGTGTTTGTCCTTTTCAATAATGACAATCTGATCCCTTGAACACTAATATTAACTAATTTTAGTTGTAATAGTACTAGTATCTTATTTAACTTGTTTTCCTAGAAATCGCTAAAAGATTTTTCAAAAACTTCTCTTGATTAATAAAAGTTTCTTTCTTCTTTCTGAGGTTTATTGAGAGCTCAACAATTCAGTAGTATGGTTTCACAATCATTGTAGGAGATGCAAAGTCTTATGAACATTAGTGAAAATAATGTGGGGATTTTAAGTGTGCCTTCGACTCCTGCTTTGTAGTTGACTATTGATTTTTTTCTAGTTTTGTTGAGGTGTAATTGACATATAACACTGTGTTAGGTGAAGACACACAGTGTGATGAGCTGGTGCACACATATATTGCAGAAATGTTTACCACAGTAAGGTTAGTTAAAATGTCCTTCACCTCACATAATTACCATTTTGTTGTTGTTATGGTGAGAAATTTTAGTATCTATTCTCATAGCAACATTCAAATATACAGTACAGTTTTGTTTACATTGGTTTACATTGTTTACATGGTTTACATTAGATCCCTGGAACGTACTTGTTTTATGTCTGGAGGTTTGTACCTGTTGACTAAGATCTTCCCCTTTCCCCCACAACCCAGCATCAGTCTACTCTGTTTTTAGGAGTACGGTATTTTCAGATCCCACATATTAAGTGAGAATATACAATATTTGTCTTCCTCTGTCTGATTTCACTTAAAATAATTCCCTCAAGGTCCATCTGTGTTGTCACAAATGGCAGAATATCCTCTTTTTTTTTAATGAATAATATTTCAGGGTGTGTGTGTGTGTGTGTGTGTGTGTGTGTGTGTGTGTGTACCACATCTTTATCTGTTCGTCCATCAATGGACAGTTAAGCTGCTTCATCTCTCAGTTATTGTGAATAATGCCTCACTGAACATAGGAATGCAGATAGCTCTTTGAGATCATCATTTCATTTCCTTTTACCCAGACATAGTGTTGCTGGATCATATGGTAGTTTTATTTTTAAATTTTTGAGAAACCTCCATACTCTTTTCCATAGTGGCTCCACCAATTTACATTCCTACCAAGAGTGCAGTTTACATTTCCCGCCAATTTACATTTTTTACTCCACATCCTTGTCAGCATTTATCTCTTATCTTTTTAATAATAGCCATTCTGCTTTATGAGGTATGAGGTGATCTGTCATTGTGGTATTGATTTCATTTGCATTTCCCTGATGATTAGTGATGTTGAGCACCTTTGTACTTATCTATTGGTGATTTGTACATCTTCTTTGGGGAAAATGTATTCAGATCCTTTGTCAATTTTTTTTAAAGATTTTTATTTATTTATTTGATAGACAGAGATCACAAGTAGGCAGAGAGGCAGGCAGAGAGAGAGAGGAAGGGAAGCAGGGTCCCCGCTGAGCAGAGAGCCCCATGTGGGGCTCAATCCCAGGACCCTGGGATCATGACCTGAGCAGAAGGCAGAGGCCTTAACCCACTGAGCCACCCAGGCCGCCCCCCTTTGTCCATTTTTAAATTAGATTTTTTATTTTGCTTTTTTTTTTTTTTTTTTGCTATTGAGTTTGAGTTTCTTACACCTTTTAGGTATTAACCCCATATCAGATACATGATTTACAGGTATTTTCTCCGATTCTGTAGGTTGCCTTTTCATTTTGTTGATTGTTTTTTGCTGTACAAAAGCTTTTTTAATTTGATGTAGTCTCACTTGTTGATAACTGCTTTTGTTGGTTGTGCTTTTGGTGTCATTTCCAAAAAAATCATTGCCAAAACTGATGTCAAGGAACTTTTTTCCTCTATTTTCTTCTAGGAATTTTACATTTTCAAGTCCTTAATTCTAAGGATTATTTTATTTCAGTCCTTTTTCTTTTTTCCTTTGTAAGTCCAGTTCATCTTTGTGAGTGGTATTAGGGGTCCAATTTCATTTTTTTGTATGTGAGTATTCAGTTGTCCCAGCATCCCCCTGCGCTTTTTTTTTTTTTTTTTTAAAGAAACTGTCCTTTCTCCTGTTGAGTATCCTTGGCTCTCTTGTCAAATATTAGTTGACCTTTATATGTGGATTTATTTTGAGCTCTTAGTTGTTTCATTGTTCTATTATGTCTGTTTTTATGCGAACACCATACTGTTTGATTACCACAGTTTCGTAATATATTCTAAAAACAAAGTATAAGGCCTCAGCTTTATACTTCTTCAAGGCTGCTTTGGCTGTTTTGATTCATTTTTTGTTTCATGTGAATTTTTGTTTTTTTTTTTTCTATTTCTGTGAAAAATTGGAATTCTGTGAAAAATTGACATTGGAGATTTTTTTTGACATTGGAATTTTGACAGAGGACATGGCTCTATAGATGTCTTTGGGTAGTATGGACATTTTAATGATAACTCATTCCATCCTTGAGCCCAGGATATCTTTACATTTATTTGTGTCTTCAGAGTTCTTTCATTAGTGTCTTAACAGTTTTCGGTGTATAGATCCTCCACTTCTTTGGTGAAATTTATTCCTAGGCATATTATTGTTTTCGATGCTATAATAAATGAGATTGTTTTATTTCCTTTTATAGTTGTTAGTGTATGGGAGGAGTACAACTGATTTTTTGTATTGATTTTTTTATCATAAAATTTTACCAAATTCATTTATTCTGAATATGGATAAGGAAGATGTGGTCCATATTCTAATAGTGTTTTAGTAGTCTTAAGGATATAAGATTATGTCTTCAGTAAATGGAGACATTTTCATGTCTTCCTTTCCAATTTTGTATGCCTTTATTTCTTTTTCTTGTCTAAATTCTCTGGCTAGTTCTTCCAGTATTATATTGAATAAAGGTGTCCAGAGTGAGCATTTCTTGCCTTGCTGCTAATCTTAAAGTAAAAGCTTTCATTTTTTCACTGTTAAGTATGATATTCTTACTAAAATTTTCAATTTAACTACTTTCTGTCCCTAGGAGTTTAATATGAAAAGATGTTGAATTTTGTCAAATGCTTTTTCTGCATCTACTGAGATGATCATATGATTTTTGTCTTTTATTCTACTAATGTGATGTGTCATATTTTTCTATTTGTGTATGCTGAACCATCTGTGCATCCCAGGGATAAATCCTTCTTTGTTGTGCTATGTGATACTTTTAATGTGCTATGCATTCAATTTGCTAGTATTTTATTGAGAATTTTTATATCTCTGTTCATCAACAATACTGGTCTGTAGTTTTTTGTTTTATATTTTTCCTTGTAGTGTCCTTATCTAGCTTTGTGTATCAGGGTAACTCTTCAACTTTTTGGAAGAGTTTGAGAAGGATTGGCATTTAGTTCTTCTTTAAGTGTTTGGTAGGAGTAGTCTGTGAAGCCATCTGGTCCTAGGCTTTTCTTTTTGCAAGGTTTGTGCTTATTGATTCAATCTGCTGACTCATTATTGGTCTGTTCAGATTTTCTTCATGATTCAGTCTTGATAGGTTGTATTTATCTAGAAATTTATTCTTTTTTCTAGGATATCCACTTGGCTTGTAATTATTTATCTTAGTCTCTCTTTTTTTTTTTTTTTAAAGATTTTATTATTTATTTGTCAGAGAGGGAGAGAGAGCAGGCAGACAGAAGGCAGTCAGAGGCAGAGGGAGAAGCAGGCTCCCTGCTGAGCAAGGAGCCCGATGTGGGACTCGATCCCAGGACGCTAGGATCATGACCTGAGCCGAAGGCAGCTGCTTAACCAACTGAGCCACCCAGGCGTCCCTTATCTTAGTCTCTTAAGATCCATTGTATTTCTGTTGTATTCATTGTAATGTCTCCTCTTTCATTTGTAATTTCATTTCAATCCTTTTTCTTTTTTCCTTTGTAAATCCATTAAAAGTTTAACTTTATCTTTTTAAAAACCCCAACTCTTAGTTTTGCTGAATCTTTTCTGAAGTTTTTCTCTTCTCTATCTAATTCATTTATTTCTGCTTTGATCTTTGTTATTTCCTTCATTCAACTACTTTGGGCTTCATTTGTTCTTTTTCTAGTTCTTCCAGGTGTAAAGTTCGGTTGTTTGAGATTTTTCTTTTTTTGTTTTCTTTTTTCTTCATGTTAGTATTTATGACTATACACATCCCTCTTCGTACTGCTTTTGCTGTGTACTTTAAGTTTTGGTATGTTGTGTTTGGTTTTGTTAGTTTCAAGGTCATTTTTTATTTTTTATTTATTTTATTATTATTATTATTATTTTTAACATATAATATATTTGTCCCAGGGGTACAGGTCTGTGAATCATGAAGCTTACACATTTCACAGCACTCACCATAGCACATACCCTTCCCAATGTCCATCACCCAGCCACCCTATTCCTACCCCTCCCACCCCCCAGCAACTCTCAGTTTGTTTCCTGAGATTAAGAGTCTCTTATGGTTTGTCCCTCTCCTGATCCCATCTTGTTTCATTTTTTCCTTCCCTACCCCCCAGACTCCCCACCCTGCTTCTCAAATTCCTCATATCAGATAGATCATATAATTGTTTTTCTCTGATTGACTTATTTTGCTCAGCATAAAACCCTCTAGTTCTATCCACATCCTTGCAAATGGCAAGATTTCATTTCTTTTGATGGCTGCATAGTATTCCATTGTATATATATACCACATCTTCTTTATCCATTTATCTGTTGATGGACATCTATGTTCTAAACATAGTTTGGAAAATGTGGACATTGCTGCTATAGACATTCAGGTGCATGTGCCCCTTCAGAGCACAAAAATTTGTATCTTTAGGGTAAATACCCAGTAGTGCAATTGCTGGGTTGTAGGGTAGCTCTATTTTCAACTTTTTCAGGAACCTCCATACTGTTTTCCAGAGTGACTGTACCAGTTTGCATTCCCACTGACAGTGTAGGAGGGTTCCCCTTTCTCTGCATCCTCACCAGCATCTGTCATTTCCTGACTTGTTAACTTTAGCCATTCTGACTGGTGTGAGGTGGGATCTCATTGTGATTTTTGATTTGTATTTCCCTGATGCCGAGTGATGTGGAGCACTTTTTCATGTGTCTGTTGGCCATCTGGATGTCTTCCTTGCAGAAATGTCTTTTCATGTCCTCTGCCCATTTCTTGATTGGATTCTTTGTTCTTTGGGTGTTGAGTTTGATAAGTTCTTTATAGATTTTGGCTACTAGCCCCTTATCTGATATGTCATTTGTGAATATTTCTCCCATTCTGTCACTTGTCTTTTGGTTTTGTTGACTGTTTCCTTTGCTGTGCAAAAGCTTTTGATCTTGATGAAGTCCCAATATTTCATTTTGCCCTTGCTTCCCTTGCCTTTGGCAATGTTTCCAGGAAGAAGTTGTGTGACTGAGGTGGAAGAGGTTGCTGCCTGTGTTCTCCTCACGAATTTTGATGGATTCCTTTCTCACATTGAGATCTTTCATCCATTTTCAGTCTCTCTTTGTGTGTGTGTTGTAAGGAAATGGTCCAGTTTCATTCTTCTGCATGTGGCTGTCCAATTTTCCCAACACCATTTGTTGAAGAGACTTTTTTCCCTAGACATTTTTTCCTGCTTTGTCGAAGATTAGTTGACCATAGAGTTGAGGGTCTATTTCTGTACTCTCTCTTCTGTTCCATTGATCTATTTGTCTGTTTTTGTGCCAGTGCCATACTGTCTTGATAATTACAGCTTTGTAATAGAGCTTGAATTGTCTGGAATTGTGATGCCACCAACTTTGGCTTTCTTTTTCAACATTCCTCTGACTCTTTGGGGTCTTTTCTGGTTCCATATAAATTTTAGGATTATTTGTTCCATTTCTTTGAAAAAAGTTAATGGTATTTTGATAGGGATTGCATTAAATGTGTAGATTGCTTAAGGTAGCATAGACATTTCCACAGTATTTGTTCTTCCAATCCATGAGCATGGAATGTTTTTCCATTTTTCTGTGTCTTCCTCAGTTTCTTTCATGAGTACTTTATGGTTTTCTGAGTACAGATTCTTTGCCTGTTTGGTTAGGTTTATTCCTAGGTATCTTATGGTTTGGGGTATAATTGTAAATGAGATCGACTCCTTAATTTCTCTTTCTTCAGTCTTGCTGTTGGTGTATAGAAATGCAGCTGATTTCTGTGCATTGATTTTATATCCTGACACTTTACTGAATTCCTGTATGAGTTCTAGCAGTTTTAGAGTGGAATCTTTTGGGTTTTCCATGATATATCATGTTTTTATTTTCATTTTTATTCTGTTCAAAATGTCTTTCATCTTTTATTTCTTCTTTGTCCCATAGGTTATATAGAAAGGAGTGATTTTATTTCTGAATATTTGGGGATTTCTCAGTAATGTAATCCCATTACTGCTAGAGAAAATACTTCTCATTCAAATTCCAGTTACCATACAGCATAATATTAGTGTCAGGTGTACAATATAGTGATTCCACAATTCCATATTCTCCTGGTACTCATCACACAAAGTGCACTCCTTAATCCTTATCACCTATTTAACCCATCCTCCCATTTACCTCCCCTCTGGTAACCATCAGTTTGTTCTCTTTAAGTGTCTGTTTCTTGGTTCATCTTTCTCTCTCTCTTCCCTTTGCTTATTTGTTTTGTTTCTTTAATTTTTCATGCATGAAATCATATGGTATTCTTCTTTCTGACTTCTTTTGCGTAGGATTAAACTCTCTGGCTCCATCCATGTTGTTGCAATGGCAAGATTTCATTCTTTTTGATGGCTAAGTAATATTCCTGTGTGTGTGTGTGTGTGTGTGTGTGTGTGTGTGTGTGTGTGTACATTCCACATTTTCCTTATCCATCAGTTGATGGACACTTGGGCTGTTTCTGTAATTTGGCTATTGAGATAATGCTGTTGTAAACATCATGGTGCATATATCCCTTTGAATTAATGTATTTTTTTTTTTTTATCCATTGGGTAGTACAGTTGCTGGATCATAGGGCAACTTATTTTTAACTTTTTACAGAACCTCCGTACTATTTTCCAGAGTGGCTGCATTACCACCAGTAGTGCAAGAAGAGGGTTCCCCTTTTTCCACATCCTTGCCCAAACCTGTTGCTTCTTGTGATTTTGATTTTAGCCATTCTGATAGGTGTGGTGTGATATCTCATTGTAGTTTTGATTTAAATTTTCCTGATAATGAGTGATGTTGCGCATCTTTTCATGTATCTGTTTGCCATCTCTGTGTCTTCTTTTAAAAAATGTCTCTTCATGTCTTCTGCCCACTTTTTAATTGGATTGTTACTGTTTTCTGTGTATTGAGTTGTAGAAGTTCTTTGTATATTTTGGAAACTAACCCTTTGTCAGATAATGTCATTTGCAAGTATCTTTTCCCATTCCAGAGGTTGCCTTTTAATTTTATTGATTGTTTACTTCGCTGTGCAGAAGCTTTTTATTTTGATAAGTCCCACTAGTTTATTTTTGTTTTTGTTTCTCTTGCCTCAGGAGACATATCTAGAAGGCAATTATTATGGTCAATGTCTTGTTCTCCTCTAGGATTTTTATAGTTTCAGGTCTCACATTTAGATCTTTAATCCATTTTTAATTTATTTTTGTGTAGGGTGTAACAAAGTGGTTAAAAAAACAAAAAACAAATAAAACATTCTTTTGCATGTTGCTGTCTAGTTTTCCCAGCACCATTTGTTAAAGATTCTCTTTTTCCCGTTGGATATTCTTTCCTGTTTTGTCCAAGATTAATTGAACATATAGTTGTGGGTTCATTTCTGGGTTTTCTACTCTCTTCTGTTGATATATGAGTTGATTTTTGTGTTAATACCATACTGTATTGATCCCTACAGCATTGTAGTATAACTGTAAGTCCAGAATTGTGATGCTCCCAGCTTTGCTTTTCTTTCTCAAGGTTGCTTTGGTTATTCAGAGTCTTTTGTCATTTTATACAAATTGTAGGATTGTTCTAGCTGTGTGAAAAATGCTCTTGGTATTTTGATAGGGATTGCATTAAGTGTGTAGATAGCTTTGGGCATTATAAACATTTTAGCAATGTTTGTTCTGGGCACCTGGGTTGCTCAGTCTGCTAACCATCTGCCTTCGGCTCAGGTCATGATCCCAGAGCCCTGGGATCAGAGTCCCACATCAGGCTTCCTGCTCAGTGGGGAGTCTGCTTCTCACTCTGACCCTCTCCCTGCTCCTGCCCTCCTCTCTCTCTCTCTCTCTCTCTCAAAAATAAATAAAATCTTTAAAAAAAAAAAAAAGTGGTTTTTTTTTCCCCAATCTGTGAACATGAAATTTCTTTTCATTTCTTTGTGTCATTTTCAGTTTCTTTCATCAGTGTTTTATAGTTTTCAGAGTATAGGTCTTCCACCTCTTTGAATAGGTTTATTCCTAGGTATCTATGGTTTTTGGTGAAATTTTACTTTATTTTATTTTATCTTATATTTATTTGTCAGAGAGAGAGTAGAAGCATGGGGAGCTGCAGGCAGAACAGGTAGAGCAGGCAGAGGGAGAAGCAGATCCCCGCAGAGCAGGGAGCCCAATGTGGGACTCCATCTCAGGACAGATGCTTAGCAGATGCTTAACAGACCGAGCCACCCAGGTGTCCCTTTGATGAAATTATAAATGAGATTGATTCCTTAATTTCTCTTTCTGCTGGTTCATTATTGATGTATGGAAATACAACAGATTTCTGTACATTGATTTTGTATCCTGTGATTTTACTGAATTTGTGTTTTAGCAATTTGGGTGCAGTCTTTCGGGTTTTCTATGTAGAGTATCGTGTTGTCCGCAAATAGTGTAAGTTGTACTTCTTCCTTGCCAGTTTGGGTGCATTTTATTTCTTTGTATTGTCTGACTGCTGTGGCCAGGACTTCCGGTACTGCGTTAAATAACAGTGGTGAGAATAGACATCCCTGTCTTGTATCTGACCATAGAGGAGATGCTCTCAGTTTTTTCCCATTGAGGATGATCTTAGCTTTGGGTTTTTCATAGGTGGGCTTTATTAAGTTGAAGTATGTTTGCTCTAAACCTGCTTTGTTGTGGGTTTTTATCATTAGTGGATGTTGTACTTTGTCAAATGCTTTTTCTGCATCTATTGAAAGGAACATATGGTTCTTGTCCTTTCTTTTATTAATATAGTATATTATGTTGACTGATTTGCAAATACTGAACTACGCTTGCAACTCAAGAATAAATCCCACCTGATTGTCATGAGTGATTTTTTTTAATGTATTGTTGGATTCAGTTTGCTAGCATTTTATTGAGAATCTTTGCACATGTTTATCAATACAGGACATTGGCCTGTAATTCTGTTTTAGTGAGGTCTTTATCTGGTTTTGGCCTTAGGGTAAGGTTTTGGTATTCGGTAATTCTGACTTCATAGAATGAATATGGAAGTTTTCTTTTTCTACTTTTTGGAATAGTATTTGGTAGACTAAATATTTGGTAGACTTTGCCATCTGGCCTTGGAGTTAGGAGTTTTTTTATTACTGATTCAGGTTTTTTGGTGGTTATGGGTCTGTTCAAGTTTTCTATATTTTCCTTTTTCAGTTTTGGTAGTTTGTATGTTTCTAGGAATGTATCCGTTTCTTCCAGGTTGTCCAGTTTGTTGGCTTATTTTTTTTTGTAATATTCTCTTATAATTGTTTGTATTTCTGTGGTATTGTTATTTCTCCTCTCTCATTTGTGATTGTATTTATTCAAGTACTTTCTCTTTTCTTTTTGATAACTCTGGCTAAAGGTTTATCAATTTTATTAATATTTTCGAAGAACCAACTCCTGGTTTCATTCATATGTTCTATTGTTTCTTTTTTTGTTTCTATATCATTTATTTCTGCTCCGATCTTTATTATTTTCATCCACTACTGGCTTTAGACTTCATTTGTTTTTCTTCTTCTATCTCCCTTAGGTATAAGGTTCAATGGTTTATTTGAGATTTTCCTGCTTCTTAGGGTAGACATGTATGGCTATGTATTTCCCTCTTACAACCACTTTTGCTGCATCCCAGTGGTTTTGGATCATTGTGTTTTCATTTTCATTTGTTTCCATGATTTTTTTTTAAATTTCTTCTTTGATTTCCTGGTTGGCCCATTCATTGTTTAGTAGCATGTTGTTTAACCTTCATGTATTTGTGGTCTTTCCAATTTTTCTCTTATAGATGATTTCTAGTTTCATAATGTTGTGGTCAGAAAGGTGTCTGGTATGATCTCAGTCTTTTTATATTTGTTAAGATCTGATTTCTGATCTAAAATGTGATCTATTCTGGAGAATGCCTGATATGCCCTTGAAAAGAATGTGTATTTTGCTGTTTTAGTGTAGAGTATTCTGAATATATCTGTTAAATCCATCTAGTCCAGTGTGTCATTCAAAGCCATTGTTTCCTTATTGATTTTCTGTTTAGATGATATGTCCATTGATATAAGTGGGATATTAAAATCTATTATTACCATGTTATCAATCAGTTCCTTTATATTTATTATTGTTTTTATGTATTTTGGTGCTCCCATGTTGGGTGCATAAATATTTACAGTTGTTAGAGCTTGTTGGATTGTCCCCCTTATTAAAACTTTGTTTTAAAGTCTAATTTGTCTAATACAAATATTGCTACTCTAGCTTTCTTTTGATATCCATTTGCATGATAAATTTTTCTCCATTCCCTCCCTTTCAGTCTGCAGGTCTAAAATGAGTTTCTTATAGGGAACATAGAGATATCTCAGTTCTGACACCCAATGTGTTTTGATTGGAGCCTTTATTCCATCTACATTCAAAGTAATTATGATACATGTATTTATTGTCATTTTATTATTTGTTTTTTCGTTGTTTTTGGAGATTTCTTCTGATCCTTTCCTGTCTTTGTCACTTTTGGTCTCTCCTTTACACTCAAAGTGGCCCTTTTAGTATTTCTTGCAAGGCTGGTTTAATAGCCATGAACTCCTTTAGATTTTATTTGTCTGAGAAACCCTTTATCTCTCCTTCTATTCTGAATGATAGCCTTTCTAAATAGAGTATCCTTACCTGCAGATTTTTCCCATTCAGCACTTTGAATATATCAGACCACTGTCTTCTGACTTGCTAAGTTTCTGTTGAGTAATCTCCAGCTACCCTTATGGATCTTCTTTTGTAAGGCACAGACTTCTTTTGTCTTGCTGTTTTTAAGATTTTTTCCTTATCATTCTATTTTACAAATTTAATTATAATATGTCTTGGTGTTGGCCTGCTTTTGTTGATTTTGATGGGAGTTCTCTGTGCCTCCTGAGTCTAGATGACTCTTTCCTTCCATAGACTGGTGAAGTTTTCAGCTATTATTTCTTGGAATAAATTTTCTGTTCCCTTTTCTCTCTCTTCTGGGACTCCTACAATAAAAATGTTATTACGTTTGATGGAGTCACTTACAAGTTCCCTATGTTTATTATCATGTTGCATAATTCTTCTTTCTCTCTTTTCTTCAGCTTCATTATTTTCTGTTACTCTTTGATGTCACTAATTCATTCCTCTACTTCTTTCAGCCCACTTGGTTGCATCAAGCCTGTTTCCAATCTTACTGCATTCTTCATCTCTGATTCTTTTTTAACTCTTTTATCTCTGTGATAAGGGTCTCACTGATGTCTTTTATTCTTTCCTCAAGCCCAGTGTGTATCCTTATGATTGTTGCTTTATATTCTTCATATGGCATGTTACTTACACATGTTTCACTTAGATTGCTGGCCTTGGTCTTATCTTGCTCTTTCATTAGGGATAAATTCCTCCATCTTGGCATTTTTGTCTATGTCTCTGCCTTCTTCTGTATATTCCAAAACCCAGTTATGTCTCCTGTTCCTGAAAGTAATGGCCTTATGATGAGGAGGTCATATAGTGCCCAGGGCCTGGCCCTTCAAGGAGTGTCTCTGGTATGTGCTTCATGAGCCTTGCTATTGAGTTTTGCTCTGTCCTTCAGGCCAGTCATCTGCAGAGGCTCTCCTTGCCTGCTGTGGGCAGCGTTTGGTTCCTCACCTAAATGTGGCAAGTTTTAACTAGGTGTCATGTGGTCTGCTTATGAAATGAGATCTATCA
The DNA here is from genome assembly GCF_002288905.1 of Enhydra lutris kenyoni. NCBI lineage: Eukaryota > Metazoa > Chordata > Mammalia > Carnivora > Mustelidae > Enhydra > Enhydra lutris. Next base: position 2,224,891 of record NW_019154108.1, on the reverse strand, counting down.
CCACTTCCACCAGAACTGAGGCCCTGAAGAACTCCCTGGTTAGGAAACATGGTGTGAACAGGAGTTGTGTTGAACTTCTGTGGGAGGAATCCACCCCACTGGGACTAAGGCAAGCTTGACTTATATGGGCAGTCCCACCAGAGCATAGTAGGGTAGGGCCTGGTATATGCAAGTTAGCCAGTGTGGGGACTGTGCTGCTTCCTACAGGGGGCTCTCTGATTATGCTGAGGGGCAGAGGTGGGAAATGGCACCATCTAGTCCCTTTGTTCCCAGAAAGGTGTCTCTGTGAATGCTGCCTCTCAGTGACATGCTCTGAGAAGAGCAAATAATCTCCCCATTGTGTGTCCCAAGGGTTCTTCAGATTGCTGTTTCCACACTGCCTGCCCCTGGATTGTTTGCTTCTCTCCAGGAGTAACGTAGTGGCCTCAGGACTCAGCCAAGCCCATTGACCTTTAAAACCCCAGGCTTTAAGCCCCACTGTGCAAGAACTCAGGAAATTCAGTTCCTCTTGTTTTCCAAGCCAAGGGTGTTGGGGAAGCATTCTCTTTGTGTGTTCCCCAGTTTTTTCTCTCTCTTTCTCTCTCTCTCACCCTTCTCCCCAACCATGGCTCCCTCCCCTCTGAATCACCCATGGTCTGTTTCTCCCATAAGCCGTGTTTCTGCACTTTCTACCTTCTTCATCGTGGCCTCCCCTCTCCCTGTGATTGTGGAGTCTGTTTTCTCCGTCTTCAGGTTGATTTCTGGGGTATTTAGGATTATTTGATGGTTATCTAGTTAGATGAGAGAAACCTAGGGTCCTTCGACTCCACTGCCATTTTCCTCATTCTCCAAGAAAATACTTTTTATGAACTGAATTTTTAATTTAGTGAGACTTTGATGGTGTAAGATATGGTTTCAAATGTTGTATGCACATTTGAATGTGCATTCTGGTACTGTTCTGTGTAATGTTCTATAAATATCACTGAGAAGTTAGTTGCTAACTTGTTCAAGTCTTTACGTCTTGTGTTTTCTATACTTGTTCTATTAGTTAATCAAAGAGTAATATTAAAATATTTGACTAAATTTATGAATTTGACTATTTTCCTGCAGTTATGTCTGGTTTTGCTCCATGAATTTTCAAGTTTTACTCTTAAGGATGGAAATATATAGGATTGTCATGTCCTCTTGATTAGTTTGTCCTTCTTTTCATTATGAAATGATCTTCATTATCTCTGGTAATATTTTTTTGTCTGAAATTACTTTTCCTTATATTAATATAGACACTCCAGCTTTGTTGTGACTAGTGTTAGCATGTTTTATATTTATCCATCCTTGTACTTTTAATCTATTTCTTTATATTGTTTTTTTATACACAACACATAGTTGAATCTTGCTTTTATTTATTTTCCCCCCTCTTTTTCCTCCTTGTCTGCATTCTTATGGATGAGGGTTTTCTTGTTTGTTTGTTTTTGGTCTGTTTTATCTCCGTTGTTGGCTTAGTGATGACTCTTGTTCCATCAGTTGCTTTAAGATTTATATTATACATCTTAAATTAATCATAAGTTGTCTGCCTCCAAGTATACATATTTAACTTATCATGTGTTAGGTCTGCCTTCAGGTAACATTGTACCACATCATCTGTGGTATAAGAACCATTACTCCCATTTCTTCCCTTCTCAACTTTCTGTTTTTATAATTAACGTTAGTTATACATATGTATGTATGTATGTATATACAAACATATATATACTTACATAAATCCTACAATATATTATAATTTACATTTTTTTTTCAAAGATTTTATTTATTTATTTGACAGACAGAGATCACAAGTAGGCAGAGAAGCAGACAGATAGAGAGAGGTGGAAGCAGGCTCCCTGCAGAGCACAGAGCCCGATGTGGGGCTCGATCCCAGGACACTAGGACCATGACCTGAGCCTAAGGCAGAGGCTTTAACCCACTGAGCCACCCAGGTGCCCCTTATAATTTACATTTTTAAAAAATTTTATTTATTTTTTCAGTGTTCCAGGATTCATTGTTTATGCACCACACCCAGTGCTCCATGCAATACATGCCCTCCTTAATACCCACCACCAAGCTCACCTAACCCTCTACCCTCCTCCCCTCCAAAATCATCAGTGTGTTTCTGAGTCTACAGTCTCTCATGCTTTATCTCCCTCTCTGATTTCCCTCAATTCACTTTTCCTTTCCTTCTTCTAATGTCCTCCGTGTTATTCCTTATGCTCCACAAGTAAATGAAACCATATGATAATTGACTATGTCTGCTTGACTTATTTCACTCAGCATAATCTCTTCCAGTCCCGTCCATGTTGATACAAAAGTTGGGTATTCATCCTTTCTGATGGAGGCATCATACTCCATTGTATGTATGGATCATATCTTCTTTATCCATTTGTCTGTTGAAGGGCATCTTGGCTCTTTCCACAGTTGGCAGTTGTGGCCATTGCTGCTATGAACATTGGGGTATAGATGGCCCTTCTTTTCACTACATCTGTATCTTTGGGATAAATACCCAGTAGTGCAATTGCAGGGCCATAGGGTAGCTCTGTTTTTAATTTCCTAAGGAGTCACCACACTGTTTTCCAAAGTGGCTACACCAACTTGCATTCCCACCAACAGTGTAAGAGGGTTCCCCTTTCACCACATCCTCTCCAACACTAACTGTTTACTGTCTCATTAATTTTGGCCATTCTAACTGGTGTAAGGTGGTATACAAAGAAACATTTTTATTTTAAAGATATTAAATTATTAAAAAATAAAGTTACCATTTCCACTGATATTATTTTGAGTAGGTTCATATTTCTGTCTGGTGTTTTTCTTTGTGCCTGAAAGATTTTCTTTAATAATTCTTATAGGACAGATTTAATGATGATGAATTATTTTATCTTTTGTGTGTTTGAAAAAGACATTTTTTTTTCTTTTTGAAATGTTTTCACTGGTTTAGAATTTAAAGGTAACTTTTCTTTCTATATACCAAAGACATTTTTCCATTCTTGACCTGTTTGCGTTGTTTGTACTGACAAGTCTTCTGTCATCCTTCCTTTTTTTTCTTTTTTGTCTGTATAAAGTTTCTTTTTTCTCTGGCTCTTTTCAGATTATCTCTTTATCATTTGTTTTGACAAGTTTGATTATGGTATGCCTTGCTTTAGTTTTCTTCATGTTTCTTCTTCTTAGGTTCATAGTACTTATTAGGACTATGGGTTTATAATATTTATCATATTGGAAAATTATTGGTTATTATTTCTTCAGGGACTTTAATTACAGGTATATTAGGCCACTTTAAATTATTCTACAGTTCACTGATAATCTTTACATTTTTGGTCTTTTTTTCCCATTTGTTTAATTTTGGAAATTTTCTTGTCTGTGTCTTCAATTTCACTAATCTTTTCTTCTCCAATCTCTAAACTGCTGTCAATCCTATACAGTATAATCCTGTCTCACTCATTATAGTTTCCATTGCTAGAAGTTAATTTGAATCTTTTTTATATCTTCCATGTCTCTACCTAAGTTTCAGAACATCTGGAAAACAGTTACTTCTGTTTTAATGTTTCTCTCTGAACACTCTAACCTTGATGTCTGTTTCAGTGGGCTGATTTTTTTCTCCTTATACATTGTGTTTTCCTGCTTTTTTGAAGAGCTGATAATTTTTTATTGACTACCAGACAGTGTGAAATTTATATTGTTTGGTGTTGGATATTTTTTTTTCCTAAAAATATTTTTGAACTTTCTTCTGGGACATAATTAAATTACTTGGAAGCAGTTTGATCCTTTTGAATGTTTCTATTATGATTTTTTGGTGTGGAGATAAGCAGCATTTAGTCTAAAACTTATTATTTCCTATTTTCAGGGCAAAACCCTTCTGAGTACTTTACATAATGCCCATGAATTATGAAGTTTCTGCAGAAGTTCAGAATTCTCTCTCTGTATATCTTTCTCCTCAATGCCATTCTTTTCTGTGAAATCTGTCCACTTTGGTTCCTTAGTATCTTGGTTCCCTCTCTTCAACTCTAGGATTTTTTTGGGTTCTACCAGGATTTTCCCTCTGTGTTATGACCTGGAAACTCTCAAGGCAGTATTCTGGGACACTCATAGTGCCAATTCATTTATTTCTTATCTGTTAGGTCACTGACCTTCATTATCTGATGTTCATTGTTGTGAAAATCTTTATTTTGTTTATTTTAGTCCGGTGGTTGTCCTTATTGTTGTTGTTTCAGGTAAGTGTTTAAATCTGGTACCATTATTCTGTGGTATTAATATCCTCGGGTTGCCAAAACAAAGTGCCACAAAGTGGCTCATTTAATAAAACAACAGAAATTTATTCTGTCACAATTTCTGGAGATTAGAAAGCCAAAATCACAGTGTTAGCAAGATCATGCTCCACCTGAAGGCTCCAGAATCCTTCCTTTTCTCCTCTTACCTTTTGGTGACTTCTAGTAATCCTTGGTGTTTCTTGGTTTATAGCTCCATTGTTCCAATCTTTCCCCCTATCTTTACATGGCCACCCACTCATTGTATCCATGTCCTCTCCTATTCTTGTAAGGACACAAGTCTTTGGAGTCAAGGTCTACCCTAATCCATTATGACTCATCTTAACTAATTACCGCGGCAAAGACCCATTTCCAAATAGGGTCAAATTCTGAGGTTCTGAGGGACATGAATTTTGGGAGAACACTATTCAACCCATTATATCTCTCTTGGTTGCAAGCAGAGGTCTATTATACTTGTTTCTACCAGCCATACTAGAGTAAGCAACCTCAGATTCAGAGAATGTAAATAACTTGTCCTACCTAGATGGGATTATACTAAATATTGATTATAAATTTTAGTGTGGGATGTGCTATCTTTGATGTACTTTAGATGTATTTGATGTATTTTAGATCTGTTCCCCTAATATTAATATCACAAAAGACTGGTTTCTCTGTCTGAAACCAAGCAATATGCTTAAAAACTGGGAATTAAATATTTGTGGTGTATGTGTTCTGATTTAAAGTGTTTCTGCACTCAATGAATCAATTTCTGTAAGTTTTTTTAATGCAGTTGTATTGAAAAAGCAAATAATAAACCTTGTGTGTGTACCATGTACTTTTTCTTCTAATTCTCTTATTTTGTTCTGTTTCCAGCTTCAGATTCCTAACTAGTTAGTGCTCTGCTCAGTATACAGTTAGGAATTTGAAGCTGGAAACAACAAAATAAGAGAATTAGAAGAAAAAGTACATGGTACACACACAGGGCTGGAAATAAGGCTTGTGAAGTACATCAAAGATAGCACATCCCACACTATTTACAGGGGACACCTTCTGTCTGTGGAAAAATAGCATGGAAAATGGCATCAGAACAATCCTACAGCATGGAAAATGGAACCAGAATGATCCTGCCGAAACTTCCTAATGAGAACAGCCCAGTCAGTTGATCTTAAGGTTGAGCATAGCTGCCACAGAACCCCAGCCAGCGCTTCCTGTGCTGCTCCAGAGATGCTGTGCAATGCTTATGTGCAGCCAACATAGAAGGCTAAAAACGTCCAAGGCCTGGAACAGTCTGTGTCCTAGGAACACTCAGCTTTAAAATGTTTTAATAATGCCTTGCATGGAAAGTCAGCACATGTAATAGTGTAAATATGTGAGCTCTGGATCCTGATGGGCTTGAATTTTAATTTAACTCCATCACTTTTTTGCTATCTAGGTAGGGCAAGTTATTTACCTTCTCTGAATCTAAGGTTGCTCATCTAAAAAATTTATAATCAATATTTTCCCATTAAAATTTTCTTAAAGAGGGGCGCCTGGGTGGCTCAGTGGGTTAAAGCCTCTGCCTTCGGCTCAGGTCATGATCCCAGGGTCCTGGGATCAAGCCCCGCATCGGGCTCTCTGCTCCGTGGAGAGCCTGCTTCCTCCTCTGTCTCTGCCTGCCTCTCTGCCTACTTGTGATCTCTCTCTGTCAAATAAATAAATAAAATGTTTAAAAAATTTTTTTTCTTAAAGATAAAATGGTGTACTGTTTATATATCAATTAGTACCGTAGCCCTAATTAGTATGAATTACCTTTAAAACAGCTCAAATATTAAGTAAATTAAATATTTACAACTATTGCATATATTTCTTATTTTCATAAAGGTATAGAGATGGCTTATAAGAATATGTGAAATGCTAAAATAATGAGTAAACCAAAGCCATAGGTTTGTGTTGATCATAAGAGCCTACAAATCCTGACAGAAACCTGTCAGGTCTTCACTCTGAAACTTCCTGTCAGTCAAGGCAAATGGAAAACATTATATGCTACAAATTCTCACTGTCAAAAGGGAAGAATCATATGGGTTTCTTATGAGAACGGAAGCATTTTTATTATAGGTATCTAAAAGAAATTTGGCTTAGAGTTAGTAGACAGTGCCTTAACTTTGTCTTGTATAATATTGCGTTACTGAATCCCATATGGCGTTTTCTGTTGTAACTATCAGAAAATCAGTTGGAATATGTAAAATAGATTTTAGTGTCCTCATACCTACTTCTAGCTATACTATACATTTTGGATTATAGTTCTTTTGTTGTTGTTAGTTAACATACAGTGTTAGTTTTAGGAGTGCAGTATAGTGATTTAACAATTCCATACAATACCTAGTGCTCATCTCTGCAAGTGCACTCCTTAATCCCCATCACCCATTTAACCTATCACCCATCCACCTCCCCTCTGATCACTGTTAGTTTGGTCTTAGATTATAGTTCTTCTTCACATAGCAGCTCCTAGTTATTGAAGTTTTACCCTGTTTTCTACATGTATAAAATTATTTTTCCCTGTCTGCCTGTTTTATTATTCACTAACATATACTTTTAGCACCATTTGCTTACTATTAAGCTCTAAACTCTAAGAGGGTAAGAATCATTATCTTAATTTGGTTTGTGTCCTCAGCATCATAAGAAAATTACTATATATATATATATATATACATATATATATATGTATATATATATATATATAGTTTTATTTTATATAACATATATATCTATTTCTCAGTAATAACAAATGTTTCCTAATGAGACAATTAATAATAAATTAAAATTTTCAAAATAATGTTATCTTCTTAGAACTGCATCTGTTACTGTGCTGAGTAGAAATGATTTATTGAATTGTTGATTCAATATGCCAGTCATTTAACTCTCATCCATTTTACTCTTCCAGTTGCTCTTTATTTGCTTCTGAATCTTGCTGAAGACACACGTACAGAACTGAAGATGAGGAACAAGAACATAGTTCACATGCTGGTGAAGGCCCTTGATCGGGACAATTTTGAGCTGCTTATTCTAGTCGTGTCATTCTTGAAGAAACTCAGCATTTTTATGGAGAATAAAAATGATATGGTAACTTATATTTGAATAGTCCATGTTCACCATTTTCAAGTTAGGATGTTTTGATAAAAGTAAACACATTATCCCCCTACTGAGATAATTCTGAATGAAAATTTTACAAAAGCAGTAACTCACTTAAATGGCTTCATTAGGAACTATATTCCTTATTAGTTCATATCCCACTTAATTGAAACTACCTGCATAAAATTTTTTTCCTAATGTATTACATAGAATGAATCTTTCCATATTAAAAATAATATGTAAAAAGTAATTTAAATTTAAGATACTGCTTCAGAATCATTTGGCTTATTATTTTCCCTTATATTATCTTTTCTTCTACATTTCTGGTATTAGTGTATGGAATTACAATCTAGACCAATCTCTCCTTTTTGACCTACCATTCCAATTGGTAGCCACAACCTATTGATTCTCCTTCTTAAGTATCTCATGAATTTATACCTTCTTTCTATTCTCAATGCAGTTGTATTAGTTCATGCCCTCTTTCTTTATACCCTCTTAATTTTCTTGTTTGAATTATTATAGTAGGTTCCTGTTTGCCATCTTATATTGTGTTGATACAATGGTTTTTAAGAAATACAAGTTGAGTATATAGTATTTATCCTTCTGAAAAATATACACAATTCAGAAATAATGTAAAGATAGAATAAAAGTTATCTGCTTTTTTTCATGACATTAAAGTCTAATGTAACTGTTACACTAAATAGTTCATATATTAGTCATAACTTGATTTTAGATATTTAAGTTGTTTATAATTACAGCTATCATAAATAATACCTGAGTGAACACATTTGTATTTGCATCATTATCTATATTTCTTTTTTTAAGATTTTATTTATTTATTTATTTGAGAGAACAAGAAAGAGAGTGTGTGTACATCAGCAAAGGGAGGGGCAAAGGGAGAGGGAGAAGCAGACACCCCCCACCCCAACTGAGCAGGCAGCCTATCCCAGGACCCTGAGATCATGACCTGAGCCTAAGGCAGACACTTAACCCACTGAGACACCCAGCCACCCCTTGTTGTCTATATTTCTGATTAATTTCTTAGATTCTTAGAAATAGAACTGTTAGATCATTGACTCTACATTTTAGATGCGTATTCTAATACAGGTCATTATATGACTGTGTATTACGTATAAGTGGATTCTCCTTCAGAGAGTCTAAACATAGAGTATTTCTGCCTGCTCTTTCTTCTTCTTTTGAAGTTAAATGAACTAGGAAGTACCTTATGCTCATGGTATGACACAGCATGCTTTTTGAAAATCTGAGACTCATTTATCAGATTTAATAAGTGCCTTGAATTCTGATACTTGAAATAAATGAAAAATAAAATAAATATTTTATTTTAACTACAGATATTTACTATCTGTCATTTTCATACTAGTATATAATTTCAGGTATTCCTGATATTGTTTTAAGATTGAATTTATTTAGAATAATAACATATTTTTTGTTTTCATTGATCTTAAGAATATGATGAGATGGTGATATATATATACACACACACACTCTTGAGTAGAGTATACCTAAATAATTGCTTCCCTTTGATGTAAGTTGAAGTGTGTTTTCTTCCATTTACATGTTTAGATTAAGTTCACTTTAGTAGGTTTGCAAAATTCTGATTGATTTGCCATCAGCATGTGCCTACTATGTTTTGCTTGAATTTGTATTTAGGAAATAAACTTGTTCATTCTATCAGAAATGATCTCAAAATTATTATTAAAAATCATTTTCTGGTAAGACCTTAGGTTTGAAAGATACCATATAACTTGTCTCATCAAATCTTACTTTTTATTGAGAAGGAAAAACAGAGGTTCAGGAAAGGTCATTCATCCAAGGTCATAAAAATGATGTAATTAGCCAGATTTCTACTATAGACGGTATGCATTTCATCTTTTATTGGGGAGGAAATGCATTTTATTTAAAGGCATTGTATAGAATCAGAATCTTCAGAGCTTGGGGCACCTGGGTGACTCAGTGGGTTAAGCCTCTGCCTTCTGCTCAGGTCATGATCTCGGGGTCCTGGGATCGAGCCCCGCATCGGGCTCTCTGCTCAGCGGGAGCCTGCTTCCCCTCTCTCTCTGCCCACCTCTCTGTCTACTTGTGATCTTGCTCTCTGTCAAATAAATAAATAAAATCTTTAAAAAAAAAAGAATCTTCAGAGCTTGACTAGACCTTACATACATGTCTAGATTTAGCTAATTTTGCAGATGAAGTAGGAGAAAATCAGAGGTTAAGTAATTTGCTCAAAGAAATGTCTGCAAGTATTTGGCTTCCTATTCTTTCTCTGCTCCCAGAGGAGGAAAAAAAATGTCTTTATGTTAAACACATACACACACACACACACACACACACACACACATTTTTAGCAAAATTAGTAGTAAGCAACTTTTAGATATTGGCTTCCAGAAACACTGAAAAAGAATTATTTAAGGGCTGAAATAAATTTGCTAATAGATTGTTGATAAACTTTATAGAAAATATTGAATAAAAGTACTAATTAACTACAAATTCCATTTTATAGACATAGAATTGAAAGGGCATTGCATGTTGAGACAATTACTAAATTTAGTTTTTGGGATTGAGCTTTTATCAATCAGAAACAGATGATTAGAAGGCTATGTCTAGTGTTTAACCATCAGATTGGACTACAGGATACATATTTCACATTCCATCTACTGCAATGGAAATACAAATTAATTTTTTAAAAACTCTCCAGTTACTTTATTATTAAGTTTGCTATAACAACTAGTGCGTACTGTTGCTATTTTAAAAGAAAAATAATAACTTGATTTAATTAGTAACAGATGAGGCATGTGGTGGTTTTATTTAAAAGGGGTGGAGAGAAGGAATGGTTGCTGTATTTGTGAGGTTGTGTTATTTGTCCAAATAAAGTGTTCATTTTATTGTTGATGTGAACTGACACTGACCTTGTGTTTTAGAGTTAATATGTATATATTTTTAAAGATTTTATTTATTTATTTGACACAGAGAGAGAGATCACAAGTAGGCAGAGAGGCAGGCAGAGAGTGAGGGAGAAGCAGGCTCCCCACTGAGCAGAGAGCCTGATGTGGGGCTCGATCCCAGGACAGGAGATCTTGACCTGAGCCAAAGGCAGAGGCTTAACCCACTGAGCCACCCAGGCGCCCCTAGAGCCCCTATTATATTTTAAAGGAATTTTAGTTCACTTTAGTTCACTAAAGGAAATTTAGTTCACTTTAAAAAAGTCAATTAATGATTTAAATTGTGTTTGCATATTTACTAAATAAATACAATATAACAAAAAGAATAAGTCCTATTAGAATATGATTTCAAGGGGAACAAGAGAAAGGATACATATTCCTTAGATTGCTTATTTTCCCTGCATCAGGCAGGGAGTCTGCTTCTCCCTCTGACCCTCCACTTCTCCTGCTCTCGCTCTCTCTCTCTCTCAAATAAATAAAATCTTTAAAAAAAAAATACAATCCAAAGGACTAAAGTGATTATTCCTCATTTCATTACTGATATTGGTAATTTGTTTCTTCTCTCTCTCTCTTTTTCTCTTTTTGGTAGGTCATTATTGATTTTTTGGAATATATTTTCACTGTATTCAGAATTCTAAGTTGACATACTTTATAAATATCACTCCATTATTTTCTGACTTTTACAGTTTTTGACAAGAAGTGTAATGTAATTCTTATATTTGTCTTCTGTATGTGATGAGTCTTTTATTTTCTACCTGCTTCCAAGATTTCGTCTTTGCTTTTCAGCAATTTGAACATATGTCTCTCTAGGCATAAGTGTGTGTTTGTGTGTGTTGTATTCTACTTGGGGTTCTTTGAACTTATATCCATGGTTTGATTCTTTCATTATTTTTGGAAAATCCTTAGCCATTATCTCTTCAAGTATTGCTTCTGTGCCATTCTGCCCCTCTTCTACTGGATTTTGGTTATGCATGTTAATCCATTTGATATTGTCTCATGGCTCTTAGATACTATATTACTCTTTTATTCCTTTCATCTTTTCTCTCTCTCTCTCTCTCTCTCTCTCTCTCTTTTTGGTTCAATTTGGAAAATTTCTATTGACCTACTTCTAGGCTTACTTATTCTGTCATTATCTATATCGAGTCTGCTAATGAGCCCATGAAGGTTTTCTTTATCTCTGTATTGTGTGTGTTTGTGTGTGTATGTATTTAACATTTCCTTTTTTTATTATTGTTAGTCACCATACAGTACACCATTAGTTTTTGATGTAGTGTTCCAGGATGCATTGTTTACGTGTAATAGCCAGTGCTCCATGCAATACGTGCCCTCCTTAATACCCATCACCGGGCTCACCCATTCCCCTACCCCCCTCTCCTCTAAAATCCTCGGTTTGTTTTTCGGAGTCCACAGTCTCTCATGGTTTGTCTCCCACTCCGATCCCCCCCTTCACTTTTCCCTTCCTTCTAATGTCCTCCATGTTATTCCTTATATATTTAACATTTCCATTTAATTTTAGTATCTTTCTCTCTGCAAATTCTCTGTTCATTTATGTTATCCATTTTTTCCAGTAGAGCCTTAAACATATTAATCATTTTAAATTATTACTAAATAATTCCTTGATGTTGTTTTAAATCCTGTGATTATTATACAGGTCATATCTAAGTCTGTTGTGTTAACTGCCTGCAGTGGGGTGTTTTCTTGCTCTTTGTGTATCATAATGTCTGATTGAAAGCTAGATACCACATTAGCTGAGTCGAGATTGAGATAAATACTATTTATGTCTGGAAATGGGTAGACCTTTTTTTCTAGGACTTTTATGTGGGAGGTTAAGTCATTCTTTTTTTTTTTTTTTTTTTTTGAGGTTAAGTCGTTCTTGTTGGGAGTTGAGCTGTATTTGGTTACCCTCCCTGTGTTATGAGCTCACACTCATATACATGACTTTGTCTTTCCAGTGCAGAGGGTTTCTCAGTGTTCATGTTCCACCCTCCACTTACGACTTTCCCGATACATCTGTGCTTCAGAGAGGACCTCTCACTTCATGTTAACCCTTTCCCAACAATGTGCTGCTATTCCTTGTTACTCAGCTTTTGCTAATCTGGTACCAAGGTCAGTTGTTGTTCTAATTTAGCTTTAGGTCACTCTTACCCCGGTCTTGTGTCCATAGTTACAGTTACCAGCAGTGGCGCTGCCTACGTCCTCTGTCAGCAGCCCTCCTCTGGAGTGTTCTTCTGTTTCTTTCCCCAGCTGCAGGGAGGCTTCCCCTGTGTTTTGGATGTGGCAGTGTTTAAGCTTCTTTTAAGTCTTCTGTTTTTTAGGGGAAATAGGAGAAAAAGATCTGGACAGGGTTTTATGCCTTTTCCCTGGTGGCACCAGTTCCCCTCCCCCAAGCCCACTCTACTGAGGGGGAAGTTTTCTTCCATATCCTGTCCTATCCCCAGTATTTCTTGGGACCTTGGAAAAGACCTTGCCAAGTGGTTGCAAACTCTCAGCATCGGCAGCTTCCCAGTTCTGTAGTCAGGCTGCTTCACACCTGACTGTGAACAGTTTGTTTAAAATTTTTCATGCAGTCATCTTTCCCAGTTCTGTGGCAACTCTGTTTTTCTCCAGGGCTCTGCTCTATATAAACCAGCCTCATGACCCTTATCTCCTTGAGGGTGCCTATTTTCCTTATATATCAGGCCAGTTGGTTTCCTGGCAACCTTAGCTCTCTGGTAGTTATTTTTTAAGTTATAATTTTATATGTGGAATTTTCTTGCACTTAGGTTGGGACCCACATCCTGTCCAGATTTTTACATCCTAAGAGTAGCTTTGAGGTTCTGCCTACTTTTCTTTTTCTTTTTCAGAAAAAAAGGAAAAGTATTTTTTAATTCATCTTTGTATCTCCCACCCTGTCCAGCATAGGGCTAGACACATAGTTCTGCCTGTTTTTCTTAATCACTAATGCCTCTACTTGACTACTTCCATAGCATGTTAATTTATCTCTCTATTTCTGTTCTGGCCTCCTTCCAATACATTCTCCACTTTGTAGTCAGAAGGATAATTTTGAAAGAGTTCCTTGAATGCTTAATTTTCCAGGTCACCTTTGCACATGCTGTTTTTTGTTTTTTTTTTTTCCATCTAGGCCACTCTTTCCTCTAACTTTTCAAATAACATTAGATACCTTCTGTTCATCCAGGAGATTTTTTTCCTCAGAGAAGCCTTCTTTGACAACTCTTCACACTGAGAGTATATCAGATCCACTCATATTTTTTAATGGTACTGTTTTTTTCTCTTATAATTAAGTAACTGTAGAATTTACTATATTTCACTCCTTCTAGAATATAAGCTCCATGAAGGCAGAAATCATTTCTTACTTGTTCACCAATATGTACCAAAGGCTTCAGGTAAAAAATATTTGTTAAATGAATAAATAGAGCTAGAAAAGATGTTATTCATAGTAAACAGTGAAGCTAGTGATAGAATTAGAGTTTTGTATAAATTTGATAAATTTTTGTCCTTGGCCCTGTGGAAATTTTAGGAAGTTAACAAATGAATGATTGCCCCTCTGTATTTAGGAGATTAAACTAGGAGAAAGGGAGAACCAAAATTAGAGAGTCTTTGGAGATGGATTTGTACTTTTTAATGAAGAACTCTGGATATGATTACAGTATGACTGTGGAGATAGAAATTTGAAGGAAGAATCATTGTTCTTTGTCAATTCAGTACTTAAAAAAAAACAACAAAAAAACAATGTTCACTCCTTAGCATAGAATGAGAGGAAAAAGGAACATTGAGGACTCAATTAGTAATGTGATTTTTATGAGGTCAATGAAAGATTGCAATTAAGATATGGCAAGGGTGGGGATGCCTGGGTGTCACATTCAGTTAAATGCCCAACTCTTGGTTTCAGCTCAGGTCATAATCTCAGGGTCGTGAGATCGAACCCTGGGTCAGGCTCTGCACTCAGCATGGAGTCTGCTCGAGAGTCTGTCTCCCTTTCCCTCTGCCCCTCCTGCTTGTGCGCTCTCTCTCTCTCTCTAAAATATGTAAAAAAAAATCTTAAAAAGATATGGCAAGGGTGGTATAAATAAATGCTTTAGACCTCCAATGCAAGAAAAGGTAGAGCAGGATTATTTATAAGTCTTTTGGTAATGATCAAAGAAACATATATAGGTATTAAGAATTTCTCTCCTTTTTAGCCATTGCTTTGTAACAAAGATATGAGATATTTTTATAACCAACTTGTTCAGACTGCTACCTTAAGAAATATGAATACAGGCTTAGATTACCAAATAAGTTCTGTCCTCTGTGTTTTCACTCTAAAGCAAGTTCTGTTGAAATAATTTTATAATCATCTAGAATAGGGAGTCAACAACTTTTTCTGTAAATGGCCATAACTACTGTTTTCTACTAGCATGTTAGCAGCTATAGGCTATAAACAAATGAATAGGACTGTCCTCCAATGAAACTTTATTTATGGAAACTGAAATTTGAATTTCAGTTTTTCATGTGTCATGCCATATTATTCATTTGATTTATTTTTCAGCCATTTAAAAGTGTAAAAGTCAAAACCATTTTTAGCTCTTAGGTTGTGTGAAAACAGATGGTGGGCCAGATCAGACCTACTAGGCATAGTTTGTTGACTCCTGTCATAGAATTTAAACTGTTACTTATAGACCACCTTCTCTCCCGAGTTCTGTACGATTTTCAAATATCCATTGAGTATCAGGTCATATTAAATATGACAAATAATTTTTTGTCCTGTTTGTCTGACACCTGCTTTTCAATTTATAGACCTAACTTCCCTGGTGGTCTAGTGGTTAGGATTCGGCGCTCTCTCAATTTATAGACCTTAGTTAATGAACTAATATCCACCGTATTGACGAGCAAAGAAGGGCTTGGGACAGCTCTCCTTAGACCTTCTCCCAAGGCTGACTCTTGACTGGCATCTGGGAACTTGGATTTTAGGAGTGTTCCACTATTCCCTAATGGGTAAGGGTAGTTTATTGTGCCTGAACAGTTTGTACAAGCAATGTAGTTATTGCTAAACACCTACTGGCTTGCTGGGTGTAGAATTTTAGTTTGTGCTGGCAGAGGATTCCTATGTGACCAGCCCCCAGTAAAAACCATGGGCACTGAGTCTCAGCCTCAGCTCAGTGCTGAAGCACATCCTGTGTGACCATGGGGAGAGGATTCTAGGAGGCTTACACCTCTGGACTTTGCCTCCATATGCCTTTTCCCTTTTCTGATTTTGTTTTGCATCCTTTCAGCATAATCGCAGTTATGAAGATGACTGTATGCTGAATCGTAGCAAATTACCAAACCGGGGTAGTCTTGGGGACCCCCAACACATCGACCAAGCCAGAAACCTGAAAGTCATCTTCAGTGCTTTCTCTTCACTTCTCATTCAGATGCTCTGGCCATATCTCCTTAACACCCCTCGGATTATTTCCTCTTCAGCCTCTCTGTCCTCTTTGATTCAGACCCTAATTACATAGATCTGTCTAATGCAAGATATTCTTAAGTACCTACTTTAGATCTCTGCCTGTTTCAGTCTATCCGTATACAGTGCCCCCTTATTAATTTGTGTCTGTTCTTCTCATGCATATATTTATGCATGTCCGTATGTATTGATACATTTATCTTTATGCTACCAGTTTGACCACATCACCCTCTGGACTTAAAATCACTCAGGCATTCTTCGAAGATCATTAAAAGCTTTTTGTGATTTGTCCAATATCTGTTTAATACACTCCTGTCACTCCACAACTTATACCTTATACTACGTCCATACCAAAGACTTGCAGTGCCCCAGTATTTTTAGGCCTAAGGGCCTATGCACTGGCTTTTTCTTTGATTGTCCTTGCCTTTCTTAACCAGGGATCAAGTTATTACACATTTTAAAAAACTTTTTCCTAATTTGAAATCTTTTCTGTACTCTTAAGTAGCTTAGTAATTTCTTCCATGTTGCTTCCAGAGGACTTTGTGTGTTCCATTTTTATTACATTTATTATTGTTCTCTTTCTCTGCTCTTTGTAGATTGTGGAATCTCGTTTGAGTTAGCACAGGGCCTGGCCCTTAGTAGGTGGCATTCAGGATTGTGTTTTCAAGAACCCAATGTAATATTTCTTCCAGTTGATGCTGTTAAGTTGAGGAAGGAAGGGATGATGTGGAAAAATGTATTTTTCTTCTCAAAAGTTTGATTTTAGAAAAGTTGTAGATTCAAATGAGAGTAAATAGATTAACACATAATTATAAAATAGATACAGATGAGGGTAGAAAAATAATGAAAAAATTATTATCTGCAATCTTTTTGTCTTACTGTACAGCAGAATCTCACCGCATTTGTATTATATTACATAGGTGGAAATGGATATCGTTGAAAAACTGGTAAAAATGATACCTTGCGAACATGAAGATCTGCTGAATATCACCCTCCGGCTTTTACTGAACTTATCCTTTGACACAGGACTGAGGAATAAGATGGTACAAGTTGGACTGCTTCCCAAACTCACTGCACTCCTAGGTATGCCTTTTAAAGATTAATGATAGTGTTGCTTTGGATCTCCAATACCGTTGGAAAACTGAGCTCTGTGTTGAAGTCTACTGAGCAGAGATCATTCTGTGTGTGTTCTTTGATTATGAACTTAGTATTAAAAATAAGCTGAATGAATGAAAAGTGACATGTGCTAGGATTTCTGGTGCCATGGAATGAAATGGAATAGAAACTTTTTTCACTCTGACTTCATTTACCCATGTGAAAGTGAAACCAAACTGAAAATATAAAAGTCGTACCAAGGAAGCAAGAAGGAAAAATTATTTTCTCTTCAACAATTTTTTTAAAAAGTGGATATCATTTAAGTTCTTATATTCTACCATACTTTTGAACACACATATTGCCACAGCCTTTCTGTTATTAAGTACAAAAGGGCAATTTTTGGTAGCCTGAGTTAGAAAATATTGTACTGGCCTATTCAGTTAATAATACATTGTTTTCTTTTAGCTGTTTGTGAGATATTTATATGGTAAGGATGGATTCAAGAATTAACTCTTGTGCTCATCCTTAATGCTTCTTGCAAGAGTATAAAAGTCCTTTATGATCTGTTCATTGTCTTTATAGGCACCTGCTACCCCCCAGCATATACTTTATACTGTGTTTATACTGAACATATATTACACTGTAAACAGTTCCCTAAACAAGTTCTTTCATGCCTATTGCCTGTCCACCTGCTTTTTTGCTCTACATGGAATACCATTGTTTGTTTTTTTTATCAGAAAACAAATTCTTACACATCTTTTTAAGACTCTGTTCCTTTGTTTTGGTTTTTTTTTTTTTGTAGCTTTTTCCATGTTTTCAAATTTTTTTAATGGTTACCAATATAATAGTGGAATAGTAGGAAATGACTTAACATTAAGTTTAATCTTGCTACACCTGGGTGGCTCAGTCATTTAAGTGCCTGCCTTTGGCTCAGGTCACGATCTCTGGGTCCTGGGATTGCGCCTTGCGTTGGTCTCCCTACTCAGCGGGAAGTCTGCTTGTCCCTCTCCCTCTTTCTACCCCTCTCCACTCGTGCCCTCTCTCTCGCAAATAAATAAATAAAATCTTTTTTAAAAATTAAGTTTATTCTTAGCTATCTAATATCTATGAACATGATCTGTCATTGATATCATCAGTGTGCTCTTTATAATATTAGCAGTAATGTTTATTGAATGTTTCCTATGCCAGTCGTTTTGTTGTGTGCTTTTATTTATGTTACCTCATGGAATCACTATCTGAGATCTTTACTCAGGCGAGGCTCACATTCAGAATCTGCTGCCAAAATTGGATTTATTAGCTACTATAATAAACGACACTGTATGTTACATTCAGTAGACCATGATGAAGTAGAGTAGGCAGAGCTATAATTTAAAAATCTAATTCTCCAACTCCCCTTAAAATAGAGGAATTTTTAAGGGAACTTATTTCTTACTCCTTTTCTCAGAATTGGAAAACCTTTCATCAGTCAGTCCAAGAACATTTGTACATTGTAGAAGAAACTCTGTTAAGGAGCACTTTCAAAAATTGCTTTTATGGAACCAAAGCAATGCATTTAACAAGGAAACAAAAAACTTTAAAGGCAGAACTGATGGGGCTTTGAATTTAGTTCATGTGAATCCTTTATAATAAATCTGGCAGAATTGTGTATCAATTGTGTATCAAGGTCAGATTCTCAGTGTATGCAGATGAATAAGTCATACTTCTTGTCTCATGGGACTTCATAGACCATCTGGTTTATTCAGTATCCAGTGACCTACTTTTATAAAACAAATGATTTAAAAGAGATTTGGGGGAAATTACTTATAAGATACCCAGTCCATATTTTGTTAACAGATAGTAAGTTTTATGACATAAAATATAATATTTAATACACCAACTTGCATTCCCACCAATGGTGTAAGAGGGTTCCCCTTTCTCCAAATACTCTCCAACATTTGTTGTTTCCTGCCCTGTTAATCTTTGCCATTCTAACTGGTGTAAGGTGGTAGCTCAATGTTTTGATTTGAATTTCCCTGATGCCTAGTGATGATGAATATTTTTTCATGTGTCTGTCATTCATTTGTATGTCTTCACTGGGGAAGTGTCTGTTCATGTCTTCTGCCCATTTTTTGACTCGATTATTTGTTTTTTGGGTTTTGAGTTTGAGAAGTTCTTTATAGATCTTGGATATCAGCCCTTTGTCTGTAGTGTCATTTACGAATATCTTCTCCCATTCCGTGGGTTGTCCCTTTCTTTTGTTGACTGTTTCCTTTGCTGTGCAGAAGCTTTTGATCTTGATAAAATCCCCCAAAGTTTATTTTTGCTTTTGTTTCCTTTGCCTTTGGAGATGTGTCTTGAAAGAAGTAGCCGTGGCTGATGTCAAAGAGGTTACTGCCTATGTTCTCCTCTAGGATTTTGGTGGATTCCTATCTCACGTTGAGGTTTTTAATCCATTTTGAGTTTGTCTTTGTGTATGCTGTAAGAGAATGGTCGAGTTTCATTCTTCTACACATAGCTGTCCAATTTTCCCAGCACCATTTATTGAAGAGACTGTCTTTTTTCCACTGGATATTTTTTTCCTGCTTTGTCGAAGATTATTTGACCATAGAGTTGACGGTCCATATCTGGGCTCTCTACTCTGTTCCACTGGTCTGTGTGTCTGTTTTTGTGCCAGTAGCATGCTGTCTTGGTGATCACAGCTTTGTAATATAGCTTGAAATCAGGCAACGTGATACCCCCAGTTTGGTTTTGAGTAATTATTAAAAGCAAAGAGAAGTTGGTTATAACTCAGCCTTTTTGCCATATGAGGAACCAATATCCTTTATTAACTCATGACAGTGTTGATCTATCTGGACACTAATAAGTAGGCTCTGATATTCTGTTTTGGGAAAGATTCAGTATGTTTCGTCTTTTTTTCCCTTCTTCATTGCTCACAAGTCATTGAATTTAAGCAATTTCTTTTTTTCTAATGTTCATATGTCTTTTGCTTAGTAACTTTCTTTGGTTCCACCTTTTTATTCCACATGCATGTCATAGAAGCAATGGCAATCATACATAACAAACAAAAGAGAATATCTTCTGATACTTTAGGATCAAGGAAAGGGAGAAAATGTGCATATTGAAGAGAAATTCAAATATACTAGAGAACAGTGCCCTAACTTCTGTAAAATGCTTCAGTGTCTGTAAGTATTTAGAATATCCACAGGTTTACATTTATTTACTTATCTCACATTCTTTTAATTTAATTATTTTAAAGTCACTATTATTTCCTACTCTTTTTCATTTAAATTATGAGTTAACTCAGCTTCTGTAGGCCTTTTATAAGGTGGGCCTATAGAAAAAAAAATCCAGGTAACTGATTTCAATATGAATCTTTAGAACTTAACCATTTTGTAAACTTTACAATTGTTTGTATTTATTATGACCCAAAAATGGCCCTTTATTCATCGCTTCCCAGGAAAAACCTGTCAAATTTATTAGTGGAAGGTAAGGCTATGATTACTAATAAACCAACCTTAAGATCTCGGTGGCTTAAAACACCTCAAAGATTTACTTCTTGCTCCTATTATATATCCACAATGAGTGAGTAGAAAGTGTTGGTCCATGTTAGCATCAGTCAGAGACCAAGACTAACAGAACCTCGACATGGCACCAGGGAAGGAGGAAAGAGAAAACGGAGATTGGCAAACTTGTCTTGAAGGCTTTCACGCTGACGTGACAAATACAATTTTTGTTGATATTTCCATTGATAACAGCGAGTCATATGGCCATACCAGACTTTAAGTGGATGGCAAGTGTTTGAAAGGACTAGTACTGAAAAGCTGGTGAGCAGGCAACCTAACACTCCTGAAAGGTATTTTCCAGTTTTTCTGAACTTTTATTTATTTTATTATTATTTTTTTTTATAATTAAAAAAATTTTTTTGTAAACATATAATGTATTATTAGCCCCAGGGGTACAAGTCTGTGAATTGCCACGTTTACACACTTCACAGCACTCACCATAGCACATACCCTCCCCAGTATCCATAACCCCACAACTCTCTCCTTACCCCCCTACCCCCCTACCCCCGGCAACCCTCAGTTTGTTTTGTGAGATTAAGAGTCTCTTAGGGTTTGTCTCCCTCCCGATCCCATCTTGTTTCATTTATTCTTTTCCTACCCCCAAACCCCCCACGTTGCATCTCCACTTCCTCATATCAGGGAGATCATATGATAGTTGTCTTTCTCCGATTAATTTATTTCGCTTGAATTTTTATTTTTTTAAAGATTTTTTTTTTTAAAGATTTTTATTTTTAAGTCATCTCTACACCCACCGTGAGGTTTGAGCTCACAACCCCGAGATCGAGTCATCACACACATACACTACTGACTGAGCCAGCCAGGTGCCCCGAATTTCATTCTAGCTGGGTTTCCAGCATGACCAGAGTCTCTTGGAAAGTATGTCCTGAGACATTATAGCAATTCTACCCTGTGTCGTGTACCTGACAAGGGCTGTAGCACCAAGCACGTTGATTAACAGCTGGCGTTCTGGAGCCGCGCTACAGGAATGGAGTCCTGGCTTTGTCGGTGTCAGCTGTGTGCCACCGTGCCCCTTTTGTGGCCTGTCAGCTTTCTCGCCTCAGTATGTAGAAAATAGTGCACAGTAGTAAGGAGGGATTAGGTGAGAGTACAGTAAGTGATACGAAATTACAAATATGAGAAATTACATGGAATACAAACTGTAGCTATCCAGGAATGGGTCTTTTTGGTAGGTAAGTTTTCTTGGCTTATACCATTAAGGGCATTTAATCATTTTATATAAAGGTCTTTCAAATTGATTACATCTTTCTTTTCATAAATATTTTCTTAACTTACTTTAATACCATAAACAATTTAAATTTGTATTGAGAAGTATTGTGTAGGTGAATACCATGGGCTTTGGAGCCAGAGTACTTAGGTTCAAGTGCTTTTATGAGTATTAGTTGTGACTGTTTTTTAAATCATTAATTTGAGTTTGTAGTTTTGAAGATAATTTATTATACAAGAGTGTAAATATTACTGTGCTCAATTATTTCCCTTTGCTAAATGGTTCCAAAATTCTATGTATTTTTAATTTTATATACAGGTTTTCTCTTTTCCCCCTCTTATTTTTAGCTGTCACTTCTCATTTCTTCTGTACCAGCTTCAGTTCTATAGCAGCAATTTTCCTCTCCTCTAATGATCTATTTCTAATCTCCCGTGGTTTTGGAAACTGACAACTGAGCTTATTTGAACTGTATATTTTGTTAGAAATGAATTCCAAATGAATGCCCAAAGGGTTTTCTTCCCAGTTACATACTCCTCCTAGTAATGTTTATTGCATGGACTTTGGAACATTTCTTTCTTTCTTTCTTTTTTTTTTTTTTGAACATTTCTTTTAACTGTGAAGAAACCTATTTTGCTTAATTGTTCTCTCTGTTGTATCCAAAGAAATTATACTTAGTGTATAAGTGATTTCTTGATAAATGATTAATAACAGAATAATCATTTTTACACTTGTTAATGTATATGTTACTTGTGTGGAAAATTAAATCATTAATTCCTAACACAATAAACTAAACTTCTCAACTGAGTAGTTCAGTGATATATTTAATATCTCTGGTCTTTTGCCACTACAATTATATAGAAGTTGTAATAAAGAAGCATTATAGAGAGCATAGGTTTTAAAGGGATAGGATATAATTAGTATAGAGTAGTGACTTTCAAACATCTTTTATTGTAGTCTGTAATAATTTATACCACAATCTAGTACTCACAAGTGTAATATGATATTCATGTATATATATATATCCATGTGTGCATATTAATATACGTATTTTATTATATGTTAGATTTTAACATACTAATTTTCTGAATGTTCACAAAGCAGTATTTACCATTTCTATGTGCAGTGAACTGTATTTTCTATTATCTTCCATTGTTTTTTATTCCACTTATGACTAACTCATTAATTTTATGTTCTTTGATTGATTTGACATTCATTTGGAAAACAGTAAACTAGCAGAAAGTGATTACACTACTTTCCCATCAAATCTTCAAGAATATCAGTCATTGTCTCTGCTGGATTTTTTATGTGTTATACAGTAGATAATATAAATATTTCTAGGTTATTCTTGGCAAGTAGTGTAAAGTGATTCCATGGAATTGGAATTTTTTTAATGGAAAAAACCTTTTGTAAATCAAATATTTGAAGAATTTGGGGTACATTTTCTTCATTGTAGTCATAGAGAAGGAATTAAAGAGCATAGGGTAGAATACAAGTGGTCATCTTGGTTTTTTTTTTTTTTAGAAAGAAATTCAGTTTAATATATGTTCAAGTTGCTGACTGAGTTAAAGAATTGCCTATTTTATATATAGCAATTACTTATTTTTTTAAAGATGCAAAAAATGTAAAACCACTTTTGTAGGGCTATACATGTGGTAGAACTTTTTGGAAATGATTTTTGAGGGATGCTATTTCAACTGGAAGTGCTATCAGATTTTAAGTAGGTTTTCTTTACTATTATTTGGGGATTCCATAATTGAAAAATCTTTTCATTAATAAGAGCTTATTTTAACTAGAGTACAATGAATCATGAATCTTTCAGGTTCTAATAAAGCTGCGCTATTTGAACATTTAATCCCCTTCTTGCCTTTCCTGAAACTTTTAACTAGTACATTGCGACCCCTGCTGTTGCGTGAATTGCCGAATAGCTGAAAAAAAATATGTACTTGAGGAAGATTGTGTGATTTGAATTATTATTAAAGGCAGAGGTGAAGTTTTGTTATAGTTCAGCTTTTTTGCCATGTGAGGCTTTGAGTGAAAGGTAATTCAGTAGAACCAAATATTATTTCAAAATTTCATTATATAAAGCATTTCATTTAGGAATTTTGAATTTTGCTTTTTCTTTGACATTAGGGACACGTAAAGGGATTAATAAAGAAGTTTTGAAATCATTACTTAAAATTTTCTTTTTCCACTTACCCTGAAATTTGTTTGAATAGTCTTGATCTTTTCCTAGGCACTGAGAAGGAAGGCATTAGGTCCCAAAATGTTTCAGAAATTTTATTTGTATCCATGAGAAATCTTGTATCTAAATATTTCTTTGCTTTGCTTTTCTTAAATACCACCAAAATTACTCAATTCTTACTTTATTTTTGATATGTTTCTTTCATAAGACTTCATAAGAATCCTAAATTTAACTCTGCTTATTAGCTCAATATCAATTATCTATTTATCCCCACACTTGACACATAATTTCCTATGCCTACTAACTTTATGTTACCATCTGGGAGACCTGTCATAGCCAACGGTTTCAGCAAATGTGATTATATGCAAATTAAATTGGACCTAAAAAGTTTGACTTTATTTATCCAATTGTTAGTTTAGTCAGGTTTTTTTATGATGTTGAATTAATGTTTTTAAGTGTTTAAAGATTTTTTTGGCTCACCTAAGAATCAAATCATTAAAAAAAAAAAAAAAAAAAAGAAATCTCCCTGACATGACTCCTTAAGCCATTTGACCTTGATGTGTCTCAAGAGTGCTTCCTTATGTCTGAATATCCTGGGTTGGGAGATGGCAAGGAAATTCTTTGTCATAGTGTGTTCTTTGGTTTCCTGGAAAATGCACTGATAGTGTTTCAAAAATAACTTGAAAACTAAATTTTCTTAGCTTTTTGTCTGATGCGCCAGGCAAATGTTCTTGCAGCCCTCAGTTGCTTTGGCGTGGATGTTTCATAAGCTAAGTTCGTTTGATGTGCTTGGGGATAACGTTAGGTACAGAAGCAAGCATAAATTCACAGCCACAGTGTTCTTTGGAAGAGCTTGGATCATCATGACATAGTTTGTTCATAAAGCTTAAACATCACCTAATGACAGAGACAGTGTATTACAGAAAGCATAATCAGTAATCTAAAAAAAATAAAACCACCAGATTTCACTGGTGAACTCTTTTGAACAATTTTGAGTTTATTTATCTTAAAAAGATTTTATTTATGTATTTGACAGAGAGAGATCACAAGTAGGCAGAGAGAGAGGGGGAAGCAGGCTCCCCGCCGAGCAGAGAGCCCCCGATCATGACCTGAGCTGAAGGTAGAGGGTTAACGACCAAACCACTCAGACGCCCCTTGAGTTTATCTACCGTATTCTTTCTCCTGTGTGAATGACACTGATACGTATTTTCAATGTTCTGAGTGATGTTCTGAGTTTTCATGTCAGCTTTTTGATTTTTAATTTGATTTTCAGAGGAATTTAAACTCAAGGGAATAAACCTTATAAAATTTGCAGGTCTCATCCTACATATATGAATTTTTGCATTGTTGAAACAAAAATGGAACAGGCACAGCCAGCATAATGATTAAACAGACTAGATAGCTACCTGTAAATTATAGGTAACCACCACTTTTCCCAATTTTTCCACTCTTTTGTAAGTTTTCCTTGTTTATTAGGAGACTGTGGGAATTCAATGATTAGAGCATCAGTTTTTAAACTTTTGGTCTCAGGACCTCTTTAACATCTTTAAAAATTATCAAGGAGCTCCAAGGAGCTTTTTGTTCCTGAGGGTTATATCTATGGATATTTATTGTATTCGTGATTAAAACCGAGACAAAATTTAAATATTCATCTTAAAATGGCAAACCTGCTACATGTTAACATAAATATTTTATGAAAAGCAACTCTTTCCAAAACAAAAAATTAGTGATAAGAGTGACACAGTTTTACCTTTTGCAGATTTCTTTAAAGTCAGGCTTAATGGACAGCCGCTGGCTCTCCTAACGCCCTCAACAATCTGTCGTGAAATCATATTTCATGTATGTCTTACGTAGCTCTTAAGAGAGAAGGAGAATTTTTAGAAAGAAAGTAATATATTGTTATTATTATAACAATAATGGATCCCCATTAAGGGTCATTAGACTACACTTTTGAACAAATCAGTGAATTAGAGCATTCCATTAAAGCTTTTAATTCCTGTTAAATGCATACACTCCTGACTGTAGTAATACACTAGAAGTCTCAAATTAGCAGCTTAAGTCCCCCTCAAAGACAAGTTTGGCTTTACCAAAATATAGTTGCTTAATTTTATATTTGGATTTCTAGGTATGACCCAAACTCTCCCATTCCCGAAGATAAACCTTATTTTCTCTTATACTTAGACATGTAATTACATTTCTTGTCTTGCCTTTGACACATCCTGAGTGTTCAACCACTCATTTCTTAGAATCAATTTTATGAGTTTCTTTGGCACTTTGTGAAGGAGGGTGGGGGTTGTGACACGGTGCAGGAGGACGGAGATGGAAGACCCTGAGCACAGAGGGACAACAGCATACGGTGTATTCTGGATAATCCAGCAGTACCGGACTTCTCATGCTGCCCAGCAGTCACACTACATATTCTTTATCTGGCCATTCTCCCACTCTCCCAAGTGAGAATTTCATTCCTGTACTTTCGCATAAATCCAACACCTCATCCTCTGCTCATTACTTTGTTGCTTCCTGTGTCACTGAGAAAGTAGAAGCAGTCCCAAGAACTTCCATGAGTTCCTATTACCACAATTAACCCTCCTGCCTCTGGTCTGTACTTTGCTTCCCTCCCATGATTATGGATGAACTTGCTCCTGCTCTTGCCATAGGCGAACATTCCCGCTCCCGCCCATTCCCTGTCACTTTCTCAAGGTTCTCATTGCAGCAATTTTCCTCTCCTGCATTAATTTTTCCTTCTCTAGAAGATCATTCCACTAACATACAAATACACTATTATTTCTTCCATCTTAATAAAGATTCTTCCTGACTTTCATGTCACTCTTTTACCTTCCAACTATTATCCCGTTTCTTTTCTTCACATTATTGCAGAATGCCCCAAGAATTAGGGTCATTTCCTGCCTCCCAGTTTCTCTCTTCCTTTGTGCATACGTTCATATCCTTTCTTCTCTGTTCTCTGCTCTTTGTGCCCCACCCCTCTTTCTCCTCTCTTTTCTCTCCTGCCTCGCCTCTCTCAGCTCCCCTCCTCACCATTCTACACTGTTCGTAATCTTTTCCAGTCAGGCTGTCACATGCATGCCCCATCACACTACTCTGGTCAAGTTCCAATGACCTTTACATTGCTAAACTCAGTGGTCCGTTTCCAGCACACATCGTACTCAGTCTGTGACTAGCACTTGATACAGTTTCTCTCCTGTCTTTTTTCATTGATTTTCCAGGACACAATGCTCTTCTGGTTTTCCTCCTAAGAATCCAGTCCTTCTCAGTCTCCTTTTCTGTTCCCACCTCTTCTCTCCAGTCTCTAAACATCAGACTGTCTCCAAGGGCTTAGTCCTTAGAATTTTTCTGTCTGTACGAACTCTCTTGGTGACTACATCCGTTCTATTTAAATACTCCTGTGTAACTATTGGAGTCATCTGCCTAAACTGATGACTCCAGAACACAAAGAGAAAGACAATCCAGCCTCTTCTCTGATTTCCTTACTCCAGACATTGCCACTTGGATGCCTTATTAGCGTCTGAGATTTGATATGTTCAAAATCAAGCTTCTGATACACACCAGCCCCAATCCTTATGCTTTCACAGTCTTTTCTCTATATATAAATGGCAACTTTCTCTTTCTCATTAACTGACCCAGACTGGGGAAGTTCTCTTTGATTTCTGTTTTTCCCCCCTTCCCTGCATCCAGTCTGTTTGTGCAGTCAGCAGTTTTCAAAATATAGCTGCTGGGACACCTGGGTGGCTCAGTCGGTTAAGCTGCTGCCTTCAGCTCAGGTCATGATCCCAGGGTGTGGGGATTGAGTCCCGCATCAGGCTCCTTGCTCAGTGGGGAGCTTGCTTCTCTCTCTGCCTCTGCCTGCAGCTCTGCCTGCTTGTGCTCGCTCTCTCGCTCTCTCTCTCTCCCTCTGACAAATAAATAAGTAAATAAAATCTTTAAAAAAAAGATTAAAAAATATATATATATATAGCTGCTACCACCCTGCTCCTAGACACCCTCTTCTCTTTCCTGGTTTAACACAGTGCCATCCTAACTGGTCTTTGCACTTCTACCCTTGCCCCACATTCTCTTTTTAACACAGCACGCAGAGTGATTGCGTTAAAATTTGAGTTAAATCATGGCATATTCCTCTGCTCAAAAATCTTTAATGACTTCCTATCTCAGAGGAAGAACCAAAGTCCTTACAATGGCCTACAAATGTCTCTCCTAGCCCCGTACTTCTGTAACTGCATCTTCTAGTACTCTTTTTTTTTTTTTTGTTCTTTCTGCTGAAAGCACATTGGCCTCCTTGCTAATCCTTGACCCCAGTAGTGACACTCCTACCCCAGGACCTTTGTACTGCCTGTTCCTTCTGCCCAGCATGTCTTTTCTAGTTTTTTGCATGGTCCAGTCCCTTATGAAAGGGCTTTGCTCTCAGGTTATCCTATGTAAGATTTCATCCTTCAGCTTCTGATGTACTCTTTCTCCTTTTCCTTGCGTTACACGTGCTCTATCTTTCATGTAATTATTTTATTTATTGTCTTCACCACACACCATCCCCACCATTCCCACCAGGCCCCAAAGACTATAAACCCATGAAAATGTGGATTTGTATCACTCTTACTCACGCCTGTATTTCCAGTGCCTACAACAATGCCTGGCACATTGTAGGTTCTCAATAAATATTTGGTAGGACGTTGGATGAAAGGAACATTTAAGAGCTGAGCTTGAGTTTTCTTCCTTCCCTTCACTCCTTATTGCTTAAGTGACATAAAGCAAGTCAATAGATTTGAGCCTTTTGTTTAGAAAATCCATCTCACGGGATTGTTGTGCAAATCTGATAGGAGAATTGATATCTACTTAGGTCATAACTAGAAAGCCTTCTACAAATGTGAAGCTTTGGTAAGGAGGAAGAAGAAGAAAGGGAAGGTTTGAGGGGCTAATGGTTGCTAAGTGAAAAAAATGAGCACAGAAAAAGTCTTGCTACTTCATAGTTTTGACTATGCCTGGTTGTAGGGGTTTGTTTGAAACCTTGAAATAGCACTTTAATTTCAGTTACATGATATAGATTTCTTTAATGAATTGTGTAATTCAAGGCACAGTGATAACTCAAAGTGTGGTCTAGCAACTAATGCACAGTCAGTTACTGGTCTAAGTAAATCTAGAAATCAAGAATAAGTGTTTAGACAACTTATAGCAACTTACTCAAATAATATTATGTCTGCTGAATGTAATATTTTTAAACCTATTTTGCATATATTTTGCTTAGTTTACTTTTATTATACTTCATAAAAATATTGACCGTTGATACATGGGAGGAAAACTAAAACCTGACCCTCCACCACAGATAATTTGAGAAGCACTATTCAAAAAGATGGAAAGACAGGTTTGATCTTAGATTAGCATACTGTTCTTGAAAGGTATTCAGAAATCTGTACATGCACCCCTGTGTTTATGGCAGCATTATTTACAAGAGCCATGATATGGAAGCGTACACACACACAGAGTGAAGTATTACCCATAAAAAAGGATGAGATCTTTCCATTTACAACATGAAAAGAACTAGAGAGCATAATCCTAAGTAAAATAATTCAGTCAGAGAAAGACAAATACCATATGATGTCAGTTATATGTGGAATTTAAGAAACAAAACAGGCAAAAGGAAAAATGTAGGACACAGCTCTTAACTACAGAGAACAAACTTATGGTCGCTAGAGGGGAGGGGGTGGGGATGGGTGAACTAGGCGATGGGGATGAAAGAGTGCGCTTGTTATGATGAGCACAGGGTGCTGTATGGAGTGTTGAATCACTGTGCTGTACACCTGGAACTAATAGAACACTGTATGCTAACTAGCTGGGATTAAAATAAAAACTTTTTTTTTTTAGATTTTATTTATTTATTTGACAGACAGAAATCACAAGGAGGCAGAGAGGCAGGCAGAGAGAGAGGAGGAAGCAGGCTCCCCACTGAGCGGAGAGCCCGATGCGGGGCTCGATTCCAGGACCCTGAGATCATGACCTGAGCCGAAGGCAGTGGCTTAACCCACTGAGCCACCCAGGTGCCCTAAAATAAAAACTTTTGAAAGATTCTGAAAAAAAAAAAAAAAAAACAAAACTCACCAAATTAAAAAACAAAACAAAAAAAACAATTGTTGAATCCTAGGGATACTTGTTTAGTTCATTAATAAGCAGAGATGAGAATGTTTCCCAAAAAAACTGAGGAATTAGCAATGTTACCTAGAGATGTTGCTAGCTTTTTGATATTTATAATAATAATAGCTAATGATCAAACTCATACTCATGAATATTCATCAAGTGCCTAACTTGTATTAGTCACTTTCACATGTGATTTATAAGTCTGTATGCAAGCTAACTAAAAATGTTAACTAGCCCAGACATCTTTCTTCAAGTTGCCCTTTAATCACCAGAGGCACCGGGGCACTGATGCCTGCATAGCACTGAATGTAACTAGTATGAAAGATTGGTCCATAATTTAAATCTCGATTCAGATTCCTATCTGTATAAATGTTGATTCTTCTGAATCTGAAAGTCGTGAGGCGTGCTAATTTACACGGCTGGTTTGTGCTGCAGCTAATTTTATTGGTTACGGCAGGAAAATCAGGGTCTGCAGATTCAGTAGCACACCGCCGTGCCTGCTTCATAATTCCGCATGAGCCATTTCAAAAAGCCCAGATTCTAGTCAGGGTAATATTAGACCAGATTCTCTTCATTGAAGATAAATTAGGGTTTCTAAGGTGTTCTAAATGGATATGAATGCTTCTGCATTCTGAGTAGACCCAAAATCGTTTTGAGAGTTAAAAATGGCACCTGATTCATCTTGATCTAGATTACATTGGGTAATCTGGGTTTCAGGGCATTTTCCAAGGCTGTAGAAAGATTTTATCAGCATGTAGCGAGTCAGACTAGGTCAAGAGTTAAGTGATAAATGTTTGATTTCTTCCAGTTGAGACAAGTCTGATTTCCCTTATTGTGGGAGATCACCAGAACAGATACCGTTGGACTCTAAACTTTGATCACTTAAAAATAAGGGTTATTTCTATTGACCATTCTGTCATATGTTCTTAAAAGAAAATTTCAAAAGTTCTGAACATCTTTGAAATTCCCTTATACTGTTAATTTGTTTTTCATTATAATTAATATGACTTCACTTTTATTATATCAAACTCATCCTAGAATTAAGAAACAAAATTTCAAAATTTTTAGATATGCAAAATATTTGTTCAAAAACAAAATAAAGTGTCTTTATTTTATGAAGAGAGTAGTAGTTAGTAAGTGGCCTTTTTTTGGCTTATTAAAAACTAGCTTTTCAATATTAATAATAGCTAATGATCAAACTCATACTCAATAAATATCCATCAAGTGCCTAACTTGTATTAGTCACTTTCACATGTGATTTATAAGTATTGTTTGGAAATTGTCAAAATAATACATTTTCTAATTAGGAGGTGTTTTCCATTTTTTAAAAACTAGGTAGGCTTTATGATGGTTTAAGAAACTTAAGGTAGACTTTTTAAAAAATTTTCATTTGGCCTGTTTATTACAAAACTGTTATGGAATTTCACACATCTGTTTCAGTATGCAGCTCCTCATAGACCACTGCACTGTTGCTCAATTTTAATAGGCCTCATTTATCCTATAAATAAACCAACATTTTCTTACCTGATCAAGTGAGCAAACAATAGGGGTCAGATGTGGCAAACACTTTAACAAAAAGCACATGTTTAGCCGTCAGGGTGAGGTAGAGTCATATCAAGATTGCTTGAAGTTATTAATGGCAGTAAAATTTATGCTTCCTCCTGTTTTCCCAATTAAATCAAGAGCCTTTTTTCTTAGGATTCTTCTATCACCAGCTGGTTCCAATACTCTGTGTGTGATTTTTGCCTGGGGTGTCTCCATTTCTACATGGTAAAAGCTGACCAAAGCACATTAAGTAGATGGTGTGGACCTATAGGCTGGAAAGCAGTCATTGTTAAGGGCTTTATTTTGTTCCTTATCTTTTGTACCATAAGTGTGCACATTTTGTAGGGTGTGTTATAAATAAATTGTTGTTGTATGCCCTGGATGTAATAAAAGACTACTACAGACAAGATAATAATTGAAATATGTTGAAAATATTTGAAAAATAAATGACAGAGCTAAATGTCCAGCTAAATGTACCTACAGAAAACAAATGAAAATGCATCAAAAGTGTTGGATTTTAGAGTACTTACTTAGTGAATACCTCCTAATGTGACTGAGCTGTTGAGCTTAATGGTACATTTAAAATTTCAGTTTCTTACTGTTTTTAAATTAAGTAATTGGACACAAAAGTTGTCCATGAAACACTGTATCAGAAAACCATTTTTACACTTGTTTTCTACTGATCATTATAACCTATAAATTCTATAATTTTCATCCTTCAATTCATGATTAAAAACTCTTGGTTTTTATCTGTTCATCTCAAATCTTTACTACGCTTGACTGTGAACAAGTTATTCTGAAACAGGCAACTATCCATATAGTTGCAATCTTAAAAATTGATCTCCAAGTTCAAGTTCAGACTAAAGCTGTCTAATCATACTGGGCATGTATCTTATCTTCTCATGGGGCCATTGTGACTTCAAAGGGAGTTTTCTACTTTGAATGAAGACATGGAGTGCAGAAGAGAATGAGAATCTGGCTAATAATGTGGCCCACAACTTGTGTTCGCACTCTGTTTTTACAAAGTGTTGGGCTGGGTCTACTGCAGAAGCGGAAATTTGGCTTTGAGTTCTGGTGTTCAGACTCCCTATTTCTGCTTGACTGAATTGTGAATGGAAAATCCCAAGTGTCTTACAAAATTAGTAACTAACTGGTACTTTTACTAATCACTTCAGAGATGAAAAACTGAAGACACTTTAAAATTCAAAACCCATCAGCATGCGTTTGCCCTTTAATTGGCAGAAAATCGATCATGAGAGCAGTCCGGAGAATTATTTTTTCCCTTCTCCTTCAGCTGCTCCAGCTGAACTACAGCTGCAAATTTTTTTAAAAAGGGGTGGGGGGACCTCTTGATTGTACTTTATAAGTGCAATAATTCCCACAAAATCAGTTACTGGAGTTAATGACCAGTTTGTTAAGGCATTAACTGCCCTCAGCTGGGAATGACCAATTTTGGGGGAATGGCTGCACAACGGCTAAGATAATTCAGTAACACTTTCAAATAATGATCCAGCTAATTAACGGTGAATTCCTGTGGAAATCCTATCGAAGTACTTATGACCTCTGCATTTAATAGCCAGTGAGTTCATCATGATTCATGTTTATTACCGTAAATACCAAAGGAATCATAATGACTAGGCCATTTTTTTTTCCACCCTGGCCTTATTACTTGAACAGATTTGACTAATCCACCTCTAGTCATTAAGGACCTAGTTCTCAAAATATTCAGCCTTTTCACTGTTCTGCTCAAAACTCATAGGGCCTTTGGTGCTCTGCCAGCATACAGACTATTGACAGCCTGTTTTTACTTGGGAATAATTGATGTCTATAAGTCTTAAAGGAGCCCTTTTGAAATGCCTGCCATTTGTAGGATATAGAGGAATCATAGCTGGTTAGCTGCAGTTTATGGTTCTTAGTCATGAATTCTTATGGGAAAATCATACCCTGAGGCCCCAACTTCACTTAGGATATACAAGATTTTTTTTTTTTTGAGGTTTATTTTTAAGAACTCAGATATCCTTTCTTCCAATGAATGAAGAAAATGATTAGTTTATAATGAAGGATAAGCTCTTAATTTTACTTGGACCATTTAATCTCTCTTAATGGCTGTTTATTGCTATGTGATCTGCAAATTAGCCTTTAAGTAATAATAAATGTTGACTGCCAGAAAGCTATTACTTTTTTGTGTGAAGCTGTGTTTGAAGAGATGAATTTAGGTTATTTCCAGCCATCTTCCCATTTCAGGTAGGCACTTTTGACCTAAAATACTTTGTCCTTTTGTTATAGCTCTCAGATATCTGTTAGATGCCATAAAGTTATAGGCTGTATTTTCATCAAGCAGTGACTTATATAATCATTAATGATTCAGTGACCAATATACCTATGATTTATACTATAATCTTCATTCATATGGGGGATGAAAGGAAATATGTGATTTGTAATCGTAAGATGTAAATTAGAATTATCAAGGTAATATGGGTAACAAGATCATTTATAGAATATTTACATCTTTTTTCTGAATGAAAGGGCAAAAGACAGTTTCTGTGTTTTTAAAATCCCTAAATAAATACAAAAAAGAAGAAACTCAACTTCATAGATATTTGTAAATCAATTGGTTGGATTCTAGGGAACATTTACCAAGACAAAATTTAGAAGACGTATCAACAACCTGGGTTATACTGACCTCTTGAGTGTAATACTGCAGCCCCTTACATCTGTCATCACCTCCCTTCACACTTCCCTCAAGAAAAAGAAGCTCTCTGGTGTAATGTCAGTCATATTCCAGCTGCTTCTGATCAGTTGTGTTTAGCCCAAACAAGGGGCGGGGGAAGCATGGGACATGCTACCTAAAGATAAGTAATACACCTAATTGTGAGGTTTGTCTTCAGTTTTGCAGACTTCTCTTTGCATTCTTTCATCTTCTTGGTAGCCGATCACCTCTACAATTTCCTACTCTAGGAGTGAAATTAAGTTTCATTACAGATACAGAAACTTGGAAGAAAGAGGAGAGATTCACAGCGCATTTGTGGTAGTGGTAGAGGAGGGACATGTACTAAATCTATACTTTGGTTATTTTCTCAAGTTTTATTTTTATTAAGGAATTCATAATAACCCTGTAAGAATGAGAGAATGAAAGCGAGGGGTCACTGAGTGTAGCCTTGTGGTATGAGGTAACTCTCCTAAGCCCAAACTTTGGGAATAGTAGGGCTTTTTAGAAAGTAACTGAATAGAATAGAAGGAAAGTGGCTCAGCCACAGGCTCAGAATATACCTCTGAACCCTGTCTAGCTCATCTTAGAGGAATCTTGGCTGCTTCTCAAAACTTCTTTTTCTCTAACAACAATCTAATCTTGAGACTAAAAAAACCCACCATATGTTTTAGGGACACATGACAGTAGTGTTCTTCAAAGAATAAGAGATTACCTTTATTGAGTAGGTTCATTACTGTGTCAGACTGAGGATTACTTGCTTTACCAGAATTCTCTTAACTAATCCTTACAGAACCACCCTTGGAGGTAGGGGCAGTTGTTGTGTCGGTTGCGTGAGCGCGCGCACGCGCGCGCCACACACACAGAGAAAGAAACTGAAGCCCAGAGTTGAAATAGCACCCCCAGGCTGTATAGCAAGTGGAAGAGTCACGGACTGAACCCGGTGGTCTGCCTCTCCAGAGCCTGAGCTCTTAACCACAGTGCTATGCTCTCCACTGAGCTGGTTGGCCCACTCACCACTCCACACATCTTTTAAGCTTCTAAGAGCACCTGTTTTTCTCATGAAATCAAACACTCCTTGATAGCAGTTCTTGTCCAATTGAGTGAAATTGAGGTTTAGAACTGCTGAAGATCTGGTTCCCAAAATTGCTGGGGGGATAATGTGGTTTATCCCTGTCAGGCACTTTTTTTTTTTTAATTCGTAGTTCATCTTTATTAAAGTAAAACCTCTAAAATATATGCAGAAAATAACGTATTGGGTATTTCTTTCAGCCTTTAGAATCTACTGGGCCCAGGTCCTCCAATAAGTAACTGACTGTTGTTCTGCACTTCCTGTCCTCTAGCTTCTCTTCTGCCACCTTCCCTCTTCCCCAGGACTCCCGGATGTAGTAGAGTCCCTTCTAAGTCACTAAGGAGTAATGATAGTCAACTACATTTACTTGGCATTATTGATGTCAGCCTCTCTCCTGCCTCATGGAAGACTTAATAGAAAGTCCATGAACAGGCTTTGTAGTTCACACCTAGATTAGAATCTCAGAATCACAGCGGTGTTTCCTTTGAAGGAATGCCATGGCTTGATGAATATCATTGCCTCATCTCCAAATCGAAGACAATACCTACCTCTTCAGTTGCTAGAAGACTAAATGAGAAAATGTATGCTTACCACACAATAGGAACAATATTGCTGTCAGCTTAGCCCTTTCTTTTTCCTCTTAAAGACTGATGGTTATATAAACCATGGCTGTCCATGGTCTTTCAGGATAGCCTGGGTCCCCTGCAGCTTCTGTTTCCTCAGCCCTTTAGTTTTCAGCATGCTTCAGGGCATGATAGTCATTTTAGGTAAAAATTATGGGGAAACAAAAGATTATGGGAAACTGGGAAGTTTGTTTTTGTATTTGTTTTAATAGAGGATCACAGAGAGAAAAGAATTAGGAAGGTGTGGAGAACTGCAAAGAGCTGCCACCTTGGCCATGAGTATGCACGGGAGAGAAAGGACTGACTACAGAATGAGCCATTCTGCTTCTTGGAACTAGATATTTAGTTTTGCTATGTAAGAACAAGTAGTGTAAATTACTGTTACAGCTGAGACTTTCTTTCAACTGTTTTTTAAAAATAACTACAATTTTAGGACTCTTCTCCAGACTTCCTATTCTATTGCATATCCTTTGAGTTATCCTTTAGATGATATATATGTATATGATATATCCATGGTATCTATATATCCATATGTGTATATGATATTATATATTCTTTGGGTGATATATATGTATATAAGGTGATATACATATAATCATTATATAAATTGTATTATCATTATATATACATTATCATTAGCTCTAAAGGATCTTCCTTGTTACCTAGTTTATAGAGTACAGAGCTCTTAAAAGTGAATCTTTTCTCTCAGCTTATGTGAGTGATGCACCGCCTTAGATGATTCCTTTTTAGAATCCTTTTCATTGATACAAGTAATAGACTCTCCCCAAAAATGGAATAACTTTCTATTTCATTCCTAGTTCCACACTGAATTTTAATTTGTTTGGTGATTTACTTCAATGTTGAAGAATCTTTTTTATTGGTTATTGATTTCTCTGTTTCTTTTACCATTTATGAAGTTGTGTGCATTGAAATCCTACTTTTTAGTAAACCCACTCATAGATAAAAGTCTTCAAATAATATTTTGTTTAAAAAATAAATAATATTTTGTAAAAATTAAATAGGATTAGAACATACCCACAGCTAAACAACTAGGATATAGAAAGAAAGAAAAGCGAGAATAGCAGAAGAAGAGAGACTTGCCTTCAGAACATGACAGTCTGCTGAAGGACCCTTCTTGAGAAGATTTAAAAGTATCTCAGTCTCTAGGGAGAAAAGCTAATACTATGAAGTATGATCTGACCAAACCCTAAGAGATACCTTCCTTCTTAGAGAATAGAGTTAGCATTTTTCACTTTTAACCTACATCTTTTAAAAAATTATATAAAGATTTATTTTTCTATGGCAGGTATGTTTTACACTAGAATAAGTATAAGTGAATGCCTTCAGCAGTGTAAAAATGTGCTTTATTAATATCTCTTGGTCTTTTCTATTTAGATGGCTTTGATCCTAAGAACAAACTGTTGGAGTCGGGAGCACCCAATTAGTCTCTGCTTTTCTTTTTTTGGAGTAATTTCACAGTTTTTGCATTACATCTTCAAATAAAATTCTTACCCCCAAATACTTAGATTTACTAATCTTCATCTTCAGATTAGGTATACTTTCTCCTATATTATTATATCTTACCTTTTCATCTAAGACTAGGGTCAATATCCTTAGAGCTTATCTCCCTCATTCAGTGTCTATCTGCTCCGCAGATTGTGTGGTGAAGTTTTTCAAGTACTAGAGAAGACCTGAAACTTACCTAAAATGATTTGATGTGGATTCTTTATTCTGCAAATTTCTTATAAATTATAATGGTATAGAGAAAAAGACAAAATAAGTAATCTCATTATTTCACATATAATATGTAGCCTCTTCATGCATTGTATTCCAAATGGTCAAGTTAGTGAATTTGCAGATGTTTAGTTAAATTTGAATGTTTACTAGTATGTATTCATCTGATGAATGGATTTTTATTTTTGTTTTATCCCAAGAAGTCGTTTTTATGTTGATATTGAAAACTAGATTTTTCAGTTTTTTTTTCAGTGAGGCTTAGATGGCTATGTATTTCCCCTGTAGGACTGCCTTTGCTGTATCTCATAGGTTTTAGACTGATGTGTCTTCATTCTCATTGGTTTCCATGAATTGTTTAAGTTCTTCTTGGATTTCCTGGTTGATGCAAACATTCTTGAACAGGATAGTCTTTAGCTTCCAAGTGTTTGACTTCCTTCCAAACTTTTTCTTGTGACTGAGTTCCAGTTTCAAAGCATTGTGGTCTGAGAATATGCAGGGAATAATCTCATTCTGTTGGTATTGGTTAAGACCTGATTTGTGACCCAGTATGTGGTCTATTCTGGAGAAAGTTCCATGTGTGCTCGAGAAGAATGAGAATTCTGTTGTTTTAGGGTGGAATGTTCTGTGTATATCCAGGAGGTCCATCTGGTCCAATGTGTCATTCAATGCCCTTGTTTCTTTATTGATTTTCTGCTTGGATGATCTGTCTGTTACTGAGAGTGGGGTGTTAAGATCCCCTACAATTAATGTGTTCATATCAATATGAATCTTCATTTTGATTAACAGTTGGCTTATGTAGTTGGCTGTTCCCATTATTGGGGCATAAATATTTACAATTGTTAGAGTTTCTAGGTGGATAGACCCTTTAAGAATGATGTAGGGGCACCTGGGTGGCTCAGTGGGTTAAAGCCTCTGCCTTCGGCTCAGGTCATGATCCCAGGGTCCTGGGATCGAGCCCCACATCGGGTTCTCTGCTCAGCAGGGAACCCGCTTCCTCCTCTCTCTCTGCCTGCCTCTCTGCCTACTTGTGATTTCTGTCTGTCAAATAAATAAACAAATCTTAAAAAAAAAAAAAATGATGTAGTGTCCTTCTGTATCTCTGACTACAGTCTTTAGTTTAAAATCGAATTTATCTGATATGAGAATCGCTACCCTAGCTTTCTTTTGAGGCCCATTGGCATGAAAGATGGTTCTCCATCCCTTCACTTTCAGTCAGGATGTATCTTTAGGTTCCAGATGGCTCTCTTGTAGACAGCATATGGATGGGTCCTGTCACTCTATCCAATCTGCAAAGCTAAAGGAAATAAGCTTTAGCGAAACAATTTTAAAAGATCCAAAAGTCCAGGTTTTTAAAAATTCTATTTCAAAAATATGTTTTATTCTATCATATGTCAGTACAGATCAGTCTTTTATACCCAATAATAACATATTACTTAGGCCATTTCACTTTATGATATAAACAAAAATTTTGAGTGGCATTGTAACATAACCTGCTGAAGATTTTAGAATCAGAGTTTAAATCCCTGCTCAACCACTTACAAGGCTGTGTAGCAAGTATTTGTTTTTCTCTGAGCATTAGGTTCCTCATCTGAAACACAGGGATGATAATATATAACTTGGCAGATTGTTTTGAAGATTCGCTTTGTTCTTTACCACATGATATATTTTTATCTAACATATAAGGTCCAGGAAGAAAAAGAGCTAGAGATAAAGGGTCAGCATATTTTTTTTACTTACTTGTAAAGAACCTCCTGTAACTCCTTAAAATACATTTCTCAAATCTGGAGTTTTTAGAATTTAGTAATTTCTGTCTTTGAATAAATGTACTTATTTCTTCTGTTTTAACCTCTGATTTTTTTTAATGTATCACTGCTCTTTTTCCCAGTTTTATTGAGATCCAAATTGACAAAACTTTATGTAACTTTAAGGTATAGGATGTAACGATTTGATATATGTATATATTGCAACATAATTACCACAATAAGGTTAGTTAACACATCCATCACCTCACACTGTTACCGTGTGTGTGGTGAGAATTTTTGAGGTTTACTCAAGAGAGTAACTTTCAAATATACAATACAGGATTGTTAACTACAGTCATTATGCTGTTTAAATACTAAAAATAGAATCACGCAGCAGATATTTATTGGGAAACTCCATATGCTTTACTAAGCCTTGTGAGAGTACCAAAGTTTGTCCCCTAAGAATTTCTAACTACCTTGAAAGATATGCCTGATATATGAAAAAATTCAGTCAGAATCTAAAACAGAATTTTAAAAAATACTTAAGTATTTTAGTAATTTTATGGTCCTCCATGTTAAAACATACTTAAAATCTTCATACTTCAAATTTATCAATTAAATTCAGTTATCTGCTTGATTTTTTTTAAACTCCAGATATCTTCAAAGATTTCTCAGGATATTATTTTGAATAAAACTTTTTAGTTACACAACTTTTCTAATTCTAGTTCTGTCACTGACTTGGAGATCATAAATAGGTCCTTAAAATAAGGCCTATCTAAGTAGAAGGATTGCATTTTATTTTTCGGTCTATAATACATCATTTGCTTCTCTTTTCTCAGTTTCAGGGTATATAAGGCTAGATCACCTGACCTCTGAGTACTGAAGCAGCCCTTAGACTATGCTTAGTTTATAGCCCTTAATGTTTTATAGTCCTGTTTTTTTAATGTTACAAATACTATTGTACTTCTTTTTAAATCATTTATATTATTTTTCCAGTTCTGATTCATAGGAATTAAATACACTTTTTGGCTCACTGTTGTGCATATATCATCACTGTCAAGAACTGTATTAATCACATATTTTGATGGAATGGGTAGTGTTGGGGCCCAGGGACCCTATCTGTTTTATAGTAGACTATTGAAAATGATAAATTCTTTGGTTTGTGGTTAATTTTTTTTCACAAGCATACCTTGCAAAATACATGTTATCTCTTGATTATTAGTGATATTTCACAGATATTGTATTCCAAACTTTGGGACTGAAACAGGGAACTCAAAATATTTTCTTAATTAGGGGTGCATAAGGATTTGATTCAGGAGCTTAAAAGTTTTAATGTATTAATTTGTGTGTTATAGATTAAAAAATCTGTTATATCTATGATTTAATCATATCCTTGATTTCTTATGCCCAGGTAATGAAAACTACAAGCAAATAGCAATGTGTGTTCTTTACCACATAAGCATGGATGACCGCTTTAAATCAATGTTTGCGTACACTGACTGTATACCACAGGTAAGTGGTTTAAGTTTTTTTAAAAACATTAACAACAATAGTATATGTTGGCTATTTGAACATAATAATAAAAAAACAGGCATTTTTCAGTTTGTTCTCTTGGTTTGCCAGATACGTTTTTCCTTTAAAAATTCCCTCTTAAGGGCGCCTGGGTGGCTCAGTGGGTTAAGCCTCTGCCTTCGGCTCAGGTCATGATCTCAGGGTCCTGGGATCGAGCCCCGTATCGGGCTCTCTGCTCCACGGGGAGCCTGCTTCCTCTTCTCTCTCTGCCTGCCTCTCTGCCTACTTGTGATCTGTCTGTCAAATAAATAAATAAAATCTTCCAAAAAAAAAAAATTCCCTCTTAAAAATAATTTGGGAGGGGCGCCTGGGTGGGTCACGGGTTAAGCCTCTGCCTTCCGCTCAGGTCATGGTCTCAGGGTCCTGGGATCAAGGTCTGCATCTTGCTCCCTGCTCAGTGGGGAGCCTGCTTCCCCCTCTCTCTCTGCCTACTTGTGATCTCTGTCTGTCAAATAAATAAATAAAATCTTTAAAAATAATAATAATAATTTGGGAGCACTTGGGTGGCTCAGTGGGTTAAGCCTCTGCCCTCAGCTCAGGTCATGATCTCAGGGTCCTGGGATGGAGCCTTGCATCTTGCTCCCTGCTCAGCAGGGAGCCTGCTTCCCCCATTCTCTCTGCCTGCTGCTCTGCCTACTTGTGGTCCTTTTCTGTTAAATAAAGGAATAAAACTGTAAACAATGAATTCTGGAACACTCAAAAAAAATTTTGAATTTGTGATAGGAAATTGGAAAGTACAGAGCAGTGTAAAAGTGAAAATAACTTTCTGTTATCCCAGGCCCAGAGATAATCATTTAATATTTTGGTACATTTCCTTCTGCATAGTTAAAAAAATAATATATTAAGATTATGTTATATGTAATTGTATATTACCTTATTTACTTAGTAGATCATAATGTATTCTCCCATGTCATTGAACAGTCATTGAACTGTCTTCAAAAATTATTTCTAATAGTTGTATAATATCCTATTACATAAATGTATCATAATTTAAAAATTGTTTAGTTTTTCCATTCTATCACATAAAAATAGTTGTAAGTAAACATGTGTAAACAAATGAAATAATGTGGAATATATAATATGTAAATGTTTATCCACATCTCTGATATTTTCTTTAAATTCCTAAAAGTAGAATTACAAAGTCAAAAGGTATGAACACTTGTGTACTTGACATATTACCTTTAAGAAGGCATGTTTGTATTTCCAACTAGCATTTCACTTTTTTCCTTTATTTCATTTTAATTCTGATATAGTTAATATAAAGTGTTACATCAGTTGTACAGTAGTAATTCGAAAACTCCATACATCATCCAGTGCTTATCACCACGAGGGCACTCCTTACCCCCCCCCACCTACTTCACCCATCCCCCCACCCTCCTGCCCTCTGATAACCATCAGTTTCTCTCTCTTTTCTTTTTTCTATGCTCATTTGTTTTGTTTCTTAAATTCCACATATGAGTGAGATCATATGGTATTTGTCTTTCTCTGACTGACTTATTTCATTTAGCATTATACTCTCAGGCTCTATCCATGTCATTGCAGATGGCCAGACTTCATTCTTTTTGATGACCTGTTAGTATTTTATCACACACATACACCTACACACACCTGCACACCGTTTCTTCTTTATCCATTCACCTGTTGATGGACACATGGGCAGTTGCCTAGTATTTCATGTTTAGCAGTACTGTGACTAATACCATTTCTCTTAAATTGGAATGTGTCTGTTTTTATTTTCATTTACATGAATATTAATGAGGTTGAACAGTTTTTATATGTTTATTATCCACATTATTTATAAATTATTAACTCATATCCTCTACCAGTTTTTCCATCAGCATATTATTATTTTTAGGATTAATAAATGAGATCTCAATATGGAATAACTATTTTAATTCTTTCTGATATTACAAATATTTCCTAACTTTGCACTTTCATTTTATTTATGCTCGATGATTTTAAATGGTTTGTGTTCTCTGATGGGAAAATGCTTTATCAAAATTCTTTTATCTTTGCAGTACCGTTCTTAAGAAAGATTTTGCTAAGACTCAGTTGCTTAATATATTTCATATGTTAGGTCTCTGTGCCTTGAAGGAGTTTAGTGATTTTTTACATGGATTATGTTGTAAGGGTGGAAATTCTATACATATTATACACATTTTATTCTTAGGGAATTTACATTCACAGAATCACTATTGTGCCATCAATCTTTATTAAAAGATTTTATTTATTTATTTATTTATTTGTCAGAGAGAGAGAGAGAGAGAGAGAGAGAGAGAGGGCTCACACACAAGCAGGTAGAGTAGCAGGCAGAGGCGGAGATAGAAGCAGGCTCCCCGACAAGCAAGGAGCCCGATGCGGGACTCGATCCCAGGACCCCGGGATCACGACCCGAGCCAAAGGCAGTGGCTTAACCGACTGAGCCACCCAGGCATCCCCCATCAATCTTTATTAAACTGAGCTCCACTAATTTAAATATCTGATGATTGGAACCCTTGTTGGACTGGTCTTTGATATTACATTGTTTTTTATAAAGTGGTTTTCTAAAACAAAAAGCAAATTGCAGGATATATAGTAAACAATAAAAATACCACTTTAAAAAAACACTTTAGAGGAAGATAAATAGTAAGTCACACTTACTAAAGTAGTTCCTCTTAAGATTCCTACTAGACAATTCCTTGTTAGTCTAATGTAAATTATTCAGTGTATATTATATGAAAGATAATATGTAGTAAAAAATAGACCATAATTTCACTTTTTATTCTAACTGCCCATCTTTTTATTCATTCCATTTTAGTGAGATGATTCTAGAATTGAATTTACTATTCCAGAATTTTATACTTTATCTACATGCAATTAAAAACTGATAAACTCTCAGGGTACCTGGGGGGCTAAGTCATTAAGGAGCTGCCTTTCCACTCAAATCTTGGTCCCAGGGTCCTCGGATAGAGTCCTACACTGGGCTCTCTGCTCAGAGGGAAGCCTGCTTCTGCCTCTCCCACTCCCCATGCTGTGTTCCCTCTCTCGTTGTCTCTCTGTCAAATAAATAAATAAAATCTTTAAACAAAAAAAAACTGATAAACTCTCAAGGGTAATTTCTTAGCTTTTTATGTCAGGAGGATGAACTAATTATGTTTATAGGAAATAGATATTCTTCAAAGAATATACAGTGTAT
This sequence comes from Enhydra lutris kenyoni, assembly GCF_002288905.1. Taxonomy (NCBI): domain Eukaryota; kingdom Metazoa; phylum Chordata; class Mammalia; order Carnivora; family Mustelidae; genus Enhydra; species Enhydra lutris. The sequence continues at coordinate 2,180,802 of NW_019154108.1, read as the reverse complement.
CTTATCTAACAAGGCAAGGCTTCTTATAGAGATAACATATGTCAGACTGTAGCCAATGTAAAGTGTAATCAAACTCTTTGTCAAACAAGTTTTCAATAAAAGAGTAGCCATGTCAAAGGGAGATTACAGGTGATTTACTGCAGTCTCACTCCATATGTTCCAAGGGTTTCTGCTTTGCAGTTTCAAAGGGTGTTCCTTTTCCAATCCCATTTAGTGTCAGAACTCCATTGACTACAGGATATGAATTGGAAAGCAGCCAAAAAAGAATAATATTCTTGTCCAAATTGATGTTTTTATCTAGATTAGATTTTAAAGAAAATAACACTAAATTAAAAAGAAAGAAATGTAAAATAAAAAGGAACAGAAAACTTGTTTTGTTGAATCTTCAGTTTGGAATTATCCTCTTTTAGAATGTATAATTTCAAACATGAGACATAAAACTTTATTTTTAATAAAGAAGTGGAAATAAAAGCCTGTTTGGGTCATTTCTGCCACATTATTATTGCAATTGAAAAGTTTGTATGTAGAGAATTCTCCCATACCTTTTCATGAACAATATTCATGCATGTTTTCATGACATAATTTTATAACATCAAACATTTCTGCAGTGGGGGTTTTCAGAACATTTGTAAACTATATTTCATGAACAAAATCTCCCCACACTCATGTAGTAGTCAACATTCTGTATTATTTTTTAATAAAAATTCAACCCTGATAAGCATAGTGAGGTGATGGTACTAAATTACATCATAAACATCCTGAAGCTTTTTAGTGTGAGGCCATATTTTGAGAAACAAAGTGATACTCTTTAATATATTTGGTCCTAAAGTTGTATCCATCCTGTAACTTGTACTTATTAGGACTCAGTTTTGACATATTTAGGGAAAACTTGACATGACTTGATTGCCACCCAATGCCGAATTCATTATAGAATAAGAGAATCATGGAAAGGGAATCTGGGATTAAATTACAGTTTCCAAGCTTCCTTCCAAGTTAAAGAGATACTCCTTTCACAGGTAGTGGCTGCTCAAATTACGATTTTAAAACTAGTAAAGCTTTAAACTATTTGTTGAGACACCTGACTGACTCAGTCAGTAGGGTGTGTGACTCTTGATTTTCGGGTTGTGAGTTCAAGCCCCACATTGGGTGTGGAGGTTACTTAAAAATGAAGTCTTGGGGTCACCTGGGTGGCTCAGCCATTAAGCATCTGTTCAGGTCATGATCCCAGAGTCCTGGGATCAAGCCTCGCATCGGGCTCCCTGCTCTGTGGGAAGCCTTCTTCCCCTTCTCCCACTCCCTGTGCTTGTGTTCCCTCTCTCACTGTGTCTCTCTCTGTCAAATAAATAAATAAAATCTTTTTTTTTTTTTTTTTTTTTTTAATGAATTCTTGGGACACCCAGGTGGATCAGTTGGTTAAGCATCCAACTCTTGGTTTCAGCTCAGGCCATGATCTCACGGTCCTAGGACCAGCCCCACCTTGGGCTCCACACTCAGTGCTGAGTCTGCTTGAGGATTCTCTCTCTCCCTGTGCTCCTTCCTCTCTTATGCTCTCTCTCTCTCGGTCTCCCTCTCTCTAAAGTAAATAAATAAGTCTTTAAAAAGTAAAAATAAAGGGTTTTTTTTTTTTTAAATATTTATTTATTTATTTGAGAGAGGGAGTACAAGTTGGGGGGGAGAGGGAGAAATAGTCTCCCTTCTGAGCTGGGAGCCCAACATGGGGTACGATCAGGACCTCGGGACCATGACCTGAGCCAAACGCAGATGCTTAACTGACTGAGCCACCCAGGTGCCCCAAAAGAAAAGATCTTTAAAAAAATAAAAGAACAAACTATTTGTGACAGCAACTGATTAATCTGAATATTAAATAAAGCTGTATCTGAGGTTTAGATCTTAATGTAATACTTAACTTTGAAATTATGCACATTAATTTTTGTTTGGTAAGGACTGTCAAGTATTACAAATGATTTTCAAATGAAAGGCCTAAAATAACTTTGAAAGTAGGAAAGCAGTGGTTCAGTAGTCATCCATATTCATTTCAATGACCAAAAAAATGTGGAGTGTCATATTCTTTAATTACATTAGATATTTATATAAAGGAGCTTTATAAACCATAAAACACTATACAGAAGTAAGGTACTATTAGTAAAATATCATATCATTCACATTATTTTGGATCCATTCATATTGAGTTTAAATACTGCCTTTCTCATATATGTTTTTCTAAGATAGATGTATAATTGGAATTTTTGTAAATTATTTAACACTCAGAGTAGGTGATTATATGTTCAATATGCCTTATAATCTCTCCCAATATTATATTGCTTTTCTTCTTTTGTACTGTAGTGCCTCTAGTTATCCAGCATATTCTAATTTTTCCCTATTATGTTACCATTCTGTAAAATTTGGGGTCCAGGTCAAGTCTAACTTTTTATATGATCTTAATGGTCTCAGTGGGTGAATTGTTTCAGGTAAGCAAACTTGGGGATAACCAGGAGTTAATAGTTGTATTGTAATAATAGTTAAAGGTACACATTAACAGTTCATTGTTATTTAGACCTCTAAAATGCATGTTTTGTTTAAATAGGTGTAAATGCCATCCAGATGCATATAAAAATATTTATTGGTATTAGAAGGGCCAATCAAAGTACATGTTTAGGTAATGATGTCATGGTGTTATTTAGTATTTTACCTTAGAACAGTGTGTAGGAATCTTCCTGGGGATCCACATGTTTCCCACCACAGTTGTCCCGTTTGGCCCCTCTTTGATCTACATGCTTCTTTTTAGCTGAATGCTGGTAAACGTCCTTTCTGACAGCCCCCTTTGCTCCTGCTTGCCATTATCTACTGAAGTTCAGAAACCAGAGCATCACTTCAAACGGCAGAGTTAGGGAGTAGCCAGTCAGAAGAGATTCCTGTGGCATGCAAAGTTCTGCCATAATCATTCAAAGATGTTTGGGTGGGGGGATGGGGGCAGTAGAGGTGTATGTGAGTACAGAGAGCTGTGGGGGTTGGCCTCTGGTCACTGGTAAATAAGTGAAGTCAGGTGCCAGGGAGTCTAGACACCGTGATTTCAGTCGTGGGTCTTTGGTATCTGATACTCAATAGGGGACTAGTCTGATTGAACACTGTTGCCTCTTCATTGCACAGGCCAAAGCCCTTTCAGTGCCTTCCTGTTAAATTAGGAAAAGCTGACAATGGACATAGTTAAAACAAAACAAATCTAGTTTTAATATTTCCTAGTTGTCAGCAATTACAGTTACTTTTGAAGTGCCTGAGTAACAATCAAATTAGAGACATAATGTTGCTCATGGAGTTTGAACGAAACTATTATGTTTAAATATGAATGCTTTAATTAAAATTGAAATGTTTCTTTTTCCTATTATGAAAAGCTAATTCTATATCATGATACATTTCATTCACATTTAGTTCTAATTTCTCTTGATTTGACGAGGGTGGGGGATAGTTGGATAAGATTTCAAACTGTGCATTATTTTTTTAAAATCTAGTTTCTAATTACTTTGCCCTAGATTTAACATGAAAATTACCAAAAACAAAACCCCTCAGCTTCTAAACAGATCATCTCTAACCCCATTTGTAAGGGCAATTTTCATACTACAAGGTTAATTTCAAGTAAATAGCAACATATTTTGCTTTGATGTAGCAGATTTTTGTTATTGTAAAGAAATTTCTTGCATAAATAAAACTTTGGAAGAATCTATAGGAAGTTTTTAACTAGCGTATGAAAAACATACTAATTATATTAGAGGATTGTCACCTACATTTTTATTAATTTATAATTTACTTTTTTTTTTTAAGATTTTATTTATTTATTTGACAGAGAGAGCTCACAAGTAAACAGAGAGGCAGGCAGAGAGAGAGAGGAGGAAAGCAGGCTCCCTGCTGAGCAGAGAGCCTGATGTGGGGCTCGATCCCAAGACCCTGGGATCATGACCTGAGCCGAAAGCAGAGGCTTAACCCACTGAGCCACCCAGGTGCCCCTATAATTTACTTTTAATTGGTACTTAATATATAGATGGGTAGCAAAATCTGCTAAATGTATATCCAGTATATTAAGATTATTTTAGTTTTTCCATAGAATTTTTTTCATTCTGTAATATTATTAGTGTTAATAATTCTTTATATAAATAATCCATTAGTAGCAACATTTGTGGTTAAAGAGCTGTCCTCTGGGAAAACGGCATGATACATTGCCAACTATTCGCCTACTATAATGTTTTGTGGTGTTCAGCATATATATATATATGAGGATAGTTTTGTTAACATTATACCTATCTAGGTATTTTTCAGAGCAATTGTAAGTGGATCTGTGTTTTTATTTTATTTTTTTAAAAGATTGATTTATTGGGATGCCTGGGTGGCTCAGTCAGTTAAGCAGCTGCCTTCAGCTCAGGTCGTGATCCCAGCATCCTGGGATAGAGTCCCACATTGGGCTCCTTGCTCCGCAGGGAGCCTGCTCCTCCCTCTGTCCCTGCCTGCCACTCTGCCTGCCTGTGCTCTCTCTATCTCTCTGACAAATAAATAAATAAAATCTCAAAAAAAAAAAAAAAAAGATTGATTTATTTACTAGAAAGAGAGAGAGTTGGGGGGGCGGGGCAAAGGAAGGAGAGAAACTCAAGCAGGCTCTGCGCTGAGCACAGAGCTCGATATCACGACCCTGACATCAGGGCCTGAGCTGAGACCAAGAGTCAGACGCTTAAAGGACTGTGCCACCCAGGTGCTCCAGATTTGTGCTTTTAATTTTGGTTTCTAGTTGTTCATAGCTAGCATGTAGAAATGCAATTGATTTTTGTATGTTGACCATATATCCCTTCTGAAACTTGAAAGTTATCTGAAACTACATAGAAAATCATCAAAACAAGATTTTACAGAATAGGGTCTAACCAGACAACAAATAGTTATTATTCACTTACTGGATTCACAGAGGCATGTTGGTCGAAAAAGTTATGGCCCTGAGACATGACATAAGAAATTCTTAGGTAATAAATTGTAGGATTGACTTCCACATGTCTTAGCAATTTGACTTAGAGAAAAGTATCTTTACATAATATACACTAAGTTAATCTGATTTACCAATTACAGAAGACTAGCTTCTCATAAAGTTTTGTTCATTTCTTCTTTAATATCACGACTGTCTCTCATCATGACAAATACCGATTACTGACAGATGGCTTGGGTCACCTGCATTTTCCTAGATTTCTGTTCTTTTGTTTGCTGCTTTTCAGATCTACCCTCTCTTCCTCTTATCAGGATGGAGTCCTTTTCTCATTCTTGACCCATCCCAGAGGACTGGGTCCAGCCCACAGCTTCAGTCATCAGTCACATATGATGATGCCTAAATCTCCAGTGCAAACATATCTTCCAAACTCAGGGTTGCATTTATAACTTTTACTGAATATCTGCACCAGACTACTGCATAAGCAGCTTATTAAACGCAACATACTTAAAACCAGTATTACTATCTTCCCTTGACTTCCCTTTCCTTCTACTCTAGTTTCTCATGTTTGGAAAATGTTAGTGGTACCATCCATGTTGTTGCTCAGCACAGAAACATGGGAGTCATTTTTGACACTTCCTCTCCCTTAACCCCAATATCTAGTCAGTTATTAAATCCCATTTTGATTCTTGCTCCTAAAGATATCTCTAATCCAATCTTTTTTCTCTATCCCCACGGCCCCATCTATCACAAGTAGTCATCATCTTACCTGGACTTTTCCTCTTGTCTTCTAGATGGTTTTCCCACATTTTCTTATTCTATTTCAGCCTATTTTCCACACTGTCCAGATCATTTTGAAATACAAATCTTATCCTGACATTTTACTTATTTAGAAGCCTTTAATGGCTTCCCATTATCCTTTTAATGAAGCCCCACATCTTTAATACGTACTTCAACACCCTGCATGATCTGGCTTTTACCTTTATCTGTGAACAGTTTAACTCACTGCAACCATGCTTGGCCTTTTTTGTTCTTCCTTACCTTGTAACCTGTGCACGAGCTATTTCCTTTGCTCAGAATGCTCTACTTCTGTACAGTGTTTTAAATTCCTTAAATGCAAAGACTGTAGCTAATATTCCTCTTGTATTCTCCACTGTTACTTGGTAGTCTGTATTTAACTGAACATCTTGTAGTTCATTAACCATTAATTCACTCAATTAGTCGGTAGTGACAGCCTACCACTTCTGTGAGTTGAAATATAATTGTATTTTATTATTCCCAACATAAGATCCAAGATAATACATTGTAATAAAAGACTTCTAGTATTTTTGGTATTTTTTTGAATAAAATATTTCCTGTGCTTTTTGCTAGTTAATGAAGATGCTCTTTGAATGTTCAGATGAACGAATTGACTTGGAACTCATTTCCTTCTGCATTAATCTTGCTGCTAACAAAAGGAATGTTCAGCTTATCTGTGAAGGTTAGTGCCTTTGAGCTTCATAGATGACCGCCATCATATGGTGACTGGCAAATGACGGCAAAGAAATAATTAGGAATTAAGAATTATACTAGCTATGTAAATCCTATTTTTAAATAGCTGTAAAAATTTATAACTCTCATCTTTAAAGGTCACATGAATTCAGAATAAATACTCTTATGTCATGAGTAGAAACACCCTTTAGTAACATTTTATAAACCAGGGTTTAGTTATCCTTAATTGAAATTTGAATTTTGAAAACATTTCTAGGTGAAACAAAACTCTTTATTTGCAAAACAATCTGTTACAGTGTAAGATAATTCAGTAGAAAAATATGTATTAGGTATTTGTTTAGATAATAACTTTGTAAAGTAGCTTGTCATGCATTATGATATTTTGGAACCTGCTCAGTAGATTTTTCTTATTTGAAAAATATATATGTTTGTTTTAAAGCAAAAAAAAATGACAAATGAGTAAATAGGAAAAAATTAGAATCTTATTCTCATTATCCAGACATAATGATAGATTAATATTTTGGTATAATGCTTCTGTATATTATTATAATTATTATTATTATTATTATAAACATATAATGCATAATTTGTTTCAGGGGTATGGGTCTGTGTCCATATATTTTTAAAATGGGGTTTTTCTATCTATATATGGTGACAAAATTTTTTTTGTTAGTAATATCTTGAATCTTGTTCCATGTGATTAAATACTTTTATAAAACATAATTGCTTGTAGAGCTACATATTTCCCCCTTAGGACCGCCTTTGCTGTATCCCATAGGTTTTGGACTGAAGTGTCTTCATTCTCATTGGTTTCCATGAATTGTTTAAGTTCTTTTTTTATTTCCTGGTTGGTCCAAACATATAAGACATAATTGCTAATAGCTGCAAAATAATCTATTAAGGGATTTTCTAGAATTTAATCAGATATTTTAGATACTTAATTTGTTGCCACTTCTTTTCTGTAACAAACCATGCTGCTGTAATTTTTCTTTCTCTGAAACTGTTCAGATTTCCATTTTTATATTAAGATTCATTCCTAGAAATAAATGAAACAAGATAGGATCGGGAGGAAGACAAACCATAAGAGACTCTTAATTTCACAAAATAAACTGAGGATTGCCCGAGGGGGAAGGGGGTAAGGAACAGGTGATTGGGTTATGGACATTGGGGAAGGTATGTGCTATGGTGAGTGCTGTGAAGTGTGTAAACCTGGCAATTCACAGACCTGTACCCCTGGGACTAATAATATATGTTAATTTAAAAATTTAAATAATAATAAGAAGAAAGAAAAAAAAGATTCATTCCTAGAAGTACAAATTTTCTGGATCAAAAAGTATTTACATTTTTTAAATTTGTGGTGCCGATTCCACACACGAAAGCGCACATATATTTATGTGTAATTCTAGAACAGATAAAATTAATCTGTGTTTAAAAAGAAGAAAGAGAAGGAAAACAATAGGGGGAAGAGGAAAAGGAGAAGAGAAGCGATCACATTTGGGGAAGAGAATTGACTGAGAAGGGGCACTCTCTGGAGTGAATAGAAATATTCTATATCTTGATATGGGTATGAATTTCCCAGGGGCATAAATTTATCAAAATTAATTTGTTGTACACTTAAGATTCATGCATTTTACCGTGTGTAGATTGGGGGTTTTTTTGAGAATTATAAACAACAACAAAAAATCATTTAACTTAAATGAACCTTAATTCAAATAAAGGAGTTTCTGGTTTTTTGTAGGAAATGGGCTGAAGATGCTCATGAAGAGGGCTCTGAAGTTCAAGGATCCATTGCTGATGAAAATGATTAGGAATATTTCCCAACATGATGGACCAACTAAAAATTTATTTATTGTAAGTATAGTTTCTTTGTTTCTGTCTATTAAAATAACCTGGAAATTAAAGCTTTAAAGTGCTACATTTGGAAATAAAACTCTTACTGAGCTCTTATCAAATACTAACTCATAACCCAAGTTGCTCTTTTATCAACTTCTTGTAAGTTTAGCTTCTAGAAATCTCAATCTAAGTTTTAAAGTTGTTTTCGTTTTATGATCCCTACCCTTTACCCTTCCATCCTCACTCCAGTTTTCTTGCCTTTTAAACCTTTGGCTTCTGGGCCACCTGGCTGGCTTCATTTGGAAGAGCATGGAACTTTTATCTCAGGATTGTGAGTTTGAACCTCATGTTGGATGTAGAGATTACTAAAAATAAACAAACAACCCTTAAACCAATGGCTTGTATAGCAGTTTGGTTTAAGATTATTGAAATAAGAATCATGTTTGATACTTCTTTTTTTCTTCCTATGACTATATTATCAGATTGGCTTTTCTGCAGCAATCATATTATAAATGTGTATTAAATTCTGTTTTATTTAGGATTATGTTGGGGACCTTGCAGCCCAGATCTCTAATGATGAGGAAGAGGAGTTTGTGATTGAATGTTTGGGAACTCTTGCAAATTTGACCATTCCAGATTTAGACTGGGAATTGGTTCTTAAGGAGTACAAGTTAGTTCCATATCTCAAGGATAAACTAAAACCAGGTCTGTGCTAAGTATTTTCCTTTTGCATAATCATTAAGTTATTTCTTTCTGTTGTGGATAAGGCTGCTCAAGCAGTATTTTCTGACCAATATTATACTAGGTGGCGCGTTTTCTTCCTACACCTTGAGTTTCAGCTCAGTTTAGTTTCTTCTTCCCAGGGAGGTGGTCAGTAGGTCTCCTCTTATATTTATGTATTATTCTTCCTAACAATATGTTTTCTTAATATTAGTTTCCCTTCCCTATCCTGCTTATTTTTTTATCCTGTCTTTTTAAAATTACCAAATGCCATATATCTCTATATATGCATACAGCTGCACACAGAAAGTTCTTTGAGACATTCAAGTGAGTCTTCTATTTTCTCTGTTTACATCGTCCTTCATTTATATTTTCAGAGACGTATCTTCACTTCTCTACTGCCTTCCCCCAACACTTTGAACTGTCCTCATTGAGCTTAGAAATATGGGGAAGAGGACAAATTTATAAGCATGTTAAGTAAGGCTTCATAAGAACTGATATAGTAGCTTACAATATTTCTTCTGTGCATTCCAAGTTTTGGTAATATAAATGGATTTGGTCAGGACATTTCACTGAACTTTCTGTGGTTTGACTTGACTAGGTGCTGCAGAAGATGACCTTGTCTTAGAGGTGGTCATAATGATCGGAACTGTGTCTATGGATGACTCTTGTGCTGCGCTGCTAGCCAAATCTGGGATAATCCCTGCACTCATCGAATTGCTAAATGGTAAATTATAATTTATTTTATTTCATTTTTATGTTAATATATAAACAGGGTATTAGTTAACACTTTTAAATATAAAAGATCTGCAATCATGAAATACTAATATTCTATTTTATCTTCTTTCTGTTGAGCTTTGTGTTGATTGAATCAGATCTCCTGTGTTGTGCAAACCCTTTTTTTAATCAGGAAGGTTCATTTGGAAGCTCATTCAAAGCATCCTGTTCCCTCCTAAGTCCAATATTATCCTCTAAACTTTCTATAATGAAGAAAGTGTTCTCTATTTGTGCTCTCCAACACATGTGGCTGTCGAGTACTTGAAATGTGGCTATTGGGACTGAGAATCTGAATTTTGTATTTAATTTAATTAGCCACAGTGGCTATGGTTATAGTATTAGACAGTGAGGCCTGGATAGAGTTTTTACCTTACCTTTGTGGTGTTTTTAAGGGGCCAGGAGTCATTGTTTTCCACATGGTATACAAAATCTATCTGAATCTAATATTCTGTTACCGTCAAGTTCTCTAGAACCTTGTGTTAGTGTTCTTAGGCTGCTATAACAAAAAGACTGGGTGGCCTAAACAAAAATATATATTTTTTCTCAAAGTTCTGGAGGCTGGGAAGTCCAAGGTCAAAGTGCCAGCCAGTTTGGTTCCTCATAAGGCCTTTCTTCCTGGCTTCCAAAAGCCCATCTTCTTGATGTGTTATCACATCCCCCCAGGGCAGAGAGCACAAGCAAGAGAGTATAAGCACACACACAACACTCTGGTACCTCTTCTTATAAGGATACTAATTCTGTGGGGTCAGGACTCCACCCTTATGACCTCATTTGACCTTAATTACTTCCTTATAGACCTGTCTCCAAATTAAAGTCACATTTGAGGGGCGCCTGGGTGGCTCAGTGGGTTAAAGCCTCTGCCTTCGGCTCAGGTCATGATCCCAGGGTCCTGGGATCGAGCTCCGCATCGGGCTCTCTGCTCAGCAGAGAGCCTGCTTCCTCCTCTCTCTCTGCCTGCCTCTCTGCCTTCTTGTGATCTCTGTCTGTCAAATAAATAAATAAAATCTTTTAAAAAAATAAATAAATAAATAAAATAAAGTCACATTTGGGGTTAGGGCTTTAATACAGAAATTTTGCAAAGTATGGGAAGCCTAAAAAGACACTCTAATCTCAGTCTTTCCTGTACAGGTATAATATATGTGCATTTTGTATAATTTTAATAGACCTTTTTGAAGTATAACATACATAAAGAAAAATACAAAAATACAGCTTAATGATTTTCAAAATGAGCCATGCCCATGTTACTTCCACTCACGTAAGGAAATGAAACCTCACCATCACCCTGAAAGTCCCTCCTGTGTCACCTCCCAGTCCTTATCCAAATTGGTTTCTGTCCTCTCTTTTATTGTATATAGATTACTTCTGCCTGGCTTTGAACTTTATATAAATAGAATCCAGGTTTTTTGTCTTACACTATAATGTGAGATTCATCTGTGTTGTATGCAGAACTGTGTTTTTTCTCATTGCTGTATAAATATACCACTATTTATCCTTTCTACTCTTGGTAGACAATAGGGTTTTTTTGTTTTTTTGATAGGAGAAGGACTATTATAAATAATGTTTCTGTGGACATTCTTAAACCTTTCATTTGGTAAAGATGTGTATTTATTCCTATTAGACATATGCTTAGGAGTAGAATTGTTGGGGCATGGAGTCCCCATATGTTTGGCTTTGGTAAATAATGCCAGTAAGTTTTTCAAGGTAGTTGTGCCAATTTTCAGTCCCACCAGAAATGTGCTGAACTTCCAGTTCTTCTACATCACCCCCGTATCTGGACGTCATTGGTCTCTTTCATTGTGGCCTTCAGAGTGGCAGTTTTAATTTGCATTAATTTGCGTTAATTTGCATTTCCCTAATGACTTATAATTGAGTACCTGTTTGTATTTATTGGCCAGTTGTTATGGCTAATAAAGTTAAGTACCTATTTAAGTCTTTTGCCCACTACTCTCTTTAGAATTTTTAAAAATTTGATTTACAGATTCCTTAACATAATGCATTTTAATAGGTCACCTAGAGATAATACCTCCATAGTTGAAGTGTTCCTACATAAAGTATATATAAATGTCCTTTGGTCCACCCTTCTCACAGAGAGAAGGTTTCAAATTAGAAATAATTAAAAGAGAGGTAGTTGGGAGGTATGAGTGAAGATAGTGTAGTTGGCAGAGTGAGAATGAGGATTTTCTGATCAGCTGGAGAAAGTTGAAACAGATGACCTGTTCTGGAATCGCTGTTCCGCACTGACTATGGTTGAGAGAGCGGAGATATGTATGAAGCAGGTTGACAGAGCCAGCTCACAGTGTTTTATTTACCTTGTTTTAATGTTCTCTGCCATGAGGTTATCGTAAGCAGAGACTCTATACCTCTCTTTTTAAGAAATACATGGATTTCTGGGAATACAGTCCATGATACCTAAATACTGTGTGGTGATAGGTGGTGAGTACACTTACCGTGGTGAGCATTGAGTGATACGTAGAATTGTCGAATCACTGCTGTACACCTGAAACGAATAAAACATGTCAACTGTTCTTCTATAACAAAATAAAATAAAGAAATATATGGGTTTTCAAGATTAAAACCCTTGGGGTTAAGTGAGGAAACACTGTATACCAAGAGAATAATTAATGGAATTTTAGCCCAGGTAGTCTAGGAGAGTGGTACATTGGCAGGTATGTGAGGGAAATCCTTCAGACTTTTTTTTTTTTTTAATTTAATTTTTTTTTCAGTGTTCCAGAATTCATCGTTTATGTACCACACCCAGTGCACCAGGCAATACGTGCCTTCCGTACTATCCACCACCAGGCTCACCCAATGCCTCACCTCCCTCCCTTCCAAAACCCTCAATTTGTTCCTTAGAGTCCACAGTCTCTCATGGTTCATCTCCCCCTCCGGTTTATCCCAACTCTCTTCTCCTCTCCATCTTCCGATGTCCTCCGTGTTATTCCTTATGCTCCACAAGTAAGTGAAACCGTATGATATTGACTCTCTCTGCTTGGCTTATTTCACTCAGCATAATTTATTCCAGTCCTGTCCATGTTGATACAAAAGTTGTGTATTCATCCTTTCTGATGGAGGCACAGTACTCCATTGTATATATGGACCATATCTTCTTTATCCATTTGTCCGTTAAAGGGCATCTTGGCTCCTTCCACAGTTTGGAGACTGTGGTCATTGCTGCTATAAACACTGGGGCACAGATGGCCCTTCTTTTCATTACATCTGTATTGTTGGGGTAAATACCTAGTAGTGCAATTTTTGGGTCATAGGGTAGCTCTGTTTTTATCTTTCTAAGGCACCTCCACACTGTTTTCCAAAGTGGCTGCACCAACTTGCTTTCCTACCAACAGTGTAAGAGGGTTCCCCTTTCTCCACATCCTCTCCAACACACGTTGTTTACTGTCTTGTTAATTTTGGCCATTCTAACTGGTGTAAGGTGGTATCTCAATGTGGCTTTGATTTGAATCTCCCTGATGGTTAATGATGATGAACATTTTTCATGTGTCTGTTATCCATTTGTATGTCTTATTTGGAGAAATGTCTGTTCATGTCTTCTGCCCATTTTTTGACATGATTATCTGTTTTGTCTGTGTTGAGTTTGAGGAGTTCTTTATAGATCTTGGATATCAGCCCTTTGTCTGTAATGTCATTTGCAAATATCTTCTCCCATTCCATGGGTTGCCTCTTTGATTTATTGACTATTTCCTTTGCTGTGCAGAAGCTTTTGATCTTGATGAAGTCTCAAAAGTTCATTTTCGCTTTTGTTTCCTTTGCCTTTGGAACATACCTTGAAAGAGGTTGCTGTGGCCAATGTCGAAGAGGTTACTGCCTATGTTCCCCTCTAGGATTTTGATAGAATCCTGCCTTACGTTGAGGTCTTTTATCCATTTCGAGTTTATCTTTGTGTATGGTCTAAGAGAATGGTTGAGTTTCACTCTTCTACACATAGCTGTCCAATTTTCCCAGCACCATTTATTGAAGAGACTCCTTTGGACTTTAAGGGGCCCACAATTTTTTCTACAGAACTAGTTAGATGCTCTGTTGACCCATAAGTCTGTGTCTAACAGATATCATTGAATTGTTGTCAAGAGTTGACAAAAAACTATTAATATATCAAATTTCATAACCAGTACCTAAAAATTAGATTTCTATAAGTGTTTGCTTTTACCATTACATAATAATCAGTGGACATCAGCTATTCTATTAAACTATTCTATTAAACATTTAATTTAATTATCCTTGTGGTTATATAACATTATTTTTACTATTATAATCAATTTGATTAAAACTGAAATAACTTATTTCATGACAATAAGTAAAATTTAACTTTTTAAACATTATTCAAGAATATGTCTTTATAGTAGTTTTTCTACCAAAAACTTAGAAACTTAGAATTCAATATTATAAAGGCAAAATATAGAATCAGATTTATTTCACAAATTAGAGTTGTTTTAGAAATTCTTATGATGGAACAAACCAAAAACAAAAAAGTGTTACCATTTCACATTAGGGACATAGAAGTTAATTTAATAATTTCTTTATACCTGTTGGCAAAATATAGTGAGAATTATAGAGTAGCACTATTACTATGTTCTTAAGCCAGTTTTGTCCTTCTGTTCTTCTTAAGTACAACCTGATCTTTTGAGACAATCTCAAATAGTCTGGTTTAAACTCAGAGCTGATATATATTTTTTTTAAATCTTATTTTTTACCTTTGTATTTCAAAGTAATTTAACCTAGTTGAACTGTAACCAAAATTACTGAAAACTTCTGAAAATATGTTATAAATTTCCTCACTGATCATCATCATGGAATTTAGAAAAAATACCTAAATATATAAATTGCATATGCCACCATGTATTATAAATAATGTAAACTGGTTGGCCCTTACCTATCTCCTGTCACTTTCAGTTTTCTCATTCTCCACTATGCCAGTCAATGTTTTTCAGTTTTATATGTAACTATAGCATTCTTTCATTTGAAGTGTTCTGCTTCCTTTCAGCTCAACAAGAAGATGATGAATTTGTATGTCAGATAATTTACGTCTTCTACCAGATGGTTTTCCACCAAGCCACGAGAGATGTCATAATCAAGGAAACGCGTATCCTTTTAATATTTACAATAGATAATGACATTCACATACTCAGAAAAAAATGCATCTTTAGGTATTTTTTCTAGCATATGTTAAAGTAATGTAAAAATACCAAACTTCAAAATAATTTTAGAAGGCTAGGTATTTTTCATGGAAGCTGTTGATCCCAAATCTGTTATAGGTAGACTCTTGCAAACAATTCTATTAACTTGTCATGCTGTGATTCCTAAGAACTTAACACACATATTAGAACTTCCTTCTCTATTAACTTAACTATCAGATGTTCCTACGACTGCCCTTAGTACTCTTTCAAAAATCTTATCATATTCACTCTATATGGGAAAATACATCTGTTCCCATGACATCAGCTACCAACTCTATACTAAGTATTTACTATCTTCAAAATCTCTTTCTTGAGTCTTAGGCATTTGTTGCTAATTGCCATCTGGATGTCTTCCACTGATCTAAAGAGCATTATAATCAAATAGTCCAAATTTTAGGTTACCTTTTGCCACTTAAAAGCTGCAGGACCTTGGATAAATTATCTAATCTCCCTTGAGCATAAAATCTTTCATCTGTAAAATAGCCATAATATTATTACAATGAAAAGAAGATATCCTGCCCTGTGTGATTGTTCCTAAGTACCCAATGAACTTAAAAGTGCCTATAGTTGTTTCTAACAGAGATAGTAAGTGACAGTTGATTGTTATTACATTCAAAAGGGTACTGAATAACAACATTCTCTCCTGAAAAACAGTCTGCCTTCTGTGTTCAGAGTGGGTGAGGAAGGTACCATCCACCCAGTCTCATCACTGAACACTTTGTATCGGCTGCGCTCCCCTTACACAATCATTCACCATGTAAACGTCTGCCAAGTTCTGAGCTTCGAACAGATACTGTTTTACGTGCTACATGTATAAAAAGTATCAGGCTCTGTATTCAAGGAGTTTATAGTCTAATTGGCGAGATAACTAAATAAGAAATAAAAAATTATAATGCAGTGTATTAATGTCATAAAGGTGTGTGCATTGGGCACAAGAGAAGATATATAACCAAGTCTGGGGATGTCATGAAATGCTGGCAGTAGAAGCAGCATCTGAGCTGAATGTGTGTGTGTGTGTGTGTGTGTGTGTGTGTGTGCGTGCGCATGCACACACATGTTGGTGATCTGCTTTTTTGTGTACAAAAAAAAATCTGCTTTTGAACTCCACTGGTAAAGTTCTTCATTACCCAGGTGAAAAATCCACATTTAACTTGACCATAATCTATTTTTGCAAAGTTCCCTCCTTTAACTCTACAGTATGCAGTTTCTCTTGTCACACCACAGTTTCTCATCATATCGGACAGACCCATCCTCTGCCTCTTTGTGTGCTTTAGCAGCCTCAAGTGCGTTTTTCTCTTTCTTACCCTAATAATCCCAGCTCATCAAAGGCAGATTTATAAGCCGTCTTCTCAGTTAAGCCTTTCTAATGCAGTTAAGCTCCCTCCTTCCCAGTAGGAGTAATTTATTTTGACCTTCAATAAAGAACTTCAAATTGTGTATTTGTATGCCTGTTTTTACCAAAAGATGTTGAGCTCTTCAGCTTAAGGACCAGCTCTGTCTTCCTCATCTTCATCTGTCCTCAGAAGTTAACATAGTATCTGGCATGTGGTTAGTACTTGTTTGGGCGATGAACATGTGTCTAAATGGCAAATGTTCTTTTAGGAGTAATACCTTGGGAGACTTTTTTCTTTTTCTTTTTTTAATGATCTGGGTCCTCACTCAAAACATTTGCAACTCTTTCAGTATTATATTCAAAGCCAATGACACAAGATCATAAGTATCATCTTTGGAGGAAATTCTCTTGCTTTTGAGGACTAGATTGATTTCTGGAGCCATATAAAGTCTCCCAAAAGTCAAGTCTGAAGAGTAACAAGTCTAACTGAGAAATATTCATTTTGATATGGGCTATCAATATGCAAATACTGTTTTGCCTTAATTACATTAGACAGATCTTCTTTTATCACAAAGTAATATTTTTAAAATGTGGTTTATAAACTGACTCTCTCAGGAAAATAAGTTCCAATACACTCCTTTCAGTAAGTCTCCATATCATTGGAATAAATTCACTTTCCCCAGTGGTGTTCTGTGGAACTTTTTTTTTTTTAATAGTTGCTTAATTGAAAAAGTTTCTTCAATAAATGAGTTGGGAATATACGCAATTAAACAGTTTTTCTTGCTACAGGGTCTTCTCAGAAATTTTAATATGCTTTTTTGGGTTGAGCATCTCTGAAACACATGTTAGAAGACATGAAAGAGAAGGCATAGCTTTCCTAGGTAACTTCTTTGAAAGACCACCTTTGTTTACATGTATCACATAGGGGTTTTTCTGAGGACTACTGAAGAACAAAGTATTTGTAGTACGTACCAAGTGCTGGTACTTAGTGAAGAAACGTCTCTAACCTGGTCTGTTTAAGATGCACTGTCAGTTCCTTATTATCAAAGGCCACAATCTTAAGACAACTTCCATTTGATTTTTCTTCTCAGTGTAACTTTATTTTCTCCCAAATTTGATTTTTGTTAAGCCACTGGATCTGAAGTGAGTACTTTTCAAATAGTTATTCTGAAGAATATAGTATGTTGATAATGCAGGGAATGGGACATAAAAAATCTGCTGATTTAAAATTTTTACAAAAGCACTAGGAATGCTAGTTCGATCTGATGCTTGCATCCATCCCTTAAGATTGTATAAAGATTGCTAGAGTGCTTTTGCCCAGTGTTTTGGTGTTCAAAAACCAGGGATTTTTATTGATGTCAATGATACTTAAATAGGTCTTTTGTCACATAATTAGAAATTATTATTAAAATACTTCACTGTCGGGGTGCCTGGGTGGCTCAGTGGGTTAGGGCCTCTGCCTTCGGCTCAGGTCATGATCTCAGGGTCCTGGGACCGAGCCCCACATCGGGCTCCCAGCTCCATGGGGAGCCTGCTTCCTCCTCTCTCTCTCTCTCTGCCTGCTTCTCTGCCTACTTGTGATCTGTCTGTCAAATAAATAAATAAAATCTTTAAAATAAAATAAAATACTTCACTGTAACTTTAAGCATTTTTATTGTGATTTTTGCTATGACTGATATACTTAAATTTTTAAATAAAGATTTATTAGGCAGTAAACTATTTCTTTTTCTCATTTTTTAATTTAGAGAATTTGATCAACATCATTTTATTTTAAACAGAACGAAAGAAAAACTTGGTGTTTGAGATGGCAGGTTTAGACTTATATTAGATAAACATATGATTTATGTTAAGATGTTTGAAATATTTAAAATAGATCTCAGCACAATCATAGGAATTGAGAATCTGAAATTGAGAACCAGTGCTATTGTAATAATTAATTTTCATACAACCCCAAAAATTGTAGAATGGGAAAATAAGCCAAATTTGACTTTTAGAGTCCCCCTGAGAATATATTATTCTATACTTTTTTTCTATATTTTAAATATATCCTTTTAGTCCCCCAAGAAAATTAGTAAGTAGCACTGATGGGTAGAAGATGTGGGCTAACTGTCTTTGCTACTTGCTGTGAAACTTGATAAAAATTTTTTTCGGCATTTTAACAGTACTACAAAGAATGTCATTTGCTTGTACACATGTGCTAAATTTTCTTGATAGAAACCTGTGGCTTCTGTTTCAAATACAGTTTTAACCAAGACCGACTAATATTAGAGATCATAAGTTTTTCTTCACTGCCTTTTTGAGATTCGTTGAGGTTTCCTAATTGATTTAAGTTTTCTTTATTCTTTCCTTCTCCCCTACTTATTTGTTATTTTATATATGCCATCTTTTTTCTTTTGGGAGTTAAACCCAAATTTCAACATGTATTCTCTCCAATTTTAGAGGCCTGATTCCTTTCACTTAAGTCTAATGTTTCCAGTCCCATCTTCCACGTTATTTACTATCTAGTATAATTATTTCACCTCATTTTTGTAACATTTGAAAATGGATTATTTTAGTTATTGTCTTTTAAAAACCAGTGCTTATTTAAGATTTATAATATGTTGGCCTATTTCCTTGTTTTCCGTTTTTTCTTGAATTCCATTTGTCTATTTCTCTGAGTTGATTTTCTTTCATAATTACATTCTCTTAAAGTGCTAAGTGAATATCTATTAATAATAAAATATATCTCTATCTGAAAATAACTAGCATCTTTTCTTTAATAATAATTTAACACAATATGCAGTTTTAGATTGCTAGTTATTTTTCCTCAGCAATTGAAAGGAATATTTCCACTGTCTTTTTTCCTGAGTTAATGCCTGTATGAAGTCTGTAGTCTGCTAATTATTGGTATCTGTCATAAAGTCCAACGACAATTTACTTTTTTTTCCTTTATAAATGACTTTGATTTTTTGCCAGTGAGACCAGAGGAATGTTTGTTTTTTTGTTTTTTTTTTTAAGATTTTATTTATTTATTTGACAGAGAGATCACAAGCAGGCAGAGAGGCAGGCAGAGAGAGAGGAGGAAGCAGGCTCCCTGCTGAGCAGAGAGTCTGATGCGGGGCTCGATCCCAGGACTCTGAGATCATGATCTGAGCCGAAGGCAGCAGCTTAACCCACTGAGCCACCCAGGCACCCCTGTTTGTTTGTTTTTTTTTAAGCCAAGTAGCTTTATTAGAATTTGACTGGGTATTCATCATCCATGTTTGATTTTTCCAAGTATCAAATGTGATCTTTCAGTATGTAGTTCTCTTTTTTCCCCCCTAATTTCAGGAAAGTTCTCCTGAATTATAGTTTTTAGTTAGTTGTTCTGTTTTATTGCTTTTGTTGTCTCCTTTGGAATTTCTGTTATGTTGGATCTTCTTTGCCTATCTTTAATATTTGTCATCTTCTAATATTTTCTTTTTATTTATTTTTAAATTTCACAAATTTTCTTCCTTTTTACCTTCCATTTCTCTTGGAGTTTTATCTGTTGTTTTTGTTTACTCATATATTATTATAAATTTAGCTCATATATATCTGAAATGATTTTTACTTTTTAGTTCTGAATTATTTTGTTTTCTAATTTTGATTTATATTGTTCTTTTACATATATTCTATTTTCTTAAATTCTTTTATTCCTTTTTGAAATATTGGGTTATAGCTTTCATTTTTCATGTGCAAATGCCTTATTTTTCTCACAATAACCATATATAAGATATAACTGATTCTTTTCTGCTGCAATTTTTTTGTGAAATTAATTTTCCTAAACCTTTATGTGGGCCAGCGTGATCAAGAAAGCTTTATAGTGATACAGCTCTAGAGCTCCCTCTTCAGTTATTTTCATGATTTTCATGTTTTCAAAAATTGGGCCTTGTACTTTTCTCAGATTTACTGGCTTTGTTTTCCTTACCCAGTTTTATTTAGTGGGTTTTTTTTCTTTTTTATTTCTGTTATCCCTGTCCTTTAAAAAAATGAAACGTTAAATGTTTCTGGTCATCTTTTACTAATCCTATTTTAAAATTTGAAGTTAGATTTATGGCAGCATTTGAATTTAGAGAAATGTGGGATTTTCTAATATGCTTGAATAACCTCAATCTCAAATGAGTTTGTATCTTTAACCACTTTTATTCAGAGGCTCCAGCATATCTCATAGATCTGATGCATGATAAAAATAATGAAATCCGAAAGGTCTGTGATAATACATTAGATATTATAGCGGTAAGTAATTTTTCTTCTTATACAAAGTATTATAATAGTCTTCATTTGGGAGAAAAGAACTGTTTAGAACTTTGCATTTCATGTAAATGCAAACTTGTATTTTGGTAAATCTCTGAAAATTCAGTGATATTAAATTCACGTTTAAAACATTAAGACCTTGGGTACCTGGGTGGCTCAGTGGTTTAAAGCCTCTGCCTTCAGCTCAGGTCATGATCCCAGGGTCCTGGGATCGAGCCCCGCATCGGGCTCTCTGCTCAGCGGGGAGCCTGCTTCCTCCTTTCTCTCTCTCTGCCTGCCTCTCTGCCTCCTTGTGATCTCTGTCTGTCAAATAAATAAGTAAAATCTTTAAAAAAAATTAAGACCTTTAGCCTTCAAATTTTTAAGTGTTTTATACATATTAAGTGTTTTAGATTTGGTCTACATGTCATCTCAGAATCATCTGTTTTGCAGAGAAATTATTTCATAGGAGCAGGGGTTTAATGAGAATTTCTACCAAAACTCAACACAGTCAGTTTTGCAATTTGGCCATTAAACTTTTTTAATAAGTCAATTATTATTTCAGTGATTTGATTTTTGTCTATATGCATATACTTGTTTTGTAAGTTGTTTTGGAATGATGAAACATAAAAATAATGTTATTCATGACTGTAGAAAATCTTATTTTTTTTAAAGTATTTTATTTATTTGTTTGTTTGAGAGAAAGAGAGCACAAGCAGGGGGAGCAGCAGAGGGAGAAGCAGATTCCCCACTGAGCAAGGATCCCAACCCATGGCTCAATCCCCAGACCCTGAGAGCATGACATGAGCAGAAGGCAGACATTTAACCGACTGAGCTGCCCGGGCGCCCTCTGCAGTACCTTTTTTTTTTTTTTTTTTAAAGATTTTATTTATTTATTTGACAGAGATCACAAGTAGGCAGAGAGGCAGGCAGAGAGAGAGAGAGAGGAGGAAGCAGGCTCCCTGCAGAGCAGAGAGCCCGATGTGGGGCTCAATCCCAGGACCCTGGGATCATGACCTGAGCCGAAGGCAGAGGCTTTAACCCACTGAGCCACACAGGCGCCCCTGCAGTACCTTTGAAAGGATTTATAACCAAAGGAATATAATCAGAAGGGTAATCTGAGTCAGCAATTAGAAACATGCTCTCCATGTACACGTTTCTTCAGAAATCATGCTCATGCTGCCCACCAGAGTCTTCTGCCTAAACTTGGGCCTTGTACCGGGATGAGCCGTACACTAGATACTTTAAATGTATTTTCACTTATGGCATATATTGCTGCACACAACTTGCTTGCTTCCTTCTTTGAACTGGATTAGTACTTTTTATTTTGACTCACCCTGTAAAAAAACTTCTTGAATATAGCCTATTCAGTAGTTTTCAAAGTTTAACTTAAGCTTTTTAAAGAAATCAGAATAACATCTTAAAGAGTCAGTTAACAAATTTATTAGAAATCCTTTAAGTTGGCATTTGTGCTAGTGATTACATTATGAAATCAGACAACCACTATCAGGTAACTTCTTGTCAATTTCTTACATTTTATTACAGAAATTGATCTTATTTGATATCATCTGCTTTTTGGATTTGCCTGAGTCAAGTCATTACTGCTTTATACATTTTTTTTTCCTTAGAGAGCACATGTGAGGTGGGGGAGGGACAGAGTGGTAGAGAAACAGAGGGTCTTAAACAGGCTCCACACCCAGTATGGAGCCCAATGCAGGGTTCAGTCTCACAACCCTGAGACCGTAACCTGAGCCAAAATCGAGAGTCGGACATACAACCAACTGAGCCACGCAGGTGCCCCTATCATTACTGGTTTAAACCTAAATGAGTATGTTGGCATTTAGCTTTGATTTTTTCATTAAAATAAGGAAATTTTACATATTTTTTTCAAAGATTTTATTTATGTATTTGACAGAGATCACAAGTAGGCAGAGAGAGAGGGATAGGCAGGCTCCCCGCTGAGCAGAGAGACCGATGCGAGGCTCCATCCCAGGACCCTGGGATCACGACCAGAGCCGAAGGCAGAGGCTAATCCACTGAGCCACCCAGGCGCCCCAAGGAAATTTTTACATATTAAATTCTTGCTTCGGTAAGATGTTTCAGACATGTAGGCCCCTGGTCACAGGGTTTATAAATAGAGAATATTTATTACTCCTAGAGAATAATTTCATGGCTCATATAGAATTTTCTCTTTTTAATATTTATTTATTTATTCATTCATTTGAGAGAGGGGAAGAGGGGGAGGGGCAATAGGAGAGGGAGAGAGAATCCCAAGCAGACTCCCTGCTGAGCTTGGAGCCCGACCCACAGCTCAATCCTAGGACCCTGAGATCACAACTTGAGGTGGAATCGGGAATCAGACACTAACCTGACTCTGACTGAGCCAGCCAGGTGCCCCTCGTATACTATTTTCTTGTAGATCACTCAGTCAGTGTTGTATATGAAGTATATAGTGTATGAATAAAAAACTTTTTAATGTTCTGTTTGTGATTATCTTACCTTAAGCAATGAGGAAAGGAGAAAAGATGTCAATTTGTTATGGATTGCTTTTAGCATACTTTTTTAAATTTTTTAAAATTTTTTTATAAGCTTTTAGCATACTCTTAAAATTACCTTCTTGTTTGGGGCACCTGGGTGGCTCAGTGGGTTAAAGCCTCTGCTTTCAGCTCAGGTCATGACCTCAGGGTCCTGGGATCGAGCCCTGCATCGGGCTCTCTGCTCAGTGGGGAGCCTGCTTCCTCCTCTCTCTCTCTCTCTCTCTCTCTCTCTCTCTCTCTGCCTGCCTCTCTGCCTACTTGTGATCTCTGTCTGTCAAATAAATAAATAAAATCTTTTAAAAAATAAATAAATAAATAAATTACCTTCTTGTTTGAAGGCAATAATGTTTAGATTTACATATTAGGCATGTTTGGTTTAGAATATAAATTAGTGATAGTTCCAAAATGCCAGCTCAGTCTTCTTATAAAAATATTTAGAATCAAATATGAATATAAGGTGAAAAATTTTACTCCCAATTATTTTTAAACTCTGGGCTAAAGTCTCTCATCTTGAACAGAAATTTTCCTTACCTTGTGTCTACCTATTTTTTCTAGACTGCTGTCCTAGTTCTCTCTCTCTCTCTCTCTCTCCCTGTCAAACAAATGTTTTGAAAAAGTCTACATATTACTTCCTTTATTTCTTCATTTCCCCTCATCCTTTCAATCTGTACCAATTTGGGGTTCTGCCTCCATTATTGCACTGATACAGTTCTCACTAAAGTCACCCTGGCCTTTGTTTTTCTAAATCCAATGAGGATTTTTAATCTTCATTTTACTTTGTTGATCTTACCGTCCTTAAAGGAATTTATAAATCCTGATCAGAGTTAAAATGTAAACAAAGAAAATTATTTAGGTAATTATTTTTACAAAGAACCTTGTTGATAAGGTCTTCAAAGAATAATCAGCAAAATGAAACTGGTGATATATCAGCCAGCTACATATGACTCCCTAAGATGGTATCTGATCACTTGACTTTGTATAAAAAAATTCGAACAAGCTATCTTGAAGGTTCACCTAATCTGTCTATGACTCCACATGAGACTTAACAAAGTAAGTACTTGATATTATGCCAAGTAATTTTAGATTGTTTCATTTCACACATTGGAAAAGTTTAGTCTGAAAAGATATTTAGAAATAATAAACTTATTAAATACAATATTTAAAGATACTCATGTGTGAATTATGTGATTTAAAAGTCCTGCTGTGCTACCCAACCAGGTCATATTCACAGCTAAGTTTCTTAGATGGACAGAAGTGGTCTACAGCTGATGGAAGGGCTCAAAACATCCCACATTCTGCTGGAAGAATGTTTCTTTACCTTTCTGCTCTTATACACTCATGAGAGTCAAGGCCCCGGTTCAGTTCTAGCTTGATAGTAAGGAACTGCACCACTGGGAGCAGCTTCTTCCCAAAACTTTTTCTCCCCTTCATAGCTGAGTAGGGTTTCTGATTTTACATTCAACTTTTGGCCTCTATAACATGGCAATTTGGTCTAACAGAATATTGCATCTAGAATACAACTGATTCTATTTCTTTTCACCAGTTGAGTAATCTCAGACAGTGTATAGCTTTTTGAAGATTCAATTTACAGTGACGTTTCTGGGGATTAGAGAGTTATTGTTAGTTGAGTTAGGGAAAATATGGAGCATATCCCATATGATGGTCAGCCTCAGTTTTGTTCGAACTAGGCCAAAACTCAGACCTTGTTGAGAAGTTTATATGTGGATTACCTATCTGGACCAACATTTTCTTTCCTTGGTACAGTTAATTATCTACATTATTTTCATTTAAATTTTTTAAATGGTGTAGGAAGATAATCTGTTCACTGTTTGGGTTTTAACTATGGAACATTATTTGGAGTATTATTTTGGCCAGACATATGACTATTTACAGTTTAAGATTATTCTGCAAAATGGCTGAATTTGGCATTTTAAAACTCCATGTCAGAGCAGTTCTAAATAGGGTAATTAACTGAAAGGCCTTGATTCGGACAGTGTGGTAAACAGGAATCTGCCTTTTCTAGTGTAGAAGTGCCTCGTCCGTTAAATTACCCATGTTCTGAATCCGCGGTGACTTATTTTAATTTGGACTCAATTTATCCACTAACCTCAGGCCAGAGTTATACTGCCACCTTGCTAAGCCTCCTTGTTTGGGAGAAATTTGAGGAGTGGGCCATTTTAATGCATCAGTAAAATGACAGCTTCTCAGGTTCACTTGGGACAGGACATAGCTGCCAGTCCGGTTCTTTGAGCTCAGACTCTACTACTGATCATGACTCGGGGTGCTATTTTCTTGTCCCAAATCTTTTTCAAGAGTAAAACAAGAGGAAATTGACTTAATTCAAAACAGGAGAAACTTTGATTAGACAAAGCAAAGATGATGAAACACTAGAAATAAGCCGTCAAGGGAGAATGTAAAGCTTCTGTCCAGTCAGCATTAGTAAAAACTGAATAACCAACTTTCTTAAATAGTTAGAAACCTGCCTAGAATGGGAGGGGATGATCTCTTAAGATTCTTTTTACCTCTGGACTTTGATATCCTAGTATTCTCAGCATGACTATGTACTATAACAATTAAAAATTTTTAAGAAAGAGCTAATGCGAGTATTTGTAGCTTGAGGCAATTTAAGAAAGCAAACTTCTTTTTTATTTAAGACAGGGTGGAATAATAAGAAACATTTAGATACCTTGCAAGCCTTAGGGAAATATGCCTTGTGCAGTAAAGAACTTGTCCCCCCAATTATAGAAATGCTACATTAGTGACGATTTGTTTAGTGTATTTGGGCCCAAGCCCTACAATCTGTGACTTAAAACAGATGTGTGGTGGTAGTACTCTTTGTACCCTGGAGGACTATCTGTTTGGTGATTCGGTCTCTATGGGCTCATCAGCAAGTTGTCACCTGTCTGACTAGGCCTTACATGTAGCTCTGGGAGGCAGGGATTAGAGTGGATTCGGAGAGGAGTGGGGAGACAAGGAGAGAGGATATTTGGTAGTTGATCATTGTCTTTTCTTCTCCAAGCCTTGGGAATCCTGAAGGGAAGAATGGAATCCTCTAATCATAGACAGTTTCTAAAAACCCAATTAGATTTTTATCCTTCAGTACTTCCTCAGCTTCGCATGAAGTATTTGACAACCTCATAAATTCTTCCCCAGTTGGTAAACAAATTCCTCCCCTGACATTACTGGGTTGTAAAACATTTAATTTATTTTATTAAGGACATACTGTGTTAAGACACTAAGATACTAGGAATACAAAGCTCAACAACACAAAGTCCCCAGAATGTCAAGTTTACATTCTGTACTCTAGAAAACACCTGCAGACTGTCATCTCGACTTGAGCTCGCCTTCCAGGAGCAGGACTACTCTTTGGCCCTAGCAACAGATGTTCTATACTAGTGGCCCATTGTGTCTATAAGGTATTTATGGGAAAAGGGGCGTACCTAGATTTTCTGGTGAAGGGGTGATGTCTCTTGTCTTTCCAGCCACAGGTCCCTGTGATTTGATATCTGTCTTTAACTCTGTGTCCCTACTGAATGTGATATTTGAAATGATATTTCACAGATGAGCCTCCTCAGTGCTTTAAGCAGTGGTTGAAGAGATAATTAATTATATTTGAGGTCTGGTTAGAAAGTGTCATAGTCAAGACTACAGGACAAAACTTGGGATAGTACTGTTGAGAAATAGGTAGTATGTGCATTAAAGTCAACTCTGTTATGTATGTGTGTTTAATTACGTGTATATCTGTATTTAATTATCTTGTACATATCATTGGGATAAGTGTTTTCTAAGCTATAAAAAGGCATCTTCTTAGCAGTTATTACCTTAACCTTAATGAGCAACTAAATTACTCTAGATCTGCTTTAATTTAGTATGAAGAAGTGTATTAAATAAACCATATTACATTCTCAATTAGGGGGCTGTCACTTTAAAGGAGAAAGGGAAATCTGCTTTCCATCAGGTATGTTAGAACACAAAGCAGATCTGTGTAGCTCTGTGTTATCCTATAGTGTGTTAATCAGATACAAGGTGTGACGGAAGCCAGTTACAAAGAGTTTTCCTGATCGTGAACAGGCTCTGATAATAGGCTGGTTAAGGCTTCACGATGTTTCTGTGGTTAAGTAGTAAACAAAGCTATGTAGGACTTCAAAAAGGATGGCACATTCCATTTAAAACCAAACCGTAAGTCTTTAATGACACTTTAGTTTTTATAGAAACTGAGTGCTTAAGATCATTTCAGGAGCTGAGAAGAGAAAATAAAAAACAAAGCATGTGTACCTTCAAATACAAGACAAACTCAAGTCTCAAAGCAAGGACATCAGGGTACCCTTGTTGTAAAAAGAAGCATTTCAAAAATGAAGTAAAAAGTAACTATATTCCTGGAGTATTTCCACAATGGCTTGATAAACTTTTATGACTTATCTCGGCTGTGGTCGAGCTGTGACATCCCTGAATTCCTGGTCATTTCCTGACAATGGGGCCGGGGGTGTTTAAGAGGGGAGAGATTTGGGGGAGAGGGGTTAGAGAGAACAGATTTTAATTGCTATATGTTGAATTTATTAAATTTTTGATACTGGATATTCTTTTAGAGTTGCTATTTAATTTTTTGTGAGTATTATTAACATAGAATGCATTATTTGTTTCGGGGGACAGGTCTGTGAGTCATCGGTCTCACACAATTTCACAGAGTTGCTATTTGATTTTTTAAAATAAACTCCTTAGACTGCCAGGATTCTTCAGTTTGGGGGATAAGTATCTCAGTAGCTTTATGAAATAATGGTATTAATCAGAGGTTTTTATTTATAGAATGTTAGAACTTGAGCAAATCTTAGATCCGTTTCATTTTAGAAATGAAGAATCTAAGACCAAAAGGAATAAAATACCTGGAGATGGTCGCTCATTTCTGTCAGTATCAGAGCAAAACACAGAACCCAGGCCTCCTACCTCCTAATCCAGTGTTCTTTGAAGTACACCTTACCATAGTATCGCTGACACCTGTAAATTCGGACTCTGAGACACCAAGAAACTGCCTGTACCAAGGCTGTTAAACTACGCTCACTAAGGACACACAAAGAAGAGAGCTGAGGCCAGGTCTTCCGGAGTGCTCATCCCTGGAGCATGATAAAGCTTGTACTGGTTTTTACTAAAATGGGAGAGAAAGGGGGGAAAAAAGAAAGGTGGGAGGAGGTCAGGGGAGAGACACACATCTAGAGCAAGGCTGGGGAAGAGTTACATGCAATAACGTTAACATGATTTGTTTGGGGAAAGTAGATCTTCATTTTGAGATTGTCTTTCTTACATTTTTAGTCTTAAAATAGTCTTTCTAAGACAATAATAGTAGGTGGCAGTTGATTTACATTTAACATCAGTCCCCGAAATTTGTTTTTGAAACTTTGCCAAAATCTAAAATCCTTGGGACCACTGTCCTACCCAGCCTATTAATTTAGTACTAAATAGATTCTTGGTAGCCGTAAGCTAAAATATTTGATAGTCAAGGAACCTGGGACATAAAAATCAGTGTTTCAGAAACATAACGATGAAAAGCCAGCATCGCATATGAAAATAGTACTGTCGCATTTGATTTTTCACTAATGTGTACTACAAAGGAAAAGGAGAAGTTAATTACTTAAACCAATATCATATTCCTCACAACATACTTCATTCCAAAATGCTTTATTTGGTAAACATTCAAGTACTTGAAGCTGTATTATCACAACCTAAAGCAAACTTTTATGGCACAAATACAGTATATTAATAATGTTTCATACTTAGGTTCTAAATCTTAAAAATACTTATTTTAAAATATTTCCTAAAGTTAGCAATTACTTTTGGAATTAAGGAAGTCATTGAAAATCAATAGGATATATATATAGTATTAGTATTCTAGATAGCTAACAGTATGGCTATTTTTCTACAATTTTCAGCTTGCTTTCGATAATGAAATAGTTTTACAGTTATAAATATTTTCAAACGGTCTTGTTGTAGCTACTTGAGACTTTAAGGCCTTGATACTGGTTTGTCAAGGTTTATTTTCTTTGCTATGATCTATAACAAAAAGCCACAGGTACTTATTAAATCTTAAGGTTACCTCCCATGAAACTCCCTGTTGTCATTGTAGTGGATTCATTGTAGTGGGGATCTATAATCTTTGGATCATTTGCAAAACATAATTTTCTATAGCCTGGATGATTACACAGCTTGGTATGGAATAACAGATTTTGTCTACTATTTCCTGAAGGAAAAACTGTTGTTTTCTGACCAGCTAAGCAGGTGGTCATAGTGCTTTCATTGTGATTCTGTAAACAGTAATGCACACGTTAATCATTATGTTAGTCATAGAAAATTAAACCTATAGTTTTATAGTACAAAAATACTTAAAATTAGAATAAAATTATTTTTTTAAAAGGGACAGTACAGTCTGCATCATTGCTACTATACTTTTAGGCCTTATAATGTTAAGATGTGTCTTGGTTCTATGAATTTACTCAGTCATAAACTGATCCAAAAAAATGGTAAAAACTTTAAAGGAATTCAGATTGCATAAAAGTAGTCTAATTACATTAGTGCTAGATCTGTGCTAACTCCCTGCCTTGGAAAATCAGCTTCCCAAGACACTAACAAATCAAGCTTTAAGGCCAAAATTTAGCCACGGTTGCTCACACTTTGTGTGTTTGGACTTCTGTCAGACGGTTAGATAGGCTGTGGAGAGATGGTCTCTTTTTAAATACTAAGCCTTCTATGTGTAGGTTCATTAATAAGAACATTGCCATAAGCTTGAAGGGTGATAAGAAGGCTTAAGATTGAAGGGCATTTGTGAAGAAAATAGCATCTTCTTACACATTTTTACATGTACTTATTATTAGAGTATTAAAATCTTCTGAGAAGCATGTAAGTTACTAATGCCTAGAATAAGCATGATTTTTTTTCTTTGTGCAGAGCATTAATTACGAGGCTAAATACATTTTAGGGATATGTGATTTAAAGATTTTTTAATACTCTTTATTTTTCATTGATTTATTAGAAGAGAGAGAGCACTGGAGCACACACCAGCGTGAGCAGGGAGGGGCCAGAAGTGGGGAGAGAGAGGGAAAGGGGGAAAATCCCCAGCAGATTCTGCACTGAGCATGAGCCAGAAATGGGGGCTTGATCTCACAACCCTGGACTATGACCTGAACCGAAAGGAAGAGTCAGATGCTTAACTGACTGAGCCACCCAGGCACCCCAGTTTACTTTTAAACTTATACCTATTTCTGTTTCATATTTCACAGATAAAAGCAGCAAGTTTTACTCTCAATGGAATAGCGAACCCCATCTTTTCTGTGTTTTGAGCACTTGACTAGGTTTTATCTCCTGTTCTTACACTAGGAATCCATATGCTTGAAACAAAATGATAATAAAGCAATCAAGTCATGTGTTTTTCTATCATCTTTCTTGACTACTTCTTCATTCAGATAATCAAATTTAAAATTTGTCTACCAAAATAAGAAGTTTGTTTCATACCTCTTGCCAAGTGAAACAAGCTAGATTCACAAAAGAAACAATACATATCAAATTAGTTCCAGTATTTAATGTGGATTTAATAGGATTTCTGGTATTATAAGGTATCTTCTGGGTATAATAAGGCATAATATAAGGCATATTTTGGTGACCTGTAACTAGTTTATCTTTAAGGAAAAAAGCCAGTTAGTACAGAGAATTTCTTGCCCCAAATGCCATTTACTTTTTGTTTATGCATTAATTTTTTTATCTTATGGATAATAAGCTCATTCTTTTCTTCTCTAAGTGTATGTGATCAGTTCTTTTTAAATTATCTAGCCACTTCTAATATGACAGTAATATATTTGTACAGCCAACTTTGCAGCTAACATACAACTGTGCCACTTAGAGAACCAAGAAGTATACTTGCAAAGGCATGAATTTTAAAGAGGTTCAAAATTAAATTTAGCATTTGGGCAAAATTATTTTAAAACTAATCACAGTGCTCATATTGCATAATTAGCACCACTTAGTATTTCATTTAGTTTTGGAAACCCAAAGTGAACCATTCAAATCTGTAGCCAGTGAAACTACTTATAACATCTCTGTGCTGTTGCTTTTCTAACTCCCTCTTTCCCTTACATCCTCCCATGTGCGGCCAGGTCAGAGAGAACATGATTGAGAATACCGTGTGTTATAAAATAAACTTACCAGACCAGAAGGTACTTCCTCTCAAATCACTGCTTGGTCAACAGTTCAACACATTCGTAGAACCTTGGAGCTGAAAGTTGACCTTGGAGTCCATTTATTATATTCTCATTACTAAAGCATCCATTCCACAGTGACCCTGACAAACACTCACTGGTCCTCTGTTTAATTGCCTTTTCCACATTACTAACCCACGGTTTACAATGCTGTAATAGCCACATTAGCTGTGTGCACTTAAGTTAATTCAGTGTCCTGGGCCTTGTTTTCTCATTTATAACATGATAATAATTATAGTAATTATTCAGGAAGCCATCAGTTCGATTAATTAACAGTAATGGCTAACATTAAGTGTTTTCAATATAGGCTTTCTAAATGCTTTATATGTATTATCTCATTTTATCAGAACAACTAATGTGTAATCAGTAAATGGAGGATTGTATTAATTATCATCATATCTGTTCATTGTAAGCGTAGCAACAAGATGGGATTTGGAGTTAGCATTTATTGTTTATATCTAAATTGTCAATTTCAAATATAGATTAAAACTGTAGCTGTAACTTGGAGTAAAAAAAAAATTCCTTTGGGGCACCAGACTGGCTCAGTCAGTTAAGTGTCTGACTCTTGGTTTCAGCTCAGGTGGTGATCTCCTGGGTCCTGAGGTCTAGCCCCACCTTGGACTCCCAAGTCCTGAGCGCGGAGTCTGCTTGAAAATTCTTTCCCTCTGCCCCTTCCCCACTCTTGCAGGCATGCATGCGCACTTGCTTTCTCTAAAATCAATCTTTAAAAAAAAATCCAGTGATTTAAATACTGAAATTATAACAGTTGGATTAGTAAATTTTTATTATTTTTGAAGTAAAATGTAATAATGTTTATAACTGATCTTTTATACAATTAAATTTTAAATAATATATCAGGAAATAGAGAGCTTAATAGGACTGTTAATATTTAACTGTTAAAAAAGGAAAGCTTAGGGGCGCCTGGGTGGCTCAGTGGGTTAAAGCCTCTGCCTTCGGCTCAGGTCATGATCCCAGGGTCCTGAGATCGAGTCCCGCATCAGGCTCTCTGCTCAGCAGGGAGCCTGCTTCCCTTCCTCTCTCTCTGCCTGCTTCTCTGCCTACTTGTGATCTCTGTCTGTCAAGTAAATAAATAAAATCTTTAAAAAAAAAAAAAAAAAGGAAAGCTTAATAATTTGGTGGCAAAACTGCCATCAGTAGTATCATAGCCAAAAAGGTTTTCTACTTTCCCCTCAGTTAAAAAGGGACATCTATCATAGTTTCAAAGATGTACAAGTTAGAACACACAATCTGACAGCTGACACTGAGATTTATCGATCATGTGAAACTTACCAATTTAACAAGTAAAATTTGAGCAAGATAATAATAATAGTTACATTCTAATAAAATTTTAGACTTATTCTTACACCCCAGAAATTCCTTCTCTGGTGATATTTTTTTACTTTGAGCCTCAGCTTTGGATGAAAATTGCTCAGTATTTAAAATGTATCTTTGGTCCACCTGTTAATTATCATGTTCATCTTGACTATAGGAAGATAGTAGTACTGCCTGGCACCTTTTTAAGTCCTTTTTAGATGACTGTAAACAAAAACGTTACAGATATGACAGAGAAATTTAAAACTAAGACCCTAGAGTTAGAGTGACCAGAAGTACCTTGAAATCTTTTTTTTAAATCTATGCCATCAGTGGTAGTGTCCATTAATTGTTCAGTGGCTATACTAGTCAGAAGTAGCCACAATCTGTGGCAGAAGTCAAGAGCTAGATCGGTTCAGCTGTAGCAAACAGTAACTTGCTGAAAAGTCCTTCAGAAACGTTCCCCAAGGGCATTCTGTGTGAACAGGTATGAGAAAGACAGCAGTAAAGCAGTCACAGTCAAAAGTTGCTCCTCAGGAGTTCATGATTGGAGGAAGGAATAGACAATCAAAGAAGTAATTATGACTAAGTAAGAATGTTTTTTGGGCGCCTGGGTGGCTCAGTGGGTTAAGCCTCTGCCTTAAGCTTGGGTCATGGTCTCAGGGTCCTGGGATCAAGCCCTGCGTCGGGCTCTCTGTTCTGCAGGGAGCCTGCTTCCTCCCCGCCCCCCCGGCCTGCCTCTCTGCCTACTTGTAATCTCTGTCAAATAAATAAATTAAATCTTTTTTAAAAGAAGATAATGTTAATTTGTCCTTACTCTATTTGCTTAGAATTTAATTTAATATAAAATTAAATTCTCTTTGTTTTCCCTGGTAAACCATTTCAGTAGTTAGGAGACATACCTTTCTTTCTTACTGAAAAGTGTTCATCTCAGAGAAGATGTAGTGAAAGACGTCATTTTAGTGCTTAAGCACCTATCATTACTGCCACCAGCGATTATAGCCGCAGATTTCTTTGAGAGCCAAAGTCTGATTGCACACCTAAATTCTAGTAGTAGAGAATTTGTGAAGTTTAAACTTTTAGATTTTGCCATTAGCAATTAGTAATTCAAACAGATGTCTTTAATATATGTAGTTAATTGGTTTTATTGATTATTGTATATATTAATTCTGACAGGTATGTTAATGTTCCCTTTGACCCAAACAAAGAGCCTCCAAATTAGTACTATTATCTGAGGGCCAAGGTAGTTCCTTTATAAGCTTGCATAATAATACCTGACTATTTGTTTTCAATAGGAATATGATGAAGAATGGGCTAAGAAAATTCAGAGTGAAAAATTTCGCTGGCATAACTCTCAGTGGCTGGAGATGGTAGAGAGCCGCCAGCTAGATGAGAGTGAGCAGTACTTGTACGGTGATGATCGTATTGAACCGTACATCCATGAAGGGGATATTCTTGAAAGACCTGACCTCTTCTATAACTCAGGTAAGGTGATAACCAAAGCAAAATTAAATAGTTTGTTTGCCATAAATAGGGATTTTGGTCGACCAGCCTTGCTCGTTCCCAAGCTTTGGAAGCACTTCTTGTAGTATGTAAGTGGAATTCTGCAAATAATTTTAGAAGTAACATCCATATACACTGTGCAAACCTGTTAACTCACCTTTTTTTCCAACTTAGTCTTTGATGTGATCTCCATAAAAAAATGTACCCAGGAACGTTACTCTTAGTTTATTACTTTTTTTTTTTTTTTTTACTTTTTTTTTCAGCGTTCCAAGATTCATTGTTTACGCACCACACCCAGTGCTCCATGCAATACGTGCCCTCCTTAATACCCACTACCAGGCTCACCCACCCCCCGCAACCCAGTTTATTGCTTTCTAGACTGTATAACTTAAAATGACATCCTCAGGGTTTTCATTTTTACTCTATTTGGGATTTATTTAAATGTATAACTTAGGGGTGCCTGGGTGGCTCAGTGGGTTAAAGCCTCCGCCTTCAGCTCAGGTCATGATCCCAGGGTCCTGGGATCGAGCCCCACATCAGGCTCTCTGCTCAGCAGGGGGACTGTTTCCCCCACCCCCACCCCCCCGTCTCTCTCTGCCTGCCTCTCTGCCTACTTGTGATCTCTGTCTGTCAAATAAATAAAAATAAAAATCTTTTTTTAAAAAAATGTATAACTTAACTAATTTATGTTTTGTTTTCCAATGTATTTCATTTTACCATGGTTTTGCTTTCATTTTGAACTAGTTAACTCTACTTGGTTGGGAAGATTTAGACACTTAAACCTTTTTCCTTCTAACTCTGCTAGTGTTTTTAGGGTAAAACTTAATTTTTATATAAATCATACTTATATTTTAACTGTTGATTCTGCCATACTGCCTTTTCCAAGGATGAGCTTGGCACAAAGATTTGGTAAGTTTCTGCATATTCTGGCTGTCAAAGTGTTGCGCTGTTGCCAATACTAATATTGCTTCATTGAACTCATTTAGTTGCAAGGAAGAAAAGGATTTCTTTTTTTTTTTTTTTTTTTTTTAAGATTTTATTTATTTAGTTGACAGAGAGGAACACAGCTAGAGAGGGAACACAAGCAGAGGGCTCGATCCCAGGACCCTGGGATCATGACCTGAGCCGAAGGCAGACACTTAATGACTGAGCCACCCAGGCGCCCCAAGAAAAGGATTTCTAATTAAGATCTGTAGCAGGTTGGATATGAAAAGCATTAAAATATTATGTCTCAATTAATGGCTTTTTCCCCCTGCTATGTATTCATCACACTTTATTTTTATAATTTTGTGTTGTGCAAATTGCCCATAAATGCTATATTATTTTTATACTTGATATAGATACTAGAACCTTGGAAAATTGATACTTTACTTTAAAAATTAAATTAATTTCTTCCAAACTGAACTTTACAGTAGTTATGAAATACTGCCTGTGTTTCAAACCAGATGGAGTAGATCATTAATTTCAGCCAACCAGAATGCATTAGTTCAGTAATGGCAAGCAGCTGTTCCTTACATATTCAGATATTCATGAAGTAAAATGATGTAAAATATATATGATATGAACTTTTTTGTCAACCGGAATCAGAATTCTGTGGAATCAAGTTTCTTGCTTTGAAGATTGATGGCTGCTTTTCAGTGTGAATCAATTACTAGTTTCCAAAACCGAATAAAAATTTTAACCATCTCACTGTTCAACTTTGTTGTTTTAATATGATTAGAACCTCAGAACAAATTTCTAAAAATTTATACCACATTCCCAAAATTAATTCACATAGGTTAACCTCTTAAAATGAAAATCATAAATATTTTTCTGAGATATTTTATAATTAAAATGTACAACTTACGCTTTTGTGAGAGATCTGAATTATATATATTTTTATATATCAAAATTTAGAAGCAACCACAGCTGATGGAAAAATAAATAAATTCAAGCATTTGAGGAGTAGAATATAATCATTAGATATCCTTATTTTTTTTAATCTCTGTAGACTGATGATATGGTAGACATTTAACTGTGGAGGTTACATTGCTATGAGTTTAATAAAGATAAAGGTCTCATATCAAGCCATCTATATTATTTTAGTTTATTAGTTATTTTCCCTAGTTCGTGTTCCATGAATAGTTCAACTAAATGAATCTGTGGTACCTCTTGATACGTATCATGAAACCTAGATAACAGCAGCCTCTTGTCTTTCACTGTGGCAGTTGCATCTTCAGAAACACCAGAGAAATCTGTAAAACTGCAGATTTGTTTGAACACTTGAGCCATCTTATTCAAGTCCCTGGTGTGCATGAAACTACAGCCACCTCCGATGAAAGCAGCCATAGTAGCTTTTCAGCCACCGAGGTGAAGTTAAGTGGCCCGTGACTCCCTGGGTCTTATCTTTTATGTTAAAATGAAATAGCATTTGTTGCTGCTACTCATCAGTACTGCCCTCTGTATTTTCAAACTGTTAAATATGTGAAAATACATGTTTCTCTCTTCTT
This sequence comes from Enhydra lutris kenyoni, assembly GCF_002288905.1. Taxonomy (NCBI): domain Eukaryota; kingdom Metazoa; phylum Chordata; class Mammalia; order Carnivora; family Mustelidae; genus Enhydra; species Enhydra lutris. The sequence goes on along the minus strand of NW_019154108.1, from coordinate 2,144,195 downwards.
TTTATTCTTAAAAAGGATCTTAGTGTTGTCACAATAGGAATCTACCATCTCCTTTAGTTATGGTATTTTTTTCCTTAAAGTCTAAAATTATTGTGAATGTAGTCACTGAGTAATTTCCTATTCCATCGTAAAAATGATGCTGTTTGCTTTAACACGTTTACCCACAGAGGAAGTATAATTTATAAAGCTGTCTTACCACTACATATTTCTAAATGACTTTTTTGTTGTTTTTTTCATCAACTTGCTGAATCTTATTCTTAGCATTTAATATGTGAATATATTTCTGGAATATGAAGCTTACAATGTGTGTTTCTGTCTCAGGATTATTGTAAAACCATAGTTTTCGGGGCACCTGGGTGGCTCAGTGGGTTAAGCCTCTGCCTTCGGCTCAGGTCATGATCTCAGGGTCCTGGGATCGAGCCCCGCATCCGGCTCTCTGCTCAGCGGGGAGCTTACTTCCTCTTCTCTCTCTGCCTGACTCTCTGCCTACTTGTGATCTCTCTGTGTCAAATAAATAAATAAAATCTTAAAAAAAAAATAGTTTTCGTTTACCTGTATGTTTCTGTGATATGTCTTATAAGGTGTAGCTCGGTAAGTTTTGATTTTTCTATTTTAGCAATTTCTTTTTCTCACTTTCTTCATTATTGATATCTGTTTTCTCCCAGACAGTCACAATTTCACTTTTGACTCATTCACTAAAAAGCCCAATATTATATTTTCATTTGACTTTAAGAAATAAAGATTATTTCAGTAACAATGTATATAAGAAGATACTGAGTTATTTTACCTTTTTTTTTTAAGATTTTATTTATTTATTTGACACGCAGAGAGCACAAGTAGGCAGAGGGGCAGGCGGGGTGGAGGGGGGGAGGAAGCAGGCTCCCCACTGAGCAGGGAGCCCGACGCAGGGCTCGAATCCAGGACCCTGGGATCATGACCTGAGCCGAAGGCAGAGGCTTTAACCCACTGAGCCACCCAGGCGCCCCTGTTTTACTTTTATTCACAATCTCTATAAGCCAGTTTTTTACTGGGTTGCAAAAATGAGAAGGTTGATAAATTACCTGTGCTCACAATAAATTTGCTTTGATTTCCTTCTTGCCCCAGTTCATACCCCATTTTACTCATAGTCATATTTGTCATCATTACCGGGAGCACCTCAAAAAGGTGTGTTGTATAGCTGTGGTCTAAGAGGCTTCATATAATTTAGTAACCAAAAAGTTTATAATGCTGTACAGCTTACAAAGGGCTCTGGTGTATATCATCTCTGTCTTCTGTTTGTTCTCTGGTAGTTTAAATGTTCCATGAAATTCTTTGGTTCCTTGTCGCTATCAAGGTTAGAGTAGGAGCTTTGGAAGAACACTCTTAGGTTTAGCTGGATTTTGTAATCAGGAATATATGATTCCTTTTTATTACTTCTATAAAAGAATTAATTTTGGATGCAGAATGCTAAGAAACAAATAGGTAATTCCAAAGAAGTCAAGGCATTTGAGTCAAGGATTTTATCTAAGATGTAATTTCACTTTTATTCCCCATTCTAGTAAAGGAAGATTGCCCATACAGCAGAGCTGCCTAAATTTTGTCAAGACATTATAAAGGACACAGTGTAAGCTATAATTTACTGGATGAATTGCTGTGCTCTCAGATTATTAAAAATTAATTTCAGAAGTATAAATTTACTTTTTCTTACTTACATTATGTCAGGTTTATTATATTATCCTAATTGTACTCTAGGTTTATAAAATTGCTGGCTGAATCTTTAAACTTCGACATTTTTAGTTTGATCTCTATTTGATGAGCTTCTAGTTTGTAGTTCTCTGTATTTCCTTTATCCTTTTGCTACTCATTTTTCCCTTTGAAGACAATGAGAGCTCCAAATCAAAATGAAGATGTTGAGAAATTGGCAACAGTTTTTCATTTAATTTCTTCTTAATCTGGTTTACTTCATTAGGTTATTTTAAAATACAATTCATGTGTCTTTTTATTTGGTGTATTTATTTTCTGGGTATCAGAATCTTCTATACTACTAGCGTGCTGAATATCTTTTGTATTCACTTTCAAAGTGTGATAAATATTTTATTTTGGCACGTTACTTAGTTGTGTTCCTCTGAAATTCACAGATTCCTTAAAACTTGACCTGTAATTATTTGGTTTTAATTTAACAGAGGAGCTTACTGATTTTTTTGGTCTTAACCTTGTTAATTTTAGCCGCACTCCTGTAAGAAGTCTTCAATCCATGTAAAATATTATTCCAACTGCTTAACTCAATCTATTGTGTCTTGGCATTTCCCATAATTTCATTTTTTGTAACCTTTTTTGTTTAGCTGGTCTTTTGATTTATTAACTTTTTGAGAACATGGAAACTGGACTAAATATTAGATACTTTTAAGCTACCTCTTAAATATTTAAAATTTACTAAAGTAATTAGAGAAATACCAAAGATACTCATTAGCAATTCAACAATTATATAATAATACAAATCTTTAGTATACAATATGTAACAAAAAAGTGGTACAGGGGTCGTTCGGAAATACAAATCACCTTACTTAGTCACTTGCCAACACTATTACTTAATTTTATCATTCACTTGATTTGCATAACTTTGCTCCTCAAATAGATTTTGTCATTAATTGCTACCAGTCTTTCAAGACTCAAATCAGTTATGCCTCTGCCTTCCTCCTCCCCAAGTAAGATTTTCTAACCCCTCCAGAGCACAGCAATCTCTTTACACCTTCCTCTGCCTGCAGCACTCATTCATTACTTATATCCATTCCTGCTGTATGTCATTTATTAAATAAATGTATTATTTTATTGCATCTTAAGTGTTTGCCTTATGTTTCACTTAATCTAAAATTCTTGAAAACAGAAATTATGTATTGGGACTTTTTGTAGTTCCCCTAGAACCTAACAGAGTATTTTATGCATGTGGTAGATGTAAATGACCATCTGGTGACTAAATAATTTGCTTCCTGTGCCAACTTTATAAACAATGTTGTATGACCTCGCCCACACTTATCTATAGGTCACTTAACAACCCAGAATACTTTCAGAAAAGGAAACTTCGAAAGGCCTGCCAGCTTTCCAAGTAATTATTACAAAAGCCACATACGGAAATACATTTCTTTTATGCCTCGGTCAGCCCAGAAACCATCACTTAGAGCTTTTTGCCTCAAATTCTTTTCTTATTCTTAACTGATTCATAATTCTATCAATAATAGGTTATCTGGTTTCTTAGATTAGAGTAAATAAGAAAGTAGTATCATTCTAAAATAAGCAGGAAGCAATAATGAAGACTTAGATAAAGAAAAAGGAGTACTTTATAAACAAAGAAAAAGAACTTCTCAAAAGCATAGTGGTGTAGAGCAAATTAGCATAGGTAGTCCAATAAATCTAATAACTCAGGGCATGACCAAAAAGTAATTGAAACTTATAATGAAGATTAAATCATCAAGGAGTAATATATTATGTTCATTATACTTTTTAAAAACACAGAGAATATAAAATATACTTACAAACATTTCTAACCCAAGTTTGCGTGTGTGTTTTAAGGTTGGCACTGAAAATGTCGAGCAGTGCTTACTTAGAAATTAACTCACTTGAAATACCTAATTTCTTAATTATGCTACACAAATGAAGCTGTCTGGGTGTGAAATTACTCACGCCATGCTGTTTACTGTCTCGTTGTCTTTGTGCATCCTGGTTTCTTAGCGGGGACCATCCTTACTATCACATACTACTTCACCTCACCCCTTATCTTTTCTCTGTTTTTATACAAGACCGTAAGTCCCTTGGAGGCAGAGATTGTCTTATTTATCTCCGCGCTAGTGTAGTGCTACCACATAGTAGGTGCTTGATAAGCGTTCCGTTGTTTTGCTGCGTTGTTGTGAAGGCTTAAGTGTGTATTGTCTTATCTTGGTCCCAGAGAGAGTAGCATGTCATGCTAACATTTCTCTTTCCAGATTAAATATACAGATTATTTTCTGTTGTGTTGCTTCTTAGCATTATTTCCTTCTTATTCCCTACCAATAAGTTTCACTAGTTACCAATTTTCCTTCTTTCTAGATGGATTAATTGCCTCTGAAGGAGCCATAAGTCCAGACTTCTTCAATGATTATCACCTTCAAAATGGAGATGTAGTTGGGCAGCATTCATTTCCTGGCAGGTAAATAGTCTTCCAAGAAAAATCTAATATATGGTGTTTCCCTTGTTTTTGAAAAATTAGAATTCTCTTCACTCCCCCATTTCTGTTTTCATTAAAGAGGAAAAAAAAATCCTCAACATTTTCAAGAACATGCTTGTTTGATATTAAATTACTTATGAAGTCACATTTTTTATATTTAAAAAATGAAGATTGCAGATCTGAAAAAAAAAATGCTTCATCACTTTGGAAAATACAGGCTGTCCATTGAAATAGACAGTTCTTTTGCCAAATTAATGAACTCACATTGTTTCCTAAGTGCTTTCCAAAGCCAGTAAAATATAAGAAGACAATACATGTATTTTAATAATTACTCAGATATCACCGTTTTTAAAAGTTGACACTTTGATTCAATTGGAGACTATTCTTCCCTGCGTGGGATTCAAATAAAATATTTAAAGGAAAAAAAAATATGGCATGCCAGCCTCATTCTACAATTATGATGTTTCTCCCAGCAGATATTCCACTCCACTACTGGTGTCATAGATTTTTAAAATTTTATCAGAAAGTGTGCACAGTATTTTCCTCTTCATATCACTCTTAGAGGTGTAATATTTTTGATGTAATCTGACTGTTGAAATTTCGCATTACACTGGTTCAGTGAATGGGTGGAGACTAGTTGCCCTTCAGACTATTTTTTTCTTTAAAAAAAATTGTGACCAATATGTTATAATTCTTAATGATCACTTATAATAAGCCATTTTAATCCAATAATTATTGTAAACAGTATTGATCATCTGTCATGCATAGTCTGTTTTATGAATATTCTTCATTTATTGCCACCTGCACAGCAGTGTTTTAAAGCAAGTATTATTGCAGCCATTTTACAAATGAAGAACTCAAGTCTCTAACAATTTAAATTTAAATAACCAACTCACATGAATAGGGTGGGAGAGAAGAGAGGAGAAGGGAGTTGGGGGAAATTGGAAGGGGAGGTGAACCATGAGAGACTATGGACTCTGAAAAACAATCTGAGGGTTTTGAAGGGGCGGGGGGTGGGAGGTTGGGGGATCCAGGTGGTGGGTATTGGAGAGGGCACGGATTGCATGGAGCACTGGGTGTGGTGCAAAAACAATGAATACTGTTACGCTGAAAATAAATTTTAAAAATTTTTAAAAATTACAATAAAATAAAATTATGCTAAAAAAAAAAAAAAAAAAAGTTTGAACTCCGGTCTGTATGTCCCCAAAGCTTAGGTTCTTTCTAATATAAAATGATGCCTAATTTGGAAGGAAACATTGCATACAGTAGTGGCCTTTTAAGTGTTTCTGTCTTTTTTTTTTTTAATCACAGCTCACATAAAGCAATACGTTTCATATTGCAACCTAGTGCAAGCACAAAGATATGCTATATATATGTTTATGTATTTGTTTATATACATACAGATCTATACATATAAGTAAAACAGAAAATTTGTTAAATGGTAATTATTCTTATTACCTGTAATGCACAAATATATATTGTTTTATTCTATTCTGTTTCATCTTTGAAATACAGATTGCAGCCTGCCAATTTCAGAGTTCGTTGATGGTTGTGACCCAAAGTTTAAAAGCATGTTGAAAACGTAGGAGTAGTACAAGAAATGCAGTATAACCTCATATATAGTTCCGTATTCTTTAGTGGACTCAGGATTCTTTAGTGGACTTTAAATAAATAATAACACTTCGGAAATAGTTTCATTGGTGTACTGGATTGTCAGGGTAAGAAACTCCTTGCCTCGGGACATAAAAGTTAAACATGGTTAAATATCAGAAAGCATATGGCTTTTGATTGCTTCTGATGTTTCTGTCTATATTAGCTATAATTATTTAAGTAGAGGCTCTGTTTAATCATTGTAACTACTATACTCCATCATGTGACAATGCACTGTAAAAATGTTTTCTGAAACATAATTAGAAAAGGAAGAAATGATTTGGGTGTATAATCCTAATTATTTATATTGAAATTTTTGCTGAGAGCATTACAAGATCAATTATTGTGCCATTTATGTTTCACTGTGAACAAAAACATTATTTTGGTATCTCCTGCAGATCTTGCCAATCTAAAGAGAGCAGACTGATACTAATCATGCATTACTAATTTCAGAAAGACTTGCCTTCATTTTTTAATATAATTACATGACTAAGAACCTGAACACTTTCATTAAAATTGAATATTCAAAGCAGTGGACTTATGAGCTCAATTCAGCAAAGTTTCATTTCTGGTTTTCAAAAATGGTCATTTTATAAAACAATAAAAGTGTTTTAAGAAATACAGGTAGCCAGTAAAATGTAAATTATACATTGTGTCCAAAGGTTTCAGGATTTTATTCCCCAGTTCTGTTAATAACTTTTTTTAAAAAAAGACTTTGGGAAAGCCTCTTACCTTGTACTTTCAGTTGCTTCGCAAGGAAAAAAGTATTTCAGTAGCTTCTTTTACATCATAAAAGATACATCACAGTAATGTTTGGCTTAAAGGATTAGCCACAAAACATACTGTATACTATTTTGTCAACTCAAAGGAGTGAAATACTTATTATAATCATTTTGATTTGAGAATTGTTTGACCTGTAAAAAAAAAAAACTTCCCCTGAGAAAGTTTTGTCTTTCATCTCTTGTCTTTTGTAATTTTTCAGGCCTTAAATCACATAACTGTATCATTTTCTCTTTTTATTTCCAGAAGAAATAATTTACAATGAATTTCCTCAGTTTTTTGTAGGTAACAGATCAAATAACAAGGGACTGTAAATTGTATCAGCAGAGACACAGAGAAAGTATACAGTATAGCCAAAGACTCATGGTTGCTTTTTGCTACATTTTGTTTTATTGACCTACTCTGGAATCATTTACTCTTTCTTTTATTCAGTCATTTTTGGTTAGTTAGGATTCTCTTTTAATAGGATTTCTGTGCTCTTCTTTGATAGTAACAAACCATGGATCTTAACTCTGGCTTACTTTTTAATTCTGCAAAGATTTAAGTATTTTAAATTGCTACATAATTATTCACATATTTGGCATAATCATTTTGCTGCATACTGTCCCAGATGTGAAATTTTAATCTAATGGCTACCTTTTAGCTTCTGATATCCAATAGGTAAATTTAAAGCCAATTAGACCAAATAACATTGCCTTAAAATACTACTTTTGAAACTGTTTACTTTAACAGAATAGGAATATTTTAAACAAAATAGGAGTATTTTTTGAGAAATGTGAACAGAGGGTATTGGACTCTTGTTCTTCATCTCCTTTGGAAAGATGAGAATATGCAGACTTCGTGGGCAGCATGAAAAATTGGAGTTAACTATGAAATTTCTAAGTATAATGTCTTGATTGAATTCTGAATATTGAAAACACTGTTCTTTAAATACTTGTAAAAAGTGGAAATGTTACCTATTTTGAGGGTTTTTTTCCTTTAAATCAGGGAAGTTGTCCAGATAACTTAAAAATTTTTCCCTGTTCTTTATCATATGTCTTTGATAAATAAGCACTGTCAAGTTAAAAATGTTTTAAAAATTAATGTATAAATGTGAATTTTTATCTTTACCATTGTTTTTAGTGATTTGAGAATGTGAAATGATATGACAGTGCCAAGTGGCGTGCTCTCCAGCCGGTACTCACGGCTTCTCTATCCTTGTGGTTTTTTAACATATTAGTTCCAGTGGATTCATGTAAAGTAGATGATCCCACGTTCCTGAAAAGTAAAAAATAAATTCTAATTTGTATGATTAGAGAGGTTTTTTTAATTGGTCAAAGAAAAATTCTTCACTTTATTCCTAAAATGACAAAGTTTAGTAATAGGACAAATCTGTTAAAATGGGGACACTAAGCCAAATTTAGAGAATTGCTTAAACCACGTAAATTGGTATTTTTTTCTTAAAAATCTAAGTCAGGGAATCCTTCTTAATCTGAATACCTACACTTTTGCAATAAACCAAGGCAGTTTAATTGGAAATAGTGAAAATTGTTAAACTCATCTATCCTATTCTGCAGGGGAGACTGGATGTTTGATAAAATAGATACTGGCAGTTGGACAGCAAATCCTGGTTTTAGACATGTGTCACTATCAGTTTGAACCTCTTGGCGCCAGAATTTCCCGACATTTAGAGGTGATGCAAAATACATTGGGGCTCCAAGGCATTAGCTATAGAGTTGCCAATCCCAGAGGGTTAGATGTAAATCTCCTCCCCACCAACCCCCCCCCCAAATCTGAATTGGTGTTAGAAAGTAAAGTGGAACTTACTATTAAAGCTAATTAAAAATAATAGGAGTAGGACTCACTTTTTTTCCTCTTATATACAATATATCCGCACCATATTTTTGGACCGTTTTTTTATTATAACTCTTACTTTTCAAGACTAACAAGAACCTCATGTTGAGTATTTTTAAACTGCTTCCAGCTTTTACAAATCAGTTTTTGTTGCAGTAAAAATGGTCCATTTTTCTTTTATAGGAATCCAATTTTCATAAACTGGGAAAAAAATTGCAGAGACTGCTTAGGTTTCCTTGGGGCTTTGAAAAATATTTTTCAGAGGGCCTGGAGTAGTTCTTTGTGGTTGGCACAGTGATGTCATTTACTCACCATTTCATTGGAGTCAAAGATGAAATAGATGTTTGCATTATCTGAGCCATCTGATTCTTACACTTTCGTTTTCTGTGTTTTAGATAGCTTTCCTCTTTCTTTCCCTTCCTGAGAATACTTTGACATTAACTATTCTGTCCATTGTATACATTATATATACACACTTTTTAGTCCATTCTTTCTAATTTATTTTTTCAAACATTTAAATCACAGTTGAAATGGTAGTAACACTTTTTAAAATCATCCTGAGTAGAACTGACAGATTAATATATAAAGAAAATCTTTTATCCAAATTTTTAAATGTGTAATTTTTCCTGAGACAAGGATTCTACATGTCAAAATTAGACTTATTTCTTTAGCTTTCAGGCCACTTTAGTTATATTCAGCTATTTAGTCAGTTTTTTCATTTGAAAAAAGTAACCCCCAAATTACATACTCTGTCTAGATGCCATTGTGTAATGTTTACAGAACTACATATTATTCTTAGAACTGTATGTTATGAGACTATTTCAAAGCAGTTATTCAAAGGAGAAATCAAATTATTGTCTTTCTTACAACTCTTAATTTGGCAAGTCAAGCAGTTCTTTTATATTGAGAGAAATGTACATATGCCTATAAAATCCCCTCTTTGATAAGTTCTGTATCAATTTTAATTGATAACCCATACTCTTCTATTCTAATAAAGTTTTAGTGACCTTCCTTACTGAGTAAGTAGTACAGAAATTATATGGAAGGATCAAAAAAAAAATGAAAAGAACTTCCTAGAAATAGTTCCTTTAAATGACATTGAGACCAGCCATTTGTTCAGCAGCATTTTAAGAACGTATGAATTGGTATGAATTGGTATGGTATTACTTATGAAATCCTTTACAGATAGTCATTCACTAAAATACTGCTGTATTTAGTGTGCTATTAAACTTTTATCAAAAAATTATTATAGGCGCACCTGGGTGGCTCAGTGGGTTAATCCTCTGCCTTCGGCTCAGGTCATAATCTTGGGGTCCTGGGATCGGCCTGCATCGGGCTCTCTGCTCAGCAGGGACCCTGCTCCCCCCTCTCTCTCTGCCTGCCTCTCTGCCTACTTGCCATCTCTCTCTCTGTGTCAAATAAATAAATAAGATCTTTAAAAAAATTATCATAGTTATTTATTTATTTATTTTCCTATCGATTTTTCCAAGAGGAGAAAATTCATGAGAAGCCTTTTTAAAAAACTCCCAGCTTTAGTTATTTTTTTCAGACATGGTGGTTGCAAAATAAAGCAGCCGGATTCCATTTGCACCTATCAATTGCCAAAATTTCTTTAATACTAATACCCACCCTAGGAGCAAAGAAGTACTCTGATATACCTCTGTGGGAATTTAAATGGGTAAAATCTTTGTGGAATGTATTTGGTAATAGAAAACAAGATCCTTACCTTGTTCCCTTCCTATAGCTCTGTAATTTCATTTCTAATGACTTATCCTTAATGAAGTTATTAGACATAATACTAGATAGGTAAACTATTAAAAAATAAGTGGTCATGTGCCAAAGTGTATGTCACTGAGTGTAGTAAATGTAGTGTACCCTTATCTAATTGTGGAGTAAATGTTATTTTTTTTTTTTAAGATTTTATTTATTTGTCAGAGAGAGAGTACACACAAGCAGGCAGAGAGGCAGGCAGAGAGAGAGAGGAGGAAGCAGGCTCCCTGCCAAGCAAGGAGCCCAATGCGGGACTTGATCCTAGGACCCCAGGACCCCAGGACCATGACCTGAGCCGAAGGCAGCGGCTTAACTCACTGAGCCACCCAGGCGTCCCAGTACATGTTATTTTTAGCACCTGCTTTTGTGCCACATGATTTTTTTCAGATTATATTACACCAGTGTTCTGATTTAAGAACATAAATATGAAGGCCAAAATAGGTAAAAATAAATATATTTAACAGTAGGTAATCACTTTACATTAAACTCTCCACTTTTTAAAGAACTGATCACAGAGATCTTTTAATTTGGTTTTTCCTTTTTGAAAATTCTTTAAAAAAATGTTATTCACCCATAATGTTTTGATAGAACAAAGTGAATATAGCACTGCCACATCTCTGATTTCTAGTAGTGAAAGTCGGCAGTATATTTGGAGTATTTGGTCATTCCATTTATATTCATTTGCATGTATTAAAACATTATGACAAGAGATTCGTTGATTTAATCTTAATATGTAAACATATTTTCATTTTAAGATAAGCCTATTACTAAAGAATGTATAATATTAAAAGACAAAAACTTACTGGATGCTTTATATATGCAAGGCACAATTGTATATCTTATTGACTCTCTATTCTTGGCATACACATTTGCATAGGTCCCTAATATTTATTCTTGGCTGTATCTAGTTTGGGTTATTTGCAAGAGTTACTTCTTAGTTTAAATGCAATTTTGTGAAGTCATGATTAAAACACTTAGAGTAGAACTTCTGTATAGAAGCTGATGGAGTTGGGTAACCAATAATATTCTATTTACTTTGAAAAGTTGCTCTGTTTCGGGGTATATGATTTGGTCTAAAAATACCTAGATCTGTGCAAATTTTTATTATAATTGTATTGTTATCCAAATAGCATTGTTCTTAATATATGTAAACATGTATTTCAAGCCTAGTAGTTAGTGCTATAATTATAATATAATAATAATAATTCTAAATTCTCCCTCCCTTCATCAATATTAACAAATCAGAAATACATGGTGAGGGGTGCCTGGGTGGCTCAGTGGGTTAAAGCCTCTGCCTTCAGCTCAGGTCATGATCCCAGGGTCCTGGGATCGAGCCCCACATCATCGGGCTCTCTGCTCAGTGGGGAGCCTGCTTCCCCGTCTCTCTCTGCCTGCCTCTCTGCCTACTTGTGATCTCTGTCAAATAAATAAAATCTTAAAAAATATATATGGTGAAATTTTTAAAGATCAATAGAACCACTTATAAGAAATAATACCATGTGACAGGTAAAATTTTATCTAAGGTAATGAAATTTTACTTTTAACTTGTGGTATGGTGAAAACAGGAGATTAACACAGTTCTGATGAGAAAATTAAACCAATGCAAGAAGTTATTTTTACACTGTGAGACTCTTGCTATAACAATTCTTACATTAAATTGTATTTTTCTTTCTAAATACTCTCATAGCAATTCTGCCAGTTGTTTTTTACTTCAGAAGATGGAATGTCATAGGAGGAACCTTGTAAAAGTTTCAAGAAATAAATGTTTAAGGTTTTTTGTTTTTGTTTTGCCTTTTTTGGCCTAAGTCAAAGTATACAAAGACTAATAACTTGAATTTGGTTAGCATTTACATCCTCGTGTATTTCATTTAATTGTCAGTAGTGTGTGAGGGAAAGAGTAGCATCATCCCTAGTTTAACAAATGTAGAAAGGAAGACTTAGAGATTTTTAAGGAACTAGTCCAAAACCAGATAGCTAATAAGGAAGCCTTTACTGTTACACCATTATGACCTCCAAAAGGCAAGCAGATTTATTAGTCTGACAGTGAACTGTGCTTTAGCATATCTTAGAGTAAATGTTACTAAAATGCAGAGTAAGATATGTAGTCTTTGTTATACAGCATGACATTGTTTACCTGCTTTAATTCATATGACGTTGTTTATTACAAATTGGTGCTTCAGATTGCTCGGAGGCAAGTTGTTAAAAATGTATTAACACATTAACTGATTAATTCACTACTATTAAATTGTCTTAGGTACTTAGTTCATTAGGTTCTCCACAGAATAATCTAGTCCCATAAAAAAAGAGGATGAAATGAGTAAAATAATCTCAGTCTATGAAGGTTAATATCTCATGCAAATCATTTATTTAGCCAATTAACCAATGTAAATGTTTAGATACATGATGCTGTTGTTTTATGCCTATACACGAATCCTCAGATATTAGTATTACTTGTCTTATTTATTTAGACATTTCATAGAGACAGCTTCTTTCTAGCCTTTAACAAAGGCAAGGACATTTGGTTCTGCTACTTGGACACTAATGATTTGCATTTCCCAAGGAGAATTGAATTAGGTTTTATTAGTAAATTGGGCCCATAACTTTTAAGGCCAGATTTTATTAGATTATCACGCATCAGCATTAGCAAATTGTAAACGTTACTGTAATACAAGCCAAAATTCGAGGCTTAGAATCCTGGAAACTTGGGAAGATGTTTTATCCTAGAGAAATTATACTCCTGACTTGGAAAAATATTTTAAGTGATTTACTTGCCTTTGGAAATTTAGAAGCAAGAGAAGTTGGCAACAAAACTACCCTCGTTAAGTTTCTGGTAATTTTCAGTCTGGTGCAGAGCAGAGTTTTAGAGGCATACATGTTAGCTGTATATAAAGTACAAAGATGCTCCCAAAGACACCCAAATTTATTGTCACTTTATTAGGACTTTTATTTAGATGAAATTCAGCATAACTGAGTCTATAAATTAAAAAAAAGTAATCTGACTATGACTACATCCTATAAAAATGTTAACACATCAATTATGGTGTAGCTTTGTACTAGAAGAAATGACATGGGAGTTAATGCAGTCATGACTGGGAAGTTAATTATATCACCACCTTTTAAGAGTGATTATCTAGTGTTAAAGTTTATACATTTTTTATATGTATTAATCACATTTTTGTTGACTCTAGAGTTATATAAAAATTAGTTGTAAATTTAAGTGGAAAGAAAGTAGAAAGTCCATCAGCAGATACAACTGCTTTTGTGACATGCTCTTAGTTTTTAAAAAAAAAAAAAGTTTTTTTTAAAGGAATGGGATGTAATTACCATTATAAAGTCTTGCTTAATGACATTCTAATCAAAACAACAAAATTATAAGCAATTTGATAAACACCACCACCCTCTCCAAAAAAATAAGAGAGAGGAAAACACAGTATGTCATCTCTTATTTCCTATAAATCTGGATTCAGTGATAGTGAGCTTACTCCTAAACTCAGAGATACTTTCTAATCTAAAGTTGACTTATTGTAGCTTATCTGTGATTTGATTGATTTAACAATGTGATTTAAGTATTTGTGAACAATTGTTTAAAATTCCTTATATTAGAAATGTTAAACCAAATATTTTTTTCTTATTTGTTTTAAAGAACATGCAGTCTAGACCCTATAGGTTTTTAAATATAATATTAATTAATTCCCATATTTCCCATATTGCCCGTAGTCTTCCAGATGTGCTATTACAAATAGCTTACCCTTCATATATGAGCCATATGGGTTCTGTAAACTGATTTGCACTTATTTTGAATAGGAATTGTATAGATTGCAGATGAATTATTAAAGTATATGTATAATTGCCAAATAAATCTAAGAGCAAAATATTAAACTGTAGTAAATGAGAAAAGAATGTGCAAATGAAGACCTGCCTGCTTTAATAAGTTTAGTGGTTACCTTCTCAGTTTCAACCAAAAGAGTTCTTTTTTTAAAAATTTTTTGGTTATTGTGTTAAAAAAAAATCTATAAAACTGCTTACAGAAGTATCTAAGACAAAAACAAGGAAATATAATGTTCTAAACTCAGCCGGTCCAAACCACTTGAGCTGCTATGACAGCTCATAAAACGGAGAGTAGTTTTTAACTGGGCTCTGTTTTACATTGCCAGAGTGAATTTTCCTTGCAGGAAGTAGCCAGAGGGTTTATTTAGTTTCCAGTGCATGGCTTTGATCTTTCTGTACTGTCACATCTCGGGTTACATAGCCCTTTTCACTGCAGTAAATCTGCAACAGTTAATGAGAATAAAATTTCCTCCTCCTCACTGATTGCTTGCTGTTAAATGCCAAACCACAGCCAACTGCATATTTGCAAAATTTTAGCTACAATGTATGAAAACAGTGCAATCAATTTAATCTTGTCTTTGTAATTCATTTTATTGGGCTTTCTTCCTTTTTAAGTGACCTACTTTATCCAGTAAGGAGTTGCAAAGCCAAACCTGGGAGAAAGATTTAGAATGTTAATAAACTGAAGGGAGAAAGGTGTGCGTGTATTGAGGAGGAGGAGTGAAGAGGTGGGTGCATGCACATGTACACCACCATTGAGATTCAAACCAGGTCCCCTTCAATGCTTTGGAAAGACCAAGCCTTCCTTTCTCTTCAGATAAAATAAGCTGATTTGTTACTACTTTGATTATGTTGTATGTCCCATTTCAACATAAATTTGTACCTAATGAGTTTGTTTAATAAGTCAGAATATTATTTTTCACTTTTGATTGTAGAGAAGATTCTATAGTATTTAATGGAATTTATTATTAGAGCTGTTCTTAAAGTAAAAACATTTTTATAAGAATCCACTGAACTATCTTAATCAAATGGGTCATACTTAGTAATATTATAAATATCTCTTGAATAAACCAGTGGAAATTCAAAATCACAATCAGCTGAATTTAATACTTTATTACATATATACATCTGCATACTTAAATACATTAAATCTTACTTTTTTTTTACTTTCTCTTTTGGCTACAGTGAAGTCTCAGTTGAGGCATTATTTGACTCAGTTACTATATGTTGTTAACTTTATTTCACTCACACCTTTAATCTTTTCTTCTGTCTTGTTTTGTAGGTGGCAACAGAAATTTAACTTTCCTCTCAAGAAATTCACGCTTAGAGGCCATTTTAAGTTATAACCATTGATAAATATGCTCTCTTAATATTATATGATTATATAGATCATGTTTAAATATATAAGTATGATATATTATAGAATAAATTATATATAAAAGAAAGCAAGCTGCCTTTAGTTTCTCACCATTGAAGTCACAGTTACTGTCAATAGCCATCTGTTTTCACAGAGTAAGGCATTTCTACTCTCATAAAAGTAAAAATGTTGGGATAAATCAATAGTGCATAGTACCCATTCATTGATTTAGATCACTGTCATAAAAACAATCATGAAAAATACTGAAACTCAGAATATTTCTGAATTGGAGGCCGTCAAGTTGCATCTGATAAAACAGAGGGAGGACCTGCTTTGGGAAGAGTGCCAGTTGTTAGTTACCCCAATAAGAAAGGAGGGTAGGAGATCAATGGCTTGAAAATTTTAAAAGGCCTTGGGCCTTTCCAGCAGGTGTTATATATAGTGTAGAAATATCGAACTTTAAAATTTTAGTTTGTTCTCTTGGAATTATTGTGTTTTCCAATAAGCCTGTCTGTGTACTTAAACCACAACATCATAGTTTGCAAGTAAAAAAAATGATTGAGGCTGAAATAAAATTTTAGCCTCTGTATCTGGTAGGGAAGGCTGTTCTATAGTCTGTTTCTTTGTTTTTCTGCCACTTTAAATCTGCATCAGACCATTAGTCCATTACCCTCCCAAAATTCTATATTTGAAAGTCCACAGAAAATTTCTGCACAAAGCAAGCATTAATTTTTTTGAAGTTTTTGTTGTTCTTTAAAAAAGAAAATCTTAACTAAGTGAAGCTGCTCAAAAAAAGTTTGTTTCTAGAACATGAACTGTCCAGTCCAGTTTTAAACTACTGGAAAGGAATAGAAACAACACAGGCTTCAATACCATAGAGACTCAATCTTTATTCAAATTGTATTATTTGAAAAGTTATTCTCTAAAATAGTTTCGCATCTGTCTACAATCAGATACGTTGATTAGTAGTGTTGGTAGTTGTTGAAATACAGTTGGTGAGTGCCAGGCAGTATGCGGATTGCTGTTTATTACATTCTTGATCTAATTTAATCTTCACAGGGAAGAAGACATTGTTATTAAGAAAACCAAAGTCCAGTCAGTTCGTTTTGCTCTGAATTCCATCTCTTCTTGCCTTCTCGAGGACTTCTTCTGTGCCCCCCTTCTTTCCCTCTGCAGGGTCAGTTCTGCCAGCTCGTGATCATAATCTGGAATCCCCCTAGTTAAATTCTCTTTGGCTCCACATCACGTTTTATCTACTACTCATTTCTCACTGCTTTCATGTAATATTCCTCAAAAGACTCCCATCTACCCTTCGGTTCGCCAGTCTAGTTGAAATAATCAGTAATCTTCATATTGCCAGGTCCAGTGGGCCTTTCTCATCTTTAACTCAGCAGTGTTTGGCACAGATGTCAAGGCCCTGCTTTTTAAATCTGTCCTCTTTCATCTCTCAAGATACCCCATTTTTCTGAATATCCACTGAGCCCTTCTCCGTTCCTTTCCAGTGTTCTGTGCTGGGTATTCCTCTTCCTTTTCCCCTTTAAACACTGCTAACTTCAGGACTTTGGCTTTTTCTGTATGACACCCACTACTGAAAGGTTTTCATCTAGATTCCGTGGCCTGTAAGCTTGTGTTTTCATCTGAGACCTCTTCTCTGAGCACCAACCATTCCTGTCACTATTTAACACATTCAGTTGAATGTTTCATAAAATCATCAACTGTAACTTTGATTTCTTACATACAAATAGGTCCCTCCCCTAATCTCCCATCTCAGTGAATGTAGGTCAAGCCATAGACTTTGGAGCCTTTCTTGGTTCCTCCCTTTTCCTCAAATACTACTTCCTCAGAGTCTTTTTCTGACGAAACTATCAAAGCTGCTCTTTCTCCCCCGTCCTCTAGTCACTGTTGTAGCACGCGAATTATCTGTTTCGTGGCTCACTTGTTTATCTACCTCTTTCCACAAGAATGTAGTCTCCAGAAGACCAGGAACTTAGACTTTCTTATTCAAAGTTATATATTTAGTGCCTGGCAGACACTGGTTCTCGGTACTTACTTGTTTAATAAATGAGTTATAAGGGTCAGAGCCATTACTTAAACACACACATGTCTTACTCCATTTCCCATGCTGTATTTTATTTTCAGTGTTAGCTTTTTTGTTACAGTGTCTTAATTTTATATTTAATTTTTACCATTTCAGTAATCTTTCAAATGTACAATGCAGAGTATTTATTATACATGTAATATATATATATATATATATATATATATATATATATATATATAAAGTGCTTGTATTATAAAATTTGGGATAGGAACCTGTGCTATATGAGAAAATTTTGAATGACCCATATAAGATAAAAGCTGTCTTTTGAATTGCAGTATTTTATACAAATAAAGATGCTTGCCTTTGTAGTTAGGATTGAATTAAGGAATTCTTAGTATCCATGCCTTATAGTGTTACATATCTATTTTAATCTACTAAGAAATACTCATCTATACTGAATGTAAGTATTCTCTACCATAAAAAAATTTTATTGCCAAAAGGGATATTATAAGTTTTACATTAGTTTTCATTACCAAATAGCTTATGTTCTATTAGAAACAAATTCTATGTCATACTTAAAATGAATAAAAGGGGATTTCTTTAATATTTCTTTCCTTTTGCTGGGTCTTAAGTAACGATGACCTATTGGTAATCAGTAAATCAGGAGTATAGCATTTATGCCCTTGGAGGTTATTTTGTTATTTCCAAAAGATACCTTTAACTTTTACTTAAAGAAATTTAATGAAATTATAGAGTAATGACATATGAAATTGACTTTATAGAGTATAAAATAAAGATATGTTCTAGGTAAGGGCGTTCATTAAATGTTTTCACACTTGTATTTTCCTTTACTCAGTAACCTTGTTAATTGACAAGCACTTGAATGGGCTCTAGGGATATAGAATCAGTAACAAATAATCACTTTCCCTTTGAGAAGCTTATAGTTCAGGGTTTAAACATAATTTTTTAAATGACTTACAATATCCTACTTAGTATTCTCTGTATCAAATTTCTTTCTTTGAAAACATTTAAGAGTACTGTGTTAGCAGGCTTAGAAAGGGAATTAAGGAATTAATACTAAATCTAATACATTTTATGTTATTCCCACTCCTTGAATAAATAAATGAATAATTAATAAATTTAATTAAGATGATTACTAAATTTAATCATTAATAAATGATTTAATGAATAAACAAATGCACTGTACACTTCTGAATTGTCCTTAATCTGTAGAGGACACAGAATTAATCTTTAGAAAAGGATGCCACCATATCTTAGCAAACAGGTGTGTAAGAATATGCTGTTTGGAGCATTGCCGTTTCCTAACTTACTTCCATTACAAAGGATTATATACCTTTAGTATTTTTTTAAGAAAAAAAATTAGATAATCTGATTATGTTATATGTCAGTTATATCTCAAAGCTGGAAAAAATAAAGTTAAAAAATTTTTAAAGATGTCGTGATGAATTTTCTTAGATAACAAAGCAAATAGAGGGACAGATTCAGATTTTTTTGCATTTTAAGATAAGCAGAGCAATACTTGACAAAGAACCACATTATTACTGAAATAAACCTTTTGAATTATATAGGCTGTTTAATAACACATTATACTTTAATGGTCTGGTAATTCCCTAGAATTTAATTACTTCATTACAACAGTAGGTACTTTGGAAAGGTTAGTCCAGACAGCAACTTGATGTGTCTTTGTAATAGAGACAATGCCTCTTTACAAATACATCAGTGTCCTACAAAACATAATTTGAATAATTGCCAGATTTGAGGAGAGCCATTATATGAAAGTTTGATGTGAATGTTGATTTCTAATACCTCCCATCTCCTAAGCAAAGGTTCATTTTTAGGCAAAGTAGGTAGGTGGGTAGGTAGGTAGGCAGGCAGATAGATACTCGCAAGGGAACACATGACACTACATTTTAGTCTTTGAACTTCTTTTAACACTGACGTCATAATTATGGATGAACTCTCAAAACTTTTAACTGAAACAGTTTTAGATTACAAAGATGTATCAAGTTTTCTCATTTAAAAAAAAGAAAAAAGGCAGTAAACTTTCACTGGTGGTTATTTGGAAGTGGAAGAGATGTCTGGAGTTACGGGGATTAATTATGGACTATAATCCCGTAGATTTTATCCTGTAGGAATTTTAGGCCAATATTCAGCCTTTCAGTAGTAGCCCTAATCACTTGGTAGTCTCATAACTGCTTAGTGCCTCTATTAATTAAATAGAACTCATGTACTTCAAAGAGACAAATGGGACAGTCTGTAGGAGAAGCAATTTTCAAATGTTACTTTGTTTTTATATTTCAGAAGAATGATTAGTAACTGTATATACTGTATATACTTCTACTTAACAGTTAATTGTAGGTGAATGCAAAATCTGTATGTCTATGTTTTTATGGAAAAGCCACATATTTCTGCAGTCTCATTTCAGACTAGAAAGGCACATCAACAAATGCTTTCTTAAGGCCTTTTTGTTAAAGATTATAAGTCTTTTTGAAAAGACTCATAAACAGGGCCATAATTAATGATTTCCCGAATATCTTCTTTTTTGTGGCATAAATCTGCATTATATCTCAAAAAATATATTAATTAAGCCTATTTTCTTTATCTTGATCTAAGGTTAATACATCCCAGTTTTTCAGAAATTCTTTCCATTTCAGGTTTTTTTCCAGCCAAAAACAAAGCACCTCATTTTGGCCTGTCAGAAATTAAAAGGCAATACAGTCTTAAAAAAGAATCCAAATTTGAATCCAAATCAAGTGGCTAGTTTAGAGCCCCTCAAATGTGAAAGGATGGGAGGAGGCCTCTATGAACATAGTTAGGCAAGTAAATTTTTAAATTGCAACTGTAGCCTAAATATTACATCTTTTCAAATTGATACAAGAAACCCCATAAGACTTCATTTACATGGGTGTTCAAACATCATGCTAAGATCTTTTTTGGAGTGGTAAAAGACTAGGAATTCTTTAAAGTCTCAAAAAGGTTTTTTTTTTTTTTAAAGTTTTCCAGGTTTTAAGGGCTTTGTAAATACCGGACTTTTGTAATTTAGCTTGTTCTGTGGATATACTAAGGCAAGAAAATAAGCTATTATGATTTCTTACAGTTGCATCTTGCCTTTTTCCCCTAAAATCTTGAGGTGGGGGGTGTTGTTTGTCATCAGCAAGTGGACACCATAGTGATTTTAAGTAAGTCAGCTCGTAATCTTCCCATGTCGTGCATACTTGAAAAAACTAACATAGATATACCTATATGCTAGCTTGAAATACTGCCTAAAACCCCATACTGCCTATAATTTCAAAAATGTATGGTTGGTGCATTCCCGTCTCCCTTAAGATTTCTGCCTCGTTGCCCAGCTTCACTTATAAGTCCCAGATTGTCAGGTTGGCACAGCCCCAAGATAGCGAACATCACAGAATGAAAATAGCCTGTCCTAAACACATGCGTGACCTGTGCCCTTTTCAAACAGCAGTAAACCTGAGTACAGAAACGTGTGCAGTTTGGGAAGTGATGATTTGTGTGGAATCACTAAAAACCTTATCCTTGATTTACTACTTTCAAAATAAACTCACTGAATATAAAATAAGGTAAAGAAGCATGTAAAGAGACAGTCCCGGTATTTTTCATCCCAACATGTGTTGTATCATTTGCATCAATCATGATATAGAATCTGGAGGGTTTTGCTTGAGTAACCTTATTTATACAAGCAGTCTAGTCTCACTATGGTTAAAGGAGGGTATGATTGGCCATGGCATTATTTTAGTGAAATAACAATTAGTTGCCTATGTGTAGGCATAAATCTCTATGAATTATGTAACAGCCCCATAAAAGCAAACAGAAAGCATGTGTAAGAAGCATGCCACATATGATAGAGTATCTCCTAACTGTCTAGATTTTATGGCAGGAGCCAGAATTTCATAAGTATTTTTAGGGAAGGCTCTATCATTTTCATGTGTCATAATAATAACACCACCAAATATATAGGAGTCTCTGTACTGTTCTCGTAAGAGACTTGGAAGTATAATAACCTTAAGGCAGATGTTAAAAGGGATAGCCGTTATTCTTATTTTACAAAAAAAAAAAATTACGACAGTTACAAATATGGGCTGTAACAAGTTCTGTCATTAGAAGCAGAAATCATATCCAGATATTCTGGTTTTGAGGTCATTGCACTCCACTAACTTTAATAAAATTCAAGAGTTGTTGATAAGTTCATACTTAAGTTAGTCTTGCTAATAAACATAATTCCCAGTTCTTAAATTATGGGAGAAAAAATGTTCATGTGTGTCAGTAATAGAGGAAAAAAGTATGTTGTTTTCTTATATTGCTTTAAAAATAACTTTAAAATATGGCAATAGGGTATAAGTCAGAAAGGTTAGTATCACATACTTATACATTCCAGTCTACACCGAATTTGCTCAGCATCAATGCCACATGTGCCCAGAGCGTAGTTGGACCCGTCCTGTGAAGATGTTACAGAAATACCTTGTCTCGTCATCAACAGACTACGGTCTGTTTGAACCGAATGACTTCAGTCAGTCCATACCTTGACAATCTGAAATTGGCCTTAGACATAGGTAGAAAGTGAACTCGTTTTTGTTTTGCAGACCCATAGTATAACAAATGTATTTCAAGGACAAGAGAGCTTATGAAATTTAAGAGTAGAGATTTACTTTAGGACCTGTTCTTGTAGTGATAAATGCAGTGTTGGCGTATTCTACAGTATACTGAAATTTTTAATGCTCTAGAGGATGCTAAATAACTATGAAATATTTATCTGACCTGTAGTGATTACTGAAATTATTGAATTAGTGGCTGGAAATATTTATGTAACATTGCCCAAAATAGATGTTTTAAAATATCATAATGTATGGCAATGCATTTTAGTGGTATATTTAATATTATAAATAATATTTTGGATCAAATTTTCACATTGTCATGCTTAGCTATCTAAAACGATGCACTTTCAGTTTATGAAAACATAGTTTCTATTATCCATACTTGTACCCTCAATTTTAGAAAAATGTCACTTGGTTTGATTTTAGGTACCAAAATAAGTCTCTACTTATCAACCAGCATTTGATTTTTATTAGCCTAAAAATTATTGAGACAAGTGAATAAGTAGACTATGACATAAATTGGAAATGTTACGTTAAGCTTCTTATATTCAATAAGATTTTTCAGATTTTTTTATAACAAACACTTGTCCACCTCTTGTGTAAAGTAGTAAAAGAAAGTGAAAGGTTTTTTTTTTTTTTTGAAAGTGAAAGGTTTTAAAACTATATGAAAATATCCCACACTGTACTACTAATTTAAGGATTTGGGAGACCAGGTTTTAGCAGAAGATTAATGTTAATTTTTCATTTCTGAGAGAGGGGCATATAGCATGCATGCTAGATAGCCATATTTACTCTGTGTCCATATGTCAGACTTCTGTTTCATGAAGAAAGATGGGGAACTGGCAATAGTCCATTTTGCATAGTACTCATGATAATTTTAGGTTCTCTTCCATCTCTTGAACTTGTTCATTTTGGTAATACATTATCACTTTAAGATTCTGAATGGTGCTTAAATTACAGCAACTGAGGGGCATTTATATTGGACTGAAAAGTTTTTAGTACTAGTATTAACTTTTGAATTATGCTCAAGGTCTTAGACTTTGCAGCATGTTTAGTTTCTTTTCATTTCTTATTAGTATTTTTCAGTACTTAATAGTCTCCTGCTCCCACCTCCAACAAGAACTTCTCTCTGTTCAACATCAGAAACATTTTCCTATTTGGCATGTGCTTTCTAGTTCCCCAAGCAGTATAAGCAAATTGGAAAGTTCAGCTGTCATTCTTGGAAGGTCATAGATCACACTAGCAGCCTGAGTAATCCAAGAGGTTTTAAGTATCATAGCATTTAGTTTAAAGTGAAATTTGCTCTGACAGGGCTGGCCGACCAATAGGAAAAAGAAATATTTGTGCTTGGAGAAGTGCATGTGTAGAGACCAGGAGTGTAACTGATGGCTGGAAGTGATTTCAGTCTAAAAAAACAAATCATTAAGAGAGTGCATAGGGGTAAAATACACAGTTCATATTTTAAAGAGTCTCAAAATGAACCAGCAGCTAAGGTTAGCATTACATAGTAATTAGCTGTGGTGTTCAGGCTTTAACTCACTCAGTACCAGGCCGTCTGGTTAAACGATCACTGGGAAAACATTGCTACTTATGTTATATTCTCTACTTTAAGCCTACAGCAGTAATTTTTGTACCTTAAAAAACCATGGTATTATGACAGATTATATAAATGTTGAGCTAGTAACAGACAAACAATTATTCAAAGGAGGTGCTAATGACTCAGTTTATTGACCTATGGGGTTACTTAAGCAGCTCAGTAAGTTCCCTTAACATTTGGTGGTATGGAATGAGGCATTGCTTGATATTATAGAACTGCCACTTTCAAGAAGTCCTTGGACTTAACTGAAGAAATGTAAGTTAAAGATGACTAGATGGTATACTTTCATTAAAAGATTATTAAGGAAAGTTTGAGACCATTATAGGTTTGAATAAATATTACTTCGGCTTGATAATCATATCTGACAGCTTCCATTAGGCACCTATCAGAGTATTTTTTCTGTTAATTGCTACAAATAAGGAGAAAGAAAATATCTTCTCATGGCTCCAATTATTTCTTTCAAGTCATTGTTCTCTTCAAGCAAGCCAGTTCTGAGTACAGGAATACAGGGTTGAAACATTCTTTTCTTGAACGTGCAGAGCAGAATAATAAGATTAAAATGGAAAGGACTTCCAGCAAGATGGTAAACTGAGCTGACTTAGAAGTTCCCCCCATGTAGACATATAGAAAAGATGGATAAAATGTAACAAAAAATTCATAATTCATGACCAGATTCACAAAGATAAGAAATGTACCCAGTCTCTCTTTCTCCCCCCCCCCCCCCCCCGGTCTCTCTCTATTTCTCTCTCTCTCTCTCTCACACACACACACACACACACACACAATAACCACCCACAAGAAAATATTGAACTAAGTATAGGTTATATAGTGTAGGAAAATGAAACTAAATTCCATATATAAAGCCTGGAACTTCAGTGGGCTGCCTTTTTCTCATCATTTGAAAAAAGGACTAGATAATCTTAATTCACCAGCCTGGAAAAGTGACCAAAACTTATCTTTGGCTCCAAGGCCCTAGGTTAGGAGGATAGTCATCCAAGGGAAAGAGAAATCGTAAGCTTTCTCCATGTGCATGAGTGGGTTCAGAATTTATGTTATTCATCTAATTCAGGGAACCCCAAACCAAGAAATTGTCATTAAAATTGTTCCAGGACAATGGACTCCCCAGGGTCTTGATATATTACAAATACAGAACCTCTCTGTAGAAATATTTTCCAAGTTCAAGGGCCAACAGACAGGCAAAAATAAATGAGTAAAAAAAAAAAAACAAAAAAACAGCCCTGAAGTTGAACACAGTAAAAAATTGTAAAGCTCTTGAAGAAAGGAATGTGATGACGTTGAATTGTCAGGTACAACAGTAAGAGCAGATGCCAAAGAATTAGAGTTAATCGAAGAATCTCAATTACACTATAAGATTTTTAAAAATAAAAAGGAATTTAGAAAATTAATGCAATGGTATAATATGAAAAAGTGCCAACTATAATATTTCCACATAAAAAATAAAATAGCCCCTCGAGATGGGTTAAACAACAGATTAAGATGCATTATAAGAGAAGTGTGAATTGAATGAAATTAGAGAAGCATCAGTGAAGCGGAATTTCTTTACCATTTGGAATAAATCAGTGACTATTTTATACATGCCTCTTCCATCATTACTACAAATTAGTTTTTATCTGAAGCATCTTAGTATCCCCAAGGTGGTATATTTCCCCTTAGAACTGACAGATGTCTTTTAAAAAAATTTTTTTAAATAAATTCCAGATGAATGCTTTAAATACAGCCTCCCACTACTCATATCACTTGCCCTTGATTTTTGGAAAAATATTACTTGGTTTGATTTCACTAAAATGTGATTCTTTAAGATTCATTAGCCATTTAGTTTTATCATAATAAAAGGAAAATTGATATTCACACATATAAAAGATTAAGGATAAAAACTCAATGGGAAATGACAGCAACACTGGTATGTATTGGTAAAGCTCATCCTAAGACTGCTCAGTTGTGCTCATCTACTCACTAATCCAGAGGCTCAGCTTAATAAGTAACACCCTTCAGCAGCCTCAAATATGTATTATGTGCAAATTTATAGAAACAGAGGCTTTCAACACGTTCAATGAAAATTTTAGAGGTTGTCATATAGTAGTAGTACCTTAACGTGCACGTTCATTACATCTTTCCGTGACCGAGATGATCCGCGTCTTCTATAATTTTCATAGGCCGCCACATTCACAAAACTTTTTTGCATGTGAATATCCCTATTTAGCTCTAACTAAATTATTTCACATTCATAAAAGGAGAGCATTGACTATATGAGAAAGCAGTGGAAACCATATTCTGTCAATGTTGAATTTGCTGAGAGTTTAAATTTGGTAAAATTTGGTTTAAAACTTTGTAAAAAAAGCAAATGATACTCAGTGATAAGACAAGCTCTCCATCTAGTGGTTGGTTTATAAATTACAGGCATTTAGATTTCAATAGATCTAATGCTAGGTATAATTTTTTTTTTTTTAAGATTTTGTTTATTTGAGAGGGAGAGAATGAGAGAGAAAGAGCATGAGAGGGGTGAGGGGCAGAGAGAGACATAGACTCCCCACCAGGCAGGGAGCCCGATGTGGGACTAGATCCTGGGACTCCAGGATCCTGACCCGAGCCAAAGGCAGTTGCTTAACCAACTGAGCCACCCAGGTGCCCTGCTAAGTATAATTTTATAGGCATTATATCATTCTATCTACACTTCTTTTGTGACTACATATAGGAATTTTAAGAAAAAAATGTTCTTTTCTGCCAGAATAGTTCAGCCTATTGACTGCAGAGGCCAAGTACTTCTACAGTCTGATTTCAGCTAGATGGAACAGCACACCCTCTTAGTTATTTGATGAAGCCTGCGGGAAAGTGCCAAAATTGTTTCATTCCAATTAACTATAACCTCTAAAATTTCAGCCAGTTTTGAAATTCGTTTCCTTCATTCTCAAATGGTGGAAGTTTAGGGCACCTGGGTGGCTCAGATCATGATCCCAGCATTCTGGGATCAAGTCCCACATGGGGCTCCTGCTCAGAAGGGCGCCTGCTTCTTCCTGCTGCTCTCCCTGCTTTGTGCTCTCTCTCTGACAAATAAATAAATAAAATATTTTTTTTAATGGTAAAAGTATAACTAAAAGACTCATTTCAAAAGAGAAAAGATAGCATTTTTTTAGCAGGGAAGATAGCATATTTGATTGTTTCCTCTGCGGTTGCCTCTCTGGGCTCCTGTCACTCCGTGTATGGACAGCCACGATATTCTCTTAAATGTTCCCCAGGCTTTTGTCTCTTAACACCCATAGTTGCCACAGTTCTCTTGCTAAAACTCAGAATTAAGTTTTCCCCATTTTCAAGAACCATAGACAACTCTCCAAAGTGGATAGTTAGCCTGGCATCTGAAGAGCTTCCAAAGTCTCGCCTTACCCTCCGTTTCTGGCCTCATCTCCTGTCACCCGCTTTCTCCGTAACCCTAAGACTTCACGCATAAGCGGTTTCTGTTCTTCAGCGCCTTCTCGCGCGCTCAGGCCGCAGCATCCTTCCTCGCCTGTGAGTCCTTGTCTTGTAGATGCATCCGTTCACGCAGTGAAATACTTCTGAAGGCCCCTCCGTGCCCGCTACGAAGCCGGCCGCTGGCGGCGCAGCAGGTGACGGGACAGCGACTGTCTTTACCCCTGTGTGGTACTTACAGTTTCATAGGAAATAGAGTAAAAAGATCCATAGTGAGGAAGTGACAGACGCATTAAAATAAAAGTATTTTGGCGGTGCCTGTGTGGCAGTCGGTTAAGCGTCTGACTCTTGGTTTCAGCTGGGATCATGGTCATCAGGGTCGTGAGACTGAGACCCGCATTGGGCCCCACGCTCAGCACAGTGTCTCCTTGGGACTCTCTCTCCCTCGGCCCTCCCCGCCGCTTGCTCGCTAACTCTCAAATAAATAAATAAATCTTTAAAAGTATTTTCTTTAAAGACTTTCTAGCACCCTAGATTCTTTTGTAACAATTTATACATACCTCTAATATACTCTCACCATATAGTAAATATCTGCTTCTCCTCTATTCTTCTGTAGTAATTTATAAAAGTACTAGGGTAATACAACATATTATGGGAATTCTGTTCATGTTTAGTTGCCTCCAGTCCGTGGTCAAGGACCATGTCTTATTATTGGCTTCCCAGTACCACATTTTTCTTTTAACATTGACTGTCAACACCATACTTAACACATTGTAAGAACTCATGTCCATTTGGATGGATGGATGGACGGATGGATGGTTGGTTACAAAGGATCACTATTACATTGTCCTACTACAATTTCATATTTCTAAATTTCTCATGACAAATTATAGTTAAGCTGAAATTGCTGATCAATTTATAATCTTAGATAATAAAATACTGATTTTGATTCTATGATTGATATATTGGAATAATTGATCAAAAGAATGAACTCAAAAGCTATTATAGGATCATTTCATGCAGCTCTATAATATCCTGGAAAGCTTCCTCTGAAGAAAGTTAGCCTATGTTAAGTCCTTTCACTTCAGAATCCCAAAAGAATTCCAAACTTCAGTATTATCCTGTGGACCACAAAGATAGGCAGTTAATAAAAATCACTACCCTCTATCACTACCCTCTATAAATACAAATATATTTATAAATATGAATATTGTCACAAAGGATTTTATTTTAGGGAGAATAGAATTCCTGAAGAAAGACCCACACCAAAAAGATGAAATTCAACATGAAAATTTCATATGTGGGTCTGTGTGTATACATACACACAACTGCACACCCACATACACATTCAATGTGAGCCATTTTGTGGTAAGGACTCCTTTAAAAATTTGAGATCAATGAATTTTTAGCCTATGGTATTAGAGAGTTAGAAACAGGATCTCATTATATTCTGTGCTGATTTCAGACCATGAAATAAGTACAGTATCACATTATTTTGACTTCTTCATTTAAGATAACCATTGAAAAGTAGCAAAGTTGTTTTAGAGAGCAAATGTGATGGTAAACATCCCAGAGGCCATATCATGAGGATTGATTAAATGAGAATTGTGAAAAAGCCACATTAAAGAAGAATCAGTTTTCTTTTGTGGTTCCAGAGGGTAATTCTAGAACTAACAGATTTCAGATCAAGATACAAAAACTTTCGGGGCGCCTGGGTGGCTCAGTGGGTTAAGGCCTCTGCCTTCGGTTCAGGTCATGATCCCAGTGTCCTGGGATCGAGCCCCGCATGAGGCTCTCTGCTCAGCGGGGAGCCTGCTTCCTCCTCTCTCTCTGCCTGCCTCTCTGCCTACTTGTGATCTCTGTCTGTCAAATAAATAAATAAAATCTTTAAAAAAAGAAAAAGATACAAAAACTTTCTAATAGTTTGATGGGCCCGTGAATGGAATGAGCTACTTTGTGAGCATTCCCATTTATGGAGATGTTTGCAAAGAATTCAGTAGACCCAGTCAAGGATGTTGTGAATGGAAGTGTAGTTTAGATTATTTCCAAACATGTTTCCAAGTCAAAGATTCTGTGAACCTATGTTTGGTTCGAACTCGGCTTGAATTTACTTTTTGTTTATTTTTTGTAACATCCTCTGATATATTCGTTATTTGTTCTGCATTCATTTTCTGACTTGAGAATTTCAAAGAAGAGAAAGACTTGTGTTGCTTTTACTTAATTTTAATAAAATAATGATAATACTTTTCACTTATGCAGCACTTTTCATCCAAGGATTTCAAAGTGCTTTACAAATATGCACTAATTAAGCCTCACAAACAGCTAGAGGTAGGTGATTTCCTTCCCTCTCTACAGGAATGTCAGCTCTGGCACAGAAGTCCAGTCAGAGCCTCAGAGGCCTCGGACCCTTCCTGGCTGCCATTCCCCTTGTAATGTGCTGCATGGGAACTATCACTTGTCATGCCTGGATTTCTTTTTCTCCCTCCCTAAATTACTGCAAGTTTAGAAATACAATGAATGCTGTTAAAAATTTGTTTGAAGCCTTGTCACTATTACAGAAAATTCCGTCTCCCGCTTGCTGAATGCTATTAGATTTCCAAATGTTTGTTTAAAGATAAGCTTTAGATGTGATTTTATATTTGTTGTTGAATTTCAAATATAATTTTTTACTCATGAAGAATTTGTCACTTTCCTTTCTAGGTACCCCCAAATCACTGTTCTTGGGACATAAAACTTAGTAGCAGAAGGATTTGGGGGCCTCACCTTTCCTGGTTGTCTTTTCACAACAAACAGGAACCATTTTCTTTGAACTAGAAATAATGTGTTTTTAAGAAGAGATTGCATTTTGTTATGTTTGCTAATTTAAAGGTAAAAAATGATATCTGGACATTGAGGATAGTGGTTAAATGACACTACATAGTTCTACTTTAAAAAAGCGGTCTAGGAATGGCATTCTCTGATCTAGAGGGACACACCCTTTCTGCGGAGGTTAGGGGTACCAGGAAGAAAGCAAACATATGGAGACACATGTGCCGTGTTAGATTAAACCCAGTATAAACACCCAAATAGACAAACTCTCATCTGAAGGGGAGCAGTCCCACAGGGCAAAAGCGCGAACAGCAGCTCTGATTTCTCCCAAAGGAGAAAGTACATGTGCCCACACATCCCAAGAGAACATCTATCCGCAGGATTCAGCATCCTGAAAATCCAATTTCCCCTCTGTATTAGAACCAAACAAGACATTAAAGAATCAAACTATTCTGTTTCCGAGTGAATTTTATTTAAAAGATATTAATTATGTAGATATAGCTGATCTTTCATAATACAAAAGGACCTAGGACTTACATCAAAGTACCATCCAAACTGGTCAGAATGTTTCAGACCTAATTTTCTTTAAACAGCAAGTGCATCTGTGATACATGGTGGATAATTACAGAAAAACTCATGTTAAGAGTTTCTAATTTTTCTCCTTAAAATTTTTTCCCAAACAGTATCTGTGGAAGTCTAGAAACTTTGGCCTGAACACACTTTTGTCTCTGAGTGAAGTGCTGACCACATAAATAGAACTTTATTGAGTAAACTTGCAGTGTTCGAGATCCAGTCTTACCGTAGTGGACTTCGGGGTGCAAATTCTTACCAACAATGTGACTGACATTTTTTAAGAAACAGAATATCCATTTTTCTATTTACACCAGGCCAATTGGTTAATGTCTAAGTTTATCCTTTTTCCTGGTGTCAAGCCACATGGGAATACGATTTCCTGTTGGTCTTAGAAATAAAATACAGTTTTGCAATTTGAACGTGTAGTGACCTCAGGCTCTCAGAACTTTAGGAACCATTCCTCAATGAGCACAAGCCTGACGAAAGGTCAGATATTCCTGAGAGAGTTACAGGTCACCCCAAAGCATTGCTTAGGTGAGTTACCGACATTGGCCTCTGAGGAGCAATGTGGCTGCCAGCCTCCCCTCTGGGGACTGTCCTCTCGCTGCTCTTCACTTGCCTTCGCGTGTCTCTCTGCCGGTCTGCACTGCCTCTTGGTCCCAAATTCCTGAAAACCTCTAGGCTGAGAAAGACAAAATTAACTTGAGTTTAACCTAAGTCTCCTGCTATTCGGCTCAGAAGAGATGCTAAAAATCCAGCCAGTGTCCGGGACAGGTGGGCAGGAGATGAAAAAGGGAGGAATCGAAGGTCGTGAGCTGTCCCACCAGCGCAGTTGAGAGTTGCAGGGACACGTGAGTGTCTGCTGGCCTTAAGGGCTTCGGGAGAATAATGCCAGTGGCCAGCTTCCCTCGATTTTAACTGACACGGGTGTATCTGAGTTCATGGGCTGCATTACTTCTGAAACTTCTTTAATCAAGTTGCCTCTAGAGCAGTGTTTCCCTTCATCATAAAATTAAAATATCTTCCCAGGAGACCAAAGTACGAAGGACATGCCTATATTTCGCCATTTCAAAATAAAATTCAGACTTAAAAATGTCAGTCAACTTTTAGGAATTATAGACACGGGTTTTTATTTAGAAGGAGCCCAAAAGTTTGTTTTCTTTAGGATCACTCACTAACAAATGCCAACATAAAACTTTTATCTCAGAAAACCCGTTTCCCGGAGCAGTAAGTTCCCACGAATAATACGCCCTATACGTATCCTAGTTCTCTACATTTAGTATGCAGTCCGTCTCGGTGCACACATGCACACACGTGCACATACACACACAAGGTATTTAAAACAGCATTTTAATCATTACTTCGTGTTTTAATCTCATTTTGAGTTGTGAGAGGAAGTTAGTGCCTCTATATTTTTTAGTCATATTGAGATTTTGCTGATAAAGTATCTTTCCATCTAGTATACTCTCTAATATTAAAACATTTAAATGTATTTATTCTTTCCAAGTTTCTGTTTCTGCATTATAAATTGTTTCCTTTGATTGGAAATGAGCTCACTGGCATTCACTGCATGAGCTGTGCATGAGCATGTCATAGCTGCCATCTCCGCCTGACAAAATAAGTCTCTTGTCGTTTTGCTAAGTATTGCAGCATTCTCTGATCCTTAACAAGTGCTTTGGAGAAAAGATTTTAAATCTATCAGTAGATGAAAGAATAATTTTTAAAGTATTAAGGTTACCCATGCTTCAAATATCTTTATAACTCTGAATGTTATCTTTAGGCTTCTGCTATTTCCATAGAATAAACTGAAACAACATTTATAATTGTCTTACTGTCATTCAAAAGAAACATGTATGATTTATTTGGGTTTTTTAATTGAGGACTCAGAGAAGGATTTGCAGAACAAATCTGGCTAACTTAAATATTGTAAAATTCCTTGTCTTATTCTTTCAGTTTAGGCTTATAGTATGATTTGGCCCTAGGTGAGAGTTTACTGCTAAAATTCAAAATGCATGTCCTTATTAATAACACTGTATCTTCATATGAAAAGATGATCTTATTATGAATAATAAAACTCATCTTACTACAGCTTCAGTTTTATCATTCCCTAGCAGTGTGTTACTGATACTTGCCAACACATAAAATCTTTTCATATTCTAGCATAAAAGCCATATATGAATATAATTTATTAAAACTCTTCTGATCTGTCCTCCTTTTTGTCTTGAATAGCACCTGATGACAGAGGTTTCCCACATTTTTAACACATTGTTAGAAGTAAATATTTATTATGCACATATTTGTGGCTAAATTAATTTAACTAATATTATACATATTATATAATGTATATGTATATTTGTGTATATTTCATATATGTGTGTGTGTATACCTATACACACACACACACACACACAAGAGAAAGGCCTAATGATAGCCACATAAATCACTTTTGCTGCTAGGAAGAAAATCTTGGAGGTGTAAAGTTCCCAGCCTCCCCTTGGCCTACGTTGTGGTTGGGTGATGAACAATATAACTTATCACACCTTTTTCTCTTTTCAGCCTTGGAATGGATGGCTTTGGCCAGCCAGTTGGCATTCTTGGACGCCCTGCCACAGCGTATGGATTCCGCCCTGATGAGCCTTACTACTATGGCTATGGATCTCGATAAAGTCATCCCTTTTCCGTGTGTGCTCTCAGCTTAGAATAAATCTGTGTGGGTTGGGTTAACTTTGAATCTTGGCTAATAATGCATGTGGATATTATTGCAGGTCTGTGTTTTTGTTTTGTTTTTTATTTTCCCGTGTTGTTAGCTACAAATTAACTCTGATCCCTCTGTCCTCTGTTACGTATAGTTTGACCCTGTTCACCACATCTTGGATGGTGAATAACATTTCCCGTGTTATTCATAGAGATGCAAAAGTAAACTCTGAAAAGCATCCAGCCTGGAAAACACACTACATTATGTACATTGAGTGACTAATTTAATTTCTATTAAAAAGAAGGATAAAGTGCAAATGAATTAGTGAAAGTCATGTGTTTCTATGTAATGTGTTTTCATTGAGAGTTTCCTGCTTGTGTAGGTGCGTGTGGATTCTCTTTTCCCTGCGCTTTCCCTGTAAACTCAAGTACTCCAGGTGATGTGTGTGGCTTTCAAGTTTATGAAAAGAATATCATCCTTTTTTTCCCATGCCGTCTGCCTTTCCAGGGCTGCTTCCCAAAGTTAACTAGTCTTCAATGAGTAATGGAACGTGTGCCGTAGATTATGTTACATATGCATAGAGTCTCTTCAGCAACTTGAATTCTTG
The DNA here is from genome assembly GCF_002288905.1 of Enhydra lutris kenyoni. Classification (NCBI taxonomy): domain Eukaryota; kingdom Metazoa; phylum Chordata; class Mammalia; order Carnivora; family Mustelidae; genus Enhydra; species Enhydra lutris. The sequence goes on along the minus strand of NW_019154108.1, from coordinate 2,110,425 downwards.
TCTTTCTGATTTTAAGGTAGAAAGCCTGAGACGTCTGGTAGTGCATGTGAAACTAGATTCGTATTGGGTTTTTAAATTTTACTATTCGTGTCATCTAAAGTATGGAAAAGCCATCTCACAGGAAAACTAAGGAACAGAATATTTTTCTCACCTGTTTCCCATTTGTTTTCTTGTTTTTGTAAGAGTTGGGTGGTAAGAAATAGACATTATAATTAATAATGAATTTTGAAAGCAACTCATTAATGTTACAGTGTTGGAAATATACTTGACAAACACAGCAAAACAAATAACCGTAACACAGAGATAGTTCCTTGAGTACCTGCTATGGAAGGAGTTATGTTAGGCTTTGAAGGGAATACACAGATCAAAAATAAGACTTCTGTCCTGGAATTTTAAAACCTCAGTGGTCTACTACAGTATTTATTTGGCTTGATTTATATTTTAAGCATAGAATAATAGAGCTGGAAAGGGCCTTTAAAATAACTCAGTGTATCTATGGATTTGAGAGACCAAACACATAAAAATTTTAAATATTGTGAACAGATTGTCTTAATCACCCGCTGTGTATCAGGAAGCATGTGTGCTCCCGGGGAGTGACCCTAAGGTATGATTCGTGTCTTCGACCTCACAACCTAATCGATCTTCCTGAAAGCACCCATTTATTTGTCCCAGTTTCCGTTTAACCACAGAGCATTAAAGCTGGAAAGAGCCTTTGATGCCGAGCCCTGTCCCACTCCTTCCGTTGAAGAAGCTGTGGCCAGGGGACACGAAGAGACGTGCCCAAGCTCGTGCGTTTGGTCAGTACGTGACGTGTCTCCAGTTTCCAATCCGGTAAACTCAAAACAAATATCCTGCCGTGTTATTTATGCCACATACAAAGTCTAGACACATGGAAGAGGCGACGTTAAGAGAAGGAGAAAGCAAACAGTCCGGAGCATAACTTCCCTCACGCTGTGGGGAGCTGACTGGGGAAGGGCGTGCGGGGCACTCAGGCCGTCCTAGGGCTGTGCTCGCTGAGGTGCACGTGCTTCCCTCCCTGTGTGATTGTTTTCATTATTTTAGGGCTTCACAAATTTTGAAATTGTGAACTTCCCATTCAGGCATGAGCTGATTTATCTTTATTTATGAAGGAAAGTTTCACTACAGGAATAAGGGAGAGTATCTGAAATTCTAACTTCAGAGAGCCGAAGCTTTCGGCCTCCGGCACTTTTAGAAGCACCGTTTACGGACGAGCGAGGGTCCTGGGCTCGCTAGGTGTGGCCTGCAAAGGGAAGTCACGTGCGCTTTAATAGCTGAACTGCCATGGCTCGAGGCTGCAGATGACTCTCCTCGGGAGCCGTTTGCTCTCTCAGAGCTCCCTGAGCTGCCCTCTCACACAGGGCCAGAACGACTTCCTCGGTTCTGTTTCCTTAATTTGTCCCCACCCTGCGGCCCTCGGTCACCTTCATTACCGTGGCGCCGCCCCCGACAGGGCGAGCAGCTGCTGTGTCCAGCAGGACCTGGGTAGGAGACGCCGTCCCCTCGCCTGTCCCCTGCCAAATGCAGGCGAAGCGCCTCCCACTCTCCTCTGCGCAGAACTGAAGCTCTCCAGCTTACCGCAACTTGACCGAAGCTCCGGGAATGACGCGCGACGAACGTGGCACAAGATGACCTGCCACTACCACAGTCGCGCTGTGACCGCAGCTGGCGTCGGGCTCCCACCGGCCCCGCACGGGGGCTTCACTCCAGGCCCGCGGCGGCGCGCTGCAAACCCAAGCCGGATTGTCAGAAGGTCCCACAGACAAGAACGGCTTTTCTTCAACCCAGCCGCACGCCCGCTTCTAGAGTCTTTGTTTCTTGTAACAAGATGAGTCTTTACCAGCTGTCTTGTCTCCAGTCATGAAACAGGATTCGAGATATATAAACCGATCTTCACGTTTTTCCCACGTTTCCAAGTGTCACCTGGAGGATTTTTCCTAAATCCCCCCAACTGCCTCGGCAAGTCTTCCCACATTCAAGCATTGGGGGTACACTGAGGTTTTCAGGGAGGTGAGTGTTAGGTCTTTTGTGTCTTCGTTGCTAGTTTAATGGGAATGTGGAAAATACTGATACCTCCTCAGATTTCAAAAATCGCACATACACGTTCTCGCCAGGTTATCGCCACTAAAGCGATAATGCGTTAAGCTTCCGTGTTATGTTCTCTTTGGAGTCCGGCAGCACCTCCCTGCTTGTCTGGAATAAAGACGGCCTGAAATAGAGAGGCACGAAAGAAAGAACATTGAGGAAAAAAAATCAGTAATCTGGAAGAAAAAGTCAAAAAGCTCTCTAAGAAGGCAGAGGACAAGAATGTAGATTAAATAAGAATAATACAGAAGGTAAAAATCAGAACACCAACATTTGGCTGGTAGGTTTTCCAATAAAAATCTTTTTAAAAAGTTACGGGAATGGTGAGCCTGGGTGGCTCAGTCAGCTAAACATCCGACTCTTCATTTTGGCTCAGGTCATGATCTCAGGCTTGTGAGATGAAGCCCCGCGTCGAGCCCTGGGCTCCGAGTTGGGCATGGAGCCTGCTTAAGATGCTCTCCTCCTTCCCTCCACCTATCTCTCCAAAAAACAAATAAATAAAAATTCAAAAAAGTTGAAAGATACAGGAGCAATAGCCAAAATAGAAGAAAACATCTCTGGGCTACAATGGATTTTTCCCTACAATACAGTAACCATTTTTAAAAATGGGTGTGACTTCTATTTTGATGTAATCTAGAAAATTTCTTGAGAAATAGGAATTTAAAATTCCATGAGAATCCTGAAAAGAAGGATAAAAGGAAACAGACGTCCTTCCAAGAAACGGACTGTCCTCAGGCTTCTGACGTTACATGACGCCAGCTAAAGAGCCTTCCCTGGCCCCGAAGGGAAGGGGACTCTCCCGGTTGCATGGGTGCCCAGCAGGAGTTAGATTTGTGGTGAACCGGTAACTTCTGCATATCTCCCACTGCTCCCCATTGGGAATGAGAGTATCCTTGGTGATTATCCTGTCCCTGTCCCAACCACTGGTTGTTGGGTAGAAGTGGACAGGGGAGGTAGCAGATAACCTCTTGCAGTTCACAAGTCTCTCTGAATCAAGAGGAACCAAACTCAAGTAGAACCTGAAAACCACACCCAGGAAGCCTCATCCTCTGCTGAGTATGATTTTGTGATGGTATCTTGCACTTCCAGCCACAGCCTAATGACATAACGTTAGGAGACTTTTGGGCTAGGAGGGAGCATGTTCTGTGTGTGAACAGAATGTTAATAATTGTGGCCCGGGGTGCCTGGGTGGCTCAGTGGGTTAAGCCTCTGCCTTCCACTCAGGTCATGATCTCAGGGTTCTGGGATCGAGCCCCGCATCGGGCTCTCTGCTCGGCAGGGAGCCTGCTTCCCCCTCTCTCTCTCTCTCTGCCTGCCTGTCTACTTGTGATCCCTGTCTGTCAAATAAATAAAATCTTTAAAAAAAAATAAATAATTGTGGCCCGAAGGCAATATGTAAAGACTGAGAAAGGTGGTCATGATACTCTTGAGCTCTTCCCACCATCAGACAGACTCTGTTTAATCACGTCTTAAATTTGGGCTCACATAACACCCAGCTTTGACCACCAGAACATAGCAGAAATGATGTCTGAGTCTAGGGCCTACAGGAGACTTGCAGCGGCTGCCTTTGCCCTGTGGTTTGCTCCCTGACACTGAAGGCTGTGGAGAACTTGGAAGAGAAGCCCAGGCATCTGAGCTGTCTCACTGGGGCACACCTCCTCCCTCCGCGGACAGCTCACCCAAATGCACTCTTGCTGGTGAGCTCAAGAAAGACCAGTAGAGGGACCGCCCGGTCAATCACAGAAAGCCGACTTTCTGTGAAAAGTGATAACGTGCTGCTGTTTTAAGTTTCCGAGTTCTGGGCTGATGTGGCAGGTGGTATTTTCAAAAGATGCCCGCCCCATGCATTCCGGCTCACATGCACATCTTCCAAAGTTATACTGAGAATTCTCCAGTTAAACACGGAATCCATACCCTTCCTCTTGAACCTGAGTGGACTTTTTTAAAAAACTCTTTCAACCAGTAGAGTTAAGCAGAAGTCAGAAAGACTTAAAGCTAAGACAAAGAAAGTCCTTTCAATGCTGCCTTGTTCTCTTGGGACGCTCATTCTTAGAGCCGGCTGCCATGATGTGAGAAGGCCAAGCAACAGGGAGAGGCCGTGTGGAGGGTCTGCAGTAGGTGGCCAGAGCAGAGGACCCAGCAGACAACCAAGCAGTCAACCGCTAAGGTGAATGAACCTCCCCAAGATTCCAGCCCCAGCTCTGGAGCCGCCCCCGCTCTGGAGCCACCGCAGCTGAGGCCTCAGAAGCCAAGATGAGTGCCCTGCCCCACCCTGCCCAACCCCTGCAGATTCGTGAGCAAAAAAACAGGTCATGTTGTTTTAAGCTACTAAGTTTGTGATGGTCTGTGACGCAGCAGTTGATAAACAATAGAAATTCTATCCAAGAGGGATCTATCCAAAGCCCTATACAAATCCTCAGATCACAAGTACTCTGCCCTCCTCAAGCCTCCTTCCGTTCTCCTCACATCTGTCCCCACCACAAATACCGTCCACAGACACAGAGATGATGAGTTCCTGAGTTACCACCTCAGTGAAGACTAATGGAGAACGATGTGCCACTCTGAAGTCTGAGAAATTTAAATTCATCTCAAGTTACTACAAATCATGATCTCTCAAGGCATTTAGAAATATTTTGATTACCAGAGGTCCAAATTACAGGACTTTGCAGTGTCACACACACAAAGAAAAGTACTTTTATTTGAACCTCATGACCACTCAATATAGAAACCCTGCAGTTAATTAACCGTGAAAAGAAATGTTTAATGTGAACATCACCTCTCTACTCTTTTTCTCTTCCAAGCCTTCATTCTTGCTGGGTTGCTAGTTCAGGGCACTGAAGTAAGTGATCTGCAATCTGGAGGATGGTAACTGCTACTCAAAACCAGAATAAATCTCTCTGATGAGTCAACTTTTTTCCCCCTTGCCTACAATTTTGCCAGTGTCTCAAGTCTGCTGGGTAATGAGCACTGGCCTAGTGCATCACGGTGAAGTCAAGCCCGCAGAGCACGACCATTACCGTTTGCGCCAGGTGGAACACGGAGCTGCCCATCAAGGCCTAGACCCCAGGAGGGCAGGGTAAGGAAGTGTTGCTTTTCTTTTTTTTTTTTTTCTTTTTAAAATTTTTTTTTAAGATTTTATTTATTTATTTGACAGATAGAGATCACAAGTAGGTAGAGAGGCAGGCAGAGAGAGAGGAGGAAGCAGGCTTCCCGCCGAGCAGAGAGCCCGATGCGGGGCTCGATCCCAGGACTCTGAGATCATGACCTGAGCTGAAGGCAGTGGCTTAACCCACTGAGCCACCCAGGAGCCCCTCTCCCCACACTCTCTTAACGAGATCACATCTTCATGTAATACGTTAAGTGCCCTTCCTTGCTCTGATTTCCCGTTATCAAAATGCCCTGCTTACCTACTTCATGTCGGGCGACTCTGCTTTCAGCACCTCTCTGCCTCATTCCCTTAGGTCGGTCTTGCTTTCCTGTTTCTTAGAGAACGCAAGACCAGTAAGCCCCTCCTCGTGCACTCTCGCCTCTTACCAAAGGAGCAGGAAGCAGCAGGGGTGCTGTCCTGTGCCTTTGTGACACAGGCCTCTTTCCTGTCCACTTGGTTGTACACACCAGTGTGGCCTTTGCTGCTGAGAATGTCCCTGGAGTCTATTTTCCCCAGACAGTGAGAAAAAGAAGTATATAAAAGGATCAAGAGTGAAGAAAACAGATGTTGCAAGAAAAAGGGAAAATAATTTTTAAGACCTTTGGTGTCAAAAGGAAAGGCGAAAGCTTGAAGGAGGAGCTCTGAAATTTCTGGGATCTGTTTGTACGCTTGTTTTTAAAATGTCTGCTGACCGTGGGACAGTTACTTACGCCATCCCTTTGTCCCAGGGACACTCAGTTGCCCCAGGTAGCTGCCGCATCCTCGATTTACAGCACAGACTCGGGTGAGCGTGTGCAGGGAGCAGGGGGAGTAACTCAGGAGACGAGGTGGCCCATGGTCACGCAGAAAGACTCGTGGGAGTGGCGAGGCACAGGGACTTTTATTTTTAAGGAAATGGGGCAAATAATATTTAACTTATCCTGAACTAGACGTTCAGCTTTGAAAGATAACTGAGAAAATAGCAGAGAATCACTTGTCATTATTTCTCGGATGAAGTGTGTGACATTGACGGAACTGCCATCTACACCTTATCAGGAAATGCCCACACTGACCCTCTAGTCATTCCTATCAAGTCCTTCACAGATGCTACTGCAAGCCCCGCCCCAACATTACCACCTAATGAATAATCATGAGCGCTGGTTTATAGACATAAGACTGCAAGAGCTTCCAATCTAAGTGTACATTTCAGCTCCTTATTCCTTTATTAACTTCAAAATTACAGAAGTAACATATGCTCATGGTAACACATAAAACTATATGCAGATACACAATGCAAAGGAAGGAATCCCCGGTCACTACCCCCCACAGGGACTGTTAACAGATTAGCGCATATCTTTTGATATTTCTATTCATTCTGTGAAAAAAACAAAATTCAACCAAGTAAATTTGGAGACCTAACTGGCTTTGTTAAACAATTCAAGAGTGGAGCATCCCATCTAGCAAGTAGAGAGGAGCTCTGGGCAGTTGTACAAAGTGGAAGGTTTTTATAGGAAAGGGGTGGGGCAAAAAGTTATTGCTAAAAAAAAAAAAAAGGATTCTTCCAGTCAAGATCACTTTCCTTTAGGGAGAATGACTGGGGGAGGGGTTTTTTGGTTTTGTTTTGTTTTTTAAAGATTTTGCTTATTTGACAGAGAGATACAGAGAGAGCACAGGTAGGTAGAGAAGCAGGCAGAGGGAGAGGGAGAGGCAGGCTCTCCACTGAACATGGAGCCCCATGCAGGGCTACATCCCAGGGCAGATGCTTAACCGAGCCACTCACTAGGAGGGGGCACTAATCATGCAGATGATCTCATCTTCCTGTGAGGGATGGAGGGTCCATGTGGCAGACCCACTGGCACCCATCAGAAAATTTCTGACTAACTCCTTAAGGCTACGTTACTGGGGAGGGTTTAAACTGCAGCTAGATTAGGCAAAGGCCTGGTTTGGCACAGCCCAAGTTACACCATTTTGGGCCTGTGGTTTTCTAACAATTCATTTATCAATACTTGTTGAGCTCCTGCGCTAGGCACTTTTCTAGGCACCTAGGATCAATCAATGAACAAAGAAGAGATTCTTTTCCTTGTGGAACCTACAGTAGAGGAGAAAGAAGCCATTCAAATATAATTTTTTTAAAAGGTAGAATGTAGTCTCTCAGGCAAATATGAGAGTCACAGGTTGATCACCTTTTCAGTGATGCTGTCTTCGGAGCTCCATCTAAAGTAACTCCCTTTCCTCTCCTGTCTTCTCCCTACCTTGTTGCTCACTAAAACATTAGCAGTATGCTACCGTAGTTAAGAATATGAAATCTGTACACAAACTACTTTATGACATTACCAGCTGTGTGTCTTGGTTGATATAACTGTTAGTGGCAGGTTCCTCCCTGGCTTCCATGCAGACCTTGGTTGTTGAGTTCAGCCAAGAAAGAATTCAGAGCCAAACTCTCAAGTAAGCAAGAGTTTATTATAAAAGTGAAAGTACATTCTCAAGGCAGCCATCATACTGAGAGTCTTAGTGTCTTTTCTTTTTATCCTTGCATGCCTTATGGGTCATAGGTAGGACGGTCTCCAATCAAAGGTATTTCCAGTCATCTGAGGGACTCCTCCTAGCTGTTGAGAAGGGGAGTTTAGGCCCTATATGGCCCTTGTCAGTACTGTCATGGCTGCCATCTTCCCTCAGAGGGGAGAAAACTGCAACGTAAATGTATTATAATTAAGGTATAGGTTATTGTAGGGCTGCAGGTTATAGGGAGGAATGCATGCATATCCTCCAGGGGTCTTTTCCAGTTCTTTGTGCCTTGGTGGTGGTCAGCAGTTTCTTGCATTTTTGTCTTTTTAATGGTTGGGAAGTCCTGGGGCACCCAGGTGACTCAGTCCATTAAATGCCTGCCTTCAACTCAGGTCATGATCCTAAGGTCCTGGGATCAAGCCCTGTATTAGGTTCCCTACTAAGCAGGGAGTCTGCTTCACCCTCTCCCTTCCCCTGCTTGTGTTCCTGCTCTCTCTCAAATACATAAATAATTTTTTAAAATGGTTGGAATGTCCCATCTCCTGATCACATCTAGCTAAGTACCTACTCTATCATAACCTCTCTGTACATCGGTTTCCTCATGTGTGACATGCTGTTGCTGTCTGGCTTAAATGAATTAAATTCCAAGATATGCTCTTGGATATTTGACTATTCTACACTGATTATTTTTAAGAAACTGCAAACCCAGGAGAAGTTCTGAAAACTGAGTAGAAGTTACCCTCTTGTAAGAGAGATTTACATGTAGAAGGGAAATGTCCATTCATAAAAAGGGGATGACCCTAAATCTCTAGAAACTGTTATCAACGGAGAAGGAATGGACTTAAACCTTATCCTTGTTTACTGGACTTTTGGTAAACTTCCAAAAATGCCCCCCGCCTCCACCCCTTCTGTGGAGATAGTATTTAAGGTGATGGTTTTGGTCATCTGGGGAGTTATTTGGTTTTCCTGGGTCTTTCCCATGTGTACAGGACGTATACATGTTATTAAACTTCTGTTTCATTTGATTTTCTCACGTCAATTTGTTAGTACAGCCGGAAGAATCTTGAAGGGCAGAGTGGAATTGCTCCTCTTTAACATCCTGTTTTATTTTTTACTAGAACTTAAATTGTACAAGCTGACTTTTGTTCATTTGTATTCTTAGTGTCTGTTTCTCCCCTTACCCGTCAACCCCTAAAATTTGAGGCCTGTGAGAACAGGGCATCCATCCCGCTTTGTCTGTGGATGTTTCCAGTCCGCAGAGCCGAGGCCGGCACAGTCGGGACACGACAAAGCGAGCGCTGTGTTGAGTCAGGAAACCGAGCAAGTGTCGGGAACGCCTTAGAAGACTCAGGGACACGCAGAGTCATTTGGCTCGTGTCCAGCTTCAGACAACAGTGGCTTGAAACGTGCAGGGGCTGCCGGTGGGGCGGGGCACTTTGTAAATCTGAGAGAACATTCCTAGCATCTTCGCTTAAAAAGAAACAGTCGTAATCGGGCCCTTTGAGCCCAGTTACTGGCAGTGGCTGTGTCTTCCTCCTCCTCCTCTTCTCAGTGGTCAGCCTAACCTGAGGCGGAAAAGGCGCACGTTCAATAACCGCGGAATAAGCATAAGTTGGTGACACGTGTGACACGTGTGACATCTGCTGGCGTGCAACACTGCAGAGCGCTCAGAGCTCACCGAGCCGGCGACGTTCCTCACGACGAGAATACCAGTCCCTCGGCGCGGCCGGCGCGACACTCGGCCCGGGGAGCGGCCACCCCCAGTCCTCAGGAAGGCGCCCCGCGGTGATGGCGGCGCGCGGTCCCCGCCCCCCCAAGGCCGCACTCCGAGGCGCGCCCACGGCGGCGGGGAAGGGCTGGATTTCCGCCGCTGCCGCACGTTCCGTCCGCGATCATGAGGGTCAGAGACGGGTTTCACGGGCTGACGGCCGCCTCAGCGCCACGGCGAACAGCAGACACGGGCTCAGAAGAACCCGAGACACGCGAGTCGTCGAGTCCTTCCGAAGACGCTCTCCGCGTCCGAATACGCGGAAAGCCGAGCTGGCCTCGGGCCTCGGCGGCGCCGCTGCGGGCTGCGTCCCGGGGTGCGGCGCTTGCGGTTGCCCGACGCCGACGAACTGAGCGCCGAACCCGACTCTCCCGCGCAGGGCGGTGGTGGCCGCGCCCGGACTGTCCCCTCCGTCATGTGGTGGCCGCGCTCGAGAGACGGCGGGGCAATGACGCGCGGTCGGTCCACGCCGCGAACAAAGTACCAGACGGGGAGTCGGCGCGAAAGCGTCCCGCAGCGCCCCACACCGAGCGTCTGAACGCGCAGCCGCCGCGTCACCGCGCGCCGGGGTCGCCCTCGCCTCACTTCCTCCTCCTGCGCTGTCTGCGGCCGCTAAAGACCGAGGCCCCGGTCGCGGCTCGAACCCGCCTCGGTCGCGCAGCCCCACCCGGAGCCGAGCTCGCCCCGCCGAGGGCTGCCCGCCCGCCCCCAACAGGCACCGGCTCCCGGCGCTTCGGGACAGGGGCGACCCCCGCCGCCGTCGCTCACCCACGCGCGGGACCGGGGCCTCCCACCGAACCCCTTTCCGGCCGCCGGGGACGGCCTGAAGGCCTGGGACGCCGGGAGCCCTCGGCTCCGCGGCCCGCTGTGGGGCGTCCACGCAGCAGCGCTGCGAGCGGGGGCTCCGCTGACCCCGAGGGCAGTCGTCTCCACACCGTCAGCACGTTCGCTTCACTCTCTCAACGTCCTGTGAGAACAAACCACGAACAGCACGATCCTTCCCGCCGTGCTCCTCGCTGCATCGCGCGCAGCGTCGAGGGACCCGCCCCGTCGCTCGAACCGGAACCGCCCCACCCCGGGCAGCTGAGGCCCACGCGGCGCCACCAGCCGCAGCTGCGGACTGGAGACACGTCCCTCTTCGACAGGCCGCGGTGGCTTTCCGTCCTCCCTTCTGCGCCCGCCCCCTTACTCCCTGTTAGAGGCGACGGCGGCCATTTTAGGTTCGGGCGGATGTCAAGTTAAATCTCGCGGCTTGAGGCCTAAAAACTAAAGTCAAGACCAGCTTGCGAGTTCAACTTAAACGCCAGGAGAGGAAACGGCTTCACAGGCTGACCAGGCCGCTGGGAGCGGGGACTGAAGACGCGACAGGCAACCACCCCACCCACCCCCGCGCGCGCGCCCACACTCAAGATGGCACCGGCCTGAGAGTCACCTTTGCGGCCGCTCTAGCTCGGTTCCGGGTTCGTTCTCCTCAGTGGCGGCGTCGGAGGCCTGAAGGCCGACGTTCTGTCCGGCTTCCGGACCCGTCTCTATGGTGGCGGAGGGAGCGTCCCCCCGCGAAGACTGCGCGTGTGGTGGCCCCGGCCGCACAGGGTAGGCGAGGGCGCTTGGTGTCAGCAGGGGGCGAAGAGGGTCCCCGAGCCACGACCCTCGGCCGCCCTCCCGCAGGTAACCGGGAGTCCCGCGCCGCGTTCCGCGGCAGTGCGGGCTCGGGCCGTGGGGGAGCGGCCGCGAGCGGGGGCGGGGGGCGCGCGCCCCACTCGCGGGTCGGCGCTCTGCGCGGCGCGGCTGCCGGTTGAGCTGTGGCCTCCCCCTGCCTGTGCGGGGCGCCCTGCGGATCGGGGCTTCGCGGGCGGCGGAGCCTGACCTGGCGGGCAGGTGTGAGAGGGGGGCGCCGCCCCGGCCGCCCCCGGCGGAAGCGGAGGGACCCCGCTGGCCCCGGGCCGCCGTCCGCGCTGCGGGTCGGGCGAGAGTGCGGGGCGCTGGCAGCGGGGCTGGGAGCGGGGACCGCCCGCGGTCTTGGGGGGAAGCGCCGGCCGCGGAGGGCCCCGGAGGCCCAGCTGGCTCCGTGCGTGCGTCGTGCTTTTCCTTAGGGTGAGGGGGAAGCGCGTCCCGGAGGAGCGTGTTGGGCAGCCGGGTGCGCACCGACGCGGGCCCCGAATCCCGGGGTCGCCGGCTCGCGTAGTTCCTGGGACCCGCGTGCGTGTCCGCGGTCGTCTGAGCCCCGCTGCAGCCGCGCTGCGCTCTTTCGGCCCCGGAGGGCTCGGTTCCGTGCCGCGGGCTGCGCTCGGCACGGGGGACGCGCCTGCAGCCGACCGCAGGGCGGGGGCAGCGGCGTCACCGGACCGCCGTGTCCGCTCCCTGCAGCTCGGTGCCGGCCGCTGTCTCCGGAGCCGGGAGCATAGAACCGGGTCGTCTCGGTTAAAGTTGGGGGAAGGAGCGAGAGTCCCGCAGACGACACGGGTTTCCTGGCGGAGCGTGTGAGTTGCCGGGTGACCTAGACAAGCGCTTGCGTCCTCCACAGGTGGCCCAGAAACGCGACGTGCTGCCCAGGGAAGCGGGGGAGGGGCAGGTGAAGCAAGACCTCGATGCCGTTCAGTCGGAGGCTGCCTCCCCAGCGTCGCGTTACCGAAGGCGGGTGCTAAATCCTGCGGAATAACCTCGCTGGGGCAGGATTTGAGGCTGCCCTTTCCTATCTTTTTGTGACTTTTTTACTTCAGAGCAGTCGACAGCACATCTTTTTCTTGCCTCCTAATAAAGTTTGTCCTGGACGGAGGCTGTACCCCTACTCCTCTGAGAGCATTGCCCTCCTGGCATGACTTCTGGCAAGGTTAATCGTGCTTTTTCTCGAGAAAGGGAGTCGTTTCGTTTCTTTTCTTTCTTTTTTTTTTTCCCCCGAAGTTGTATTTCTTAGTGTCTTAAGCCCAAAATACACACTGCTAAGAAAACTACCAGTTTGAACCTCATAAAGATTTCGTAACTCTAGATGTTGAAAAGCCCAGTGTTCCCACAGGGATGTATTTTGCTATTTAGAAATGACTAAGTTGGGCGCCTGGGTGGCGAAGTCGGTTAAGCGTCTGCCTTCAGCTCAGGTCATGATCCCAGGACCCTGGGATGAGACCTGCCTCCAGCCCATATTGAGCTCATATTGGGCTCCCTGCTCAGCAAGGGTGCCTGCTTCTCCCTCTGCCACTCCCCCTGCTTGTGTGTGCTCTCTCTCTGTCCCTCCCCCCCCCCACACACACACAAAATCTTTTTTAAAAAATGACTAAATGCTCATTGCTGTACCTCTGCTGACTTCCATTGATTCAGCCAGAGCACCGCTCCTCAATCCCGGTGACCATCTTATCTCCTTTGGGGACTGATATTAAAACTAAACAAACACGTGATATTCTGCCAAGAGGATTTTCATTTTCTTACAGTTCCTTATGTGTTGATTTTGGACAGCTCTGTTTGTGGCAAACAGAGAAGGAAGTTACACTAACCTCAGATACACACTTTTCAAAGTAACCCTTCTCTGACTAATTCCTCCAGTCTGACTGGTTTTTCAGACACAGGAGTTACCGTTTTCTGCTGACGAAATGGCAACTGGTTTCAAAGAACATGGACCCATTCAGGCTACCTCAGGTGGACCTCTGGCCGCCCCTGGTAGTAGGAGTGTCAACAAGGCAGGGAGGAAATGGATTTACAGCTGGGTTTCCCAGGGCCTCAAGATGGAGGGTAGCAGTGTGCCTTACAGACCTGGCTGAGCTGCTCCCAGCCTTTGCTTTTCCTTCTGCTGCCAGCTGCCTTCCTTTGTGCTTACCAAGTTTCTGCTTCTTCATGGTTTTGCCTCGCCATAGCCCTGACTCTACCTCATGGCATCCTTTTACCTTCAGCTAATGGAACTATCCCTCGTCATTCAGATTCCTGAGGCAGGCAAGGATCTGGCCAGTTTAGCTCTTCACCCGGCCCCTGGGTGCTAGGGATGGCTAACGTGTGAACTGACTGGCCTTTGACCCAGGGAAGGGCCTGACCCATTTAACCACGCTCTAGAGAAGAGGAGCAAGACCCAAGTGCTGCACATGACCCTCATGGTTCAGCGGGGGATTGTCCCAGGTGGGGTGGGCACCCACCAGCTCCAGAACGGGGGACTTAACAGTAGTTGCTTTTCCCCGTGAGCCTCCTTTAACAACTAATTTTCTTTGTAGTCCTCGCGGAGACTGGGACACATACTTGAGACACTTGGCATTTTTAATACCGTTTTCCCCCCCTTACTGTTCTTAAGATAAATTGTAGAGGAGGTAGCAGCTCAGTGGATTTGTTACAAAGACGACTTAGTTCTTATCCGCAGAAATATTCTTGGACTTTGAGTCATTCCAATCAATTTCAGATCGCCGTAGCCGTGGTCGAGTGTGTTCCCGCTGCACTAAGTTGGGGGGTCTGTGGGCCTTGGCGCTGTCTGGTAGGCATGTGTCTTGAGCAGCATCTCAAGCTTCGGTAACACGCTGTGGTGTGGAACTTCACTAAAGTGGAAGAAAAATCAGTAATGGGTCCGTGTGTGATTGCTGGTATATATTTATTTAAAGGATGGGATTTTTTTAACTGAAATTTTTAAATATCTTTGTTGCACGTTTGGCCCTGTTATTTAGAACTAGCAACTTCTTGCTCCATTGCCAGAGTTAATTAAGAGCCCTCGTTTGGGCAAATTTGAATGTTTAATTCTTTACACTGTGGTAAAGCCAGAACTGCATACTGACATGCATTTTTCAAACATGTAGTTTGGCCTCTACGGGCTTAAAAACATTTGAACCAATGTCGGAAAGTATGGAAATTTCCACATAAATCTTCAGGCTCTTGGATCCTTAATGGTAGATGGCCTGATCTGGGTGGAACTTGGGGGTGGCTGCTCCCCTCAGAGCCAAGCCTCCAGGTAGGCGGCAGCAGGCCTGCTCGAACTGTGGGAATTTGTATCCCCGCTGCAGAGAAAGATGGGGGAGATGCAGGCACGTGTCTGTCTGTCTGGGAATTACCCATGATCTGACCCCTCCCCCAAACCTCTGTTAGGACTTGAGCATGTTTTTTTTTTGTTTGTTTGGTTTTGTTTGTTTGGGGTTTTTTGAGCATGTTTTTTCAAGTCTTTCTGTGAATGTATCTGTATGCGTGTATGTAGATGCACGCAGAGGTGGAGACGTAGATATATGATGTATATTTCTTTTGGAAACAATGTTATTGAGGTCAAATTGACACATAATCAACCGAACATACTTTAAAGCATACAATTTTCCAAGTTTTGGTATTTGTAATCAGCCTTCACCATAATCAAGATCATAACTCTGTCGATTCCCCCCAAAGTTTCCTTACCCCCCTCCACGATCTTCTCCTCTCCCCCAACCCCTCTATCTGGGTCTCCACCCCAGGCAGCCGCTGATCTATTTTCTGTCACTATAGGGTAGTTTGCATTTTCTGGAATTTCACGTATTGTGTGCATTTTTTAGCATTTGGGATAAGAGTTTTGCACTTTCCCCTTTGGACTTGGCTGGAGCATGAGGAGAGGTGCAGGAGCGCTCTCTGTTGTGGTCATTGCCCTTTGTGTTCTGTGAGTTGTCTCTTTCCTTTCCCCTTGTTCTGCTGGTGTTCGCGCTGCTTTGCTTGGCCTGTATGAGCTCTCCACTTGTTAACATGTTTTTCTTCATTGTTAGAAATACTCCAGGTTGGGGCGCCTGGGTGGCTCCGTCATTAGGTGTCTGCCTTCAGTTCAGGTCGTGATCGCAGTGTCCTGGGATCGAGCCCCCCATTCCGTTCCCTGCTTGGTGGGAAGCCTGCTTCTCCCTCTCCCACTCCCCCTGCTTGTGTTCCCTCTCTCACTGTGTCTCTCTGTCAAAAATATAGGTAAAATCTTAAAAAAAAAAATACTCTGGGGCACCTGGGTGGCTCAGTGGGTTAAAGCCTCTGCCTTCGGCTCAGGTCATGATCTCAGGGTCCTGGGATCGAGCCCCGCATCGGACTCTCTGCTCAGTGGAGAGCCTGCTTCCTCCTCTCTCTCTCTCTCTCTCTCTCTCTCTCTCTGCCTGCCTCTCTGCCTACATGTGATCTCTGTCTGTCAAATAAATAAATAAAATCTTTAAAAAAAAATACTTAGGTTATAATGTTCTTTTTATAATTTTAAGCTGTTGTCTTCCACATTATTATACAGAAGTTTTCTCACTGATGAAATATCAGATTTTTGCTGCCCTTTTCTGTGAGGCCGGTATGTGCACAGGTTAGGGAGCACGGATGATCTTGTCCTGGTTTTGATGGGCCCCGAGCCCGGGAAGGGTCTCCGTGGGAGGGAGGGGGTATTGGGGCCCGGAGGAACTGCCTGTGATGCTTAAGTGCATTTTCTCTGGAGCCGTGGATGGGTACTTGCAGGCTTGGCTGGTAACTGGCTGAGCTTTTGCTATTTTTACTGTCACACGGCCTCGTTGGTGAGGATGGGAGGAACAAGCAGGTGGAGGGGCTGGGTCAGGGTTGCTGGGATCTCCAGGACACGTGGCAGACGGACTCACGCTGGTGGTGTTTCCTGTTTCAGCCCCGCTCGGCCTTGAGGAGGAGGCACCGCACTGCCCCACTGCGGAAGGGATGGGATCGGAGAGCAGCGCTTTGAAGAGCTACAAGCTGAAGGAGCCGCCTTTCACCTTACCCTCTGGACTCGCCGTTTACCCTGCTGTCCTGCAGGATGGCAGATGCGCTTCCGTCTTCGTGTATAAGAGGGAAAACGAAGACAAAGTTAACAAAGCTGCCAAGGTACCGTGATAGTGAGGCTTCTTAGTGCTTTCTCCCGTCTCGTTTTCTGTTTAAAGATGTGAAGTCGAAATTACCGAAGGTCCAAGGAGGCAGATGATAAGGAACAGCGTTCTTATTCCGCAGTCCGTCCTTCGTGGGCGAATCTCCCAATTTGCGTGACACAGTCAGATGCCAGGTATAGCCAGAAAGCTCCATGACACTCGGTGTGATAGCTTTTATCATTGTATTTTTTTAGCGAGAAAGTTCGGAAGGTAATTTTACATGGCCAGTAGAAGGTAAAGGAAGTATTATAATCTACCTTAGCAGAAATCTCTTAAGTATTGACGTTTTGGTAAGTATATTTTTTAATTTGTAAAATTTATTTATTTTTACTTATTTATTTGAATTAACTTCTAATGTTTGTATTTTAGTTTTTAAATTTGAACGTGGTTGACACACAATGTCACATTAGTTTCAGGTGTACAACATAGTGATTCGACTTCCCTGTATGGTAGGCCGTGTGCACCATGAGTGTATTGATAACAGACCTAGAAATAGAATATTTTAGAAAGTGTGACTGCTGTTTTTTTTTTTCTTTTCCCGAGGCATTGTGAGGTCCTAGAAAGATTGTTGAGCTGGACACCCCAGAAAGAACGTTGGGCCTGGACTCTAGTCCTTGGGAGGGGCCTCACTCAGATCCTTCACTTCTAGAGGCTTCAGTCTCCTCTTCAGGAGGAGGGCCTCCCTGCTCCCACCTTGCGGCCATTGCTCCTGGAGGGGCACCTGCAGGAGACCCCGACCTCTCACCAGAAAACGTGATAGTACCTCGGTAGAACAATCTTAGCTGTTGTTTTGAACAGAGCAAACAAACATTTTAGTTGGTATTTCCTTGGATATGGAGTCATTCAGATTATCTTCTGGAAGGTTCGGCAGGGGAAGCAGAGTTGTGGCTGTTCAGTGTTCATGCAGGCACATTGCTTCAGATGGACTTAGAGCTTTGTTCTGTTCGAGTTGTGATCTGTAGTCCCGTGAGTCCCTCGTGCTAGCCATAGGTAGGAGACATGGGTATCTCTGCCATAGAGATGGCTTTTGAAATGGCTGTTACCTTTGTTAGTGATTATAAAGGGTTTTAGTATATCTATTAGTGATACAATTTCGGCATGTTATTTGTTATTTGTCACATCAGTTCATTATTTGATGTTATGTCTTTGATGAGGCAGGAAGTTAACTCTTAGAAAGTTAAAAGATGGTGCCTAGGGGCGCCTGGGTGGCTCAGTGGGTTAAAGCCTCTGCCTTTGGCTCAGGTCATGATCCCAGAGTTCTGGGATTGAGCCCCACGTCGGGCTCTCTGCTCAGCAGGGAGCCTGCTTCCTCCTCTCTCTGCCTGCCTCTCTGCCTATTTGTGATCTCTATCTGTCAAATAAATAAAATCTTTAAAAGAAAAAAAAAATGGTGCCTAAGGATCACATTCCCCTTGGGATGCATTTTCTATTAGTTGTGGTAAAAAGCATAGCTGGCTGTTTCATTGCTAAGTAATTTCACTTTTTGGTAAGACAATTTTTTTGTCTTTCTATCCCATCCAGGTACTGTTAATACTTTTTATTGTGATTTTTGCAAAAGTTAAATGCTTTGCTTCACTGTCGGATTCTTATGTGCAATTCATATCTAACATGCTTCCTGCTTTCATTTAATAAGATTGCACATTTTTAAGTAAAAAAAATTAGAGTGAGGGTTCCTAGGTGGCTCAGTTGTTTAAGCGACTGTCTTTAGCTCAGGTCATGATCCTGGAGTCCCAGGATCGAGTCCCACATCAGGCTCCCTGCTCAGCAGGGTGTCTGCTTCTCCCTCTGACCCTCCTCCCTCTCTTGCTCTCTCTCTCAAATAAATAAATAAAATCTTAAAAAAAAAATTATGGTGATTAGGATGATTATTACTAGTGAAATACTAGAGATTTATTATCATTCTTAGTTTTTTTTAATAGAACTATAGGATTTTTTAACATTATATTACTCTTTATGATGTATGTACCAAGAAAGTTGAATAACCCAGATCAGAAATTCTGTTTTGTTTAAGTAGGCTCCACGCCCAGCATGGAGCCCAGCCCAGGGCTTGATCTCACCACCCTGAGATCAAGACCTGAGCTGTGATCAAGAGTCAGATGCTTAACCGACTGAGCTACCCAGGGGCCCCCAGATCATAAAGTTTTTGAAGGAGAAAAAGATCCACTGTCAGTATTTGAGGACTTCTGGGCTGAAGGAACTTCAGAACTTGAGAGGGAACATTTTCCCCCTTCATACATAATCTTCTAAACCACAGCTGACTCTTTTCCAGAAGTTTTTGTCTCTTGTTCTGCAGGCTATCTTGAGGCTTTGAACACCTGACACATGAATCTGGGGATGTGAAATGGCAACAGAATGATACGGAGTTTTGATTTAGATGCAGTACTTGAAAAAATGTATCGTGTTTCATCAGGTTTTAGGACCTTGATTTTCCTGGATACCTGAAACATTAATACAGTCAACTCACCTCACTTCCTCCAGAGTTCAGGCTCCCAGTCCTCCCTCTGGTAGTTTCAGTGACCACTTCAAGAGGGTATACAGCGTTTTCCTGGCAAACATTGTTCGGTCGTGAGCGTGCTCTTCCTCTACTGTTGTAAATAAAAACAGGCTCCGTGCGATGTGACCTCTGGAATAAGACGAAATGCAGGCGTAACCTTTGGCCACAAAACAGTATTAGAAGTCTTCTCGTTTTATCTTGACTTTCTTAGCTGTTACAGCATTTTCTCCATGGCGGTTATGACTCATTTCTAATGAAGAGTAAGGAATGATAAGTCCTAAATTGGAATTTGGTTACTGTGTTTGCTGTCCTCTGAGCGCTTCGTTAGGGCCTCACGGGAAGGACGGACTCGCAGAAGGATTCCTGACTGTCTTCATGCCACCAAGGCAGCCACGTTGGCTCCGGGAGTACGTATGTGGCTGCCGTGCCCAGGCCTCCTTCGTGATGGATTCAGGCGGCCCTGCCGAAGGGCTGGTCGGCATTTTTGAGAACGCATATCGTGTGGTGATGAGAAGAGATGACTGCTCGCGCTGATCACTTCTGGAATGCTCTGCGGCTCTTCTGTCCACGTGCTCTTTTTGTTCCTTTCCCTGTTAGGCCTTTTCTGTGCTATTTACAACCCTTATTCCAGTAAATCAACTTCCCTACGCTGTCAGCTTCTTAAAAAAATATTTCTTTCCCCATATAATCAAAATCTGGTTCTCTTTTAAGGTTGCTAAGCATTGCCAGTCAGAAGAGCTTCAAAAGTTCCCCTCCCCCGTCCCTGGGCTGTGTTGGGCCACCTCCAGGTGGCGCCGGCCCCTTCTAGCCACGCCCATTTTCAGACTTCACGTTCTCCTCCTCTCCCTGTGGTGGTGGCGGTGGTGGCCGACTTGCGGCTCTCCGCCCCCAGTCAGGTGTCCGCCGGAACCTCTCTGAGCTCCAGATCCACATTCTCACTTGCCTGTGGAAATCTCAACCTGGATATTTCTTTGGCACCTCAGATGCGGGCTTTGCAACCTGGGATCCTTTCTGCCATTCCCGTCCTGCTCTGTATTCCTCGTTTCTCGTCGAACCTCTAGGTGCTGGCATTTAGAAACCACCTACTTCGTCGCTGTCTCAGGTTCACGTCTTAAGGGGAGAAGGAAGAATATTTCTCCCTGAAAATTCTTGCTCTTTAGTTCAGGCATCTTGGTTATTCTGTCGTTTTTCTTCAAGGCAGTGAAACTACGGCTCGCTTCCTGGCTAGAAACTTACAAGTGAATCGGAGCTGAGTAGCCGCTGTGTTGTGTGGTTCTCAGAGTGAAAAAGCAGACGAGACCAGGGCAGAATATGGTAGTGAGAAGCTCAGCCCCTAGGGCTCGAGTTACCCTGCTGTGGCTCACAACCCTTTCTGAAAAGTAGAAAGGGTTTATAGTCAGGACTTGACTTTCACACTTAACATCTCCTTGTGCACGTGGATGTGGATGAATGTGGACAGGTTTCCCAGTGCTGCTTTTTTTTAACGATCAAGGTCCTTATTCAGAATCCTCTTCCAAAGGCCAGCAGTAGAGCAGTGCATGGGGGTAACAGGGATTCGTAACTCTAGGACAGAGACTTTTTTTTTTAAAGATTTTATTTATTTGAGAGAGAGTATGAGAGAGAGACAGAGCACGAGAGCAGGGTGGGGGGCAGACGGAGAAGCAGGCTCTGTGCTGAGCAAGGAGCCCGATGCAGGGCTTGATCCCAGGACCCTGAGGTCAAGACCTGAGCTGAAGGCAGATGCTTAACGACTGAGCCACCCTACGAGAGCTACTTTCCAGGTGCTCCTTCCGCTCAGTCCCCTTTCTCCACCAGAACAAGAGTCATTTATCTCTTTCGGTGATGAGAAAATCTCATCACATTTCACAGGTGCATCTTGTCACTCTCTCTGTTCTTTGGGGCAACAGAAGCTTAAATCAAGAAACGTTTCTGTTTGCGGGCGCCTGGGTGGCTCAGTGGGTTGGGCCGCTGCCTTCGGCTCAGGTCATGATCTCGGGGTCCTGGGATCGAGTCCCTCATTGGGCTCTCTGCTCAGCGGGTAGCCTGCTTCTCTCTCTCTCTCTCTCTCTCTCTGCCTGCCTCTCTGTCTACTTGTGATCTCTCTCTGTCGAATGAATGAATAAAATCTTTAAAAAAAAAAAAAGTTTCTGTTTGATTAATTGCTAACTTCCCTGTGAATCTGAATGTATAATTTATGCAAAATATTGTGTGTGCTGAAGAGGAGTGACGAGTGAGGTTATGGCTGCTAAGTTAAGTGCCCTGTTTGGAATCATGCAATGACTTACTCCTTCCTTCTTCTTCAGTAAACAGACGAGTCACTGTGGACCGAGAATTCTGCTGCGAATGTAGGGTTAAAAAAAAGGCAGAATGAAATTTATTACTTCACTTATTAACGGGGTGAAATTTACTGACTCTGTATTTCTATGCCAGTACTCAGCCAGGAAGTATTTCTCCGGATTCACTGGTCTGTTCTGAGTATTAGAAGAGTAAAAGAGGCACAGAAAACCCAAGGAAAATACTTAGACTCCTAACAAATAAAAGCTGAATGAATATTTTTATTCTGAACGGGCAAAAGTGAAAAGTTAAAAAGTATTTAACTTTTGTTTTGCAAATTAGTTGAAATGATTCTTTTTTTTTTTTTTTAAAGATTTTATTTATTTATTTGAGAGAGAGACAATGAGAGAGAGCATGAGCTAGGAGAAGGTCAGAGAGAGAAGCAGACTCCCTGCGGAGCTGGGAGCCCTACGCGGGACTCGATCCCGGGACTCTACAAGCAAAAAATCCTATTGGAGCTATTTCTAGAGTTGTCAAAGTTTGAGATTATCTTAAGAAAAGAAAAGAAATTAGACCATCCTTTTCCTCAGAAGATTCTCCTACGGTTTTCCCTAATAGACTATTTCAAAGCAACTGATAGAAAACTTGTACCAGTGCTGTGTTATGGGCTCCTAAATGATCTCCTATTCTTCCAAGAAGGTATTTTAGAGTGTTCCATTACAGAGTGCTTATTTGTGAAAATGAAACCCGATGTTGAGGTTTTTCTCCCAGTGGAATCGTGCATCCGTCTCCTGGTTCGCTGAGGTTTGCGAGGCTTCCTCAGTGTCCAGTGTCCAGGTTGAAGGCCACGTAATTTCTTTTAGAAAATCTGAGTGATTTGCAAGGAAAACCATTATTCCGGCATTTTTAATTTTGTTGTAAACAATGATACAGTTATTACTAGCTGGGTTGGGCATCGTGGACAACCGGTCTGAGTTACTCAGGTCAGATTTTCCACAACGTGCATCACGAGGGGAGCTTGGGAAGCCTGTAGCTGATAGGGCTCTAAAGACCCTGCAGACCTGCCTCTCACAGTCAGACACAGCATGGTCACGCCCTTGTCTTGCGTCTCTGTGCTCTGTGTCTGCTCAGAGAACGGTGTGTGCAGAGATTACTGCACAGCAGGAGTTCGAAAGCAGGACATCCATGACCTCGGGGCTGTGCACTGATTGATTGCAGTTCGGGGGAGAAAGTCAAGAGTGTTTTAATTTACTTTTAATCTTTTATTTTGGTACATTCTATCTTGTGGGGATTTTATGGTATTTGTATTTTATTTATATATGTAAATCAAAAATGTATATTGTAGGTACATATATGAGCTTCTCATCTAATGTTGCTACTGGTGTGAAGTATGTGAGCGAAAATGTTTAATGCTAACTTTTCTAGATTAATAAAATGGCAACAATTTTAAAGATGGTGAAATATTTTTAAGGGGATTAAGTGCTTGATAAATAGTGAGGTGAAAAGTAAGAATAAAAGGGCACCTGGGTGGCTCAGTTGGTTAAGCGACTGCCCCTGGCTCAGGTCAGGATCGAGTCCCGCATGGGGCTCCCTTCTCATCGGGGAGTCTGCTTCTCCCTCTGACCCTGCCCCTTCTCATGCTCTCTCTCTCTCATTCTTTCTCTCAAATAAATAAATAAATAAAATCTTAAAAAAAAAGAAGAAAGCAAGATCAACAAAAGATGGCTAAGGTGCTTATCCATTTAAAATGATTCTGTGGTCCGGTGTGGAGTGTTTCTCGGGCTCGTTCTCCTGGGCTTGGAAAGAGCGTGTGTACGGCAGTTGCTGGGTCTAGTGTTTTCCAATTGTCAGTTTGATCAGGTTTCTTATGCTTTCATTTATTTTTTTGTCTGTTTACTTTTGCCAGTTCAATTGATTGCTGAGAGAGGAGTTTTTAAATCTCTAGCCATGATCCTGGAATCATGGAATTGCTTCTCCCTTTTATTTTTGCTCTGTGTGTATTTTGAGGCTCTGCTGTTAGGGGCTTACACATTCATAATTGTGATGTCTTTTTAACAAATTGTCCTTTTATTCTTCAAAAAATGTCCCATTTGATGTCTTACAATATACTGTCTTGATGTATATTTTCTCTGATGAGAATACATCCACTCTAGCCTTCTTAAGCTTAATGTCTTCACGGTATATCCTTCTCTGTCCACGTACCTATCTCCGTCTTTATTTTTAAAGTCTCATAGGCACCATATTGTTGGGTCTTCTCTTATATCTACTCCTAATTGGAGTGTTTAGATCATTAACATTTCATGTAATTATTAATGTTGTTGAATTTTATTATTTGTTATTTGTTTTCTATTTGCCCCCTTTTGAATTTTTATTTATTTATTTATTTATTTGACAGAGATCACAACTAGGCAGAGAAGCAGGCAGAGAGAGAGAGAGGAGGAAGCAGGCTCCCCACTGAGCAGAGAGCCCAATGCGGGGCTCGATCCCAGGACCCTGGGACCATGACCTGAGCCGAAGGCAGAGGCTTTAACCCACTGAACCACCCAGGCGCCCCCCCCCTTTTTTTTTTTTATTTAGTTATTTATTTATTTATTTGACAGACAGAGATCACAAGTAGGCAGAGAGGCAGGCAGGAGAGAGAGGGGAGGATATTTGCCCCCTTTTGAATTTTGTTCTTCTGTTCCCCTTCTCTTTTTTTTTTTTTTTTTTGTTGTTTATTAAAATAGCCCTTAGTATTTCATTTTATCTTGATTTCTCAGCTACATTTCTTTATATTTTTTTTAATGGTTGCCCTAAGGATTTCAGTTTAATAACTGGCTCATCATCATCTGTCTGGGGTTAGAATTGTACCATTCACGTAAAATATAGAAGGCTTGGAATCAGATAGAAGTCTCCAGCCCCAACCCTGCTGTCCTTTTGTTCCATATGTATCAACACCGTACACACACAGGCCCATGGTTAAATTGGGGTTAGAGGTACTGATGCCTCGCACAACTGGGCTGACTCCCTCAAAATTTAACTGCTAGTAAGGTACTGTAGAGTGGAAGACTTGCTGATAATATAAACAGTAACACATCTTACTTGATACATGTTATATACTGTATTTTTACAATAAGGTAAGGTAAAGCACATGTTAACTGGGAAAGTTGTAAGGAAAAGCCTCGTACAGCACCGTGCAGTGTTTGTTGAAAAAGTCTGCTTGTTGAAAAAGTCTGCGTAGAAATGGACACAGTTTAAACTACTGTGTTGTTCGGGGGTTCCCTGTGTATCACTCACGTGGAGAACCTGACCCAGCAGCGTCGTGTCTGCTCCGCACAGTCCTGCACATCTTACCCAAGAGGCCGACGTGGGGCCTTGGACCCCATCCTGATACCATTTCTGCTGCTCTTCCTTCAGTTCTGGAGATCCACATTTCCCTTTGGTGTCACTTCCTCTATTTTTTTTTTTTTTTTAGGGTGGGTCCTCTGGCAATAACTTTTCTGTTTTCCATCATCAGAAATGCCTTTATTTTACTTTTTTTTTCCGGAAGGATATTTTTGCTACATAATTCAGGGTTGATACTGGTTTTTTTGTCAGTGCTTTAGAGTAAGTGTTCCCCTTTGTCTTTTGGCCTCTGTGTTTTCTTTTTTTCTTTTTTTTTCTTTTAATTTTTGTTTATTATTTGACAGAGAGAGACACAGCAAGAGAGGGAACACAAGTAGGGGGAGTGGGAGAGGGAGAAGCAGGCTTCTCACTGAGCAGGGAGCCCGGTGCGGGGCTCCATCCCAGGACGCGCCGCAGTCTCCATCCCAGGACCCTAGGATCCCAACGCAAGCGGAAGGCAGATGCCCAACCACTGTGCTGCGCAGGCTCCCCGGCCTCTGTGTTTTCTGATGAGAAGTTTGCATCACTCAAATTGTCATTCCCTTCCACGTAATAATGGTTTTCTCTAGCTGCCTCTGAGATTTTTTTTATTTATCTCATTTTCTACAGTTTGACGATAATGTGTGTGATATAGTTTTCTTTGATTTATCCTGTTTGGTGTTTATTGAACTTCTTAAATCTGTAAACTTAAGTATTT
Source organism: Enhydra lutris kenyoni (assembly GCF_002288905.1). Classification (NCBI taxonomy): domain Eukaryota; kingdom Metazoa; phylum Chordata; class Mammalia; order Carnivora; family Mustelidae; genus Enhydra; species Enhydra lutris. The sequence continues at coordinate 2,085,288 of NW_019154108.1, read as the reverse complement.
GGCTGAATTTGGAAAGTTCTCAGGCCATTACACTTTTTATGCGTCAGTTTTTTTCTTCTCTTTATTGGGACTCCAGTTACGTATGTTAGACCTTTAGTATTGTCACAGTTTCTTGATGCTGTGATCATTTAAAAAAAAAGAAAAAAGAAATTTTTCTCTTTGTTCTTCAGACTAGTTAGCATAGGTTCACTGACTCTTGCCTCTACATCAGTCTGCGTTTTGTTACTGAGTCCATTCATTGGGTTAGTTTCTAATATTTTATTTTTCCTTCCTAAAACTCCTCTTGTTTTAAATAACATTTCCTTCTCTGCTGAGAACTTCTGTTTATTTCCTGTTTTCCTTTACCTCTAGGGAAGAATGGTTGTAACATAGTGGGGAAGCGGCCTTATATTCTTCCTAAGAATTCTGTTATCCGGGCCATCTCAGGGTTGGTATTTCTTGGTTGTCTTTTCACTTTTTTATGGTTCTTTGTTGAGTGGGAACATTTTGGGTTGCATCCCACACATTCTGAATGTCATGTTGCATTGACTCTTGGTTGTGTTAAAATTTTCTAGAGATTACTGAGGTTTTTGATTCAGCAGTCCATCCTCTTTGGTTCAGGCTTCAAGTTTTCCAGCTGCTCTCCTGCACCCTCTCTGTGCGTGGTAGTTCTAACCTCAGTTCATTTCTCAAAAGTTGGCTCAGTTCATTTCTCAAAAGTTGGCTACGCCGGTTTGGGTCTGTTTTGTCCGTGCTTGATTCAGGAGTTAGTCTGAGACCCGAGTGGTTATAATAGATAACCAGAGCATCTCCTTCTCCAGTTCCTTCCCCTCTGGAATAGCCTCATACTCAGGCTTGTCTGGACTCCTGTCTGTCCTCCTTCTGGCCAGAAAGTTGCCAAGGTCTCGGTCAGAGTTTCAGTCCCTCTGCTACTCTGCCCTCCAAGTGGGGCCTGCCTCCAGCACACAGCTGTGAGAAGGGCCGGCCCTAAACCCGGACACCTACTCCCACGGGGGTCTCTTCTGCTAATCTTGACTCCCGTGTGTAGTCTGCGTGCTCTTGTTTACCTTGCCCAGCTCTCAGGTCACTGTTGGGGTACTTTGTTCAGAGTGTATGGTAGTGTCATGGAGAGGCCCAGGCTCCTGGGGGCTTACACTGTCGGAAGGGAACCGGAAGTCTCTGTAGAATCGTTTAAATGTTGGTAAAGTGAATGAAGTCAGAACAGGTCACAGGTTTTCCTGTGCCTCGTTTGAAATTTAGGGGGGTAGGTGAGGAAAGTAGGGAGCTGGGAGGGACCTTGAATGGAACTAACCATGTTCTGACTCGGACCGCGATGTATAAGAAACTACGGTTAGTCTGGTTCTGAGTCATTAACTCTCCCACTCCTTGCGTTTGTATCTTTAAAGCATTTGAAGACACTCCGTCACCCTTGCCTGCTGAGATTTTTATCTTGCACTGTGGAGGCAGATGGAATTCATCTAGTCACTGAGCGAGTGCAGCCTCTGGAAGTGGCTTTAGAAACACTGTCTTCCGCCGAGGTCTGTGCCGGCATCTACGACATCCTGCTGGCTCTCATCTTCCTTCACGACAGAGTAAGTACCGTGGACACAGGCTGCCCGGGGCCTTGACACAGACCGGAGGGATGGCGTGTGTGGGAGTGCTTCTAAGTTAGGGGAGGAACAGAAATTCTCACGTGAATCTTCCTGTGGAAGACGAGCTTATTGGAAGGCATGAGAAGGGCTCCAGACAGGTCGTGTGTGCAGTGGGCAAGGGCTTCTCTGGCCAGTTTTTTATAGAACTTTATTTTTATAGGACTTTATTTTGGTTTACCACCACCTCCCTCTGGTTTGGGGGAAATCTTTACCTGAAAACACTTGCATCGGGTATTACTGTTCTTAAGAAAAAGAGAAAGCCTTAACATCAGTGTTGCTGTAAACCAGAGTTCCTGTTTGTTCCCCAGAGTTCTGTGACATTTTAGATTTTGAAGGAAGAAATGACCATTTCTTAGGAAAAGGCAGAGCTTTACACACCTGTTCTCATTTGAGTGGGTGTCTACTTGGAGATGGACTCTTTTTTTTTTTTTTTAAGGTTATTTATTTATTTGAGGGAGCGAGAGCGAGCATGGGGAGGGGGGCAGTGAGAGAGGGAGGAGAAGGAAGCTCCATGGGGACTCCATCCCAGGATCCCAGGATCTCGACCTGAGCCAAAGGCGGAGGAGACAGTCTCTTAACACTGTGGTTTGCTCTTAAGAGGATAAGCGTGTAGTCTTAGGTTTACTTTTGGTCTATTTTGAGACAGTATTATTGAGCTTATTTTTTTTTTAAGATTTTATTTATTTGACAGAGATCACAAGTAGGCAGAGAGACAGGCAGAGAGAGAGAGGAGGAAGCAGGTTCCCTGCCAAGCAGAGAGCTTGATGTGGGGCTCGATCCCAGGACTCTGAGCCGAAGGCAGAGGCTTTAACCCACTGAGCCACCCAGGCGCCCCGTTGAGCGATTTCTTAATGGAATTTGCATTCCATTGAGTACTGAGGCCTTTGGCAGTCCTCCGAGATGAAAAGTTACCAGTCACCTGTTAGAAACACTTGCTTTTGACTCATCTCAGTGTATTTTTTTTTAACTTTTTCTGTTAATTGGAGACAGATTCCAGATATCACCTTGGATTTATCACCTCTTAAAAATATGTCTAAGATACAGGGCACCTGGGTGGCTCAGTGGGTTAAAGCCTCTGCCTTCGGCTCAGGTCATGATCCCAGGGTCCTGGGATCGAGCCCTGCATCGGGGTCTCTGCTCTGTGGAGAGCCTGCCTCTCTGCTTACTTGTGACCTCTTCCTCCTCTCTCTCTGCCCGCCTCTCTGCCTGCTTGAGAGGCATGATGTGTGACCTCACGTTTGAGGTGATCTCTGTCAAATAAATAAATAAAATCTTTAAAATATATATATATGTCTAAGATTCCTATAAAGAAGAATTATTAGTGGGCGCCTGGGTGGCTCAGTGGGTTGAGCCGCTGCCTTCGGCTCAGGTCATGATCTCGGGGTCCTGGGATCGAGTCCCGCATCGGGCTCTCTGCTCAGCAGGGAGCCTGCTTCCCTCTCTCTCTCTCTCTGCCTGCCTCTCTGTCTACTTGTGATCTCTCTCTGTCAAATAAATAAAAAAAATCTTTAAAAAAAAAAAAAAAAAAAAGAAGAAGAATTATTAGTGCTTCACATGAAGGAGTATTTTTTTTGTTGGAGAAGGTACATGCACATGGTAGAAAGTTGGAATAGTGGGAGAGTATGCAGGGAAGAGTAAGCCCCCCATCCTGCATGCAGCCCCTCACCTCTGTCCAGAAGCCCCCACGGTGATCATCCCCAGTCCCGAGAGGGTCAGTGTGCATATGAACCACGTGTCCCTGTGCCTATTCTCCTTTGTTTTTTTCAAATGTAAAAATACTGTACACACTGTTCTGAACCTTCCTTTAGAATATATATATATATGTATCTTGGAGTGTTTCCTATCAAAATTTGCACATACTTGACCTAGTGAATAGAATATTTAAAATACATTTGTCTACTGAAATGATTTTTGGTTTGGAACAAAATACGCTTCTATCCTGTTCTCATTTACTTCTTCTCATTTATTTGGCTGGTTTGGTTTTTTTTAAATAGTTTTAAATTTTGGCACTTCTGTGGTCTGTGGGGGAAAATTCCATTTTCCTCTTCTTTGAGCAGGATTTTTAAATGCCTGCTGACAGATTTCAGGTGAAGTGGGTCTGGGTTTGTGATAGAATTTAGGTGAGAAAGAACTTAGAGGAGAAAAACAATACAGTAGCCTGTGGGAGCAGAGGTAAACTTTATCGTTAAAGGACGGAAGCAAACGATGTAGGCTGTAAAGACGTGTGACCTCATGTTTGAGGAACTCGGTTCCCCTGACGCCAGCGGAAGCAGGGACGGGCAGCAGAGGAAGAGCCCTCCATGGCCGTCTTGTGCTCCCCGGCCTCACGGGGCTGAGCCAGGCTTATCCCGTCCCTCATTCCTTCCGGTTGTCCTTCCATTTATCACACCACGAGTGGGATGACTCACCGTATCTCTTCCTGGTGTTCGGTATTTAGTTTTTTTAAACTCCTGCTTCAGAAATTCTAGTGGCAGCCTCCTTCTGTTCTTTTCTCCAGGGACACCTAACACACAACAATGTCTGCTCATCCTCTGTGTTTGTGAGCGAGGATGGGCACTGGAAGCTGGGAGGGATGGAAACCGTCTGCAAAGTTCCTCAGGCCACACCCGAGGTAAGCCAGGGGATGGGCCCTCAGTGCCTCTCTGAACTCAGTAGCATTTTGGTATGTGGGTCCTGCCTGGGGACTTTCTGCAGCGCTAGGGTGAGCGTAGGTCTGGGGATGTGACTTCACTGTCGGTGCTCGTGTTCCCAGAACGCTGGGCCTTACTCTTCAGAGGGCCCCCCGTCTCCTTCTTGTCTCCCAATTTGGTCGCTAAGGAAACTGAGACTGAGAGGTAAACTGGCTCGGTCAGCTTTTTAATGGAATGTTCTTGCCTGCTGCTCCTCGAGTACCTGCACTTAATCACATCACCTAATGTCGAGTGTTGAAATGACCTTCGTGTGTCTGTTTTCTTTGCCAGTGTTTGAGCTTCTTGAGGGGGTGAGAGTCTCTTAGGTTTAGTCTCTCCCAGAGTGGTGCCTGGCGTGCATTAGGTACGGAACAAGTGTTCGTTTACAACCATCCACAGTGTCCACAGTCACACACTGTGTCCTACCAGCCGGAGTCGAGACCCGCGCATCTTAATCCTCCCGGCGGGCTGTGTTGTCGCTGCCTCTGTACCTCTCATGGTTTGTCTGACAGGATCTACAAATTTCCCGCCTCAGTTGATGAACCTTTCTCTTGTTTTGTTTCTTGTTTTCACCATTTTACCTGTTGCCACTAGGCTTGCTCTTTCTGAAAAACAGAACAAAACCAAACCAGGCCCCTCATGGCAGCCCTGTGGAAATGGCGGCTCGCTGACTTACTGGCTCTGTCTGGTTTCCCTGTTCTTTTGTGGGGCTTCCACACGTGAGCCACGTTAAATGTGCACCTTCGTGGCCTCTTGCCCAGTTCAAATGCTCCTTCCACCACAGAGGTGCTCCTCTAATAATATTTCTGCCCCAGTCAGTCCCTTTCTTCTCAGAATTCACCTTACGTCTAATTAATGTAACAGCACATAAGTCATCCTGTGACTCATGTTCCAGAGTCTTCACCGTGGCCTCCAGGCTCTTCCCCAGCCTCCCTTCAGCCTCACGTACCACTTCAGTCACTGAGCTGCACTCTGGCCACCCGCCGTGTTCTCTCAGGGCTGGTATCCTGCACCTCTTCTGCCCTTGCGCACCATTCTGTTGCTGGGCGCCTCATTCCCGGGGCTCTCTGGAGGATGGAACATCCTCCAGAAGTCTCCAGTCTAGCTGAGTCTCTTCGTGGCGCCCTCCCCTGGGTGTTCCTTCTCCAGTGAAATCTGCCCCTCCCCCTGTGCTTCCACGGCACTCAGAATGTCACTCAGATTGCTAGTTTACATTCTCGGTTGTGAGCACCTGGCTGGGCCAGGGAGTTTGTCATATTCCTTTTGTATTTCTCGTGCCTTGAGTGGTGTTTGGGACATAGAAGCTCTTGAGCAATAGTCTTCGAATCAGTGAATCAGTGTCCTTGTTCTGTGGACATCATCTGTGTAGCTCATGAAGTCCTCAACTTTTCCTTAGGATTGACTTGACTCAGCCAGAAGATTAACAAGTGATTATGTTCTATGCTAGAAAAGCCTTTTATTTGTCAGTAAGTAGGCAGGGTAAGAAAGACGCATCCCCGATGACTAGTGCAAGGGAGTGAGATGCAGAGAAGCCTCTGAACAGCAGAGGGCGCCTGCCCGGCTCAGGGGTGAGGCGAGGGACCTAACCGTGTTTTCTTGAGCCTCGCGCTGTGCCAGGTACTGTATTCACGTTTCAGTTAGCAGATTTCAGATGTGTGTGTTTAACATGCGGCACTGGCACGAAGGCGTCATTGCTGCTGTTTCCATTGCTGGTTGCTTCTGTAACTTGGTGTAAGAGATTGGTTCACCAAACTATGTATGAATTATTTTCCTTATTTCTCTAGTTTCTGAGGAGTATTCAGTCAGTCAGAGACCCAGCATCTATCCCTCCTGAAGAGATGGTAAGATGATACGCTTCAGCTGTAACGAAGGCTTCTCTGGGTAACTGAGTATGAAACATAACCTTTCACCTGCCCCCTCTTTCTTGGCCAAGTCGTGAATGCCTCCTAATGCCTTTGGCCATGACAGCTTCTCAGACTAATCTCATCACCACAGCAGGGAGCCATTTTCTTGACAGTCTGCTTCCATTTTTGGAGGTACGGACACCTGTGCTACCGTGTAAAGAGAGAGGGCCGGTGCTTTGTCCCCGCTTCATGGTCTTTGTATGTTGCTGGAAGCCCGAAGAGCTGGGGACGCAGCGCCCCAGCCCTTCCTGCGCTTCCCCCAAGCCACACATCAGCCTGTTGGTTATGAGCTGGGACTCCCCGAGACACAGCAGAGTGATTATTGGCATTAATAATCTTGTGTGACGAAGGTTCCCTCTACAGATTTCCCTGCCAAGTCGATGAACCTTTCTATTCTGTTTCTTGTCTTCACCACTAGCTGCTGGTGAAGAAAGATTGTATTTACCAGTAAATGTGAGGAAGTTGCTTCCTCTAAATTTGTTTTCGTAACTACTGTAAACAGACAGTGATCCCCAGAGACACATTTAACGAAATAAGCCCTGTTGATCCAGACCGGTACCGTGTGTATGTACTAGTGTTTTTCAGACTGATTTTTGGGTTTTAAATCAAGTTAGAGGTTCTGACAAGCTTTGAGAAAAAGGAGTAAAATAGAAAATCTCATTAAGTTCTGTAGGTAGTGAGGCTGAGTATTGTTTTATGAAACTTTTATTTCCATTGCGTGTGTATTTATACTTACGTGTTTGTACTGCTGCCGCTAACGGTAATGATAATAAAAATTTAAAAAATCTGGGTTGCAGTCAGAAATATTTTTGAAAGCCACAGACATATCCTGTTTAGCCCTTTTGTTTTCTTTTTGCCCTTGTTTGATACTTTTAAGTCTTTGATAAATTCCTTCCCCTCATCCTGTAGAAGCCTACAGGATTGTGGCTGGTACCGTGAGGTTAGTTTGGAGTGTCATAAAGCATATATGGGAGAGGACCTCAGAGAAAACTGAGATCCGGTGTGTAAGGCAGATTCTCTGGTTTTAATCATCTTTGCTGCTTTCAGTCTCCAGAATTCACGACCCTGCCCGAGTCACACGGACATGCCCGGGACGCCTATGCGTTTGGGACACTGGTGGAAAGTTTGCGCACAATCTTAAGCGGACAGGGTGAGTCGGGGTTGTGCTGCTGCATCCACAGAATAAGTAGGAAGGTCATTCACAGCCTGTTCCGTGTGGATTCAGAGCACTGCGGTCTTTGATCGCAGGAAGGAACCTGTTGCTCACCACATAACCTGTCTAGGGAAGATCTTAGCAGCAGTTTCCCTGCTGAAGGAAGCTCTGATTTCTTTACTTTGCAGACTTAAAGCATTCTAAGTAGGAGCCACTTTCAGCTCTGACTCTGGGTATCTGCGGTCACTCTTGGGATACTTACTGGGATTGGTCCTTGCGGGCTGAAGCCTGCATTCCTTACCCGCCGGCCGCGGAAGTGAGCGCTGGTGCGGACTGATGTGGAGCGACCTGAAGGAAAGAGGAGGATTCAACATTTTTTATTAATCCAAAGTTTAACATCCCTTTATTCTTTCTGAGCCCTTTTGATTTTTTTCTTCTTGGTATAATGTACTTAGTGCCTTTTCTTTCGCGGCCCCGGAGAGCCCAGGCCCCTGAGCATGCTGTGTTCTTCTCTCTTGAGCACTCCGGCGGCCGCTTGGAGCCTGCTGATGGGCGCCTGCCCCGGGAGGCCCCTGCTGGCCAGGTCGCACGCGGCCCGAGCTCGGTGCAGCTCTGATGCGGTTCCTCCCCGCCGGTGTCTGCAGTGTTCTGGAGTCACAAGCGTCATTCAGCTGCTGGCTCGGAATCATCTCAGCCTAGAAATACTTGAGAATTACACCCTTAGGGCCCTAAGGCCTCCCTCGTGGGGCCAAACTTACTACCCCACTGAGTCTGGACTGGTGGTAATTACGGGCCATCTTTGGGAGATTAGAAAACACAGTCGTCCCAGCAACCTGCTGTGTTCTGGGGATGAGGAACCTGGTGGGAGAGGCCTGGGGACCTGCCACCTCTCCAGCCTTCCCGCGGCTGAGCTTGTCCTCCAGACAGGACAGCCGGGAGGTGAGGGGCTCCGCGGCAAGGCCCGGGGCGGCGGGGGGGGCGTTGGCTGCATGGGCAGCTGCGTTTTCTGCTCCGGCCACCGAGTCTGGCTTCAGGCGAGCAGGAAGCTGTTTGGCAACAGCCAGGCCTTTGTTTGTTTGGGCTTTTACAGGTTGGTTTTTGCTCTCGTCAGTCTCCAGCTATAGAGGTCCTGGAAGGAGGGAGAAGGCATTGGAAACTAACTGTCGCTCTGGATTTCAGTTTCAGCGGACGTTCTCTCCAGTTTGCAACAGACCTTGCACTCAGCCTTGCTGAATCCCCTTCCAAAATGTCGGCCAGCGCTCCGCACCTTACTGTCCCATGACTTCTTCAGGTGAGGGCGCCTGGCGGGCTCTGCAGGCTGTCCCCGCCGCCGGCCTGCTCTCGGACCCCGCGTCCGGCCGTGCGGTGTGGCGGCCCCGGGCGCGCGCTCTGGCCTGTGCTCGCCGCTCGCGGTCAGGAGAGCTTCGATCGCATCCATGTGGGGCAGCAGAGGGCAGGGGTGCGCTGTGTCTCTGGGTCTTACCACAGGAAGTCTGAGAAATTTTTAACTGGCCAAGGCTGGAGTCTGGAGGCCACAGCCCAGGGCCCTTAGGACTTGGGTCGATGCAGAGGCGAGGCTGTGTCCGCCGTTGGCAGCCATCAGGGAGCTGACTCTCTGCCGCCATCCTGTTGTTGATAAGAATTTGTTACTATTGAAATTTTTTCTTGTTGGGGGAGAGGAGCTTGTTTCTCTTCAGGCAGAAGATTGTCTTCTCGGTTTAGTAACACGGTGGAAGAGGCGCAGATAGAGGGGGGCGCGCTAGAGTGGTAGCCCTGTCGCTGGACTCAGAGATGGTTTTGAACCTCTCTTCAAGGTCAGTTGTAACTGTGTGTCCTCCTCCTCTTCCTTTCCACCGCCCAAAGTCGCAACTTTTATTAGCAAAATCTCTCTCATGTTGTTTTGAAACCGAAGACCCTAGTGTGCAGTTGGAGAGCCCCGGGAAAACCAGAGCGGATCGAAAGCTAACGTTATCCTGGGAGGGGCGCACGGACCTCTCGGGTAGGACTCGGGCTGTGTTATTTAACAGGGCAGAGAGGTAGTGTCACTCTAGTTGTTAGAATTTTATTTATTGTTTACATTTCAAAGAAACTATTCAAAACCTTTCTCGTTACAAGAGTCTTTTAAGAGAGGCATTTCTGTGTCCTTTCGTGTAATTCATACCAGTATTTAATTTACCTTGATACAAGATCTCTACAAAGGACCGCCCTTTACAGCAAGTAGATTATCTCATCACTGGTGGTAAGAGTCATTAGTAAGAATTGTATTTGAAGCAGAGAGGGGAGAGAAAGCCAAAACCCACACAGGCTCCCTCTTCCTGAAGCCTGCTGGTTACGTGGGAGCCCACTGGATTAGAAAGACATTTGTGCTTTTCTCTGCTACTGAGCCAGAGGGAAAGGGGTGTTGACGTAAGATGTGGAGATACGGGGGGCCGGCCATGCTGGCAGGGCTGTGTGCGGATGGGCCTGAAGCCCCGTCCTGTAGGATGGGAGGACAGGAGCAGCGCTGCCCTGGGGCTGAGCAGTGTGCGCCTACTGACCCCTCACCTTCCTCCCTGCTCCGGGCAGGAGCAGTGGGAAGATTCCTGTGACTGGCACGAGAGATGCCTATTTGCCCAAGCCTCTCAGAGTTCTTCCTGCCCCAGAGCAGACTGGAGATCCGACCACTGTTGGTGGTGCTTGGTCACCCAATACCATTGCTCTCAGGACAGTTCATGTCACCACATCCTGCCGCAGCAGAAGCTCAGATGCCTCTGACCACTCAAACCACCGGGTCTGTGAGGGTGTGTTTGCGCACCGTGTGCGCTGAAGCGCGTATCCTCTTCACAGATCTCTTTGCTGCTCCTAAAATGCTGGATTCTCCACGGCTGGTTCATGGCACATGTCTCATGACTGCTTGTCCTCGAAGTGGCACAGGAGAATGCTTCCTTGGCCCTTAGCGTAGTGTGATCTGTGGTTATGGCTTCAGTATTTAACATGCCTTCTCTAACCTATTGTCCTGCACATTTTTTTTTCCTCTTCGGCATTTAGGAATGATTTTCTAGAAGTTGTGAATTTCTTGAAAAGTTTAACATTGAAGAGTGAAGAGGAGAAAACGGAATTTTTCAAGTAAGTTCAGAAAGTGAAGGGCTTATAATTCAGTAACTTGGATTAAGTCCATATAATCACTTGGGGTGTTCTGGAGAGATGAGTCCACGCTTACTTTCTCGGACCGAGCTTGTTGGACATCCTTTGTGTTGGCCTTCTGGTAGGCCCTGGGATGGACGGTTGGTTCTGGTGGGGGAAACAGTGATGAGCTTGTGGGGGGCGTCCTGAGACCCCAGAGGGGAGGGCGGCGGTGGTCAGAGAGGAGGTGGTGTGGGCCCCAGGACAGCGTGAACTAATGCACAGAGGCAGGGCGCGGTGCGAGCCAAGCATGGCACCACCAGCAGCTGGGTCCTGTCGGAGCGCAGACCCCCAGGCAGGGGTGAGTGAGAGATGGGCACCCTCCCGGAGTTGGGGGGCGGTGAGGACCAGTGACACTGTCGGTAAGCAGCGGGCTTCAGGCATCAAAGCCGTGAAAGCGGCCGTGAGACAGTCACCTCTCCCGGAGCGGACCGCTCCGGTGTCTGTGGAGGGCACAGCCCGAGTTCTTCCAGGGGCTTGGATCAGTCTGTAGCCCGTGGCAGGCTCCAGGGGTACGTTGAAGGCACAGAGAAGGGGGCCTTCCGCCATCAGATTGGCAAGCCCTTAGTGGTGATCCCCAAGAGCATAAGAGAATCCCGCAGGGAGGCCCCAGCCGCTGGGCACATGAGCAGTGTGGGGTCAGGGGTCCCTGCGCAGTGTGTGGGGGGGCTGTGGGCAGAGGTGCGTGGGCACCTGGCCACACCAGCCCCGGAGAGATGGCGGCGGCCGCGGAGCCAGCAGTGAGGACTAGGGCGCCGCGGCCTGCAGAGAAAGTAGAGGCTTGGGAGACACCCAGCGCCCAAACTGTAACGCAGGGGCAGCCACCCAGCCTCATAAGGGGGCGGCTGACGAGTGCGACAAAGCAGTGACGGGGACAGGAGGGCCAGAGAATGTGCGCAGGCCCGGTGTTCCCGGCAGAGGCACATGAGGGAAGGTGGAAGGAATCCCTGTCCCTGAGGAATCGGGGCACCGGCGGCCTCAGCTGAGGAGGAGCTGCTGGGAGTAGGGGAGCCAGGCCGCAGGTGAGCTCCGAAGGGGCGGGAGCGAGGGAGTGGACTCTGAGTAGAACCTCCCGAGACAAGAACTTCCGAGAAGAGAGAGCACACAGTAGCCGGAGAAGGCAGTGGACACGGGAGGGACGTGTTCAGAATGGAAGAGATGCGAGCCGGTGTTTCGGCTGGGGGAGCAGGGCTCGGGGAGCGGAGTGGGGTGCCGTCCAGGCTGCGGTCCCGAGGAGGCCGGGCTGCGGGGTGACAGCAGTTGGGGGCAGTGAGAGGCACAGTCTGCCACCGGCGACGCTGTAGGGGGAGCTTGCCACCATGACTTCCTAATGCCTGTGTCTTTTTTTTTTTCCCCTTGTTTTAAAGATTGACTTACTTGAGAGAGAGAGCAGGGCTTGGGGCAGAGGGAGAGAGGGAGAATCCCTAGCAGACCCCCGTCCCCAAGTCTGGAGCCCAACACGGGGATCAGTCCCACGACCCCCAGAGGGTGACCTGAGCCGAAGTCAGGAATCAGCTGCTGACCTGATGAGCCACCAGGGGCCCGGGACACGTGTGTGTTTTTCACAGAGTGCTCTTACGTATGTTATTTTAGGAAGTTTAGTAACAAAAGCTTGTATTTTTATTTATTGTGGAAACTCGAGACAATTTAATATCCTACATTTTTTAAATGTGCAGAAAGTCATTTTAATTGGCTGGGAAGCTCCTGGCTTACTGGGGAAGAGGACCCTGGCGCCGTAAACACGGGGCAGTTTGGTGACTCCTTCCCTAGCTCGGGTCGGAGCTTGTCTGCGTGCCGGTGGCCTTGTCTCGCACCTACTGCATTTTTCCTAAAATCCTTGTCAGCACCCGTTCACCTTCCCCGGCCACAATTCCCCGTGTCCCCCACCCCCCACACACACCCCGGGGCCGAGGTCGGAGAGGGTTGTGTCTGAAGTGTCACCCCCAGGTTCCCAGGCTCCTCTTTTCTGCCCCCAGGTTCCTGCTGGACAGAGTCAGCGGCCTCTCGGAGGAGCTGATAGCCTCGCGGTTGGTGCCGCTGCTGCTGAATCAGCTGGTGTTTGCGGAGCCTGTCGCTGTTAAGAGTTTTCTTCCTCATCTGCTCGGCCCCAAAAAAGGTGAATGTTTTTCAAAGGATGATTGGTCATTAAGGAGTTTGGGCATGATGAGCCCTTGTTTGAGCCGAGGGAGAGTCCTGCCGGGGGTGGTTAGGTCTGTCTCTGAGAACGGTTGTTGGCCCGAGTGACCATTCTGACTCAGAGCGGGCTTCCGGAGCCCACTGGCTTGATAAGGAGCCTCCCCTGGAGAGTCAGGTCTTCCGGGGAAGGCTGGCACGTGGGAAACGAGTCCCCGCACGCGTATGGCTGGAAGAGGAGACGCATATGGAGTGTCAGGAGAAGGCTCCGTCTTCACGGGACTTTGTATTTGCAGTGAGGTCTGTGCCTTCTGACTCCCCAAGAGCAACCCATTTAGTTTGTGTTTCCAGTAGAAAGACTGGAAAGCCTGGAAGTAACTTTCCTACTTGGAATTTCTCTTTTTCTGAGTGTGAAATGAGGGTGTTGTTCGGACCCTCCGTAGCTTGGTAAGCACCGCGGACGGCAGCGTACCAGGTTAGAGAGCAGAGCATTAACGTCGCTCTGTAGAATTCCGTGTTAGGCAGAATTCTGCTTTCAGAATCTCTTTTCTTAAAAGATCTCGATCCAGCAAAGCAGCATTATAAGTAACTCTTACAATATAGAATTTCCTTATATGCTTTGTCATTCCCTGAGTTTTTTCTTTGTAGCTCTGTGGTTCTCTTGCTCGGTCGAACACGCAGCAGGGTGTGCTTCTGAGTCACCTGGGGAGCCTTTTACAAATGGGCCTGCAGGACTGTCGATCCTTGTTCGTAACGGTCCCCGAATGACGGTGGGGTGTCTCTGGTAACCACTGCCGTAACTAGCAGGAGGGGAGGACCCCCAGCATCAAGTCCCACTGGGACATTTGCCACCTCCTGGTTGGGCAGGTCACAGTGAAGCAGCCCTATCGATCTGATCTAGTGTATGAAATTCCCGTGATTAACCAGCGTGTACAGAGTTACTGATTAAGGAGTCAATGAAAATACAGGCTTGCTTTGTTCAATTGAGTCTGATCCTGTATCTCAAAAATATTTCTACAAGTACAGTGTGTTTGAGAAAACTGAGCCGTGAGTGATTTGGGGCAACCAAAAAGGTTTCCTTTGGTTTGGGCCTGAGAATTCCTTCGGAAGAGGACTGAGAATGTGCGGCGACTCCTGGGCTTGGTTTGTAAATTCTTTGTGTGCTCCTTTCCCGGAAGTGACAGTTTGCCTTTTTCTCTGTAACTGCCTCTGACGGGGGGTAGACAGTGCGCCGGGGGAGCCGCCTTGTCTGCTGTCGCCGGCCCTGTTCCAGTCGCGGGTGATCCCAGTGCTGCTGCGGCTGTTCGAGGTGCACGAGGAGCACGTGCGGATGGTGCTGCTGTCCCACCTGGAGGCCTATGTGGGGCACTTCACCCAGGAGCAGCTGAAGAAAGTCATCCTGCCGCAGGTCAGAGGTGCTCCGTGCGGAGGGCGCGGCCGGGGCTCGGGGGGAGGCAGAGGCCCTGGAGCTCGAAGACCCTGGCTCGGAAGGCTGGAAGCGGCGTCGGGCGTGAAAGCCGCGGGGGTAGCAGGGGCTGAGACGAGTCACATTTCCACTCTGCTTACACAGGCATGTGGACTAAATTAGCGTATTTGGTCTTAACCTGGGAAAACTGATTGTGCTTGCTAATTCTTTGGGGAAAAGGAATAGGAATCCTTTGTGGATGCTTTGTGACAGACACTATTAAGTGTCTGTAATTAAATACCATAAAATAATTAAGTCATCACGGAGAGGAACGTGAGATGACTCGGACCCGAGCCTTCCGGCCGGTTTATCAGCCACTGGGACCTGGTAATAACCCCTCACCCGGGGCTCAGGTTTATGCTGGTGGCGCTGGGGCTCAGAGAGCAAATACCACAATAGAAATCTGTTCTCTTCCGGTTCTGGAGGCCAGAAGTCTGAGATCATGGTGTCTGCGGGTCCATGCTTCCTCTGAAAGCTCTAGGGGAGAAGCTTTCCATGCCAGCTGCCCCGCTTCCTGGTAGCTCCTGGCGGTCCTTGGTGTGTCTCGGCTTGGAACTGTGTCGCGCCAGTCTGCCTCGGTTGTCCTTTTCCCGTGTCTTCACTTGGCCTTTTTTTTTTTTTTTTTTTAAAGATTTTGTTTGCCAGAGAGAGAGAGAGCGCGCATAAGCAGGGGGAGCGGCCAGCAGAGGGAGAAGCAGGCTCCCTGCCAAGCAGGGAGCCCAGTGCGGGGCTCCATCCCAGGACCCTGGGATCATGACCTGAGCTGAAGGCAGAAGCTTAACCCACTGAGCTACCCGGGTGTCCCTTCACTTGACCTTTTTGAAAAGATCCAGGTCATTGGATTTAGGACCCACTCTAACCAGTGCAACATCATTTTAAGGTCACATTTTGGGTGCACGTGAATATTTAGGAGACAATATTCAGCTCAGTACAAGGTTTTAAAAGATTTTGTCAGCCATATAGGAACTTTAAAATAATTTATTTTCCTATGAGATTAATGTATTTGCAAATGATTCCTAAGGCCTGTTTTTATGCCAGGTCTTAGGTCCTGGGGCTGTAGAGGTGTATAACACTTTGCTTTCAAGGAGCTAGGGGGTGGGACACAGAGGTGTTTGTTATCTGTTGCTGGGGCGCCCCAAAACTTAGTGCCTTAAATCAGTAGCCATTTGGCCTCACAGTTCTTTGGATTGACGGGCTCAGTTTGGGGATTATGTCGCACGTGAGGTCAGCTGACAAGCAGTCCCCTAGCACCACGGAAGGGATGGCTGAAAGGCTGGACTTAGCGGGGCCTCTCTTTCCATGTAGTCTTGGGATGTGGCAGGGCCTCTGTTCCCCTTCGCCACATCTCTGACAGCGTCCGTGGACTTCTTACGTGGCTGCCCTGGGTTACCAGAAGCGCCAGGGCAGCTCTCCCGAGGCACAGGTTAGGAATGGACAGTGTCACTTCTGTTCCATTCTCCTGGTTCCAGTGGGTTGTGCGAGTCAGCCCAGGTTTGGCAGGTGCTGGCTGACAGCACACCGCCACTGGGGACCACGCTGGGAGGGCTGGCTTTAGGGCCAGGTGGCCACCACGCCACACGTTGTGTTTCCATGTGCAGCAGTCGCTGCTACCCTGGTGTCATCGTGTCTGAAAATGCCAAAGAGGGACAGAGCACTCTGTCTCCGAAATGCAGTTCTACGTCTCAGAGTTGGCTCTGAGCCGAGCTCAAAGACTGAGTCTGTGCTCAGCGTGTGCAGACAGTGAAGGCCTCCTCTGTAGGGGAATGACTTGGCCAATTTTTGAAAAAGTATATTCTGTTATTTTAGAGCACGCGGGTGCGAGTGGGGTGGGACAGGGAGAAAGACTCCGAAGCCAACTCCGCACTGAGCGCACGGAGCACGACGCGGGGCTCCATCGCGCAGCTGCGGGAACATGACCAGAGCCAAAACCAAGAGTCCGATGTGCGCCTGACTGAGCCACCAGGCGCCCCACTTGGCCAGTATTTATGCGCTGGGAAGCTCACTTTGGTAACAGTGTGGAAGGTGGAGTATAGAAAAGGAGGTCAGGTGGGAAGCTGTTAGTCCAGCGAGGAGAAGGCGAAGAGAGTCCGGGGCAGATGCGGGTGGTGGGCGGGCGGGACTCAGCTGCTCAGGGGAGGCGAGGTTTGAGGAGGACTCTCGGATTTGTGGCCTGGGAGGATTGTTGTGTTACGATTGCCGATTGCCGTAGCAGTTGGAATTCTAATCATTTGCAAAAGAGACACACTGTAGCTTACTTGTACAGCTTTGTTTTGAGACTGTGTCTGATTCGTGAGCATTGGGCCTGATGTTCTCTTACTGAGTCTTGTTGGAAATCTTGATCTTAGATAAGTGAGGAAACCAGACCAGAAAATTAAATGATGGGTCAAGTCATAATGAAAATTCCTAGAGGAGCTGGGACCAGAACCCAGAGTTCCTGGCACCCAGGAGGCCGTGCTGTTACCCCTGGGGAGGCCTGGTTACCCAGGTTACCCTGGGCCTGAATCTGGCTGGCGCGGGTGGCTTTGCCCCCCGCACACATGACTTTGCTGGTTCAGAGCAAAGCGTCTCCTGAGGGCTGCATGTGACTGTCTTAGTAGTTTCTTCCAGTTGCAAGTAACCGAAACCCGCTCAGACGAGCTAAAGCCAAAAGAGACTTGGCTAGAAGGATGTCAGACTGCCTTACGTGGAGACCATGCGCCGCTGGGACTCAGCCAGACGGTCTTCAATTCTTTCCTTTCTCCGTTTATCTGTCCCACTTTGACTTCCCGAAGACGGGCTTTCAGTGTTCAATGTACACGTCGCCAGCATGGTTGTCCCTGTAGTTTCCCAGTTTATTATCCTCCTTTCAGCAAGCCACAGCGCTAACTGGTCTCTCCACATTACAGTTCGTGCCGGACGGAGGTCATAGCTGGCTCCGTTTAGGGCAGGTGTTCTGTGCATCAGATGTAAAGACAAGTTTTCCAAGTCCTGTCCTTTGTGTGTGTAAAGCTGGGAAGAGGGGCAGGGGCTGGGGACATAAGCACGAGGGATGTAGACAAGGGGTTCTAAGTATGGTCTCTCAACTGTATTTCTGGTCCTGTAGTGACATACGTACAGATAAGGAGAGTGAACATGTATAACGGGTTTTTAATTGAGATATAATAAACATATAAGCTCTTAGTTTCAGGTGCACCACATGATTCAGTAGTTGTGTATATTGTGAAACAGTCACCACAATGAGACTTGTTCGTCTGTAACCATATGTAGTTTACTGAATTCTTCTTCCTTTGATGAGAACTTGTAAGATTTATGTTCTTAGCAACTTTATGCAATAAAATAGTATTAGTGAAGAAGGGAGTTGAGGGAAATTGGAAGGGGAGGTGAACCATGAGAGACTATGGACTCTGAAAAACAACCTGAGGGTTTTGAAGGGGCGGGGGGTGGGAGGTCGGGGGAACCAGGTGGTGGGTATTGGAGAGGGCACGGATTGCATGGAGCACTGGGTGTGGTACAAAAACAATGAATACTGTTACGCTGAAAAGAAAAAAAAATTTTAAAAAAATAGTATTAGTGATAGTCACTATGCTGTATGTTACATCCCCATGATCTTTTGTTTTTTAGATTTATTTGAGAGAAAGAGAGTGAGTGCAAGGAGGGGCAGAGGGAGAGAGAAACTTTAGCAGACCCTGTGCTGAGCCTGGAGCCTGACCCGGGGATGGATCTCATGACCCTGAGATCATGACCTGAGCCGAAACCAAGAGTCAGACACTTGACCGACTGAGTCACCCAGGGACCCCTGACTGACTTATTTTATAACTGGAAATTTGTACCTTTTGGCCCCTCCTCACCATCCTCTTTCCCATCTCTGGTACCATCAGTCTGTTTTCTCTATGAGCTTGTTTTGTTATTTTCATTTTTAAAGATATTTTAGTTTTGGCGGGGGGGGGCACCTGGGTGGCTCAGATGGTTAAGCGTCTGCCTTCTGCTCAGGTCCTCATTTCAGGCCCCTGGGATTGAGCCCTGCGTTGGGCCCCCTGCTTAGCAGGGAGTCTGCTTCTCCCTCTCCCTGCCTCTCCTGCTCGCTGTCTCTCAGATGTATAAATACAATCTTTATTAAGTAATCTCCACGCCCAGCATAGTGATCGCACCCACAGCCCTGAGGTCAGGAGTCGCACGCTCCACTCACTGAGCCAGCTTGGAGCCCGTTTTGGTTTTTTTTAGATACCTCGCATAAGTGAGATCATACAGTGTTTGTCTCTCACTTCACTCAGCACGATGCTCTGAGAGTCGATCCAGGTTGTCGCAGATGGCAAGGTTTCATCTCTTACATGGCTCAGTGACGTTCGTGTGTGTGCGTGCGCGCGCATGTGTAAAATCACATTTGCCTTATTCCTCCGTCCGTCGATGGACACTTGGTGACCATAGCTCCGGTGCTATAAGTAATGCTGCAGTGAGCAGGGGCGTGTGCTACGTGTAAATTAGTGCTTTCCTTGGATAAATTCCCAGAAGTGGAATTGGTGGATCTTAGGGTAATTCTTTTTTTTTTTTTTTTTCCTGACTTTTTGAGGAACCTCCCTGCTTTTCCACAGTAGCTGAACCAGTTTCCCCTCGAGCGGTGGTGCACCAGCATTCCCTCTTCTCCACGTGCTCATGTCCTTGTTACTGCTTGTCTTTGTGACGGAAGCCAGTCCAATAGGTGTGAGGCGACAGCTCATTTGTCCTGTCACGTCGCCGCAGCCACGTCACTGTACTGCCGCTCTAGCGTGCTTTCTGGGACTTACTCAGGCCGTGACCGGAAGCCTGTCTCCCCCTCCTCTTCCCCCATTGTCCTCAACCCTTGTTCTCCCTCCCCCTGGCAACCATCAGTTCTCTGTATTTACAGGTCTGATTCTGCTTTTTGTTTGTTTATTCATTTGTGTGTGTGTTTTGTTTTTTATTTATTTCATTTATTTTTAAAGATTTTATTTATTTGACAGAGAGTTCAAGCAGGGGGAGCAGGAGGGAGAGGGAGCAGCAGGCTCCTGCTGAATGAAATCCGTATGGGGTTAGGCTTTCTTAGTCTGCCTCACTTCCCTTAGCATAACCCCCTCTAGGTCCATCCATGTTGTCTCAAATGGCATGATCTCCTCTTCTGTCATGGCTGAGTAGGCGTCCTATACACCGCATCTTTCTTATCATTTGTCTGTTGATGGACACAGGTTGTTCCCTGTCTTGACTATTATAAATAGCATTGCAGGAAGCACGGTGTGCAGACATCTTTTCAATTTAGTGTTTGGTATTATTTCTTCTCTGAGTGTTCGGTGTAACTCACTGGTGAAACCATCTGGTCCTGAACTTCTGTTCTTCGGGAGTTTTTGGATGATGTGGTCTCCTTACCAAAAATCAGCCTGTTCAGATTTTCTGTTCCTTTATATTCAGTCTTAGTAGGTTGTGTATTTCTAGCAATTTATCCATTTCTTCTATTTGCCTAATTTGTTGGCCTCTAATTATTCATAAGTAGTCTCTTATGATCCTTTGTATTTCTGTGGTATCAGTTGTAACATCTCTTCCATTTCTGGTTTTGTGTCCTTTTTTTCTTGATGTGTTCAGCTGAGATTTGTTCATTTTGTTTATCTTTTCAAAGAACCAGCTTAGTTCTGAAATTTTTGTTTCCTTTTTCATTTTCATTTATTTTTTCACATTTTTTTTCTAGTTCTTTGAGGTATAGAGTTAATGTTTGAGATTTTGTTTGTTTCGTGAGGTAGGCGTTTATCACAGTAAATTCTCCTCCTAAAACTGCTTTGGCTGCATTGCATAAATTTTGGTATGTTGTTTTCCATTTTCATTTATCTCATAAGGTTTTTTGTTTTCTCCTTTGATTTCTTCTTTGACCCATGGGTTGTTCAGTGGCATGTTTAAACTCTATGTATTTGCGAATTTCCTGGTTTTCTTCTTGTAATTGATTTCTAGTTTTGTACCACTGTGATTGGTAAAGGTGCTTGATATGGTTTCAGTCTTCTAAATTTATTGAGACTTGGTTTGCGGCCTAACATGTGATCTGTCCTGGAAGATATCCCATGTGCACCTGAAAAGACAGTGTATTTTGCTGTTTTTGGAAGGACTGTTCTGTATGTATCTGTTAGGTCCCTCTTGTCATTCAAAGCCACTGTTCCCTTGTTGATTTTACATCTGGGTAGGTGGGATGTTGAAGTCATCTACAGTTACTGTCACTCAGTTTCTCTATGTCTGTTAATATTTGCTCTGTGTCTGTAGCTGCTTATATGGTCGGTGTATAGATATTTATAAATCTTATGTTCTCTTGTTGGATTGATCCCTTTGTCATTATGTTGTCCCCCTCTTTGTCTCCTGCTCAGTTTTATCTGATACAAACTGTTGCTACCTCAGCTTTTCTTCACTTCCATTTCCAAGGAATATCTTTTTTGGTCCCTCCCTTTCAGTTTGTACGTGTCTCTAGGTCTGAGTGAGTCTCTTGTGGGCTGCACATTGAGGGATCTTGTTTTTTATCGATTTAGTCACCCTGGGCCTTTTGATGAGAGCATTTAGTCTGTGCATATCTAAAGTATGTTTATAGATGTGTACTCACTGTCATTTTAAAATTATTTTCTTGTTGTTTTTCTAGTTCTTCTCCATTCCTTTCTTTTCTTGGTCTCTTCTCTTGCGGTTTGTTTTCTAGTGTTGTGCTTGGATTCCTTTCTCTTACTTTTTCTGTCGCTATTACAAGTGCTTGATTTGTGGTTACCACTGGCCCAGGTAAAAAATCTTAGTGTATAGCAGTCTCTATTAAGTTGATGGTCACTTCAGTACTTTCTTTAGAACATGTTTGAACTTAGTTTTTACTTCCCTTTTATGTGTACGAGGTCATATTTTACATCTTTTTTTATGTGTTCCTTGGCTGATTTTTGTAGATCATAATTGATTTTACTTTTGTGTTTTAACTTCTGCATTGGCTCTAAAAGTGATTAGTCTACTGCCTTTGCTACATGTTTGCTTTTACCTGTGAAATTTTTTCCTTTCATTATTTTCTTACTGTAGATTATGTCCTTTTATTTCCACTCAAATAATTCTTTTTTTTTTTTTTTTTAGATTTTATTTATTTGAGAGAGAGAGCGAGAGGACATACACACAGAGGGAGAGGGAGAGAGAGCAGCAGACTCCCCACTGAGCAGGGAGCCCAATGCGGAGCTGGATCGCAGGACCC
Organism: Enhydra lutris kenyoni; assembly: GCF_002288905.1. Taxonomy (NCBI): domain Eukaryota; kingdom Metazoa; phylum Chordata; class Mammalia; order Carnivora; family Mustelidae; genus Enhydra; species Enhydra lutris. The sequence goes on along the minus strand of NW_019154108.1, from coordinate 2,063,994 downwards.
AGAGATCATGACCTAAGCCGAAGCCAGACTCCCAACCGAGCCACCCAGGCGCCCCTCAGATAATTCCTTTTAATGTTTCTTGTAAGGCCAGTTTAGTAGTAATGAACTCCTTTAACTTTTGTCTGGGAAACTCTCTCTCTCTCCTATTCTGGAAGATAACCTTGCTGGGTTGATTATTCTTGGTTGTAGGGCTTTCCTTTCAGTATTTGGAATGTCACGCCATTCTCCCTGGCCTGCAGAGTTTCTGCTGAAAAATCAGCTCATAGCCTTACAGGGTTTTACTTGACTGTTTGCTTTTTGCTGCTTTTAAAATTTTCTCTTGATCATTACTTTTTGTCACTTTAATTATAATGTGTCTTGGCATGGACCTTCTTAGGTTAATCTTGTTAAGGGTCTTGTTTGCTTCTTGGATCAGGCTATCTGTTTCCTTCCCCAGATTAGGGATGTCTTCATCTGTTATTTCTTAACATGTTTTCTGCTTCCTTTTCTCCCCTCCTGGGATTCCCTTAATGCTAGTGTTACTGTGTTGATGATGTCACTCAATTCCTTTAACTTGTTCTCATTTTTATTTTTTCTTTCTGCTTTTCAGTTTGGGTGCTTTCCATTACCGTGTCTTCCAGATCGCTGATCCATTCTTTTGCATCTGCTAATCAACTGATATCTCTGATAGTGTATTTTTTTTTTTAAAGATTTTATTTATTTATTTGAGAGAGACAGTGAGAGAGAGCATGAGCGAGGTCAGAGGGAGAAGCAGACTCCCCATGGAGCTGGGAGCCCGATGTGGGACTCGATCCCAGGACCCCGGGATCATGACCCGAGCCGAAGGCAGTCGTCCAACCAACTGAGCCACCCAGGCATCCCATGATAGTGTATTTTTTATTTCAGTTATTGGATTATTCATCTATGATGGATTCTTTTTTGTATTTTCTACCTTTGTTGAAATTCTGAGTTCATCCATTCTTTTCTCAAGTCCAGTGAGTATCTTTATGACAATTGCTTCAAATAAGGCATTCTGCTTATCTCCACTTCACTTAGCTCTTTTGTTGTTTCATTTGGGGCATAATCCTTTGCTCTTCATTTTGTCTCTGTTTGTTTCTATGTATCAGGGAAGTCAGCTACATCTTGAAGGTAGTGGCCTTGTGTGGAAGAGGTCCTGTGGTGCCCTGCAGTGCCTTCCCTGCCAGGTCGTCCGTAGCAGGCACTCCAGGGGTGTCTCCCATGTGTGCTTTGTGTACCCTGCTGTTCTGGCTGAGCCACGTTTGCCTTTAGCGCAGGCCGCTCCAGGGACACACTGACTGCTGTGGGCACATTGGGCAGTGTTAGGTCCCTGCACTGTTGAGAGGCCTGAATCTGCTGTGGGCTCACTGGTAGTTAGGGCCAGTGGTCAGACTACATGTCTGCAGTTAGCCTGTTTGCCACAGGTATAGGCTCTTGTCACTCTGTCTTTTGATTGGAGTACTTCGATTCTTCAAGAATTTGGAGAGTCCTCTACAGCTATACTACCCTGAACCCTTTCTCGGCTGATCTGACACGAAGCAGGGTCAGTCCCCATGAGTCGTTGCTGGGCGGTCTCCTCGGAATACTCAGTGCTGCTGGCTTAAGAGCTGAGATCTCTGGAGTGCCCAGCTGCCTTTGGTCCTGGAGCAGGAGCTGACCCGTATCCTGGACAAGTCTAGAACCTTTTATAGTAGCTTAACAGTAATTTTGTTATTTCCAATGTATTTATTTTTGTTGTTGTATTTTTAACAATGTATCAGTCCGTGGTTTTTTAGGAGGGGAAAATACTGGTTCTTAACCACAGACAGTTTGAGAGCTACTGACCTCGGACACCGATGTAAGAAACAAAGACATCTGAGCTAGTCTGACTGCAGCCCAGCTGCTCGTTTATGGGGAGAAAGACCGGCAACGTGGCTGTGTACACTTACTACCTGATTTGCTCCTAGGTGTTACTGGGCTTGCGTGATACCAGCGATTCCATTGTGGCCATTACTCTTCACAGCCTGGCAGTGCTGGTGTCTCTGCTTGGACCAGAGGTGGTTGTGGGAGGAGAAAGAACCAAGATCTTCAAACGCACTGCCCCAAGTTTTACTAAAACAGTTGACCTTTCCCTGGAAGGTAAGAATGATTCAAAAGTATAGCTTTTTATTTTAAATGTTTAATGAGATTTTTAACATACAAATAATGCAGGTGGGTTGTCTTCCATCAAATGAGAGAGAATGGTAAAGAAACCCAATTCCTTCTGGGTGTGTAAGGTAACCAGTTTTAGGAGTTTAGTGGGAATCTTTTCTTCCCTTTTGTTAAGCACATGAACACAGATGTATGTTAATACACAATGCCCATATATAGGATTTTTTAACAAAACAATGAAGATACGCAATTTTACAACATAATTTTTTTGTGTAGTAGCTTATCAGGGACTGGTCTCCAGGTCAGTACATAGAAATGGCACCCTTTTTGACAGCTGCCTAATATTTCATTGAATATAATTCATTCAGTGACTTCCCTGTTGATGGATTTTGTTGATGGATATTGCTTTCATTTCTGGATTATTAATTGCTGCAATTGATGTCTTCTATGTCCTGTATCTTCATGTAGTGTGGCTTTTATTGTTAGAGGATAAAGTCCCAGAAGTAGACCTATTGGGTCAAAGGGTATGTATTTAAAATTTTAATAGATACTGTCTGTCACCGGCTAAAAAGGTTGTAGCAGCTTGTAACACTAGATGTTTAAGTTCTTCTGATGTTGATGGCCTTTTAGGTAAAAAGCTGTTGATTTTTAGATACTTCACGAAATCCTTTTTTCTGGCTTGTTCCCATTAGATTGTTATATGGGACGGAGCAGTAATTTCTGGTCTTTGTAGGCTATAAAAGTCAAGAGTAAGAATTTTATATCAGCATCATTGCTTCTTTGCTCCTTGGTTTAACCCTGACTAGGACGGTAACCTTAAGAAACGCAGATCTCAGTTCTCATGGGTAGTGAATTCGATAGTGCACAGAAACTGTCACAGTAGCAAAGAACTGTCAGAATTTTGATGCCACGAGAATCTGTAAAGCAACACTGGCCTCCTGCAGTTCTGATGGGTCCAACTCTTCTTTTTTTTTTTTTTAAAGATTTTATTTATTTATTTGACAGAGACCACAAGTAGGCAGAGAGGCAGACAGAGAGATAGAGGAGGAAGCAGGCTCCCCACTGAGCAGAAAGCCCGATGTGGGGCTCGATCCCAGGACCCTGGGATCATGACCTGAGCTGAAGGCAGAGGCTTTAACCCACTGAGCCACCCAGGTGCCCCCCCAGCTCTTCTTGGTGCTGATGAAGTCAGTGTCAGGAGCTTGAAGAGGGTGATGGAGCAGCTGCTCCCTCCTCTCCAAACGCGATATGTTCGTACACCTTGAGTGAGTGGAGTCTGTGTGTCACCAAACAGCAGATGGGAGATGTATTTACCTTTCATAGGAGAGGAATATGGGGACAGTGGTGTGTGCAGTTTTTTTTTTTTTAAATATTTTATTTATTTATTTGACAGACAGATCACAAGGAGGCAGAGAGGCAGACAGAGAGAGAGAGAGAGGAGGAAGCAGGCTCCCTGCTGAGCAGAGAGCCCGATGTGGGGCTCGATCTCAGGGCCCTGAGATCATGACCCGAGCCGAAGGCAGAGGCATTAACCCACTGAGCCACCCAGGCGCCCCTGTGCAGTTTTGAGATAAGACTCGGGAGTCCCTCTCGGAGGGCGGCTTTGCGTGCCAAGTTGGCAGGAGTCCCCACTCCTCGTACCTGTTGTATTTACTGCCATTTCCTAATTCTGGACATTTTATATACTGTTGGGCCGTAATCTCTGTAAGAAACCAAAAGGGCACCAAAGCAGGAGTAACATTAATTTTTACTAAACTTTCCGGAAGACTTAATAAGACAGATCAAGGTCTAACCCCACTGACTTCTCAATTAGGTAAGCTCTTTCTCCAAGATGGTGGTTGAGCTGCGGCGGCAGCCTGCGTTCCCAGCTCCCAGTTAAGAGTGGCCCTTCTTGCAGGGACTTGGGAGAACGGTGGGGAGGGGGCACGTATACAGGAGGGGATCCTTGGACTTTTCTCTCCTTCTGTTCTTCTGCACTTTACCTATCTGGTCAGACTTACTATGGGATAATACTGAGGTTTATGAAAAGGGTACCTCAGGGAAGTCCGTCTGCACGGAAGAGCGTTGCAGAAGGGGACACTGGCTAAGAACCACTGGTAGGCGGTCAGCAGGGAAGATGGTGGCAGGAGCAAGCAAAAGTGTGCGGGGCTTGCAGAGGTCAGGCCCTGGAGGCCAGGCAAAGCCTCCCTGTGATGATGTACCCCGGGCAGAGGAAGTATTAAGCCAAAAATTTTGCTGTTAATTCTTTTGACCAGTGCCCACAGTTGATTATGAACTTTTGGTAAACTGTTAAAGACCAACATTTTTTTTAAACAGTCCCACCCCACCCTAGCTGGGATTAAATGTCTACCATGACATAAAATTTACCATTTTAACCATTTTTTCCCATTTTATTACATTTTAATCATATGTAACGCATAAAATGCCTGTTTGCGTGTGGGGACGTACAGACTCTACAATATACAGAAAACGTATTTTAAAATTTCCCACCACACATTTCAGATTCAAACCTAAGACCAAAAAAGGTCTACAATATCATGTCAAGTTGAAACACATTTATGTTTACAAATACACGTGGATCCTTTTTTTAAGATTAGAAAAGTAAACACCAAAGTAGTAAAGTGATTATTTTAGGATGTTGTTAATTATTTTAAATCCATTTTAACCATTTTTAACTGCACAGTGTTTGGCATTAAGTACATTCACATTGGTGTGCTGTACTTAGACTTATTTTTTTAAAAGTAGAATCAATTATGATTTTATATTGCCAAAATGTTCAAAGGCCGTTAAGTTTTGTAAAAGTCCTCACCTAATGCTTGAATCCTTTCAAGTCCCTTAACATCACGTAGATACTCAGCCTGCCCTGAAACACATCAAGGACAGGCAGTCCACTGTGTAACAGGTGTGTTTCTCCTGATGCTGGAAGATGCTCTCTCCCTACAACCTATTTTTTTATCTGTGTTAAATGGACCCATTTCCCTTAATTGTTGCTCACCTACCCTGATAGAACAAGAAGGAATTTACTATCCCTTTTACTTTGGGGAGTTTTTATTTATCTTCAGATTCTCCCCCGCACGTCGTCTGTAGCCAGCAGAGTCAGATGGCACCAGTCTTAGAGAACCCCTCCTCTGGCATATTCCCTAAATGTCTCTCTTCTGGCAGCATGCCCATCAGCAAGAAGCGCATACAGCGAGCTTGCTACAATACTCGTTTACAGACAGGTAGAAATATACCATTTATATAGCTTTTCCACTGTTTAGATGAATGTTTTTCTGAGTACCAAGTTTTAAGTTCTGGAAATTAAGGGTACTTTGGGAATACTGAGGCTGATTTCTGTTATCACTTACAAGTCTGTAGTCAGCTGGGGTCTCCTCTGTGTTTCCTGTACTGCAGGGCACATACCTCCCGTTTCTTCGTAACTGGTGAGCAGAGCTGGCAGACATTACTTTGGTACTTCTGATGCTTTAGTGCTGCGTTTTCCAGTTGTATCAGAGGATGAGAGTACTGTTAGATGGCAGGAGGTATGCCATGAAAAAGAGCTGTGTGCTTAAGTAAGTGTGGGGAAATGTTAGCAGCAGAGTCCGGACACACTGCATAAGATGCCAGGGCCTTGGGCGCCTGGGTGGCTCAGTTGGTTAAGCAGCTGCCTTCGGCTCAGGTCATGCTCTCGGAGTTCCGGGATCAAGTCCCGCATCGGGCTCCCAGCTCCATGGGGAGTCCTCTTCTCCCTTTGACCTTCTCAGCTCTCATGCTCTCGCTCTCAAATAAATAAATAAAATCTTTAATTAAAAAAAAAAAAAAGGCCTTGACTGCATTTAAGGAAATCTGTTTAAGATAGAGGGTATGTTGGGGCACCTGGGTGGCTCAGTCTCTGAAGCATCTTAATCTTGATTTTATCTCAGGTCATGAGATCAAGCCCTGCATTGGGCTCTGTGCTGAGCATAGAGCCTGCTCGGGATTCTTACTCTCTCAAAATAAATAAAATTTAAAATGTAAAATGAGGGTACATTGGGTTAAGACAAACTTGCTTGACCACACAACGCTTCTGGGGCTGACGCTGCCTGGTTTCAGACAGTTATGCCAACAGACAGCCTGTTTGAATATTTAGTGAATGATTATATGTTCCAGTTAGTTTAGTTTAAGTATTTGAATAACATATCACATCCTTGCTCTGTTCTGCTGGGGTCTCTTTTGTAAGTAGAATCTAGTAACCTGGGTCTATTTCTAAGAAATTAGAGCCATGTTTTTTGTTTTTGTTTTAAGTGTTAACCTTTTCCTAAAGATACTGCTAGCTCTTAACACCTTATGAGAGTTAAGTTTTGTACATGTCCCCACAGGTGATCTGTTTCCTCAGCCTATTAAATTTCCCGTGAACGGACTCTCAGATGTGAAAAATACCTCAGGAGATCGTGAGAACTTCCCATCAAGTTCTAAAAAGTCTGAGGAGTGGCCTGACTGGAGCGAGCCCGAGGAGCCTGAAAACAAAGCTGTCAGCATCCGGGTTTGTCCTACAGAATCCTACGATGCCTCCACATCCCCACTCGCTGACGTGGCGGAGGCGGCGTGGGACGACCTGGAGCCCGGCAGCGTGGATGCTGAGCCAAGCGCGGGAGGTGGAGGCCCAGCCGTGCCCCCAGGTGCCTCTAGGGAACAGGAGGCTCTTCCTACTTTGCTTTCACTCACTGAAGAGTCCGAGCCTTGGAAACCGAGTCTACCCCAAAAGACCAGTCTTGCACAAAGCGGAGATGACCCAGACCAAACCAAGCCACCAAAAGTGTCGTCACAAGAAAGGCGCTTCACGGCTTCATCAGAACTTGGTTTAGGAGAGGAGTTCACCATTCAGGTAAAAAAGAAGCCAGTTCCAGATCCAGAGTTGGACTGGTTTGCCGATATGATTCCAGAAATTAAGCCTTCAGCTACTCTTCTTATTTTGCCTGAACTGAGGACAGAAATGGTGGTTTCTGACAAGGATGACGTCTCACCAGTGACGCAGTTTTCCTCAAAATTTGCTGCAGCAGAGATGCCTGAGGTGAGGCTTAGTAAGTCGTGCCGCTAGTTCCAGGGATGCCCTTGCGCGTACCAGCGGCCGGTCTCGGTACCAGACGCGCCCACGCACAGTCGCTCGCAATGAGGGACGCGGCCCTCAGTGACTGCAGTCGCTTCCTGTAAATGGTGTCTTTCCCTCCCCAGAAAGAACTGCAGTGCTTAGACTGGTTAGGGGGCCACTGGTTACTATTACAACCTTTTTATTTAAGAAGAGGTTAAATCGAGAATAGGGTGTCACCAGACTGTACTTATATGGTCCCTGGGAAGTTGGTTTCCAGTGCTCTGGTTTCCTAATCTGGAACCAAAGTAATCCTCCTCTTCAGCGTCCCGCTGAGGGAAGTTCCTTTGCCTAGTGCAGGAGGGTTAGGCCCCTTTACATTCAGAAACGACTGGTCTCAGCAGCCTGCCCTTGGTTTCCTTTATCTCGCTGCAGGGAGAGTCTGAAGGCTGGGGAGACGAAGGGGAGCTGAACTGGGAAGATAATAACTGGTGACAACGGGTGTAACTTTAGGGAAAAGGATTTCCTTAAAAAAAAAAAACAAAAAAATCAAACTAATACCTCAAAGCGGGCTCTGCAGACAAGAAAACCCAAAAGCCTCCGTTTTTGCCGACTGAAGCTCGAGCCCCCTGAGTGCTGGCTGGCGCCCCGCGGAGAGGCGCAGCGCTGGGTTCGTGGAGGAGGAGCCCGTGTGCGTCTGAGGCCAGTTTCTATGAAGAGCAGGTAGCTGCGGAAAGGCTGAAGTTACTGCTTTTTTCCAGGACGATTCCAAAAGAAAATAAACACAAAAATTCCAGCTGATTAGCTTAATTTTGTGCCATTTCTTTGTCAGAAGAGTAAGCTTTATTACGAAATACAACTTACTGAAAAAGTTTTAGCTGAAAAAGTTTTAGCTGTAAAGTATATAAATGATCTGAAATTACTGAGGTTTTCTTAGGCAGCTTATTTATTTGTCAACAGCTGCAGTGTCTGTGGCCCTGTGGGGACCCGGCGGTCCCCGATTGGGCCACACGGATTACATTGTACCAAAGTTCTTCCTGAGAAATCTCCCCCACCCACCTGTTCTCTAAATGTCCAATAAAGACTATTTTCACTAGATTCAGCTTTACAAAAGTTATTTTATGTGTGTCAGAAAACGCAGGCATAGCTACGTCAGTACATTCACCTACAGAGCACAGTGTAGGATGGTGAAAATCGTACCTAGCTCTGTCTGGTGACACGGTCCGGTCCATTCAAGAGCCAGCCTAGAGTACGCGTCGTCTCAGCTCATCAATCCTTTCCTGGAGCATCTCCATCTTCAGTGGAAGCCAGTCTGGAGCCGGAGCCTTCTGGAGTAAGGACTCTACTGCCTCCAAGGCCCCTGATGCTGCCTGCAGCGCTGACCTGTACTCTTCTTCCAAGGGGAACTCCCGACGGGCTCTCTTTGCATCAGGCTGGCAAATGAGAACGACACGGGGTAAGTAATGCCATGATACCCATTCCCAAGATGATCCAGAACTTTCTTTTGGGACTTCAAAAACATAAATTTTATTTTATCATTGGCTCACAAGGGTAGGAGGGAACCACCATCCCTGTATCACCTAGAAAAACACATGAAGGTGTTTCTGGTTAGTCACAGTAATTCAGGGTGCTACTACCATTAGGGCTCAAGGACACTAGGAATGCTGCCTTGGTTGGGTAATTTCCAGAGTGTTCTTTGGAAAGATCTCGTCCTGACAAAAAAAGCTCTAGGTATGGGTTTTCTAAATGGTTCCGGTTTACTTTTTAATGCTATGTGCTATGGTCTTTCAGATGCTTTTCAACCCAATTCAGGAAGTCGTCAGGCTTTCTAACATCACTGCACCTGCGTGGGGATCGGGACCAAAATGTCTTCTGTAATCACAGTCTAACGAAGGAAGGTCATAAATTCTTGAAGGCTTATTTAGAGCAAAGCTATGTAATTTTTAGGCCTGAAATCTATAAAGTTAAATAGGTCTTGAAAACAAGTTACTCACATAGATGTACTTTCTTTACATAAGAATTGTAACTACAACTCACGAGAACATTGTTCCTCTCTCAAATTGCTATTCTAAACACAGTCTGAGTGCCCAAAACAATATTTTGAATATCCTTAGTCGTATCAGATTTCTGCCGTTTAACAGGCAGACGTGCTTTCTAGATACTGCCAGAAGTTATTTAGGCCGATCTGATGAATGAAGCAAGGGATCAACCGAAACATTTTGGAAGGTGAGTTCATTGGTTCTCTGCAGTGTTTCCGAAACTACATTTGTATCTTCACTGATCCAGATACGTAACTTTCCCGAAGGTTGCTATAAACAGTTGAAAGTCATACTGAAAGAGAAAATCTGTGGTATTTTTGTAGTCCCACCTCTCTTCCTGAAAGGTTATCAACCATAGAACAAACAGAATTTTTTAAAGAGCAGCTACTGTAAAACAGGAGACTTTTACCTGTGTAGATCGATTTGATTATATTGTGACAGTCAATATGAGGCCAGAAGCCATACTAGTTTTTTTTTTACTTTTACCAGTAAGAAGGGGAGAATTTCTCCTATCTGAAATGCAGTCCATACCTGTAGAGACGACCACTTTGCTGCTTCTACAGCAACTGTAGCAAAGTGTTCCCGGAAAATGCCTTTTTCCTGTTTCACACGTTCCACTCTGGCAACTGCAGCTTCGTCTACAAGCCCGGTCTGCCGCGGATCACGACAAACCAAGTAAACAAGTAAAGACCAAGCAGATGTGATATTCAGAGAATGAGAAGGCTGGGGGCTCCTGGGGGCTCCTGGGTGGCTCAGTAAGCATCCGACTCTTGATTTCGGCTCAGATCAGATCTCAAGATCATGAGGTGGAGCCCCGCTTCGGGCTCTGTGCCAGGCACATGTACTCCGCTTAAGATTCTCTCTCCCCCTACCCATCCTGCCCCCAACTAAAAAAAAAAAAAAAAAAAGGTGCATGCATGTGTGTTGTGTTTGTGTTTAGGCTCCCGGTGTTAAACTATTCTGGCTTATTGGCCTGTGAGCTCGGCAAATTTTGGAAGCTGGACTCATCTGTAAATGCATTATCGTCGTGGAATCTGGATAAAATTACAGTGTTCTCCTTCCCTACAGAAAAGTTCCAAACCTGGAAAAATGACAGTCTACTATGTGTAGGGTAAGAAACACAAAAACGTGCAACCACATACTTGATCGGGTATGTGGTGGCGGGTAATACACATGTGTGTACACACAGCCCAGTTTAATAACGGGCATGGGATTAAAAAAAAATTAGTTAAGCATAATTCACTTTTTCTCGGTCTTCTAAATGTGTGGCTTAACTGTTCTACTAGGGCTGCAATGAGCTCTTACCCTAAAACTAGCCCCAGATAAGCTGCATGGGGTACACAAACATGGGAGTCCAATGATGGAACAGTTTGGTTCTAACTATAAAAACAGCTTCAAAATGTCACTGTTTGGAAAACTAGGTCTTCGTCTCTGCCCATGCAGCAAAACCATGGCTAAAGTGTGTCTCAATTCGGGACACACACATGGGCCTCTCGGGCCTGCTGCCGCGCATGCAGTCTGACAGGAGCCATTTACAGTCCCCCACGCCCCGGTCCTCCCAGCGCGCGAACGAGCAGCACTGCCACAGCCCGCCCTGTGGGCCGAGGGGCTGCGGACGCTCCACTGCTGTGACTCGCCATAGGGGCCAGCTGTTTCATGTGCCACCTCCGTGCTGAGCACTATAAAAAATGTAAGCTAAGAGGATACTTAACTTAGTTACAATCCTACGATTTAAAAAAACAATGACAAAATCTGTGATGCTGCTATATTTTGATCTACAGAAATAAATACCTTCTCCAGAAAGGATACAACTTTGTTCCTTGTGTCTTCAGAACGGAGACACTGTGGAACTATCTCTTCATGATTTGTTCCCTATTAAAAGATAAATGAGACCAATTTTAATGTATCTCAGCAGCTTGCAAAGACAACTCCGTACGTTGTAAGAGCTACCTTAATCAGAAAGGCAGCCAAAAAGAAAACAGTGCCAGAGGATACTCAAAAGACCACCAGCTCCTGGTTCCTTCAGGGAGCCTCGGGACCAGGCCGCGCTCTGCACGAGCACAGAGCTGGAGGCGTGTCACTTCTGCCCCGTCATCCTGATGTCCTGGGCCCTTGAGGGCCAAAGGCGGGATGGCATAGCTCCAGGCAAGAGAAAAGGAGCATCCCACAGAGGCTCGCCTTCTCCGTGGCCCCCAGCTCACAGGTCCCTGTGTTTATCAACCTAACTCCTAAGTGACCGAGACAAAATGCATTATTCATTTCACACTCAAAAGTACGGTCTGGAAGACAGTGTCCAAGTTGACAGACCTGGTCTGAATGCCTGGTTCGGTTGTTCCTGCTCTCCCAGGACCTTAGGAAACTACCTTCATTTCTCTATGCTCCGTTGTTAGATGGTACAAAAGAGATCATTGGTATTATCTCCTCCAAGGGAAAATTTTCATAGGACCAAAAGTAGCTCAATCAATGTTTCTGGAATGTTTTAGAAAATCAAATAATACATTTTGGCGATCACTTTGATAGGCTGGTCTTATAATTACCTCTGCGAACTGAGTAAACGCCTCCAAGGAATGTTGTTCTACTATCCAATTCCTGTCAGCCAGCAGTAAGGCAAAAATAGAAGACAGGCTGGGCAGAAGTTTGTCCTAAAAGGAGAACCAAACCTTATTAACTAGAGGAAAACCTCAGTATCCTATTCTTAATGTCAAGTTTCCCTAATTCTGTCCCAGTGAGCACGTACTGAAACATGTTAGGGCATGTCACTCCTTTGCATAAATGCTTCCAAGCTTCTCACTCCATTCAGAGTAAAACTCAAAGTCCTTAAGATGGGCTGAAAGCCCCACTGTGTGAGCGTGGCCTCTGCCGGCGCCCCCAGCGGATCAGATGCGTCCTCCTCTCACTACTGCCCCTGCGTGCGGGATGCCTGCCCGGCCGGCTCCCTCAGCTTCAGGATACTCACGGGTCACCTTGGTGTGGACACTACTGCCTATATCCCGTTTCAAACTGTGCCCCCACAAACACACTCTCCCCCTGATTCTCTCCACAGCACTCGCACTAACTGCTACATCATGTCTTTATTCGTTGCCTTCTAGAGGCTGAGCGTGGGGCTTGATTAGTTTGGTTCATTAATGAATCCCCAGTGATTAAAACAGCACCTGACACATAGCAAAAACTCAGCAATTTTTTCTTGAATAAACAAATCTATCTTCAGGCTTTAAAAGCCTCTTACATGCTGATGAATCCATCAACTTTTCAGGCCTCAATTTCACTCTGGGAATATGTAATTTCTGCTCATAAACCATCTGTTCCACAGATGCTGGGCCCACCAGGGTCCACAGTTACGCATGAATGAAAGAATACTCCGGAATTTATTTAATGGTAAAAAAGAAGATAGCTCAAATGCAAGTATCTTTGGAAACTTTAGTCGAGTTGAAAAACTGTCAACCTCTCCATTTCTTATATGAAAACAAACAGGATGGTATCATTTGCCTATAAATAAATAAGAGCCCTTTAGAAACTAGCCAGTTGTTTTTCTTTCAAAGATCCATTGAGATAATATCCATCATATTTTTGCTCCAGTTATGTGAAAAGGTCCTCATCAGTGAGCTGTTGTTTTTTTTTTTTTTTAAAGGATGTATTTATTTATTTGAGAGGGACAGAGTCTTACGCAGACTCCTCGCTGAACACAGACCCGACGTGGGCTCGATCTCAAGACCCTGAAATCACGACTGGAGCTGAAACCAAGAGTCAGACACTTACACAGCTGCGCCATTCAGGCGCCCCTCAGGGAGCTTTTTATAGTCTCACCCATGGAGGTCAAAAAGAAAACAGTCAACGACCTAGAATTGCTGGATTCGACAGCACTGAGGAAGGCAAAACTCAGTTGAGGAGGAGGCTCTTTCACCGTGAGGTGGGTCTGAAAATTCAGAAGTGTATGCAGGCCTGTATGGAATTACAGATGCTCTGCAACACTTTCAGAAATATGGTCTTAAAAACAAACAGGCTCCCTTTCATGGATGTAAAACTACGAGAACAACTTTGATAAATTTCCTCATTATATACTCTTTCATAAGAGACAAACATGTCTTTCTTCCTCAGGGACTATGTGGTAAAGCCCAACTGGAAGGAGACTCTCCGACTACGGCCAACTCTCAATTATTTGTATGTCAAGATATGTTTTTCTAACAAAAACAGACAAACAAAAAAAACACTTAAAATGAGTTCTATTTGACAAAGTCACCATCTCTTCACAAAATACATTTTCCCCCGACTTTCACTGCCAACGATCCACAGAATTCCAAAAATTAAGTCAGAAAATTTTAGTAATTCTTACAAGGATCTTGTTAACACAGAACAAAAGAATTAAGAGTATTACCTGGAAAGCTTGAGGTATGAAAAACTTTCCTAGAGAAGATACAAAATCAAGCACTGCCAAACAAACATGGTCAGGAGGCTCTAATTTAAGCAGTGAAGTCTGCAAAGTTACTACCTAAAGTGGTAAAGATCAAAGAACAGTTATAAATGAAAGTAAATATTTTGTAGAGACATAAGAAGATTCTGATGGGCATGTGGGGGAGGGGAAACACAACAAAATCCAAAACAGTCGAACACTACGAAACCTAAACATATGTGGAGTTTGAATAAAATGATCAAGTGATGCACTTATCATAGTGTTCCTCCTACCAACTGCTGTAAAGAAAAAAAAAAAAGTGCTCCTGAGAAACTATATACCAGTGCTCTTCTTTCAAATCCTTAAAAATTGTTTTGTATTTTAAATTCTAGTGAGGGAGGTTCACTATTTAAAGCAGGGATTGGCAAACTTTCTATGAAGGGCCAGTCAGTCAATATTTTAGGTTTTATAGGTAATGTGTTCCTTGCTGCATACCGTTTTTTTATTTTTAAATTATTTCAGACCTTTGAAAATGTAAAAATCCTCCTTAGCTCTTGTCCTGTAAACAGGAGGGCAGAATCTAGCTAGGAAGCCAGAGTTCGCCAACCCCTGACTCAAAGGAACACAGAAAGTCGTCCATAAAAGAAGCAATGCCTAAGTGAACAATTTAGTTATGCTGAAATTTCAGTAATTCATGTTACACATACAGTAATTTAAAAATATACCTACCCAGTATTTGTAATGCTAAGTTCTTAATGTACACAACCACTAACAAAGCTACTAAAACCAACCATTAATAGTTTCACTTTCCAGCATATAGGTCCTATGACAGGGTGTTATTTCTTCCATCATCTTCCTAAATAGGAGTTAGTTTGACCTCATAACTTTGTTTCTACACGTGCCTGCGAACTCCGGCCGGCTCTTTATTTGGGGGATCAGTTCTGCCCAGTACAGACTAATTCCGGAGCCTCTAACTTCAGGAAAGTGCCTTTTCCTGTTGCCTTTTCCTCTATCAGCTTAGAACCTCCAAAAGCAGGTCATATCTAGGCATCATCAAAAGCGTCCCCTGACAGTGACCTCTGTTCTGCCTGCCCCAGCCATGCAAGCTGGGGGCCAGAGAGAAAACTCCGTAGTCCTCTTAACATCAAAATCATGTTATTTCTTCAAAGAAACAATGAGGATTACCCTTAAGTCCACATCGGTTATGTTCCATACTCCCACAGCTGCTGGAATGCCTTGAATGTGGGGTTCACACATGATCTATGACTCCTAACCTCAGGGATGTTCCGGAGCAGTTAAAAAAAAGTTCTGACTCTTCGGTATCAGGAGGTAAGGAAGAACAGATTTAGGCTGAATCAACAGCGCCATATACGAACCACACTCTACTGGAAGAGCGAAAGAGACGAGGACACCTCCCTAAGACGAACAGATCTGTGACACTGAAGTTCAGTTCAACAGGAAAGAAGTAACAAGCAAATTGAGGAAGAAATCACTAAAAAGGACTGTTTGTAGAAAGCTATTTTAAGTCCTGTTTTTCCAATAATTTCCTCAGCAAACAAAGTATCAACTAGCTTATTGTTCTTACCTGACTTATCAGATGAGGATCTAGAGTCTGAACGAAAAATCCCAATAGTGGAAGTAAAAGACTAAGCGTCTGCTGAACATGCGGCTGACCTGTTACCTTAAATAGGGAACACAAAATAGTTTGGTGAGAATTTTCAATTACATGAAAAGAGCAACCTTTTAGGGAGCATTTAATATATCCCAGGCAACCTGCTATGTGCTTTATACTACCTCACATACACCTTAGAACTTAATGAAGTAGAACTTTACTCACTTTACTAATAATTAAGAAAAAGGGGGAAAGAGGTTAAATAATTTGTTCAAGATCACAAGACAGGAAATTTAATGCAGGTGGAGACCTAGTTACTTCTGTTTGCCGCTGAGAAACTTGTGTATGCCTTAGTGTTCTTAAAATTCCATTTCTCTTCCCTATAACTATTGTTTCTATCGTAGTATTATAAGCTACATCACCGGCAGAGAATCCTCAGGGAGTACTCACTGAATGACTGGTGGGCACTGGGGAAAACTCCAGGCAGAATACTGCAGAAGGGAAACTGAATTCTACATAAACTTTAATGATAAAACATTATCCGCAAAACCATTTCTATGGTTTACCAAAAGTGTGAATGTTGCCTTCAGCTTCCAGTGGCTGGCACTACTTAGTCAAAGGAAACACATATCATATTTAGATTTTTAAACTAAATGTCATTTGTAAACTGCAGTAATCTGTGGGACACGCAGCATCCGAACTCTAACCCGGTTAACCCCCCGGCCTTCCGCCACGGCTAGGGAAGAGGAACATGAACCAGCCGGAGCCACTCCCTTGCCCCTGCCACCTTTAAGCCGAGTCCCTCCCCACTGCCCAAAGGATTATATGGAAGACCATGGAATCACAGAAACAGGCCACACTAGCCCAAAAGAGGAGAGAAACAATGGGAGAAGAAATTTGCTTTTTTAAGTAGGGTCCGAATGGTCATGAAAATAGCTGAACTGTCGCTGTTACTCTACTAGGTTCCGGTTTTACTCATGTAATTCTGTCACACTCAGAACTGGCTGGAGAGTACAAATAGGTATTTTAAGTTCTAATCACAAGTTCTGCCAAGCCCCTAAAGAAATTACATACATTTTACTCTACAGGGTATTTCGGGACTATGCTCTTTCTTCAGTGTTTTATTTGTTCTTCAGGGAAATAATCAGTTGCTTTCCTTACCAGGTTAGTGTTTAAAAAAGCCCAGAGCTGACTCCCAGTCTCCATAACCGCAGTTTGCTGTGGAATATCCAGAGCTTCACGGGCAGAATTACACGCAGCAAGCAACGCAGACAGCAGCGTGTTCTACAGGGGGAGAAACAGGGAGGAGTCCGAGGTCAGACCCCAGTCTAAAGGAGCTGAGGCCGCAGACGTTATGAGTTACTGTAACCTTCCTAAAGGCCCATGTCCACTTTATATTCTGAGACCCAAAGCCATCTTTTCAGCTACTTAATACAAAATTATTTTATTAGAGCTGGTTTTCCTCATACCCAGAAACATTTGCTTCATTTTCTAAGTATTTTTTCCTCTTAGGTTAAAATTTAGTATTAAAATGGAAACAGCATTGTATTTTAATAAATAGGCTCAATCAAACGGTCAGTAGCTCAAGCTAATTTAGAAAGTTCATCAACTAAAAATTCTATTGTTTTTCACATTATGCAGCTAGCAATCTTTTAACATGACTAGATTTTTATTGTTGCTCTTGTTTTATGTCTTTGAAATTCCTCAGCAACACTGCATTTAATAAGCAAATACAAGACTTGAGAAGTATACTTATCTAGATTTAAAACAAGACGACCTTTTCTAGATTCACTCCCCTTCATATATCAAATCTTTCTCTGACTGGCCAGGAGTGGGGGTGTTGGGGGACAGTGGGAGTAAAGTGAAGGCCATGTGGAAATGGAGTGATTAGTAACAACGCCTTTAATCCATTATACTTCAACAACACTTAAGTTTCAGTGGTTCCCGTACAGCTTTTTATTTAAGATTTAAAGTTGTAGTGAGGGCAAGGATATATTCAATTTTAGAAAATAGGTACATTACTTTCCCTAATACAAAAGATTTTTTATCTTCAACTACAAAAAATCAGTACACAGTAAATGCAAAACCTCAACAATTTAACCTACTTTTAACTAGCTGTGTAACAGTTTTCTCAAAATAAGTGCACATAAAAACTTGTATTCCCTTTGCGTATATGTTTTAAATTATCTTGATAATTATCATCAGATGCCATTATATAACAGTATCAGAACATTTACACTCAGTGTGGAGATAAAAGCCTTCAGAAAACCCTGACCGCCTAATTTAAAATTGCAAATAGGCCCCTAACCCCTTGAATGCCCTATCCCCATCCCTGTTTTTCTCCACTTACCGCAAGCTGATACAACATACTTATACACATATTTATTACTTATTTTACTGTCCACAGCTGAGTTACAGTGAGAGCTCATGAGAAAAAAAAACTTCGCTTTTGTTCCCTGATGCCTGGAACAGCACATGGCACGTAAGAGCACTCAAAATATGTTTGTTGGGTGAATGAATGAACAAAGGAGGAAATGAAACTAAACTGGAAAATTCAACCACATGTACTATAGTCAATTTTTTCAGTAAACTTTAAAAAAACATGTTCTTCTTTACTTCTCACAGATGAATTTCTTTTCTATTTCATTATTTTAAGAGGGAGTATTCTAAATGAAAAGTTAAATAAAGGCTCAGAACAGATGTGTATAAAATGGGGATTGTGTTTTATCAAATAGAAGAATCATGTCTGGGGCGCCTGGGTGGTTGTCGGGTAAGCATCTACCTTCAGCTCAGGTCGTGATCCCAGGGTGCTGGGACTGAGCCCCACATAGGGCCCCTTGCTCAGTGGGAAGCCTGCTTCTCCCCGGACTGCCATTTCCCCGCTTGTGCTTACTCTCTCCTTCTCTGTGTCAGGTAAATAAAATCTTGGGGAAAAAAAGTCTGCTTAATCTAATGATGTGTCAGCAGAAATACTACAAATATTTTATAACAGGTTTCATCTTGGTCCAGTGTGTCTTCAACTACAGTCTCCCTGCCCCCCCAATATAATTTACATCAGTCAAGATAACAGTAAGTTTCTCATAGACCCCTTTAAAACAGAAATCTGAAAATCCTGCTAGTTTCTAACCTGAGGGCAGAGACCGTATCTTATTAATAGCCCATCGCCAGTACCTTGTACTAGTACAAGTACTAGTACTGGTACCTTGAGCCGTGCTCAGTAAATAGCTGCTAAATGAATCAAATCCATTAAAATTCTTGTTTTACCAAAGATTCAAGTTCTCCCCAAGTCCGGCTACTGCTGAGCCATTCCTGACACCGTGCAGTCCCAACTCTGGTGACGTCATGTACCACTTGCTTCCGCAGCGCAGCGGGTAACGCCTGGAGGGAAATACACCGCCAGAGAGGCAGGTTTTCTGCTGCTTTGGGGGAGAACTTCTGGACAAACTCCACCTGAAACAAATTGAAGTGTAACGTGAGACAACCTGACGATCGAATGCACAAAAGCTAAATATTCGCTCCGTGTTTTATGTTTTTAAAAGTCTTTAACTGAGTAATAATATCACAAGTACCAGACCACGGCAAGCAGAGGAACACACACCATCATTTTTGCTGTCGTCGCATTTGTTTGCAAAGTGAAAAACACAGTTTAAATGGAACGTGATACAAAGAAACTGAGAAATGTTAAAAATAATGCATTTCATTATTAGTCAACCAGCTATTTTTATCCTATTATCTTCCTAAGAACTTTTGTGCTTGTGACCTTGTTCAGCTGAGTCCAAAGTAATATTCCAAAATATGCCAAAAGACTAATCTGGTAACCCTGGTGGCTGTTATCTCAGCTGACTAGAACACAGGACCTTAAGAAAGAAGCAAAGGTCATAGGTTTGATTTTCCACTGGGCTAGCTGGCTCTGCTCTCAGACAACACACAAAATTGGTTTCACAAATCAGCCCGGGGCAGTGTGGCTGGCAAATCTATTCTACCGCTGAAATAATTCAAAGCCTTTGCCAAGTTAACAGAAAAACAGCACTGTTTTGTTAAAATGAGGCATCAGCAGACAAACTAAAAACAGAACACAAAAGTTTAAAAGAAAAACACCAAAAACAGTTTAAATGTTAGTTTCCAGTAGAAAAACAGCAAAAATACTATTGTACTTAATTTCTGAATTAACTATAATCTAGGAAGTATATTAATGTAATTTTTAAGTAGAAGAATTTATAGTATCCCAAATCTGCTTGATAAATGACAAATTCCTATGTTAAGAAAAACCCACTGTATTAAATTTGACAATGAAATCTTCCTATGTTTTATATACTATATTTATATTTGAATTTTGTTAGCCAAAAATATTTAGCGATCAAAACCAAGGGGAAATTGTGTGGCTATCCACTGGAATAGCTCTTAGAGCCAGAAAAATGGACCCTAGAGGAGCTACGTGTCTATAATAACACGCTGCTTTATTCGTGAAACGAAACTGCTTCATCAAAGCCAAGAGAATTGCGCCAACTGATAAACATCAGTTGAACATGACCTTTCTTTATAATAAAATCCAACGAAAGTGAATGAACTAGTTCCTTCCCCAAAACAGAAATGATAAATAATGGTGCCCTGGACAACAGAGGAGGGTAGGCTCTGACAAACTTCGTTATGTACAAAGAGTGATCCATTTACTATTCTGAGTTTGAAAACCCTGGTCTCAACACAATTTTCAGTATTTAAAGCCACCAGTGTCAACAGAGGTCCATAGCGAGTGAAGTCTAAGTGAGTAATCCGCAGAGAATCAGAACTTCTCTCCTTTAAAGTGAGAAGAGAGAAAGAATACAAGAGTGGGCTTAAAATGCAAATAATTACCGTACTTTTTACTTTCCATAAAAACAGTAGCACAACTAATAGTGTACTTAAACCAGGTATATTAAATCCTTTCCTCTTAGGTAACGCTGTACTTTTGCTTGTTTCTATAAACAGAAATACTACCAATAGTTACACACTAAAGAAATAATAGGATATCAGTAACTTCTCTCCATATAGAAAAAGAAACACATTCTAATCTCCCTATTTATACTAGCATTTCCCCCAAATTATTACCACACTTTATTGTAGAGTAAAACATCACTGTGCTGGGATTCACTGTTTTCATATATGTAAACGCTGCATCACTAATATAAAAATCTGGGGTTTTATTTCACTTTTTAAAAAGATACCATCTTGTGTGCAAAGGAATAATTATTTCTAGCTTCATTACTTGCCTCTCCTTTGCTGCAGGCCCTGCTCTCTCCCCGCACTCCTGCCCCAGCCGCCTCTCCACCTTCCCCAACCTAGAGCCTGCATCGAAAATGCCTCCATCTCCAACAGCTTTCCCGGGTCCTACCTAATTCCCATCCTGCAGCTCTCCAGAAATGATCTTCTAAGCTATGAACACCCAACACAACCTATCTGTGCCCGTCTGGGTGCTCATTACGTACCACCGTCCACTACGAGCACATTCATAAATTTATAACTTCTACTAGAATGTATGTTTTTTCTGGGATCATGATCTACTACAGTGGTTTCCAAGTTTTTTATTTTAAACACTAATCGCTATTAAAAATGAACGAGCAAGCTTTATGCATGTAAAGAAAGCAAGCAGATTTCATACAGTTCAAAGGAGTAAGGAGGCAGAGCCAACAACCCACACACAGAGGAGGCCCCAAAGCAATGGCAGGAAAAGGACCTGAAGGCGACACTGGAGCAGTGGGAAGTGCAGCTTCCGGAGTGAGCGAGGTCTGGCTTGGATCCCACCTCACCCATCATCACGGGGAGTTTGCAGACATTCTTTTACTGCCCTAAGCTGCTGTTTCTTCATCTGTAGATGAACATCATCCACATACCCCATAGGCTGACACAGGAAGTCCAAGAACTGAAGTGTCTAGAACACAGCCCAGTTCTTACTGTTGTCCATTCCCCTCCCTTCAGGAAGAAGGGGAAAGAGCAGAGCCCAGCAGAAGAACAAACGCTTATGCGGTGCTCCCTTCAAGCAGCTTACGTTCCAGGCCTCCCCACATCTCAGGTTAGTCTCTCAGGTTTAGGATAAACCAACACCCAAGGACTCTCAGACAAGAATTCAAATTTAGGTATGTCCGTTTAAATTTTAACACTGTAATTTGACCAGGAAATTAGTATTTGATAACTGAAGAAAAAAATTAAATGTAACCCCTCAAATATCTACAACACATATACCTGATAGCCTCAACTACTTGGAAAAACTTAGAACTGAGGAGTATCTAAGAGATCTCTAAAATAAACTGGAGTTTGTTTATATCAAAGTTCTTAGATCTCACTGAGAGGTCATTCATTCTGAGTTGTATTATTCTAAACGTTAAAATTTCACAACAACCCTGGGAAAAGAATAATTTTATTCTCATTTAACAAATAAGAAAACAGAAGTAATCCCTCTGTGAGGACAACATACCAGGAACCAGGCACAAGAGTTTGAGAAGAGAATAAAAGGTATTAAAATTCGAAGGGATATGCAACAGACAACTCTTTCGGAGTTTGGGAGGGGAGCACATTAACCCTTACATATTTTCTAGAGGGCTAGTATGTGGGTCTAGTGTGCTTTCAGCCTCGGAACAACCTGCAAGGAAGACGGCTCGGAGGCTGGCATGGCTTCTCTGGTGCCCGACCAACCTCTCTCGGGCAGAAAGGCTGACACGGACCTGAGGCAAATTCTCTATTGACAAGTAACTCCCGGGGCACCTGGGTGACTCAGTTCCTACACCGACTCTTGATTTCAGCTCAGGACAGATCTCAGGGTTGCGAAATTAAGCCCCATATCGGGCTCTGTGCTGGGCGTGGCGCCTGCTTGAGATTCTTTCTCACCCTCTGCCCTTCCTCCCCTCTGCACACTTGTTCTCAAATAAATAAATAAATAAAAATAAAAATAACAGCAAGCACTCCCAATATTTACTGAGCACCCTTCTAAGCATGGCACTATGCTACATATTTTGTATATATGACCTCCAAGTCCTAACAAAAGTTTTCAAATAGTTAACACCTATCACTCTGTAGACAGGGAACCAAGTTCAGAAACTTCCCTGAGGTCACGGTAAGACCGGATTCAAACCAGAAGATTCAAACCCCCTTCACTAACCTAGTGGTTCCCAAGCTTGTGTCTGTGGGAATCATACAGGAATTTAACGACAATCATGCCACGACTGACGGCCTGCATCATCCAGCTTTAGCAAGAATCCTGCTGAGTCAACCTGGAAAGCACTCCCAGCCTCGGTGTGTGTCCAGCAAGAATCTTACCTGCCAGTTTAGCAAGAACTACCGCCGTAGCCCTGACATTTTTCCTCTTAGTAATTTGCACCCATCGACTTACACGTTGGTCCTTCATTATAGTCCCTAATAGGCTATGTTATATTCAGGCTTGAGCCCAGTTTTACACTGAGGCCTCTTTCCCCTACCTCAAGAATCCCAGGATAAAACTCACTTTTATCACTGTACGGCTCTGGTTTTTCTTTAACAACATCAAAATCTAAACACATCTAAAAGCAATAAGCAAAGTAATCAATAGGTCAAAAAATGATGCTCAGATCATATCAACATTTAAATGTGGAATAAATGGGGCAGTGGGAAGCCTTCAAAGAGTCTGAATCCTTTTCTCAGCAGATGCTCAAGGACAGTGACTAAGATGATGTCCTTGCCTGTTGGGGTGGGGCCATGAAGAAGAAGAGTCGCCTCAAAAGTATGGACAGGTTGGTGAGCTGGTAGCATTCTCCAGGGCAAGATTTTATCTGGGAAAAGACAGAAGAGGAGAGACTGAATTAAAATCGTGGCTTTTACAAGCTTTTATATGCTAAAATAAATAGCAGTTAATAAACAGTTTCTGAGAGAGAAGATTATAAGTTATTTAGATTTTTAATTTAGAGCTTTTCTTTGTTTTTCTTCCATTAACCTAGATTACTTTTATAATGAGAAAGCAATTTGACATTGTATTTATAAACAACCCTCAGGAATTTCTATTTCGGATTACCATTTGGATGATAACTTGATATGTTAATCTTCTTACTCAAAGACAACTCATGGAATTTTTTTTAAGATCTAAGCACAGTAGTGCAGAAGTGAATATAACTCTAGATATTAGCTCCATTAAAAGATTTTATAAGCTCAATTTTCTAGAGATCAATTCCTATCATAATACACTAGGAGAGCTTTTACTTAATTAAACAAATGTTTTTTATTTGAAGAAGATAATCTAACATAAAAATTACCTGGACCGGTCTTGTACAAGACATGTTAAGGGCTTAGAAGTGGGTACATGCTCCAGACGATTAGCCATGGAGACATACATTCCAGCTGTGAGGTTATTACACACTTCCCTGGATTTAGTCTACAACATCTTTAAACAATAAACTAAGAAATGTATGACATAATAGCTACTAAGAAATGAAGGACAAATGGACCCAGATGAGATCTTTATAAAAGGCCAGGGACAAAAAAAACAAAAACATGTCCATATCATATGGAATATATCAAGCATCTCAGAATTAAAAAGCAAAGGTCAACATTGAAAAAATTAAAATAAATCATCACTAAATCATTTTCTCTCTGTAGCTATTTACAAAGCATGACTTCTTTCCCCAAAGGCATCAATCACTGTCACATTTAGTCCCTCTCAAATCATCCTGAGATAACAAAACCAAGAGGCAGCTTATCTAAGTCACTTTAAGGAAAAAACAAAAACAAAAACAAAAAACAAACCTCTCATTAATCCACATTACAACTAACTCTTTTCTTATTTTCTACTTTGTGTTCAATTTTAAATTTACTCTTCATTAACCTAGTCTTTCTTTTCCAAAACAGTTAATAGAACTCTGTAAGATTTTGACAGTATGAAACAATTGCCCTAGTTTGACAGTTTTTGGCACATCTTTCTCAATAGCATCAGCATTAAGGGACAGGAAAGAAACTGTCAAAAAAATTTATCTATCATACTATCTGTCCTTTTGATATTCATATTCTTCAAGATTATCATATCCCTAAATGAACTGCCTGTAAAGTGAGTATTTTTTTTTTAAAGATTTTATTTATTTATTTGACAGACAGAGATCACAAGTAGGCAGAGAGGCAGGCAGAAAGAGAGGGAAGTAGCCTCCCCGCTGAGCAGAGAGCCCGATGTGGGGCTCGATCCCAGGACCCTGAGATCATGACCTGAGCCGAAGGCAGTGGTTTAACCCACTGAGCCACCCAGGCTCCCTAAAGTGAGTATTTTAGACCTTGTAATTCTACTCACCAGCTGAGCCACTATGGTGACATGGTGTGCACAGAGTTCAGCAGTCCCGTATCTGTGATACAAGAGAAGATTATCTTTCCAAAGTAATTTTTACAAGTATTGAGAAAACCAAGGTGATGAACTTCCAAAAAGCAATAAATATTCTAAGCTGCAATTTCTCCACGGCCAGGAACACCACAATATACAAAACCACCTGAGCAACAGTTACTCACTGACTTCAACCACAGAAGGAAAGAGGGAGCCTGGTTCCTGATTTAATGCTATGATACGAAATCAAACCATTTTGAGGAGCTACTAAGGGATTATCGAGACAAAATTTTTCTATAAACTTACAAGTATAAAACATCATTTACTGTCAATTACTACTATAAATCAATCCAAAAACCAAAAAAGCACACTGTACCGGGAAAGGAAGCACCATGCATCCATAGCTAACAGAGACGTGATCATATTAGCACTGAGCACAGCATTCAACAGAGCAACATCCTAATGAAAAACAGAAAGTTCATGATACATTACTATTCACATTACATTTCTCAGAACAATCAAACACCATCACAATCCAAGTAACAACAGAACCTCGATGAGAAGGCTCAACTTTCTAGTATCTGAAAGAGACTGTAACACCATTCCTTCCACATTTAATGAGCACCTGCTCTATATTAAGCATTGGGCTATGGAGAGTCAAAAGTGATTTTAAATGTGGTAACTCAGTCATTAGGATCCACAAAAATCCTAGTGCTAGATCTTAACCACTGTAAAATATCTCAAATGATATAGATCCTTATGTAAATTTTAAGAATTCTTTTCCTACAATTTTATCAACATATTTTCTACTTTAATTCCATTAAAGAAAATCAACATTATGCCCAAGATCTATAGGAGACTTGGTGCTACAGTCTACTCTCTACTTCTGATTCTCTTTATGAAACTGAATCAGGTAAAATCCTAACACTTTTCCTCTTTTCACTCTATCTTTCCGTATCTTGCCACCCAAATGCTTTCTCAAATGTTTTAGCTAGCCATTATATCGGAGGACTCTAGGATTACCATTTCCTAAGGCATAACTGAATTAAAGGGTAAAAGGTAGAAACCGAGAGAACAACATTCAAAAAGAATACACATTAACTATTCCTTTCTTCTGTACAGAAACCAAAAATTTCAACGAAAAGAAAGCAGAGGAGTAATAACCTCAGCATGGCCCAGCAGGTGACAAACTCACCAGTTCAGGGAACAAGGAGGGATGAAAGGAAGTGATAAATGCACAGAGATGAACACAAACGTGCTGATACAGGGTGACGGCAACTTCCACTTGCCCTTTACTCTTTACTCCTCGCAGATAAACAGGCAGAGAGAGTTCACCGGCACATTGCTCAAAACTGCAGAAAACAGCTTTGAACAGAGATATCCTGCAGGGAAATGGAGAACACTGAACCCAACACTCTTCACATTTAACATTTAGCAGGTACAATAATAATATGGCATATGGAGAGTTATTTTCCCAAAGCAAAATGTCTCAAGAGGTATGTATCAATGACAGTTTCAAATATGTGTGAACATGTAACCATAAAAATAAAATACAGTCACTGTTAGAGAAATTCCTTAAAGGAGAAGAATTTTTTTCCTGTATTTTTGCTTTTTACCATTTACCAAATGTTTATCATAGTACTGAACTACACAAAGACAAAATTCATCAAGGAACCTGAAATTTAAATATATATTAGCTATTATATAGAAAATAGGTGTAAGACAGAGGGGCCATTTTAAGATTAAAATAGTTTTAAGAAATCTTCATAGAGGATTTAAACAACAAATTAGAAATAGGCACAAATAAAGAGGCGAAGATGACGAAGCACGAGGAGAGACAGGTGTGAACAGCAGTGTGCCCAGAGCACGGCGCGTGCAGAGAACGAGTGTACCAGTGACAGCACGCGGAGCGACACTGGACTGCAGCGGCAGAGGGACAGATGTGGAGGCAGAGCTGGACCGGCCGGCATCGGGCTTGCGTGTCTGTGCAGGGAGGGGCGGGAGCTCACAGCCGGGCTCCACGAGGTGACTTGCTACCTCACACAGAAGGTGCACAAGGAAAGGGTGAATGCTAGGGCCCAGCAATCATGCGTGCTGTGAGTTGCAATGGCCTGGCAGCAGCGAGGAAGATGAATACGAGGAGTGATATTTCCCGGGACAGAACTGGCGGAATCCAGCATTCTGTGTATCAGAGCTCATCTTGGAATGTTAGCAAATACACCTACCATATTACCAACATTTATAACACTAAGTCTACACAAAAGCTTCTAAAACACTAAACAAAATTGATATATTTTTAGCATCTGTTTTAGATTTATGTTTATTTATATTTATAAAGTAGCAATATACGAGGCCTACACAGGAATTACTAACTAGAATTATCTGATGTAACCAAAAACTTCAATGTCAAGATCAGTCCAAATGACAGGGCATCCTAACCCATCTGTCAGGTGACCGGACGGGAACACCGCCGCGTCTGCTACCTGGCCGCAGCTTCCGGGAGCTGGCTCTCTGTGCACCACAGCGCCTGCACATGGTCGGGCTGAGACGGCAGCTTATCCATGATGACAACCAGCAGAAGACACTGTGGGAGCTGTAGGTCACAAGGCAGCTCTTGCAGGTAACAAAAACATATTCAGTAAGTCACAACAAATTGGTAAAAATACACTCTCCATATTTTCAACAGAAATCTGACTGTGATGTGTAAAGAAGTCAGAGGCGTAACTGCTTTTTGCAATTTTTTTCATTTAAAGAAAAGCAGAAGAAATTTTAAAAAGAATGATTATGTTAGGGAAATAACGTTGTTTCTAACAAGTCGTATTTATTAGATGATTTAAAATTAAAACTGTTTTGAAGCTTACCTAATTTACTGTCTAAAACCACATGCGTGAAAGGTTGGAATGTGAGAAGCTGACTGACGAGCGGGTCCAATGTAGCTAGGAAAGCGCCTGCTATTTCCTCCTGTTGCACTTCAGAGATCCTGGCAGCGTATAGGCTTGGAGGGAATTTGCTGGAAAGGGGAGGGAAAAATACATCCATTTACAGCTATCTCCTAATTTAGGTAGACATAAGTCTAAACTGATCTTCTTCCAGCAGTGAAAATATAAAGAATACACACAGCATGTATTTTATAAAACAAAATTCAAAGCACTAAATTGATACCACAATTATATAAAGACCCCGAAACTAAATACATGACTATAATTCCACAAAATTAAAAGTTTATAATTTTAGACAAATCTTTGGTATTGTTTTGATGCATTTTAACACCATTTTGACAGTAGTGTCCTTACAAAAGGACCGTGAAGGGGCGCCTGGGTGGTTCAGTTGGGTAAGTGTCTGACTCTTGATTTGGGCTGAGGTCATGATCTCATGGTCCTACAATCAAGCCCTGTGTTGGGCTCCACACTCAGCAGAGGGTCTGCCAGAGATTTTTCTCTCTCTCCCTCTCCCTCTGCCCCTCTACCTGCTTTCTCTCGCTCTACAATAAAAATGAATACATCTTAAAAAAAAAAAAAAAAGACCATGTAAATATGACTATCAAATAACCAATAAAAATACTATATATAGAAAGATATTTCTGATAAATTCTGGCTCAGTCGCTTCTGTTAAAAGTTGTTTTAAAATAAAGCAGGATGCTGAATTTGCTATGAATTAATGCTCAGAAACAAGGGCTTTGCAAGAATTAAACTGTATACTAGTCCTGGAAGAAGATGCAAAGACTTTTTCATGAAAGACTGTCTCAGTTAGTAGACTTGAAACGAAACTTTAGTCAAACCTATGTGAAGTAAAATAAAAACTTGTATTTTGGTGTATTTGTTACTTTTTGCCATTTTATTTTGAGAATTTTTAACTTGAGGATACCTGAGAAATTCCTGTCTACGTGCCATGCTCTGTTCCAGGAGCAGGTAACAAAGTAGTACAGAGAATGCACAAGGTCACTGCCTTTATGAAGTTCACATGCTAACGAAGGGGGGCAGTTAGCAAATAAATAAGCAAGTAAGTCCATAATATAACAGATGTTAGTAAGTGCCATGGAGAAAAAAATAAAAGAAGGTTAAGGTGGACAAAAAAATCCTACTGAATTTTGTTTGAATACTAGATCATTGGTGGGTTTGTACAGAGAAGTTCCATGATCTCATTGATGTCATATCACTCACTTTGGGTACCATATGGCCAAGAGAATAGAGGAAGGCAAGGGGGGAGGCAGAGAGTGGGCAGGATCTCTGTGGAAACTCAGGCAAGAACCCAGTAGTGGACAGCATCGGATGCGAGTTCTGGTGGTGAGAAGTGGCCGCGCCTGGGTACGCATACACAGCAAACACACAGTTCAAGTGTGTGATACTGACAACAGGCTAATGGATGACATGTGGATATGAGAACAAGGAAAAATGTCAGATATGACAGCAAGGTTTTTTAGGCCTGATCAATTTGAAGAATAGAGCTGCCATTTATTTACTGGGGGGGGGGGGGGGGGGGGGGGAGACAACGAAAGGGAGAGAGAATCTCAAGCAGACTCCCCGCTGAGCACAGAGCCTAATATGGGGCTCAGTCTCGCAATCCTGAGATCATGACCTGAGCCAAAACCAAGAGTCAGATGCTTTACCAACTGCGCTACCCAGGCCGCCTCAGAGTTGCCATTCAAACTGAGATGAGGATGCTACCAGGGAAGCAGGTTCTGTGCGCGGGTAGAGATGGAATGGCTGGGAATCAAGAGTTCAGTCTGGGTGAATGTGAGTTCAGATACCCTGACTGGCAGAGTTAGACATTAAAAGGGGAGATGAATTTAACACTGTGAGACGAAATGACCAGAAAGAGATCAATGAGGCCTGAGAACTAGTCACTGAGGCACACCCAACTTCAGTGAGGGAGACAAGGAACCTGCTAAGGAGAAGCAGCCAATGAGTTCAGAAGAAGATAAGACGGAGCGGTATCCTAGAAGCCAATGGAAGAAAGAGTCCGAGAGGAAGGGTCAAGCGTTGCTGACAGGTTACATAACACGAGGCTGAAAACTGACCACGGGATGCAGCAGTGTGGATGTCACTGATGAACTTGACAAGAGGGGTTTTGGTCATGTGGTGAAATGGAAAGCCTAACGAGAATGGTCTCAAGAAAAAAAAGTACAGACAGTAGTACAGACAGACAACTCCCAGGAGTTCTGTTGTAAACAGAAACAAAGAAGTGGGAAGGTGTTTGGAGGAGGATATGGAATTGACAGATTATGTTTGTATTCCTAGAGATCCCGGCACTCTGGTACACTGACAAGAAAGACCCAGCTGGGGGCGGCGGGGGGTAGACTGGTGATGCAAGAGGGAAAGGGAATGAATGCTAGAGTGAGGTCCCTGAGCTTGTGAGTGCGGATGAACCAATGCACCTTCGGAGAGGCCGGCCTCAGGCAGGCGCACAGCCTGTTCACGGGAACAGGGAGCACATGGGCTGAGACAAAGGGAGAGCAGTCAACATGCGGAGGAAGTCATGCTTCCATCTTAGTGACGTACACAGTGACGACATGAACTGACAATGGGGGATAGGGAGAAGGTGTTAGAGATGTGGGAAGTTTAAGGAGGGAGAAGTATGGAAAAAGCTGTCTAGGAGACTAGAGAGGACTGCTGGACAAATGAGATGACCAAGTATTTTAGTGTCAACTGAGGGCTCCTTGGAAGTAATTGTCAATTTCACATATTACTAGCTCCTATCTAAATTATGATACTTTTCTGTAATTTATGTTTTTTTCTGAGATGGAGTTCACTACTACTAGACTTAAATCTCACCGAAGTAAAATAAAAAGTTAAAAGATAAAAAAACAATATATCTACATACATATAACCTTTTTTTCCCGGCCTTTGGTATTTATCACCACACCAGTAATTCATCACTCAGGCATGAGGTACTAGTTAAGAATACAAAGGTAAGTAAAACTCACATGGAAGCTACTCTTTAAAAGCTTCCATCTCCAATTATTTTAAGCAAGCAGATACAAATTTACTAAAACAGTAAAAAATTACTCAGGTGTTTTATTTTAAATGGCATACACTTAAAGTTTGCATGGTTCAAATGTCACGTTACGTTCTGACAATGACATGGTGTTCTTCTTACCTGTGTATCTGAAGATAAAGCTGGTGCAGTGTACAGCAAGAATCAGAAAGTAAAGGAAGAAATTCCTAAAATAAAACAACTCTACTCATTCTTTGTATGCACTGTGCTTTTCTAACACATATCTTCTCACAAAGACATGCAAAATAAAATAAAATCCTGGATGTGCCACGTTAAAAAAAAAATAAAGGTTCTTGCATGAGAATAAAAAGGAGGATAAGGCTAAGCACCTAATTTACCACTAACACTATCACTATAACCACAGTTAGCAGCTAGCACGTACTGAATACCTACTAAGTGCTCAGTAGACATGCAGGAAATGACTTTAGTATATCACTTCATTTCACTTTAGCCCTCTCAAAAATCTTATGACACATTATTATCCCCATTTCACAGAAAACAAAGTTAAAGTATCAAGTAACTTGACCAAGTCACAAAGAAAAAACAAGGCTAGGATCCGAGTACAGCTGTGATTGCTCCATTACAGCTAGGCTATCTCTTAGGAAGTAAAGCAAATAGTTCTTACTGTATTATAGGATGTAGAAAAAAGCTCTCATTAACTTTTAAAAATTAAAGATTCCTTTGATAGAAAAGGATTGATTTAAAATGGCATAATTCGGCACAATTTTGCCTCCTACATACCAAACAAGTATCAGATGGGCAAGTACCCATTAAGTGCCATTGGTGCCAGGACCCTCTCAGCGGGCCCTGCCATTGATGTACCCATCCTACAAGTGCAGGAGCCAGGGTCCGAGCAGCCAACTACAAAGTGGCAGCCGCCCAGCTCGGGAGCACACAGAACAGGCTGGCAATGTGTCAGAAGTCAGTTTGCCTGCCACAGAGCCCTGATCATAACAAAGCCATTGGAGATCTTTATCTCTTCCTCCAAAGCAAGGAAGACAAAGACAAATTCAACAGGGACAGAGTATTTTTTCTTAATCACCAAAATGTATTACTAATGATATTTCTTTGACTAGCTGCTCTAAGCATTCTCTGCTCTTCTCTCCAAATAATCGGCCTTGATAACTTACCTACTCTATTCATGTATCTTCAACTATCACTGCTATCCTGATGACTCCCCAATATGCAAGTGTTCTTAAAATCAGTATACAGTTTTAAAGCTTTGAACATGTCAACAATTAAAACATTTAAAATACGGTAGAATTTATAAACACTATTCAAAGCCAAACTGAATTATCTTCTGAAAACTGACTTGTGCTTATATAAGTAATTTTATTCATACTTATACTTACCGATGTAACAGATGTTCAACATTTAATATTTTAAAATGAAACCTGTAAAATATATTCTTGACAAAATAACTTCAAAATATTGTTTTTGGTGGTAATGACAAAAGCAGGACAATTTATAATTTATTGTGGATTTCATATTTACACATTATAAAAAATAAGCCTTACCTTAGTATAGTGCAAAAGAGAGTTGGCAAAGAAACGACACAATTTGAGTGTTTTCTGAAATAATTTATAGTCAGCATTATCCTGTTCCAAAAAAAGGAAAAAAGAAAGCATAACGAAAAAGAAAATATGAAATCAGCTAAACGTATGAGACAATATTTTCTAAAAAGATCTGTTAATAAACAGAGTATACACATTTTCCAAGCAAACCTAACTCTTCTCTGAACTATTGTTAGAAGCAACACAAACACCAAATGACAGATATTTCAAAAAATTAAGCTCTACTGAAAAGAAATCTTAAGTTACAAAGCAAAAGAGGTAGGTGATCATTCCTGGTTGATCTGAAAGTGAAAGAAATTTAAATACCTTATTGCTCTTTGCTATACGGAAATGAACAGTCAAAAGAAAAAAGTCTCCAATCAATACAAGAATGAGATATGAAAGCAAACAGGAAAAAGATATGAGAAGAGAGTTCACAGATAATATAAACTGTCAATAAATTAATACTGAAAAAATTCAAATTATAACCTAATTATATATCTTTTGAGGAAAAGGGGGGTGGGCTATTTGATTAGCAAATATGAAAAAAGCTGATAGTATCCTAAAGTTGCTGAAGAAGTGAGGTAACAGGCACTTTGTTTTACCATTCCTAGGAGCATCAGATAATACACTCCTTGCATTATTATTAAAAGCTAAAGTGTTGAACTCCCTTGATCCAGGAGCAGTTCCACTTCTGGAAATATATCCTACAGAAACACTAGACAGCACAGAAATGCAATGCAACATTTTTATATAGTGAAAACTGAAATGAATGAAGTATCTGTCAAAAAATTCAAGGTATTTTCAGGGCGCCTGGGTGGCTCAGTGGGTTAAGCCGCTGCCTTCGGCTCAGGTCATGATCTCGGGGTCCTGGGATCGAGTCCCGCATCGGGCTCTCTGCTCAGCAGGGAGCCTGCTTCCTCCTCTCTCTCTGTCTGCCTCTCTGCCTACTTGTGATCTCTCTCTGTCAAATAAATAAATAAAATCTTTAAAAAAAAAAAATTCAAGGTATTTTCATAAACTGTAATTGCATAGAGCTGTTACAAAGAATTGGGTAGCTGTATCTTCCCAGACACAGAAAGCCCTAAGATAATTCAGTAAAAAATCAAGCTATAAAACAATATGTATATAATCCTATAATTATTTAAAACTGTGTGTTGTGTTAGTATTTGCTCCCTAACCCCACAAAAATAAGTCAAAACTTTCCCTGTGGATCTCTCTATAAAGATAAAAGTAGGATTTCACTTTCCATGTTAAATCTTACTGTAATGTGTGAGGGTTTTGTGAGTAGGTATCACATTTATAAACTGATAAAACAGCGGCTGAGTGTATGCAGGGGAGATAGAGACTATGGAGTCATACTGCCTGGACTGAAACCCCAGCCCCACTACAACTACTACATACCTTGGGAAAGCTATTAAACCTCTCTAAGACTGCAATGTGTGGCTTATACTACAGTTTATTTGGAGTTTTAAAGTGTCTGACATCTGGGCAACTTAACTCAATAAATGTGGGTTGTTTTGTCACTTCAAGGTATTAATACACACTATAATCCAAAAAGCTTAAATTAGTACCATAAAATTAAGTCAAATAGATACCTTACTATCTTTAATTCTGAGAATAATTTCATATGAAGTAACATAACTTTAATGTTAACTATGCTTGATTTCTTTCCAGTATAGCAAAACCTTAAGTAAACCAATCGAAACAGCAATGGACGGTCCATTAATTAAATATGACCCTTTTTTATTTTTATTAACAATATTTGGAAACAGTTAATTTCCTCACCAGAAATCAGATGAAAATTCACCTTCTGTGATAATAATAAACATAAATTTTCTCATAAAGTGTTATAGAAGCTTAAAATTATGGACATTAAAGATGAATCTAGGGACGCCTGGGTGGCTCAGTTGGTTAAGCGGCTGCCTTCGGCTCAGGTCATGATCCCAGAGTCCTGGGATCGAGTCCCACATCGGGCTCCTTGCTCGACAGGGAGCCTGCTTCTCCCTCTGCCTCTGCCTCCCACTCTGTCTGCCTGTGCTTGCTCTCTTGCTCTCTCTCTCTCTGACAAATAAATAAATAAAATCTTTAAAAAAAAAAAATTAAATTAAAAAAAAAAAAAAAAAGATGAATCTACGCTGACCATGTAATATACTCAGTAAGAAATCTTAGGCTTAGGTGTTGTATCACAAGAAATCTTCCCTGACTCCGTGACTGGGTTCCTACCTTTACTCCCATTAGCCAACATCAAGTTCTCCAAAGATCACACCATTCTCTAATTACCTGTTTATTTTTCTCCTAGCCTAGACTGTAAATTGTAGAGGACAGAAAATGTGGCTTACACAGAATAAGATCTCTGGAAATGCGTATTAAATAAATGGCCAGTGACACACAACTTACCATGTTTGCCTGCTTTCAATTTTTCTTTCTCATTCAAAGGAAAATTGTGGAATTTTCCCTTGCAATCCTTCAACCAAAGGATTGAAAGGATTAGTTTGGTTGAAGGATTAGTTTTGGTTCATCACTAAGCGTACTGATTCAATATAGAGCTTTTACGTTGACATTTTCAAAAGGCAAGTGTACGATTTATAATCCCATCTTCATATACTGATTAATTAATTTATATTTTATAAGATTTTATTTATTTATTTGACAGACAGAGATCACAAGTAGGCAGAGAGGCAGGCAGGGGCCGGGGGGGGAAGCAGGCTCCCCGCCGAGCAGAGAGCCCGATGTGGGGCTCAATCCCAGGACCCTGGGATCATGACCTGAGCTGAAGGCAGAGGCTTTAGCCCACTGAGCCACCCAGGCGCCCCTATAGTGATTAATTTAAAGCAGGAAGTGTGTAGGGGTGCTTGGTTAGCTCAGTTAATTAAGTATCTGCCTTCGGCTTGGGTAATGATCTCTGGTTCCTGGAATCAAGCACCATGTCAGGGTCTCTGCTTGGCAAGAAGCCTGCTTCTCCCTCTCCCTCTCTGAACATGTGCGCTCCCTCTCAAAGAAATAAATAAATCTTTAAAAAATTACACATATATAGTTATAATAAGCTATATATTTATGTAGAAAAGGGTATGTTCACTTTCTAAATAGCAACTTCTATAAGCATTATATGAACAAGTTAGCAATTACAGTGGAAATTAAATTTATAGTAACTGCCTTACAAATAAAATCTCCCTATCTTTATAAAAAACTAAATCATTGGTGGTTAAAAAACTAAATCATTGGTGGTTAAAAAACTGTATGTTAGAGTCAAGATGGCAGAGGTGTAGCACACTGAGAAGACATCAGGTTGCAGGAGTTAAGCTAGACAGTTATCAAACCACTGGGAACACCTACAAACCCAACAGGAGATCAAAGAGAACAGCAGCAATTCTAGAAACAGAAAGTCAACCACTTTCTGAAAGACAGGACGTGCGGAGAAGAGAATCTGAAGCCACAGGAACATAAACCACAGGGGGAAGGGCCGGCTCCCGGCAAGTGGCAGAGCAACGGAGCACTAAATCTGAACGTTTAGAAGTCTGCTCCACTGAGGGATGTTGCTCCAGAGGCTAAGCGGGGGTGAAGCCCTCGTGGGGACAGTGTGGTCTCAGGTCCCACGGGGTCACAGAAGGATCGGGGGTGTCTGAGTGCAGCAGAGCTCACAGGTATTAGAGCGGGGAAGCCAGCTGCAGAGACAGAGCCCAGGACTGAGCTCTCAGCTCTGGGTTACCTTAAACTCCGATCTGAGGCACAGTCACGCCACTGCTCTTTCAGCAGGGACCCCACAAGTGGCAGATCCAGGGAGACCCACCGGAGGAGCAGAGCGGCGGGAATCTGCTGGGTTTGGACACCAAATGGGGCCATGTGCCAGAGACAGAAATGCTCGGTCACAGGCTAGGGAACCTCAGAGCACGGTCGGAGACCAGGGACATGGGAGGGATTAATGGCTTTTCTCCGAGGGCACACTGAGGAGCTGGGCCCGAGCTCTCGGCTCCTCCAGCTGGAGACTGGGCGGCCGACATCTTCATTCCTGTCCTCCCAAGCAGTTCGGAAAGCGCTCAGGGAACAAAAGCTCCGAGCCGACCCTAAGCGGATTGCTTAGCCCGGGCCCTCGCAAGGGCGGTGCAGTTCCGCCTGGAGCAAAGACACTTGAGAATCAAGGCAAAGGCCCCTCCTGCGAGGATCAGCAAGAACATCCAGCCAAGACCAAGCTCACTGATCAAGAACAGCGGAATTCAGAGGAGAGGAAAGCAAAGCATGAAATTCATGGCTTTCTCCCATGATTCTTTAATCTTGCAAAGTTAATTAAATTTTTTAATTTTATTTTTTTCTTATTCTAATTTTAACTTTTCCTTTTTCCTCTTTTAAAGATTTTTAACTAGTTTATTTTAACAATACCTTTCTTAAAAAAAATCTTTTTAAACCTTCATTATTATAGTCCTATTTTATCCTTCATTGTATCTAACTTTATTTTTTGTACACACTAAAAAACCCTATACAGGGTTTTTTCTTCTAAAGAATTCTGGGATACAACTTCTTCTAATAGATCAAGATATACCCTAAATCTAGCACAGGGCTTTGTTTTAGTCTCCAGCCTGAGCAAATTCTACCCACTTTCTTTTCCCAACCAACTTATCAACTCCTTTTTCAGAGTATTTTGAAATTTTCATCTTTGCAGTCATATTCCATCCCTTCATAATGTTTACCCTTATTTTTGTGTATATACATATATAAGTTTTTCTTTCTTTAAAATTTTGGGAGGTAGTTTCTTCTAAGGGACCAAAATACACCCCAAATTAAGTCGGTGGCTCTGTTCTATTCACCAGTCTAATATATATATATATTTAAAAATTTTTTTTAACTTTTTATTCCCTTTCTTCTCCCCATGATTTGGGGGTCTCTTCTGATTAGGTTAACGCACATTTTTCTGGGGTCTTTGCCACACTTTTAATATTTTATTCTCTCATTCATATATTCTTATCTGGATAAAATGACAAGGCGGAAAAGCTCACCATTAAGAAAAAGAACAAGAGGCAGTACCGAAGGCTAGGGACCTAATCAATACGGACATTGGTAATATGTCAGATCTAGAGTTCAGAATGACGATTATCAAGGTTCTAGCTGGGCATGAAAAAGTCACAGAAGATATTAGAGAAACCCTTTCTGGAGAAATAAAAGCCCTTTCTGGAGAAATAAAACAACTAAAATAGAACCAAGCTGAAATCAAAAAAGCTATTAATGAGGTACAATCAAAAATGGAGGCTCTTACTGCTAGGATAAATGAGGCAGAAGAGAGAATTAGTGATATAGAAGAACAAATGACGGAGAATAAAGAAGCTGAGCAAAAGAGAGGTAAACAACTACTGGACCACAAGGGGAGAATTCGAGAGAGAAGTGATACCATAAGATGAAACAATATCAGAATTGGGATTCCAGAAGAAGAAGAAAGAGAGGGGGGAAGAAGGTATACTGGAGTGAATTATAGTAGAGAATTTCCCTAATAGGCAAAGGGAACAAGCATCAAAATCCAGGAGGCAGGAAACCCCCTCAAAATAAGAACAGGTCCACACCCCGTCATCTAATAGTAAAACTTAAAAGTCTTAGTGACAAAGAGAAAATCCTGAAAGCAGCCCAGGACAAGATGTCTGTAACATACAGTGGTAAAAATATTAGATTGGCCGCAGACTTATCCACAGAGACCTGGCAGGCCAGGAAAGGACTGACATGATACATTCAGAGCACTAAGTGAGAAAAACATGCAGCCAAGAATACGATATCCAGCTAGGCTGTCACTGAAAATAGAAGGAGAGATAAAAAGCTTCCAGGGCAAACAAAAACTGAAAGAATTTGTAAACACCAAACCAGCTCTACAGGAAATATTGAAAGGGGTCCTCTAAGCAAAGAGAGAGCCTAGAAGTAGTAGACCAGAAAGGAATAGAGACAATATACAATAACAGTCACCTTACAGGTAATACAATGGCACTAAATTCATATCTCTCAATAGTTACCCTAATGTAAATGGGCTAAATGCCCCCAATTAAAAGACACAGGGTATCAGAATGGATAAAGAAACAAAACCCATCAATATGCTGTCTACAAGAAACTCATTTTAGACCCAAAGACACCTCCAGATTTAAAGTGAGGGGGTGGAAAACAATTTACCATGCTAATGGACATAAAAAGAAAGCCAGGATGGCAATCCTTATATCGGATCAATTAGATTTTAAGCCAAAGACTACAATAAGAGATGAGGAAGGACACTGTGTCATACTCAAAGGGTCTGTCCAACAAGAAGATCTAACAATTTTAAATAACTATGCCCCTAACATGGGAGCAGCCAACTATATAAACCAATTAATAACAAAATCAAAGAAACACATTGTCAATAATACAATAATAGTAGGGGACTTTAAACCCCTGTCACTGAAATAGATCATTCAAGCAAAAGATCAACAAGGAAATAAAGGCTTTAAATGACACACTGGACCAGATGGACATCACAGATATATTCAGAACATTCCATCCCAAAGCAACAGAATACACACTCTTCTCTAGTACACATGGAACATTCTCCAAAATAGATCACATCCTGAGTCACAAATCAGGTCTCAACCAGTACAAAAAGATTGGGATCATTCCCTGCAGATTTTAGACCACAATGCTCTGAAGCTAGAACTCAATCACAAGAGGAAAGTTGGAAAGAACCCAAATACATGGAGGCTAAAGAGCATCCTACTAAAGAATGAATGGGTCAACCAGGAAATTAAAGAAGAATTGAAAAAATTCATGGAAACAAATGATGATAAAAACACAACTGTTCAAAATCTGTGGGACACAGCAAAGGCAGTCCTGAGAGGAAAATATATAGCGATACAAGCCTTTCTCAAGAAACAAGAAAGGTCTCAAATACACAACCTAACATAACCCTACACCTAAAGAAGCTGGAGAAAGAACGGCAAAGAAAGCCTAAACCCAGCAGCAGAAGAGAAATAATAAAGATCAGAGCAGAAATCAATGAAATAGAAACCCAAAAAACCGAAGAACAAATCAACAAAACTAGGAGCTGTTCTTTGAAAGAATTAATAAGATTGATAAACCCCTGGCCAGACTTATCAAGAAGAAAACAGAAAGGACCCAAATAAATCAAATCATGAATGAAAGAGGAGAGATCACAACCAACACCAAAGAAATACAATTATAAGAACACATTATGAGCAACTATACGCCAGCAAATTTGATAATCTGGAAGAAATGGATGCATTCCTAGAGACATATAAACTACCAAAACTGAACCAGGAAGAAATAGAAAACCTGAACAGGCCCATAACCAGTAAAGAGATTGAAACAGTCATCAAAAATCTCCAAACAGGGGCGCCTGGGTGGCTCAGTGGGTTAAGGCCTCTGCCTTCGGCTCAGGTCATGATCCCAGGGTCCTGGGATCGAGCCCCACGTCGGGCTCTCTGCTCCGCAGGGAGCCTGCTTCCTCCCCTCTCTCTCCCTGCCTGCCTCTCTGCTTACTTGTGATTTCTCTCTCTGTCAAATAAATAAAATCTAAAAAAAAAAAAAAAAAAAATCTCCAAACAAACAAAAGCCCAGGGCCAGACGGCTTCCCAGGGAAATTCTACCAAGCATTTAAAGAATTAATTCCTGGGGCGCCAGGGTGGCTCAGTGGGTTAAGCCGCTGCCTTCGGCTCAGGTCATGATCTCAGGTTCCTGGGATCGAGTCCCACATCGGGCTCTCTGCTCAGCAGGGAGCCTGCTTCCCTCCCTCTCTCTGCCTGCCTCTCTGTCTACTTGTGATCTCTGTCAAATAAATAAATTAAAAAAAAAAAAAAAAAGAATTAATTCCTATTCTCCTGAAACTGTTGCAAAAAATAGAAATGGAAGGAAAAACTTCCAAACTCATTTTATGAAGCCAGCATTACTTTGATCCCAAAACCAGACAAAGACCCCACCAAAAGGGAGCATTACAGACCAATATCCTTGATGAACACAGATGCGAAAATTCTCACCAAAATACTAGCCAATAGGATCCAACAGTACATTAAAAGGATTATTCACCACAACCAAGTGATTTATTCCTGGGCTGCAAAGTGGGTTCAACATCCGCAAATCAATGTGATACGATACATTAATAAAAGAAAGAACAAGAACTATATGATACTCTCAATAGATGCTGAAAAAGCATTTGTCAAAGTACAGCATCCTTTCTTGATCAAAACTCTTCAAGTGTAGGGAGAGAGGGTACATACCTCAATATCATCAAAGCCATCTATTAAAAAACCCATAGTGAATATCATTCTCAATGGAGAAAAACTGAGAGCTTTTCCCCTAAGGTCAAGAACACGGCAGGAATGTCCATTATCACCACTGCTATTCAACATAGTACTAGAAGTCCTAGCCTCAGCAATCAGACAACAAAAAGAAATGAAAGGCATCCAAATCGGCAAAAAAGTCATCAAACTATCACTCTTTGGAGATGACAGAATACTCTATGTGGAAAACCCAAAAGACTCCACTCCAAATCTGCTAGAACTTGTACAGGAATTCAGTAAAGTGTCAGGATATAAAATCAATACACAGAAATCACTTGCATTTCTACACACCAACAATAAGAAAAAAGAAATTAAGGAGTCAATCCCATCTACAATTGTACCCAAAACCATAAGATACCTAGGAATAAACCTAACCAAAGAGGCAAAAAATCTATACTCAGAAAAAAGTACTTATGAAAGAAACGGAGGAAGACACAAAGAAATGGGAAAATGTTCCATGCTCATGGATTGAAGAACAAATATTGTGAAAATGTCTATGCTACCTAAAGCAATCTACACGTTTAATGGAATCCCTATCAAAATACCATCAATTTTTTTCAAAGAAATGGAACAAATAATCCTAAAATTTATATGGAACCAGAAAAGACCTTGAATAGCCAGGTGGCAGCACAATTCCACACTTCAAGCTCTGTTACAAAGCTGTCATCATCAAGACAGTATGGTACTGGCACAAAACAGACACATAGATCAATGGAACAGAATAGAGAGCCCAGAAATGGACCCTCAACTCTACGGTCAACTAATCTTTGACAAAGCAGGAAAGAATGTCCAATGGAAAAAAGACACTCTCTTCAACAAATGGTGTTGGGAAAATTGGACAGCCACATGCAGAAAAATGAAACTGGACCATTTCCTTACATCACACATGAAAATAGACTCAAAATGGATGAATGACCTCAATATGAGAAAGGAATCCATCAAAATCCTTGAGAA
This sequence comes from Enhydra lutris kenyoni, assembly GCF_002288905.1. Taxonomy (NCBI): domain Eukaryota; kingdom Metazoa; phylum Chordata; class Mammalia; order Carnivora; family Mustelidae; genus Enhydra; species Enhydra lutris. The sequence continues at coordinate 2,022,689 of NW_019154108.1, read as the reverse complement.
GACAGGCAACAACATCTTCGACCTCAGCCGCAGCAACTTCTTCCTAGGAACATCACCAAAGGCAAGAGAAGCAAGGGCAAAAATAAACTATTGGGACTTCATCAAGATCAAAAGCTTTTGCACGGCAAGGGAAACAGTCAACAAAACCAAAAGACAACTGACAGAATGGGAGAAGATATCTGCAAACGACAGTATCAGATTAAGGGATAGTATCCAAAATGTATAAAGAACTTATCAAACTCAACACCCAAAGAACAAATAATCCAATCAAGAAATGGGCAGAGGACATGAACAGACATTTCTGCAAAGAAGACATCCAGATGGCCAACAGACACATGAGAAAGTGCTCCACATCACTCGGCATCAGGGAAATACAAATCAAAACCACAATGAGATACCACCTCACACCAGTCAGAATGGCTAAGATTAACAAGTCAGAAACGACAGATGTTGGCGAGGATGAAGAGAAAGGGGACCCTCCTACACTGTTGGTGGGAATGCAAGCTGGTAGCCACTCTGGAAAACAGCATGGAGGTTTCTCAAAAAGTTGAAAACAGAGCTACCCTACGACCCAGCAATCGCACTACTGGGTATTTACCCTAAAGATACAAATGTAGGGATCTAAAGGGGCACGTGCACCTGAATGTTTACAGCAGCAATGTCCACAATAGCCAAACTATGGAAAGAACCTAGATGTCCACCAACAGATGAATGGATAAAGAAGATGTGGCATGTATGTATGTATGTGTGTGTGTACATATGTGTCATATATATGGTATGTGTGTGTATATGTATGTAGGCAGAGGCTTTAACCCACTGAGCCACCCAGGTGCCCCAAGAAAGACAATTATTATATGACCTCTCTGATATGAGGAATTTGAGAGGCAGGGCAGGGGGATTGAGGGTTAGGGAAGGAAAAAATGAAACAAGATGGGATCAGGAGGGAGAAAAACCATAAGAGACTCTTAATCTCACAAAACAAACTAAGGGTTGCCTGTGGGAGGGAGGTAGGGAGAGGGTGATTGGGTTATAGCCATTGGGGAGGGAATGTGCTATGATGAGTGCTGTGAAGTGTGTAAGCCTGAGGATTCACAGACCTGTACCCTTGGGGCTAATAATACATTATATGTTAATTAAAAAAATTAAGAAAAAACTATATGTTAAGTAATCTAATACAGTATTCTCTTTCTGAAACCATGTTCAAGACTTAATAGAGAATAAATGCCAATCTTACAGCTGTTAGACGTTGAACTGTATCCCCCAAAAGGGTATGTTATAGCGTTAATCCCTGGTACTTCAGTGACTTTATTTGGAAACAGGGCCATCACAGATTTAATTAGGTAGGCTGAAGCTACATTGGAATAGGGTATACCCTCAATTCCGTACGCCTGGTGTCCTTGTAAGAAGATGGTGTGAAGACTCAGGGAGAGAACAGCACATGATGATGAAGCCAGAGAATAGAGTTCTCCAGCTGGAAGCCAAGGGATGCCAAGGACACCGGAAACTTACAGAATGGCATGGAGCAGACTCTACCCTAGAGCCTTAAAAGAACATGGTCGGGGCGCCTGGGTGGCTCAGTGGGTTAAAGTCTCTGCCTTCGGCTCAGGTCATGGTCTCAGGGTCCTGGGATCGAGCCCCACATCAGGCTCTCTGCTCAGCCAGGAGCCTGCTTTCCTTCCTCTCTCTGCCTGACTCTCTGCCTACTTGTCATCTCTGTCTCTGTCAAATAAATAAATAAAATCTTTAAAAAAAAAAAAAAAAACTTGAGATTTCTCTCCTCTGAACTGTGGGAGAATAAATTCTGTTATTTTAAGGCACCCAATTTGTGGCAATTTCTTATGGAAGTCCTAGGAACCGAATACAGGGACTGATACATCTGTATGCTTTCATAATTAGCATATATGCTATTATTTTGAAAAGTTTTATTTTGATTTTTTTAAAACAAAGTGAGATAACTTCTTAGAATACTTTTAAGATAATGGTTTGATTCCTCAACATATATCAATAGTGAACGGCAGAGGGCGTTGCGGCTCAGAATTTAGAGTTCAGAATGGAGAAACCAAACAGACCATCTTGTCCATTTCAGGCAATGGACAGTGAGTAGTGCTAGTCTCTCCACCAGTCCCACATTTTCACAAGGAAAAACATGAAAATTTGCTTGAATAGTTAGGAAAGTTTATAATGTAAATTCTTTGATTTCTACATTCAAGTGATTATATAAGCTGAACTTAGATACTTCATGTGCAAACAGCCAGCCTGGTCAGGCAGCCCCAGGACCTCTCTTCTCTCTTCCACTATACTATTGCCTGGGCTCTCCCCATGTGTCTCCCATCCTGCATCTCTTCCGATCTTACTCTCCAGCACTAGCTGGAAAGTCTGTGGGGTCAGGTTAAGCAAGAAGGAAACTGGGAAAAAAGAAGGTCAAGGTTGAGAATACAGATGTATAGGTTTAAAGTGAAGAAGGAACAACCTTCCTGCCCTGACACACGATACTCAGCCAAAAGCCTCCTCCTTACAGACGGGTGAGGGGAACTGGCAAAGGGACTTGATAACAGGAAGTGGGGGTGGAAAAGAAAAGGGGAAAAGAAAGGATGTAAGCAAAGAACAAATAAGAGAAAGAGAGGCAAGAAGGAAAAGGTGAGCCCCTTCCTAAAGCTACTCCTGAGTTCATTCCGAACTCCTTTTCAAAATTCCATCTTCCCCTTGGGTTAGTCCTTTCATATCACCTCTGCCCTAAAAATTACAACCAGTGTTTCAGAAAGGGAGGAACCCTTACACATCCACCCCCACAGCAGCTGGTTGGGGACAAGCACAGATACAAAGGAATTACCCGTATCTGTTAGCAAGTCCACAATAGGAAGAAATCTTACTGTTACTTTAGGGAAGAAACATTTAACTCATTTTCCCATTGAAATCATTATATACAACTTTTAGGTCCTGAGTACTATTAATGCTACAATTTAGGGCCATTATGAGTTAAATAAATTTAAAGAGCTAGTCTGAGAACAAAAGATACTATGTATAAATTGTAAGAAAATGAACTATTAATTCCCAATGAACTTCTTATAAATTTTTATAATACAGTATCTTTCGTAAATGGGATACCAATTCAACACTAACTTTCTGAAATCAAAATAAATGTAAGTAAGTGCACATCAATCTGAGAACACTGATACACACACACAGTTACATATCACATCACTACAGGTTCCAATAGATTGGGGAAGAACAGGCCAACTGCGGGTGTACCAGACAATCTTACATAAACACAGAGCTAAGGAGTTAGATTTTTGACCTAGGGTAGAAAAGAATGAAAGCATTCTGAGGAGAATGCCTTGACAACCAGTGATTACATAAAAAGGGGGGCTAGGCAGGAGACAGCTAGTTTCTAGAGGGAATAAGAGTAGGTAGGAGTCTAATGCAATGTTTGGGGTGAAAAATAATTATGGGCTGTAAATAATCCTAGATCGAAAAAACAACAACAACAACAACAAATTACAACCCTTTAGGTAAACCGATCCATAGATTCAAATGAGATTTAGTAACTGCCAAATGAATAGAGCTACTGTTCAACGTGCTGTTAGACCATATTTTACCTGTGCCTCTGACTGTGTCATCTGCTCAGCTAACTGTAAACAAGAATGGAAGGAGAAAAGAATGTCTTCACACAAGCTGGCAATTATATCTCTGTGTTTCAGCTGATTTTTTATAACCGACTGGTGCTTAAGGCTCTGCCTAAATGAGTAAAAAGAAAAGAACACAATCACAAGGAACACATCAAGTAACACAGGTCCATAAAAATATGACTTGAAGTAACATGTAAAAATCACAATGTGTCATATATATTAGGCATGGCATAATTAAGACGTGCTGATATTACCTCTGAAGCTGTCATGTTAGCTTATTAAATGGCTACTTTTTTACTTCTCCTTGTAAAATATTAGTTGAACTCTTACTAAAGTTCCAGGTATTCTCCTAGGCCCTGGGGATGGAAAAGTGAATGAAGACATAATCTCTGCTCTGTCTGCATGGAACTTCTGCTCTAGCACAAGAGAGAACATTAAATAATTTTAAGAATAATCAATTACAGTTGTGATAAATGCTAAGGTAGGGAAGTCCAGGATGCTACAGTAGAGAGATTTAAAATACCGTATCCTCAGGGTGGGAATATCAAAGAACACGATCACGAGGCTGGAACATGACAGCTGAGAACAGAAAGATGAGCAGGAGTCAGCAAGGTGTGGAGGAGCGTCCCAGGCAGAGGGAAAGTGGTGAGAAGGCCCTGGGGTAGGAAAGTTCAGTATGTTTGAGGAATTAGGAGCAGGGACAGAGCAGCAAACACAGGCTGGGGAAGAAGGCAGAGGCCAGAGAGGATTAGGTTGTAACCCACAGTAAAATGGGATGGATTTGAAGCAGTAGAGTGACATGATCTGACATTTTCAAAAGATCAGACTGAACACTGGCTAGCAAATGAACTGGAAGAGGACAAGAGTAGAAGACACTCAGTGGTAAAGGCGGTGATGTGGCAATTGGCTGGGCTATGGGCCATGCAGAGTTCTTAGGATTTCCTATTGATAAACTCAATTAATTCTCACTATAAACCCACCAAGAGGGAGCATGGTGGTTCAGTTGGTTAAGAGTCTGCCTTGAGTTAGCAGAGCAAAAGTAAAATTAAATCATGCATCCACTACACACACACACACACACATACACACACACCACACACACACACACACACACACACACAAAGCCTGCTTTCAACTTAGGTCATGATCTCAGGGTCCTGGGATCTGAGTCCCACATCAGGCTCCCTGCTCAGCAGGAAATCTGCTTCTCCCTCTCCCTCTTCCTCTTCCCCCTGTTTGAGCTCTCTCTCAAAAAAATAAAATTAAAAAAATAAATAAATAAAATACACCCACCAAGAAAGCTCTATTTTAATTACTCCCATTTTTGGATGAGCAAATTGAGGTTCAGAGAAGATAACCAAATTGCCCAAGCGTTCAGAAGAGTGATTTCAGAATAGATTCAAGCACATGCAGACTGGCTCTGGGCTGACACTTTAAGCCTCTCCACTATTACTTATTGGCAAGTTAATGATTTCCTGGCGGTGCAAGAAATGCACCTAACACCTAAAAATATTATACTGACCTTTACTTTTTATGCATGTGTATAAAGCAGAGGTTCTTAGCCATTTTTTAATACCTCAAATCCACCTCCTCCCACCCCCAGGAATCTGATGAACACTATGGGCACTCTCCCTGGTAACCTTTCATAATGCTCTAGCTAAAATTACTTTATAAATGGAATTAAACTTGAACAACTCAAAGGCATATAATAAAGGGATTATATTCAGCTCTAATTATAACTATTAATTTATTAATTTATCTAAGCCTGGAAATAAAACACCTTGTGGGTTAAATAACAGTAGCAGAAGGAAATTTCAGAAGTACTTGTGGGAGGCAAACCATAAAAGACTCTTAACCCTAGGGAACAAACTGAGGGTTGCTAGAGGGGAGGTGGGTGGGAGATGGGCTAAATGGTGATGGGCATTAAGGAGGGCACTTGTTATGAGCATTGGGCATCATGCAAGGGATAAATCACTAAATTCTACCTCTGAAATGAGTAATACACTATATGTTAACAGACCTGAATTTAAATACTATCTTGAAAAAGAAAAAAGTATTAGTAACAAAGTAGAACTTTTTAAGTTTTAGAAGTAGCAGATTAAAGAGGCCCAGTTTGGTTCAGGAGCTCTGTGTACAGTATCCGGATTAATCAAGACAGCAGTGTCAGTAAACATTATTTATACATACCATACAAAATGTTTTAAATGCAATCTACAAAACTTATGAATAATTAAGATTTGGGATATGGAAAATATGTTACAAAAAAATAAAAGTAAAGAAAGAAAACTTACTTAATTATAAATTTCCAAGTATTGGCATGAAACGCGTGGTCCATACTGGAAATAACAGAGCAGATATCCAACAATGAATGAATAACTACAAAAAAAGATAACAGAACTCTTAGGACATTCAAATGTCATACGGGGGAGTTTCTCCTATATTTAAAACTATCTACAGATCAATTTTGACATCTGTTAAAGTAGGTAATACAGTTAGAAAAAAAACTTTCAAAGTAATTTTTTAAAAAATAAGTGTCATACTTTTGACTTATGGTTTTTACAAACTATAGAAAATTAATTTTTGATATTTACACTACCTAAATAAAACTAAATGACCTAAATTAACTGAAATGTTCAGTAGAATAAAAGCTGTACCCTATTATAATTGAAATATTCTGTAGCTATTCTAATCCAAAATGACAAAATAAGCTGCAAAGGAAATACCAAACAAGGAATTAGAGCAAATATGCAGTATTTATGAAAGGCTTCTACTCTTTCATTTTATTTGTAAAAATGGCCAGTGACTTCCCCTTCTGAATCCACAGTTCCACTCCACATTGCTCTGGGGCTTAGCTGTACGACACGCGTTGGTCAGTCGGATAACAATAACTACAAGGTCAGCAAAGAGCTAAAAGCGCCTGCACACTGGGGCTTGCCCTCTCCTGATGATGACCCTGAGGCTGTCGTCAGGTGACCGATCCCAGGCTACTCTCCTGGATGGTGTGCCGCATGTGCCCAGCTCAGTGCTTCTGCCTCTGCCAACAGCCAGATGTGAATGTGGTTACTGCAAAAACGCCAGCGAGCGAGCCATGGCCCAGAGAAAGCTGTCCCAGCTGAGCCCAACCGAAACTGCGGACTCACAGAATCTCGCATAAATAAAGCAGGAATTGTTATAACCTAATAGATTTGGGGTTGGTTTTCTTTTTTTACAGATCAAGAGGTACCTGGTATACTGCACAAAGTCAACTTAATTCTTTTTTTTTTTTTTTTAAGATTTTATTTATTTGACAGAGATTACAAGTAGGCAGAGAGGCAGGCAGAGAGAGAGGAGGAAGCAGGCTCCCTGCTGAGCAGAGAGCCCGATGCGGGCCTCGATCCCAGGACTCTGAGATCATGACCTGAGCCTAAGGCAGAGGCTTTAACCCACTGAGCCACCCAGGCACCCCAACTTAATTCTTTATACAGACGCTATCAATGAAATCTTTGTCCTTATACATTACTGTTCTTCAAACTCTGGGTTATAATGCATTGCTGAGTGATAAAATTATGAAGCAGCCATCAGCAATTCTTTAAAAATGAAACAGTATGACGGAGTACATTACAGGTAAAACAGGTATTATTTTACATATAATAAATAAATGTGGTGTATACAGATACATTCACAAACATACCCATACACTTCATTTCTTACTGAACTATTGTTTAAAAACTCTGAAAGCTCCTGCCTCAGAATCTGGACTACTTTAGAAGGTATAAAGTTGCATGACTTTCTTTGTTAATCACTGTGGAAAAATCACGTATGGTGAATATTAACTGAATATACAAATTTATGTTAAGGCATCACATATCAATTTTACAAATTCTAAAATTTGGAAGATTAAAAATATATCAGGTAGGACTTAAATTTTTTTATACATCATGAGTAAAATACCATGAAGCATTAGAAACAATGTTGGGTTCAATAATTAGTGGATATATAGTTTAGTCAGCATATGTCACATATTAAGTAGGAAGTTTTCTCACTTACCTATTACCATATTCAAAATATCATCATTTTCATCTATTAAAGGGTCCATGCAAACCATATCCAGGAGTTCCATTAGCTGCTTTTGCAGACAATAGGCCTCCTTGAAAAGAGCCTGGAGAAGATCTGAAACTAGGTGTAAATGCCCAGAATAGACAGATTCACTATCCTGATCACAAATAAAAATGAGAGAATTAGCAAATCATAAAAAAGCTCAAGAGCCAAGTTTACTTTAACTCATTCCATCACTGCACGTAACTTTAGTGCTTTCTCCTGAATTACATATTTACTCATTAAACCAATGTTTAGTGACCATCCGTTATGTATCGTGTACTCCAAGAAACACAGACACGTATAAAGCATGATCTCTGACTTCCCAGACCTTGGAAATATAGAACTAAAAGTGAGATACATAATGTTCGGTCAGTACCTGACTCTTAGCACCCTATCACCAAAGAGAAGCGTTAGTTAAACCACTGATCTGATTCACCCAATGAAGCCCAGTATCAAAACTGCCTGTGACCCACAAATCCTATGCCAGCTTTTATGCTTTAAAGTTGCCTCAGGAATGTAGACACGGACTACAAAAGGGCTGGTGTCCTTTTATAGGCACCTAATCATTAAGGAATTCATCTGATCCAACAATACCATGACAGAACAATCTCAGGATTCCTGTGACTCAACACAAATCTGTGTCTCTTCTTTCTTTATAGAAAGGAAGAACAATAAAACAACAAAAAACCACAAAAGCCCATTTTTAATCACTTTCTTATAACCACTTATTTTCAAACAAGTATTTACATACAGGCACACCTCAGAAATATCTCAGGTTCAACTGCAGACTACTGCAATAAAATGAGTTAAATAAAGTTTGTTTTCCCAGTGCATACAAAAGTTATGTTTATATTACTCTGCAGTTTGTTAAGTGTGCAAAAGCATTATGTTGAAAAAAAGTGTATATACCCTAAGAAAAAACATTTATTGTTAAAAAATACTAACCAGCATCTGAGCTTTCAGCAAGTCATAATCACTGATCACAGATCACCATGACAAATAATGAAAACGTTTGAAATATTTCCAAAATTACTAGAATGTGACAAAGAGACATGAAATAAGCAAATGTTATTGGAAAAAATGGCACCAACAGACTTGCTGGACATAGGGTTGCCACAAGCCTACAACTTGTAAAAAAAACAGTGTCTGCAAAGTGCACACTAAGTGTGCCTGTACGTGGTTCTTTGTTCCATGGAAAAGTCTACTCAAGTAATACAGGCTAATATGTAAAATCTTATGTCCAACACTATTTTCGTCAGCCCTTTTGCCTGTGGATTTCAGGACATTTAAAGTATACTTAGACTCATACTCACCTTACAATGTACAAATGTACTTTTGATTACATGTAGGACTGAGGAAGGAAGACTATGAATGTTTTCTAGAATGATGGCATCCTGGGTGGCACAGACATGCTGAACACATCCTGTAAGAGCTGCTAAGAGCTGCACCATTGTCTGGAAATAAGGAGAGAAATTTCATTCACACTATGTTTTTGTTCACAAACATAAAAAGTATCAGACATGCTGGGTACTAGGGATACAGCAGTGAACAACACGGATCCTGTATTCCTCCTTCACTGAACTTTAGTCTATCAGAACTACAAATACTGGAACAACTGGCCAGCCATTTGGTTTTTTAAAAAGTCAGAATCCTAACCCACACATCAAAGCATATGGCAGGTGTTCTACGTACAAGTTTTGAAATTATAGGTAAGGCAAGCTATCTTCATCACTTGTTGTCTTATATAAGTTTGGTGTTTATTCAGCATGAAACTGTATAAAAAACACAAAAATTTTTTTTTTGCATTCTTATCTTTAAGTCTATAAATTTAATTCTAGCACTGGGCCACTACATAAAGGATATATAGCTAATTAATATCAGTATAAAAATTCTTACACTGTTCAAGGTCCTCCCCCATACCCTTTCTAATAAATTTGACACACCTCTAAAATATTCCTTAGAGTGGTCTGGATTTCTAAATTATGGCTTGACAGGCTTCTGGCTTGACTGGTTAACTCGCACATCATGTCATCAAATAATTTCACAGTCTGTGAAAAGCAAACATGTTAAAAGAGGAGTAACAGAAAACACAAGAAAGGGAAGACATATCTTTAAAGAAAAAAAAAAAATCAAACATTTTTTTATTAGTAATAGCCACGCAATATTATCTAGCTTAACACCTGCACTTAATAAACAATGCATATGTTTTTATATAAAGTAGTCATAAAACACAATCTTTTAGAAGCTTCAGACAGAAACTGATTTGTTTTCCATTTCTGTGGTTTGAATCTATTTAATAACATCCATGTAAAAATCACTCCAAGTTCATTTTTTGGTGCCATAACAAAGGTGAGTGCTGGGCGCCTGGGTGGCTCAGTGGGTTAAAGCCTCTGCCTTTGGCTCAGGTCATGATCCTAGGGTCCTGGGATTGAGCCCCACATCGGGCTCTCTGCTCAGCGGGGAGCCTGCTTCCTCCTTTCTCTCTCTCTCTCTCTGCCTGCCTCTCTGCCTACTTGTGATCTCTGTCTGTCAAATAAATAAATAAAATCTTCAAAGGTGAGTGCTACCCTAACCAATAAAGGTTGATGGTCTCAACCAATCGACGTTCACATGGGTATTTATAAGGGTATTTTCCAGGGGTGATGATAAATTTGTGTTGAATTACCTATTCACTTGCATTTTAACCAGTTTCCCGTTTTGATCAACTAAAAATACCATTCCTGGGTTAGAGGTACTATATGTGACCTTAGAACTAAGTTTTTTGGGCTTTTTTTTAATGTTATATTAATCACCATACAGTACATCATTAGCTTTTGACGAACTGTTCCAAGATTCATTGTTTACCTATAACACCCAGTGCTCCATGCAATACGTGCCCTCCTTAATATCCACGACAGGGCCAACCCATCCCCCCCCCCCCCCTTCTCCTCTAAAACCCTCAGTTTGTTTCTCAGAGTCCACTGTCTCTCATAAGAACTAAGTTTTTTTTTTGTCTGTGAAGTTAGCTACCCTAAGATCTCAATACTCAGATTTTTCTAAACAATTTAAATGGCCTAAACGTTGCAAGAATAACAACACAATGTAATCAAATAGGAAAGTTTCCCAAAGGCAAGCTAAGACTCAACATCCTTATTTTAATCTATGTAACAGCTGGATCTTTTTCTGGTTGTCAAGAACAAATTCTAAGAAACTTTTAGATAGAGAACAGTAGAATGAATATGAGTAATAGAAATTTTGATGATTATCTGCTTCAAAGCTAAACTTGGAAATCATTTTAAAAAATGTTTTACTTTTGGCACCAAAATACCTTTAATTCCTTCAATTAAAAAAAATGCCTGTGCTTTTCAGAGAAAAAGTATACTATATATACCTAAAAGGTAATAGGAAATAGAGTAAAAGGTAATAACATAGTTGGTGAACTTAATGTCTCCTCTTGGTTACTTGATTTTACCAACATTCCAGCCTTTTTTTATTCTAAGACTTCTTCAATAAAATTTGGCTCCAGGGGAGCCTAGGTGGCTCAGTCAGTTGAGTGTCAAACTCTGGTTTCAGCTCAAGGTCCTGATCTCAGGGTTGTGAGATCAAGCCCTGCATAGGTCTCCACACTCCCCAGGGAATCTGCTTGGGATTCTCTCTCCTTCTCCCTGTGCTCCCTCCCCCATGCTCTCTCCTGCCCTCTCTCTCTAACATAAATATATAAATCTTTTTTTTAAATTGGCTCCGTTTTTCTAGACAATAAAATTTAACGATTATTAATAAACTCTACAGAAAAGATCTTAGCTAACTTCATCACTCATCCCACATATTTATTGAATTGTTTTAAAATACAGAAGCACTTAAAATTACCTACAAATAATATAAATTCAATTAAAGGATCTACACTACTTAAAATTACAATGTTTTAATCACCTAATGATCACACTAACACCATTATGTTCTCACCTGAACTCTATTTCTTGCTAAATTATTTGTATATCAAATATGTCTGATACATTAAAAAATCAAGGAACCAAAGTTAAGAATAAATGATTTAAAACTGAGACTAGATTTAAACAGCCTTTATAACACGGAGACTGATGAAGATGACGACAGTACGACACCTTTGGCAGCACTTGTGAGAAGAAAGTCTCTTCCAGTGTCAGGTGGTTCATATGAGGTAAAAACATTTCCACAATAATTTTCAGAATTTCTGTAAAGCAAAATAATAACATATTTCTAAGTCACATGGGAGAACAAAGATCACCGCCACTTCCCCAAATGCAAGAATATGTAAGTACTACCAATCTGAAGCTTTGTAGTTTCAAAAATGCCATTTTCTAAGTAGAAAAACTATGTTTACTAAAAGATTTTATTGGAACACGTGGGTGGCTCAGTCACGTGTCTGCTCAGGTCACGATCCTGGGACCCTGGGATGGAGCCCAGCATCAGGCTCCCTGCTCAGGAGGGAGCCCGCTTCTCTCTCTGCCTGCCACTACCTCTGCTTGTGTGCTCGCTCGCTCTCTCTCTGACAAATAAGTAAACAATCTTTTTTAAAAATTTATTTATTACACACACACATGCACACACACACACACACACACACACACACACACGAGCGGGGTGGGCAGGGAAGAGAGGGAGAGGAATAGAAAGCAGACTCCTTGTTGAGCAAGGAGACTGACACAGGACTCAGTCCCTGGACCCCGAGATTATGACCTGAGCCAAAGGCAAACACTTAACCGACTGAGCCACCCAGGTACCCCTACGCAGAGAAACCATTAAGTATCTAAAATAATAACAAGAAAACAAAAACTCAAAAAAAAAATCTGTATGTCCACCCTTCGTGGACCGCTTAAAGGATGTGGGTACATCTACTGAATAGAATTTGCTATCATTAAAATCATTATTAGAGATCATTTAAAACCATGAAAAAATATTCACAGTACTTTAAGGTTAAATGATCAAGCTTCCAAAATAGTATAATCCCAATCTCAATATAAACATGTACATACAAAGAATAATAACCTGGTAAGAATGTATAGAGTCAAGATGAAAATGTTCTATACTAAAATCTTAACCATTTCAGATTAATGGATATTTCATTATCTTTTCTGATTTTCTGCATGTTTCAAATTTCCTACAAACAATATGTATAAATATTCACTATAGAAAGATAATACACTTGATCTTAGCGAAAAGGCCAAGAAGCAATCACTGTAGAAATATATATACTCAGGATTAAAAAAAAAATTACTTAAGAAAACTACACCCAACACACAACACAGATTAAAAATTATAAATATCCACAACCAAAGTGAAGTGTAAATAGAATAAGCTAACTCAAAATAGGAGTAAACTGTGTAGTCTGGTCTTTAATTCATCTCTTCTCCTAACTAAATAAGTAAATAAATAAGCCAAGTAAGATTAAAGAACACAGAGAAGATGAGAAAGTCAACCTGAAAGCAGACTGCAAATTAGGTTTTATGTGAGTCTAACCAGTTTAACAACCAACATTTAAAATTTCAATGTGCTTGTATGGACATTAACCACAGTTCAGGCACCCATCCGAAATAAAATTTTAAAACTTTAAGTACTACTTGAAAGAATTTGGTCATTTTAAGCCACTGAAATTTAGAGGCTGTAACACTAACTACTAGAATACATTTAAAGGGAGTATGAAACTGTACTGAGATATGAAGGACTCAGACTTTAAAGGCATCAAAGTAAACAATTAAGACAATTTTACTTACGAATATCCTCAATCCAATTGTCGGAATGCTGATACATAGAGTAAAAAATTAAGGAAGGTAACAGTATCACAGTAATAGGATATTCACTGCTAAGAATAAATCTACAAAGCAGCCTTCTTGAAGCTCAGGCAATGAGCGGTAAGAAATTGAAATTAAATTCCAATTACTGGCTTAATTTTACTTTTAAAAATTTAATGTTCTTAGGTAAACAAACTTCAAGGAAATACTTTCAAAACTGAGCAGGGATAAAATTGTCTTTTCAAACTATGTGTAGTTGACATGCTTTTGACAGAGAACAGTACTATAATAACCCACAGATTTCTGTTTCTAAAACAGAAAAGGAATTTCTCCCTCCTCTGAACCTCTCCAGTATTTTATTTGCACCTGCATTAAGTCACTCAACATGTTCTTCTTTTCATGCTACTCGTGTGACTCTTAAAAAGCTCGTCAGACTGAAATTCTCCTGCACATAGCACTTATAAATTGATAGTAAGTTTCCCTATGTCCATTACAAAAGTTGCGGTAATCCCACTATAAACTGTACTTGTACACCGTTAAGAATTATTAGAAATTCTCATTGTAAAAGAAGTTTTAAAGGATGTGTCAGCAAGAAAAATGAAGAGATTGTAACTCCAGAACACTAATACAAGAACTGATCTTCTGACATCTTACTTTGCACATACTAATTTTACAGCAGCAATCAAAATGAGGTGCAGTCATTAACTCACTTTACTTAGTTCAATAGGGTTGAATTTGTCTTACAGAAAAATTTCAGCCAAGGTCAAAAAAACTCTAGTCCCTTCCAAAATTAAACCTCATTTATGATTATGCAGACATGCAGGTAAAGGCTAGAAAAGAATATGTAAAATGCAAAATATGCAAATAATGTTTGGGTGATGTGACTGTAATTAAAAACTGATCCTGGGTGCCTGGGTGCCTGAGTCGTGGAGCGTCTGCCTTCAGCTCAGGTCGTGATCCCTGGGAGCTGGGATCGAGACCCGCATCGGGCTCCCTGCTCTGCGGGATCCTGCTTCTCCCTCTCCCACTCCCCTCTCTCGCTTTGTCTCTTTCTGTCAAATAAACAAATAAAATCTTAGGGGGAAAAAAAAGACAAAAGACAAGACTGGGGGAAGACGAGGTTTAGGCTGTCCTGCAGGTGAAGTCAGACGCAGAACCGAGCGGGAACGCGGACCTGCAGTTACTGAAGGCCCCACGGCCTGAAGCGCACAGAGGACCCGCGCTCCGCCCCGTGCGGCCTGGACCACCGCCCAGCAGGTTCGGAGCGGGCAGACGGCTACGCGCTTTCCCAGTCACAGTCGTCGAGGACCGCGGCTCTGAACCTGCACGACGGCAAGAAACGCTTCTGCAGCTCGGCGGGGCCGCGCCCACGCGACGCGAGGACGTGTCCCCGAGGCGGCGCGCGCGTCTGCCCGCGGCTGTGAGCAATCCGAGGCTCCCCGGACCGAAGGTGGTTCTTCCTTCACGCGCAGCTTCGTGCGGAAGGCGGGCCCCCGGCTGCCGGAGTGCTGGCCTCCAGGCGCCCACAGCGAGACTCACCGGGCGGCCAGCCCCCCGGACGCAGCAGGCGAGCCACCTGCGCCGCAGCAGCTCCACCTCCGCAGCCACGACGGGAAGCGGCACCAGGAAGAGGGCGGCGCGCGCGTTCCCTGGGGCGCTCACGCCCCCCGGCGCCAGGCACGTCTGCGCGCGTCGGTGCCCGCAGCGCTGCGGGGCCCGCACCGGCGCAGCCTCCTGGCGGGCAGGGCCGTCTGCCCCTCACTTAGCGGACCGGTCAGGCCCGGGTAGCCGCGCCCCGCGCTGCCCCGGCGAACGCGTCCGCCCTGACCGCACGTGCCGGGCGCAGAGGACTCAGCGGCACAAGGAATGGAGGAGACGCCACAGGCTCGGCCCCCGTCAGGCGGCCACCGGCGCGAACCCTCCCGAGCTCCCCGCGCGCCCTCCTCGGCCTCGGCGGCTCCTCCGCCCACCCGCACCCGGTGAGGGTTCAGACCTCAGAAGCGCCGCCCGCCCGGCCGCCAGCGCGCCGCGGCCGGAGCGAAGCCGCGAGGCCTCCCGCTCCTCCTCCATGGGGCGAGGGCCCGGGAAGGATATGAGGAGCCGCGGCAGGACGGACGGCAGCTCCCGGCGACACAGCTCCTCGGGCCAGCTCCTCAACTCCTCCAGCGGCGCGGCGCTCCCCGGCGCCGCGCGTCCCTCCGACATGCCTCGCCCGCGCGCAGCTTCAAGCCCGCCCGCCACCGCCCAGACCGGAAGCTCCCGGCAGGCCTTGCGAGCTCTCGCCGGCTCCGGGACCATAGAGAGGGGGCGGGCGGCGCTCCCGGGGCGCTCGAGCCGCGCCTGTTTGGCCCACGGAGGACTCGCCTCACCTCACACGCTCCGCTTCCCGAGGGAGGGCCCCGCGGGGCGCGCGGAGTTCCCGCGCCGGGTGCCGAGACTTGCCCCGGCCGCGGGCGTTCTCAGGTCCGGGTCGCTGACGCGCTGCCCTGACGCGCTTTGGGGGGTGCAGGCGGAAGCCCCCCGACTTGCTACCGCCTGTTCTCTGCGACTTCTGGGCTCTCGGGAGACCTGGGACTTGAGGCCGGAAACGAATCCGAGCCCCGGGGCCTGGGGGCGCAGGGGGTGTGGGTAGAAACAGGCACGTGTCCACCCACTTCCCCGTGCGCCCCCCCGGGGTAGGTCCGCTGTCCTGACGTGACGACGCCGCCGGCCGGGCTGGGCTGCAGCGGACGGCACCGAGGCGTCCCGCGGGGCCGGTGCCTCCCGCAGCCTCGGGGAAGTGGCTCCGCGTGCAGCGACTCTCCGGTCGGGCCGCATTTGGTTTCTCCGGAGCCAAACCGGCCTTCGCGGGCGGCTCCCGAGTCCTCCCGCTGCGGGCGTCGGCGCTGCGGGGCTTCGCCGGGCGCGTGGCCAAGGTCCCGGGCGGCGGACGCGCCCCGGAGCGCACACTCCCGGGGGCGAAGGGGCTCCATTCCCTGAAGCGGCAGCGGCCCGAAGTGGAGAGATCCCGCCGCTCCCGGAGGTCGAGGCGTCGCGGCAAGATCACGGCGGTGAGGACGAAGTCGGGCTTGTCTTTCCCGCTCGGCCGTTGTGGGCTTTCGTGTTTGTGCGAGTTGCCGTCCTCGTCTGTGTGAAGCCTGAGGGGTGTGTTTCCCCTTACATCCGTCTCCCTTCATCGCTTTTACAGAAAAGCAGCTGGGGGGGGGGGGTGCTGTGTAATGTTACGTTTTAGTGAAATATGTCATTTTCCTTTTTTTAAAAAAAACCTTTATTTTATTTATTTTTAAATAAGCTCCGTGCTTGATGTGGGGCTTGAACTCCAAGATCGAGTCACATGCTCGACCAGCTGGCCCCGCCAGGTGCCCTTCGTTTTACTTTTTAGTAACAATTTTCTTTTTTTTCCTCCAGAGCTAATTTGAAAGGAGAGAGAAGACCTCTAAAAAGGCGTGTGGAAATATCTCTCAGTCTGTGTAACTGTGTGTAAGCAGCGAAGGAAAAATTGATCCCCAGCAAAACTAACAAAAATTGAAGCAGGTTTATGTGTGTGTCATCGGTTCTACCCAGAAGTCGAAGACTCCTCCTTTGAATTGAAGGACTGTATGCCTCACTTGAGAGGATGACTTTTCAGTTTAATTTTACTGTAGAAAACCATCTGGAAAATGAATCCACACCCCTTGGAGATGGAACTTTGGCCCTGGATTCCTCCAAAGAGTCTTCAGTCTCAGAAAATAAAAAAGGTCGACGTAGAGACAGAAAACGTTCTACAGAACAGCTTGAGTGGCCTCAGGATCATTTGTTGGAGCGTAAGCCAGTGGGCAGCACAGCTCCCTCTCAAGACACAGACCGCTCAGTCAGTGCAGCAAACAGCTCACGTAACCTGGAGCCGCATGAAAACCATCCCTGCGTGAGAGTGGCCAAAGAGCATCCTCTGCCCGAAGATGTAATGAAAGTGCTAGAAAACAAAGTCGTGGAAACATTACCAGGTCCCCAACATGTTAATGTATCCGTTGTGAAAACCATCTTGTTGAAAGAGAATGTCCCTGGAGAAAACATAGTGTCACAAAGCATTTCTTCTCACTCTGATCTGATTTCAGGGGTTTATGAAGGAGGCTTAAAAATCTGGGAATGTACCTTTGACCTACTGGCTTATTTCACAAAGGCCCAGGTAAAATTTGCTGGGAAGAAAGTGTTGGATCTTGGCTGTGGATCCGGGTTGCTCGGTATAGCGGCATTCAAGGGAGGGGCCCGAGAAATTCATTTTCAAGATTATAACAGCACAGTGATTGATGAAGTAACCTTACCTAACGTAGTGGCTAACTTCACTGTGGAAGATGAAGGAAATGACGTCAACGAACCCAATGTGAAACGTCGCAGGAAATCAGAAGTAGCACAAGAATTATGTAAATGCCGGTTCTTTTCAGGGGAGTGGTCTGAGTTTTGTAAGCTTGTACTAAGTAGTGAGAACTTCTTTGAAAAATATGATCTCATTCTCACCTCAGAAACCATTTACAATCCAGATTATTACAGTACTTTGCACCAGACATTCCTTGGATTGTTAGATAAGAATGGACGGGTGCTTTTAGCAAGCAAAGCACATTATTTTGGTGTAGGTGGAGGCACTTATCTCTTTCAGAAGTTTGTAGAAGAAAGGAATGTATTTGAGACCAGAACACTTGAAATAGTTGATGAAGGACTAAAGAGATTTCTAATTGAAATGACTTTTAAGTAACCGATTTATTGTCCACCGAGTGTCCTATGTGAAACAAACAGCATAGCCAAAAACTTGTTTTGAATATTTGAGTTCTGCTTTGCTATTATTTTTTTAATTATGATGTTTGTTTGTTTATCCAAGTAATGTACCAGCTATATTAATAACATGTACTTGCTAGGGAAGACTGAATAAATAGTGTCCTGAGCATTTGATGAGATCTAGGTAATTATTTTGTGGGAACGTTTCCTGTTCTCTATCTTTATTTATTTGGCCTTTCTACCACCTTTGACATTACATAAATTTGTTCTCAAGGAAACTTAACACTTCTTTCTTTCTTTCTTTTTCTTTTTTTTTAAAGATGTTATGTATTTATTTGACAGAGAGAGAAAGAGTATAAGCAGGGTGAGCAGCAGAGGGAGAGGGAGACGCAGGCTCCCCACAGAGCAGGGAGCCCGATGCGGGGCTCTATACCAGGACTCTGGGATCATGACCTGAGCTGAAGGCAGATGCTTAACCAACTGAACCACCCAGGCGCCCCAACACTGGTATTTTTAGTTTGAACTTCTTCCCAGTCTTCATTAGTTCCTGTTTACATGAAGTGCCTGTGGTCAGATGACCCTTCCATTAATTCTAAGGCTATAAAGATGTATCACTAAATGGTACGAACCTAAATGACTAGACTGAACACCTTAGGTAACTAGGAAGAAGTTTTTTATTTTTTGTATTCATTTATCTCCTATAAGAATAAGAATTCTGAGCACTTGAATTCACACTGAGATGGGAGAAATAAAGGGGAATCATGATAGTATAAAAGTTACACAGAAAACCCAATAAAAAATAAACACTAAAAAAAAAAACCCACCAATTGATAACCTAAATTTTCACCTCAAGACACCAAAAAAAGACAAGCAAACTAAACCCAACAGAGGCAGAAAGAAGGAAATAAAGATTAAAGCAGAGATCACCAAATAGAGAATAGAGGAACAATAGATAAAATTCAACAAAACCCAAAGTGGGGTCTTTGAAAAGATCAAGACACTTGCCAAATCTTCAGCTAGACTGATCAAGAAAAAGTATCAAATTATTAAAATCAATAATGAAAGAGGGAGTATTATTAGTGACCTTACAGAAATGAAACAGCTTTTAAGGAAATTACGCAAGATTGAACTAAGTGAAAAAGACACTGTGTTCAGGGGCTGGGAGACAGTATTGTTAATTCCGTAAATTGATCAGATTGACCAGTCCCTAAGAAACCCTCACACACCAACATTTGTTATCTTTTGTCTCTTTCCTGGTAATCACTCTGTGGGCTCCTATGCACTTGCAAACTACCTTTTACAACCTTAAAAGACACAAAAGGCTAGTGTTGAACTATATTGAACTTAGAATTAAGCCTTTGGATCTCTGTATCTCAGTGCGGAAACCAGATTTTGAAAATTAAACTTCTTAGTTTTTCTAAAAAAGATTTTATTTATTTATTTGAGAGATCGGGAGAAGCAGACTCTCTGCTAAGCAGGGAGCCCAATGTGGAGCTTGATCCCAGGATCCTGAGATCATGACCTGAGCTGAAGGCAGATGCTTAATGAACTGAGCCACCCAGGTGCCCCTAAACTTTTTAAATTTGATAACTATGGATTCATATGGGAGAATATATGTGAAAAATAATGCAAAGAGATTTTGTATTCCCAATGGTGACATCTTGCAAAACTATGGTACAGTATGACAACTAGAAAATTGACATTGATATTGTCAAAATAGAAGAGTTTCATCAATATAGAAGTTCCTCTGTTGTCCTTTTTTTTTTTTTTTTTGACTACACCCACTTTCCTCTCTGCTTCCTTCCTTTCCTAACCCCCTGGAAACTATAGCCCTGTCATCTCTATAATTTGTCATTTAAAGCATGTCATACACAGGTGTCCCCATGGCACAGTCAGTTAAGCATCCAACTCTCAGTTTTGGCTCAGGTCGTGATTTCAGGGTTGTGGTCTCAGGGTGGTGAGATCAAGCCACCGGTCGGGTTCCGCTCCCTGCAGAGTCTGCCAAAGATCCTCTCCTTCTCCACCCCAGCACCCCCATCCCGCTCTCTCCTCTCTTGCTCTCTCTCTAAAGTAAATCCTTAAAACATCCTTTAAAAAATAAATAAAAATTAAAAATGTCATACAAATAGAACCGCACAGTATGTCACCTTTTGGAATTAGCTTTATTTCAGTTAACATAATCTAATCATCTAATGTTATTGCATTTATCAATAGGTTGTTCCTTTTTTCTCTTTTTGTTGTTGGATAGTGTTAAAAAAAAAAAAAACAAAAAACTTATGGTGCTTGTTGTTAACCCCTGTAGCCAAGGAGTAGGAGACCCTAGGGAAAAAGAATAGCCAAGGAAAATCCCAAATTCTAGAGAGCATAGATTCCTTACTAGTTAAATAAGAAAGAGGACAGAAAAAGGTTTTGATTCTTTTTTTTTAAGATTTTATTTTTATTATTTATTTGACAGATCACAAGTAGGCAGAGAGGCAGGCAGAGAGAAGAAGGGAAACAGGCTGCCTGCTGAGCAGAGAGCCCGATGCGGGACTCCATTCCAGGACCCTGGGATCATGACCTGAGCCGAAGGCAGAGGCTTTAACCCACTGAGCCACCCAGGTGCCCCAAAGGTTTTGATTCTAATGTGAAAATGTTCACATCTGACATGCCTGAAGTTGGGATCTGCCTTCCTATTTATAGCTGTAGCATAATTGGAAGTAGTTTTTTTTTTCCCCTTCCTTGGAGGTACCTAAAACAATCGTACAGCTTGGGCTCAATGAAATGTGCTCTTGACTGGGCATCAGTCAGGTAGGGACTTTTTATATAGCACCTTGCTTGATAGAACATTGTGAAGTATATATCACCCCCACTTAGTAAGATTATAGTAGCTACCAGTTTTCAGCATTTACTGTATGCTGGGCAGAAGAGTTTTACATAGGCTAATACTTCACATTCATAACGGCCCTCGATTAGGTTATAATTGCTATCTGCACTTTATAGATAAAGAAGTCAAGACTCAAAGAAATCGGTGAATTGATCCCAGTCACACCCTCCCCTGGACCCAGAATCTGAATAGAAGTCTTTTTAAAAGCTTTTCTGTTTCCACCAGCCCAATGGTCTTAACCTTACCAATGCCTGTCTTTCATTACAGATATTGCTTTTTTAAAAAAAAGATTTTATTTATTTATTTGAGAAAGCAAGAGAGAGAGAGAGAGCACGAGATGGGGTGAGGCAGAGGGATAGGGAGAATAAGACTCCCCACTGAGCAGGGAGCCTGATGCAGGGGCTCAATCCTAGGATCCCCAGGATCATGACCTGAGCCGAAGGCACTTAACCGACCAAGCCACCCAGGAGCCCCATCACAATTATTTCTTAGCACCCTTATATTATTCTGAAATGGAAGTCATAGTTAAAGAAACTAATTATACCCAGCATCAATTATATTGGGGGCACCTGGGCGGCTCAGTCTGACTTTGGCTCACGTCATGATCTCAGGTGCTGGGAGCCTTGAGCCCTGCATTGGGCTCCCTGCCCAGTGGGGAGTCTGTTTCTTTCTGCCCCCCCCGCCCCGACTTGTGTGCACTTTCTCTTTCTCTCAAATAAATAAAATCTTTTAAAAAATTATATTGTACGTAAATCCCTAATGTATATGTAATCATATATGTCATATACATGATATACATATGTATATTAAACTATAACGAAGAAAGTCACAAATAATTTTTATCTCATCAAGTCAGTGTAGACATGTAGCAATAGAGAAGACATGTCATGGTCAGATACTTACACCTGGGCTACCATCACTTTCCCTCTCTCCCACTCTCTCTCCCTCTCTCTCCCTCTGTCCCTCTCTCTCCCTCTTTCTCTGCCTCTCCCACCCCTCCCCCTACTCTCTCTCTCTCTGGATTGGATGAATAAATCTTTAAAAAAAAATAAGGGGCGCCTGGGTGGCTCAGTGGGTTAAAGCCTCTGCCTTCGGCTCAGGTCGTGATCCCAGGGTCCTGGGATCGAGCCCTGCATCAGGCTCTCTGCTCGGCGGGGAGCCTGCTTCCTCCAACCTCTCTCTCTGCCTACTTGTGATTTCTGTCTGTCAAATAAATAAATAAAAATCTTTAAAAAAAAAATAAGACCATCATCTACATCATCTATAGAGTAGGTTGTCAAAGGTTGTGCTTTCTCAGGATTAATACCCTATTGGAAAGGAACTATGTAAAAATTACAACAACAACAAACAGCTTGGTAATCCAACTATTACTAAAGACAAGAGGGTATTTTACTCCCCCCTGCCAAGAACAGGATAAGTGGCCAATAAAATTACGATCTCCAAAACAGGTGATGAAGAGGATGCAGTAGCTATCCCTTTTCCATGGTGTCCACCAAAGGAATGGGGAAAGATGGGAAGGCTGGCCTTTCGGGGACATCTATCTTAGGCCTTTGCAGTAGAATCAGAAGTACTGGGTCAGGGAACCCCAAATGCCTCAGCCACGCTGCTGCTGGACTGTGTGGTGACTTTGTGCAAAGAAAAGGAAGTTCTCTCCTCCAGGCAGAGTGAGCCCCGCGTGAGGTAGCATGATCGGGCAAGCAGAACAGGGTGTTCTCAGCTCTATTTGCCTCCTCGGCTCCTCTTGCTAGTCCAGTGGCTTAGTCCTGCAAACTTCCACAACTTTCCAACTGACGAGACATAGGAAAAGGGACGATAAGCTGAGGAGCATCAAGAAACTGATGCCACCAAATGCAGAGCGTGGGGCTGTGAGAGACTGCGTCTCACAGCCTCGCTGCTGGGGGCCAGCCTCCGGGGTGAGCTGGAGTAAGGCCTTCTCCATCTTATCACACAGCACGTGAACTTGAAGGAAACATTCGAACTGGGGGTTAGAGCTACAGAGGCAAGTGCTCCCATGTGGCCGCCCCCTCGGACACTGGACACTGTGGTATTGGTTATCAAGGGGACACTGAAGTCTGTTCCTATTCTCTTCAGGAGTCTCCGAGGTTCTTGGGCTGTCCTGGCTGCCTAGCAGCCGCAGCGCAGTTCTGAAAACCTCTTAACATATCCAGCTAGCCGTCTGCGATGCGTGTAGCTCGAGGAATTTCCTCAGCCCACTCTGTCATCTCCAACGGGCCCCCCCCATCAGCAAGGCCCAGCTCGTGCTCCCAGTATAACAGACGCGCACCATTCAACCGTCTCCCCGTCAGAAGCTACAGAGAACAAGTCAGTACGCCTCAGGAACCGACCATAAATGCACCCACGCTAAGAAATTCATTTCGTCAAAGAGATACATAGAAAAAAAATATTATCCTTGCTCTCTTCATGGAAATCTAAGGCGGGAAAAGTCTAGGCTCATTCAAATTCTTTATTGGTGTCGAAACTGTCCTAGAATTCAAAATTCCTCTAGGTCTCTGCTAGTCTGGGCTAAATCACTTCTGGTGGATGTCTATGAACTTGATTCTGAAACTTGTCTTAAATAACATGAAAAGACTGGGGCATTTTTGGGGAGAGAATTTGTGTGAAAAGATAGAAAAAAGCCTACAGACTCAAAACACCCCAGTTGGTCAGTGGCACCCCACATTCCCACTAACCCATCTTTTAGGCCAGCTTTTCTATTATCCATTTTTCTATTTCTATTTTCTATCCTATTATCCATCTTTTAGGCCAGCCTCTGTGTTTTGAGAATCTTCAGAGGGAGCTGCATTTTCAGTGATTGGCTTTTCTTTCCACAAACTGAACTCTGTTTCCTGTCTCCGTTACTGTTTTCATGCTTCTCCAGGATTTTTATAATAAGAACCAGAACAGATTCCCTGTTCTAAGGAAACTACCCCAGAGAAACATTTTCTAGGAAGAATGGCACAGATGTTTCTAATGCTCTCGGTTTTAGTTCCTTTAACAGGAAATGTGTTCAAACCTGTGTTTTAAACATTAAGCTACCACGCTCTTCTCTTTGTGACTGTTTCTCATTTTCCCACAGTGGGAAAAGATCTTATTCTGTGACCTCCCAACAAAATACTCCAGAAACTTTTCTTCCCTGTCTCCTATAGTCCTGTTACTTTAGCATAAAGAGAGAGAACCTTAGTTAGACGGAAAATCATTAGAGATTTTTATGTCTCTAGTAATTACAGTTTTCTATCGTCTATTATTACCAAATAGGCATTTTGCTCAATTGCTTAAAAGTAAGTGACAAAGTCAAATGTCAGAGCCTGAATATAAATTATTTTACCCATAACTGGTCTAAAGAGACATCCTGGGTAGGTTCACTATTTGCTGACATAAAACCATGCACTCAGAGATTTCTATCTCTTGGAGATATTTTAGGAGTAGGAAGAATTGAGCCACTCCCAAGTGCTAGCCCCTTCAGGTTGAATTTTCTCCAACACTTGCAAATCACACAGAATTCTGCCCTACTGTAAAGCCCAGGTGTGTTCTCATTCCAACAAGAATTCACAAAGTACTTACTTTGTGTGGAGAAGACAATTTGTGTCTTTAAAAATTTCTGTTAAAGAAATATAATACTTGTAAGAAAAGTTTATTTTTGTGGGGTGTAGTACCTGAATGCACTCCTAGTTACACCCCATTTCTCCCGGATCTTTATAGAAGTGATGTGATGAATAGAGGGGTCCTCAAATATATTTAACATTTGTGTACCCCTTTTACTGTGACTTGTGCATTTCCTTTGTTAATCAAGGTACTTTATCAAATTTAATTTATGAAGGCTCAGAGGTTAACTAACAGGAAACAGAACAATAGGGTAACTGATAGCTTTGGACCCAAGCCTCAGAAGAAGAGAGATGCAGACTCAGAAGAGTGGGGTTGGAAGTGCAGAGAACTTACTATCTGCCAAGCACATTCTTGGGTGCTGGGGCAGGAGACAAGTCTGCATTTCTAACGAAACTCAGGTGCTGCTGATGGTGCTGAACTTGGGTGGTCCTCTTAGAAGCAGAGCTCCAAATCGTGGAGCTACATGACCTGCCGGATGTGGAGACGTCTCAGAGAATGATGAAAGCTTCTAAAGCCAATATTTTTCCTGTTAAAATTTGCCACCAATTAAAGTTTCTTTGAAACTTCATCTTATGTGTTCTACAGGCACTTTTTTAAAAAAGGCATTCTTCTAAAACAATCTCACACAGTCCAGTATTTTAGTTTTAAATGGTATGACTGAGAATGAATATTTTTAAAGTGTGAGTTCAGTCTTTTAAAAAGCTATGCCCAAGGGGCACCTGGGTGGCTCAGTGGGTTAAAGCCTCAGCTCAGGTCATGCTCTCAGAGTCCTGTGATCGAGTCCCACATTGGGTTCTCTGCTTGGCGGGGAGCCTGCTTCCTCCTCTCTCTCTGCCTCTCTGACCACTTGTGATCTCTCTGTCAAATAAATAAATAAAATCTTAAAAAAAAAAAAAAAAGCTACGCCCAAGATTCAAGGAAAATGCCATCGTTCTTATCTGCGAAGCCCATACAGGTCTCTAAGCACAAACCCTTGGGCTTCACTTGCACGTGTACTGGTCCATCCGTGACGTGTGTTTCGTGCAGGGGCTGACGGTGCCGTAGGGCAAGTGAGCAGGCTCAGGCCGTGTTCTTATTTTAGTCTACTTGACTGGGAGCTTGGTACGTCTATAAAGCTCTCAGAGACAGCAACAGAAACCTTCCTGACATCGTCACTAGCAGTGTAGAGTGTTTGGACTTTCTATTGTTTCTTAACCACCAGACACATCTCAGACTCAGCCGCGCAGAGCAAAGGTAAGCGTCCACGAAAGCTTACAATGTGCTGGAGAGGCCCCTGGACTAGGAGTCGGACAGACGTGTGTCCTCGACCTGGCTCACGCCCTCAGAGGGCACGCGCTTCATCAAAGGGCCAGGATCTCTCTTACACTCTCCTCTTCAGTTTATCCCCACTGAGCTATGAGTTTTAAATGTAATATTGTATATTAAAGTTTCCTATGAATCTGTGACAGTCGCCTTATTTAAAACTGCTCTTGATTCCCTTTTCTTCTCATATTTGACTAAAACAAATATTCCTAGTGTCGCCACTGCCATTGTTTAGCTCATGGTTTCCTTTGTTTCTCTCTAATCAAGGATTCCCCAATTCACCCAATGCAAACTCAACCACTGCTAACCTATTCAACCCACACCAGCATGTAACAGTCTTCACAGCTCTCCAATTTCATTTCATCTCTTCCTTGATTAACATCTTTCATGCCTTCCCAATTCTCAAAGACCATGATCTCCAACATGGGGGTATAAGACCCCAAACTGCAATGCGGAAGAAGTATTAGACCAAACACTTTTATTTATCTTTTATCTAAAACATAAGAAGAAATTAATTCTAGATTCATCTCCACAGCATAAGATGTACCAGGAGGTTCGTACCATCTCGGAGTACTCCCCTCATGACTTTCTCTGTCTTTATTTACATTACCTCCGGACCATAACGACCATGCCTACAGAAAAGAGGACTCATGAAGCCTTCATAAAGAAGGATAAAAGTGGGGTCACTATGGAAGACTTTCCTGGAGAAATTTTAAGAAAGACTTGTATTGGTACCACTGATTATTCTAAGGACAGCCTGCTCCAACACACTTCTGGAGAAAGGTCTAAGTGCCTGAGAAAAGGGCCAGTGTCTTTTTACTCTTTTACCTAAAAAATTTTAGTATCTCTATTTTCTCAAGGATAAAGTTCCAGTGACTTAGTCTGCATTCAAGATGCACCTAACGTAGCCAACACTGGTATTTCCATCCTGTCTCTACAACATCGTTATAACTATCCCACTCAAATCGATCTTTCGTTATCAAAAGTTACTCACCCCCTAACAACCGCCTTCACTTCCTTTCTCTCTCTCTTTGGATTTTAATTTTCCTTTCAGTTTTATTGAGACATTATTGGCATACAGCACTAAACTGCATTAAGTTTAAGATGTGTAGCGTAGACTTGACTCACATACCTCGCAAAATGATTGTCACAAGTTTAGTTAACTTGCGTCATCTCATACAGAAACAAAAAGAGGAAGGAAAAAAAGAAAAAGTATAGTTTTTCTTGTGATGAGAACTTTTAGGATTTACTCTCTTGGCAACTTTTAAATATGCCATATATCAGAGTTAACGCTAGTTATCAGGTACTTTATTACCTCCCCAGTACTTATTTATCTTAAAACTGGCATTTGTACTTCTGACCCTCTACATCCAATTCTCTCAATCCTCTGATAACTACAAATCTCATCTCCTTTTCTGTGAGTTTTTTTTAATTCCATATGAGATCACACAGTACCTGTCTTTTTCTGTCTGACTTATTTCACTGAACATAATGCCCCGAAGGTCCATCCGTGTTGTTGCAATAGGAGGATTTCCTTTCTTTTTTACGGCCGCATAGTACTCGTGCATGTTGTGTGTGCGTGTGTGCGCACACAGCACATCGTCTTCCACTTCTCTGTTGATGGACACTTAAGTTGTTTCCAATCTTACTACTATAAGTAACACCGTAGTGATTACGGAGGTGCAGAGTATCTTTCTGACACAGTGACTTCGTTTCCTTTGTACATAGACCCAAAAGTGGAATTGCTAGATTGGATGATAGTTCTATTTTTAATTTTTTGAGGAACCTCCACACTCTTTTCCTTTTTTCCTCTTCGATTTTAACGTCGCACCCTTCATTCGAGGTTTACCTTAAGCCTCCTCCGTGGCGCCGATCCTAACCTTTGATCCTGTAGTTTGGCTCTTTTCTCTAAACCTCTCTGTAAAAGTCTGTGTGGCTCCAAATAAAAAGCTTTACAGTACGCACGGTCACATAACTGACTGCCCAAACTGGGGCAGTGCTTTCTCTACAATAGGAGGTTGATAAATAATGATGAACGGTTTCATTGATTTGTGGAAATACTCAGAGTTACCAGATTACATATTATTTCTATCATAAATACTAACATGCAAGAAATCAAATTTGAAAAAAAAAATAGGTTTTCATACAAGAAAGCACAAAACATTGAACTATGGCACAGAAAAGGTCCTCAAACAGCCATCCTAATGTCAACTTTTGCTCTAAAGTTAGCAAAAGGCTAAGATGTATGAAAACCTGGTGAGTAGAAATGTGAACCATTCTTTGTTGTTGTTTATCTTGTGTTCTATGTGGGGCTCTCTTGACCTGGTTGTGTCTTCAGGGGAGCACAGGGCAGTCATTCTGTGGTCAGCAGCAAACCTTCCCCTCAAGCCCACAGACACAGGCATCTGATACAGTGATACGGTGCCTTGTTCCCCTCTGGGTCTTTGACCCTCGGGTTCGTCGGCTGAGCCTGGTGTCAACCATCCCAGTACTCTTTTCACTGTCAGTTCTCAGGAGATATTCCCAACCTTGAAACAAAGGAAATCTGGCCTCTTCTTCATGATTTACATGTTATAGTTATTTTATGCTGAACCAAATGCATTAGCACTGAGCCTTTCAGGAACCGCCATCTCTTCCTGGACACCTTCACTTCCTTTAAGACCCCACTCTCCTTAATGGGCACTGCTGGGGCTTCCAGTGGGCACCACTGGTTCTGGTATCTCTTCTGAAACCCACACTTCCCACAGGGAGCAGCTCCAAGGTGCCTAAGCTGTCCCGATGTGAGGTGCACAGAGAACCTTCTGACCCCCTTTCGGGAGGGATTACATTCTGTGAGTGCAAAAGCGTCGGACATACTTGAACTTTTATTCTTTCCTTTATCAAAGCATTCAGCTCCAGCTCCTCTGGACTCTGCCATGGGTTCATTACAGATCTGGGCAGGTACAAAACTGGGAGGAAGACATCATAATTAGAAAACAAGCCTTCTTCCTTTCCCATCATCTAAGGATTTGCTACCAAATCAAGCTCTTTCTTGAAAATAGATTAGTCCTGTCCTGGGTAGAATTGTCAGAGAAAATACAAAGATTTTACTGGAAATGTGTATACTAAAAAAGAACTTATTGTTTTTCTGACATCTAAATTTAACTGTATGTCTGTATCTATATCTGCTAATTCTAGTGAATCCACTCCCTAGGGCTCCTCAGTCTCTCATAATTGTCTTTTGCTGAGTCCAGTTAAGACTCAAGACAAAAGGTTGCTAGTGGCTCCGTTGGTTAAACATCATCCTTCAGCTCAGGTCATGATGCTAGGGTCCTGGGATCAAGTCCTGAGTCAGGCTCCTGCTAAGCGGGGAGACTGCTTCTCTCTCTGCCCTGGTGCTCCCCCCCTCTCTCTCACGTGTGCTCTCTCTCTCAAATACATAATTTTTAAAAAAAAAGACTCAAACCAAAAGCCAGTGCAAATGTTTTTCCAATTTCCTTCAGGGTAGATCAACTGACATAAAGGAAATGGCCAAGAATGTGAGCGATGATATGGAAGAATCACATTGGAAATAAGAATACACCCTGTGATGGGAAGGAAATCACCTTTATCCTAATAAAGGAACTGACCACTTAATATCTTAAGTGGTCATTGCCTGTCATCATTCACTAGGCAGCAAAATGTAATCCTACCTCCAAACCTGCAAATAAGCCTGAAACTGGAAATGTATGTTAGAGAGGTAAGAAGGGAGACAGGACAGTGCGATGTCCTAGAAATGGACAGATGAATGGAGGGAGAGATCAACAGTGTCTAATGCTATAGATTGTCCAAGTAAGACGAAATCCACTGGATTTAGCAACATGGAGGTCAATGGTGATGTTAATGAGAGCAGTTTTGGTGGGTGATTGCAATGGAAGCATAAATGGAGCATGTTCAAAAGAAATCTGGAGGAGAGTGACTAGGGACAGAAACTGCCTACAACTAGCTTGAGGAGTGGAGATATAAAGTGACAGTTGGAAGGAGAAATGAGATTTAGGGATGGTTTCTTAAGCTGGGAGGGAAATAAAATATAGGATGTTTGAATGATGATAGACTGATTTCTCTGAGATGGAGAACTTGATGCAGAGAAGGAAAGAAAGATAATCACTGGGAAAATGGCCCTGGTTGGCAAGGCCGTGTGGAAGTGTTGGCCTGAGAAGCACAGACAGACAATACACCCACGGTAACAAGAGGAAATGCAAAGTAGATGGTACAGGGGAAGACGAAGCAGTGGGACTTTGTAGAAATCTTCATCTGATGGCTATTTTTTTCAGGGAAATAGCAAACAATGTCATCATTTAAGACTGAGGGTAGGGAGGAAGATCCTGGAAGTCTGAGGAGAGAGGGAATGGTGTGAAGAGTCATCCAGACAATAGGCAGATGAATGGAACTTGGGAAATATGGTATGAGAGTGTAGGGACCACTTGAAGTTAATAATTACAAATTTCAAGGAAGACCAGTGAGCAAGGTTTTGTGGCTTTTCAGTGATGGCGATCAGCTGCGGGGTGGAGATGCAGACTAGACAGAGTGTGACTGATGCAGCTTTGGGATTTGGCCGAGAGAAACCAATGACACGGAGTCCAGTGACTCATTTGTAAGATAACAATGGTAAATCCTGTGCCTGGAATACGTCTCCTCTCTGCCAACAGCCCTTGGATGGTAACACCCAGCAGAATCCTTGTACTGTGTGTGTTGCCTGAATAAAAGATTAGAATAAACATACTTGTGTGGTGCCTCCAGCTGTGCTAAGAAGGAGACCTGGTCAAGCCAGCTGCTCATAAGAACCCCTCCTATTCATATCCATTCTTTAGCTCTTCATATCTTTTTGCATTTTGCCAACTCGGATCAAGATGAAAAAAGTCGGTTGGCTTCAGCTGGGGGATTTTTCTACGCCACATTTCAATGTTTTGTGCTTTCCTATATTGGAAAATTGTTGTTTCCTCAATTTTGAATGTTGATGAGGATAGAAATAATATATGGTTGCTGGTGGCTCTGAGTATTTCTGCACATTGACTAACCCATCAACAACTTTTGCCAAACTCTATCTACGCCCTGTCTGAGGTAAGAGAGTAAGACCCATAGTTCCTGACTTGGTAATGGGTAGGCAACAAGCACTAAAAGCCTTTGGTGAGTGAGAGAAAACATTTTCTAGGAATTTAGAGAAAAGGCTAGAGTCTGGGGGTTTGGGCAGGCTTCAAGGAGGTAGGTCTTGAGGTGTAGAAGCAGCTAAATTGAAAAAGGAAGAGAAGCCATTGTGGGGAAAGTGTTGGTGTGGGGAATATTTGTTGAGGAAAGCTGAAGGTAGTGTTCTTGGAAACAGATGAGCCAAATCTTAAAGTCTTAAGGAATTTCGCCTTTTCCCAGAGACATTGGAAAACCATTTCACGTTTAGCAAAGTGTTGTGAAACACCGACTGTTGCTACATTCCTCATGGTGCTAGGGCATTCTGACAGAATGTTGTTAGGGCAAGCTGTACTTTGCAGGGGTTGGAAATTTTTTTAAATGGCTTTATAATATAAATTGAATGATGGTGCCACAATTTACAGTTTCGATGTATATTTTTAAAGCATTTGTATCTTCAACATTAAAAACAATTTGGCAAGATATTCTTGTGTATAAACCTTTGTGCACCTTCCTAATTATGCTGGCTGAATTATTAGGTCAAAGTGTACACATTTTTTTTTAAGATTTCTGATATATACTGACAAATTATCATCCAGAAAATTCGCACCGATTACCTGCCCAACATTTATATGTGAAATATTTTATTTTTTTCCAGGAAGAAAATATTCTTATACATTTTGCCTATTCATGGGGGAAAGGGGGATATTTCCTTATTTCAGTGTTTATTTCTTTTCTTGAGAATGAGACAGAACTTTTCACACATACGGATAATTTAGATTTTTTTGTTATGAGTTGCTTTTTTTGTAGCTTATTCTATTAGGAGTATTCATTGCTTTCTAATGGTATTTATGTATATACATATTTATTATATATATTTTACAAATATACATATAGGTTATAAACGCTGCAATTTTTTTTCTATTTGCTGCTTGCCTTTTAATTTTGTCTATGGAAACTCTTGATATAAATTAATTTTTTAAAAATCAGTATTTTAAAAACTTCTCATTTTATAGGGTGCCTGGGTGGCTCAGTTGGTTAGGCGACCACTTCTGATTTCAGCTCATGTCATGATCTCAGGATTGTAAGATGGGGTTCCCCCAGCAGGCTCCACGCTCAGCATGGAGGCAGCTTAAGACTCTCTCTTTCCCTCTCTCTCTGTCCCCCCACCAAAACTCGAGAGCACATGTGTGCACACTCGCTCTCTCTAAAAAACAAAACAAAAAAACTTCTCATTTATGGCAACTGTCATGATGTTAAAAAATGTCCCATCAAAGATTGTATGACTAATGATCCATATTTTTTCAAGTATTTTGTGGTTTCCATCTATCAAAAAAATGAAATCAGGGGCGCCTGGGTGGCTCATTGGGTTAAGCCACTGCCTTCGGCTCAGGTCATGATCTCAGAGTCCTGGGATCGAGCCCCGCATCGGGCTCTCTGCTCTCTAGGGGAGCCTGCTTCCTCCTCTCTCTCTGCCTGCCTCTCTGCCTGCTTGTGATCTCTCTGTCAAATAAATAAAATCTTAAAAAAAAAAAAATGAAATCAGTCCACCTGGAATTTATCTTAATGTAGGATGTGAGGTAGGAATCTAATTTTATCCTTCCCCTTCAATGATTAGATAGTTATCTTAACCTACCCAGGGCTATCCTTTTTGATGATCTGAAATGTCTTGTTTGTCATATTTTAATTCCCTATGCATACATGGGTTTTCTTCTGGATTTTCTATTCTGTTTTGTTATTTTGGCAATAGCATCAAACTGTTTTAATCAATGTACTTTTTTTTTAAGATTTTATTTATTTATTTGATAGACAGAGATCACAAGTAGGCAGAGAGGCAGAGAGAGAGGAGGAAGCAGGCTCCCCACCGAGCAGAGAGCCCAACGCGGGGCTCGATCCCAGGACCCCGGGATCATGACCTGAGCCGAAGGCAGAGGCTTAACCCACTGAGCCACCCAGGTGCCCCAATCAATGTACTTTTATAATGTAATTTTATAACTGGCAAGTAAGAATTTCCTTTCTTAAGTTTTTCTTTTGTAGGAGCAGTGAGATGTTATTCACTATTCATATATGTTTACTTTTCCCAGGTCAACTTTCAATCACTCTGACAATTTGTAAACAATTCCTTTGGTATATTGGTTGATGACATATTAAATGTATAGATTCTATTGGTGAGAATTGGAACACTTAGAATATTAAATACCTTAATCAGTAATTTGGCACATCTCCCCACATATCCAATTTTTTTTTCTTAAGGCCCTATTTATGTTTTTAAATTTCTTCACAAGTCCTACAAATTTATTGAATTTATTTCTATATATATTCTATTTTTTTAATTGTAAAAGTTTATGGAATTATTTCCATTACATTTTTAAGCTAGTAGTTTCTGGTAAATAGAAAAGTTATTTACATTGGACATTTCCCTTTTCTTAAGAATTTGTCTTCCATTAGCTTTGTCATAATTCTCTTTGTTGAGATACCTCAGATCTCACTCACCTAGAGAAGCAGCTCCCAGAGGTATAAAAAACATCTGGTTGAAACCATGCTTTGACTCTTAGTTCTGTACCTTAGTAACTGCATGACCTTGAACCAGCTAGCTAATTGGATCTAAGTACCAGTTTCTTTATCTATAAAATGAGGATTATAAAACTATCCTCCTGGGGTTTTGTGTGTGTGTGTGTGTGTGTGTGTGAGGATTAAATGAAATAATATGTGCTATACATTTACTAAGTTCCAGTCCTTAGTAAGAGGCACTCAGAACGTGGTCAATAAATGTTTGTCGAGTAAATATTGTCAACCGAGGGCCATAATCCCCCAAAAGTCAACTGTGAGTGGTTTTCCCTTACACTTTTTTCAGAGAAGAAAGTAATCAGGTAATAAATGAAACTCTAGGGGCACCTGGGCGGCTCAGGCGTTAAGCGTTTGCCTTTGGCTCGGGTCATGATCCCAGGGTCCTGGGATCGAGCCTTGAATGGAGCTCCCTGTTCAGTGGGAAGCCTGCGTCTCCCTCTCATTCTCCCCCTGTTTGTGTTCCCTCTCTCACTCTGTCTCTCTCTGTCAAATAAATAAATAAATAAATAGACAAATGAAAGGCTATCAAGCAAGTTTTGATCTAAAATCTGGTGCATGGAGATGCCTGCACACATCATATGATTGGAAGGGACCCAGGAACCCCCATCCATGCATACTTCCTCACCTTTTGTCCAAAGCATTTGAAATGGAGTAGGGAGCCTGCTGTTGAATCAAACCATGCTCTCTTCTGGGGACTCCTTTGAAAATATAGTTACATCAGGACACTAATTCTTTCATGTAAATTATTTTAAAGATTTTTTTATTCAATTATTTGACAGAGAGATAAAGAGCGCATGTAGGCAGAACAGCAGGCAGAGGGAGAGGAGGAAGCAGGCTCTCTGCTGAGCAGGGAGCCCGATGTGGGGCTCAATCCCAGGACCCTGAGATCATGACCTGAGCCGGAGGCAGAGGCTTTAACCCACTGAGCCACCCAGGCGCCCCTCATGTAAATTATTTTACTGAATCACTGTGTGTGTGTGTGTGTGTGTGTGTGTGTGTGTGTGTGTGTGTGTCTAGAAGTGAGAACCAGAGACAATGATACCTCTGATGGCTGTGGAGGAAGAAGACACACACACAAAGAGGGACTCCAAAGATTAATGTTGCTTGTGTGACATTTCCCCCAGTAATTTCTCTGAGAAAGGGAACCTGTTTGTAAGTGAAAAACTCTCATTTTCAGTCCAGGGTATTTCCTATTACTCAGTTATCGCAGCTTATAAATGTGCCCATTGTATATTGGCTAAGTACACAGCAATTCTCCAGGGGCTTCACAGTTTCAGGAACAAAGGGAGGAGAAATAGGGTAGGGCAAGGCACGAGGCTGCGGGAAACAGCTTATATCCTTTGTCTTACTGTGTTAGTCACTGAAGACTATTGTCCGATTGCCATGGAAAGTATCTTCTTAAAACAAATCTTGTTTGAGCATTGTTTTTCCATCATCTAGACCAAATATATTAGCAATTTTCTTCTTACTGATAAAATTTCGGAAACAGTTCATCCTAAGGACCCCAGTGAACCTTTGACCTTTCTAAATGGGACTTCAAGCTTTCTATCCTGAACAAAAATCAACTTTGCAACATATTAGCCACAATGAATGAAACACCAAATTTCCCATGAAAACATGTCAATATCAATGATCACATTTTAAAATTCTAAGCACACAATGTATCCACATTTCAAGGACTCTTTCAGTGTCTTACTTTCATGTTTTTACATGGAACACTGCATCAAAAACTAAGGATGTACTGCATGGTGACTAACAACATAATAGTAAAAAAAAAAAAAAAAAAAAGACTAAAACTCTAGAGCTTCCTGTGGACAGTGTTGGTTTATTTTGTTGCCAGTATCTCTTTTGTGGCAAATCATAAGTATCCATCCTTCCACACATCTGTCATTCAGTCAGTAAGAATGGAGAATACTCAACACACATAGCTCAATGCTGGGCAGTATAGTCGTATAAAAAGAGGATAAAATACTGTTCCTTGTCCCAAACCATTTCCATTTCCCATGGACAAAGAAGATATGTTAAGACTCCATGTCTCTATTCCCTCGTACAAAAAAGTCTCTGTAGCTTCTACTTGCTTATTTTTCATCATTTCCCTAATATATTCCAAATGAGCTTCTGTCTCACCATTTCACTCAATGGACCCATCACTCGTATTTCCTGGTCCAGGGGCGCTTTTCTGTCCTTGTATTTATACAACTGCGCGGGAGCTGACGACTGCCTTATCAAACCCTCTCTCCTCTTGCCTTCTATGATGCTGCACCTTCCTGGTTTTCCTCCCATCTCATTGACTGCTTAGTCTCAACCTCCTTTGTCAGTTCATATAGCTCTGATAACTGTCTAAATGTTCCCACAACTCTAAGGCCTTTGTCACCTCCTTACCTTCACTACTCTGAGTATCTCATCTACTCCCACGGCTTTAAATACCATGCATGAGCCAATGACGCTCACGTTATTTTCTTTGGCCCTTTCCTTTCTACTGAGCTCTGATCGTATGCCAGCACCTTCTCGAAATCTTCCCTTGCATGTCTAAAAGGCCCCTCTTGATAAATTTGGCAAAACAAGCTTATGGTTCTTATTCTTCTCAACTTCATTATCTGGACTCATAGCTCTCGTTCAGTTCAGGCACAAACACAGGAATCACTGTTACTTTTCCCCTTTCTCTACTCCCACATATGATCCATAAATAAATCACATGAGCTCTGCCTACAAAAGAGATTGTAAGTATGTGCCATTTTTATTTATTTCCGTTGCTACAGTCCTATTCCAGTCCTGGTCTAGGATACTGAAATGGGCCCTAATTTATTTCATTCCTGCATCTTCATAATTAATACTATATAATTATCTTTTTAAAATATAAATCAAAACCTCTAATGGTTTTCAAACGCTGCTGGAATACAATCCATGATAAATTTGTGTAAATTTTCTTATTATGTTCTATATGTTCTGCGGGGACTATAATATTCTGCCCTGTCTGTAATTCCAGCCCCAGCACGGCCATGTCCTCCCTTGCTCACCACACACACTACAAGCACACTGTCACTCTTCTGGTTGCTTGGACGGGCCAGGCTTGCTCCCACCTGAGGGGACGTGTACTTAGTCATTCACTCTAAACATCTGTGCCTGCATCTTTGCACACCCAGCTTCCTGGTGGCCTTCAGTCTGAGCTCAGTGTGCTCACCGTCTCGCAGAGACCTTTTCTAACCATCCCAGCTGGGGTCGACATTCTGCCTTCACCGTGTCGGTGTCCATAACCTGTATATTCTTCGCAACAGGTTATCATTGCCTGAAATGACTCTGTTCAATCACATGCTTACCGATTTATTGTCTATCTTTCCCCCTCTGAAATGTCAGGTCTGTGCGGTCTGGGATTCAGCTATCTCATTCACTGCTATATCCTCCGTGCTTGCAATGGAGCCTCGTGTGCAAAAGGCTCTCTATCTGTACTCATTGAATGGTTGAGTGAAAAACCCTTCGGCTGTTCCACTTCATGGAGGAATGTCCAGGGGCTCACTCCGCAGGGCTTACAAGCTGCTGCCTGCTGCCTTACCTTTCACCGCCCAGACCTCTCTGAACTCTTCTTGGCTTTGACTTGGGCTGTCACTGTTCAGCACCCGTATATACCGTTCTCTGTCCTTGGAAGCTCTCCCGCCTCTGTATCCATCTCTGCTGGCCTCGTTTCCGCTTACCTTTTAGGTCTTAGCTGGGACTCCATTTGCTCTGTGGTCATGGTTGATAATTTCGCCAAACTGCTTCCGTTCAGACCAGAAAGCTTGGAGTCCACATTTAGAAAGTTCAGAGGTCTCCTTGTCTTCTTGGAATTGGGTGTTTCCCTAAATGTCAATAACAAGACAAATGCTGGTGACTTTGACTGAGACAATGGTTGGCGATTTCTGATGAAACAGTGCTTTATTTATTTATTTACTTTTAAGTAAGCTCTATGCCCCGTGTGGGGCTTGAACTCATGACCCTGAGATCAAGAGTCGCATGCTCTACTGACTGAGCCAGCCAGGCGTCCTGAAAACTTATTTTAAAATAGTCTATTACCATAGCAATCAGAAAATAGTCCTAGTGACTAATATAGTAAAAAACAATTTTAAAGGTTAGGTTAAGCAAGGTGTTTCCTACGCACACCAACGGATTCTGTTTTATTACCCTTCTGCCCATGGGCACCTCAGCTCTTCACGGCATTTTCCTAAGCGATCATGTTGGGGAATCGGTCTCTAATCACCAAATTTCATGAGAATATTTCTAAGTCAGAGTCAGATGTCTGATTAATTTAAACTGGGCAATACCCTTGAAACTGAGAATTTGTCATTTGTAAAAGTTATTTCTTTCTTCAGGGCAGAAAACAGATGGGGGAAAAAAGTGTCCACCTATCTACACATTCCCTGTGATCTTGCAAGTTACCCTTCCTGGACTTTCAGACAGGATAAAGTTTCCCCTGCTCTGTGCACTAATTCTTCTTTTACCACAAAACAGTGCATTATAATTGTTTTTCTACTTGTCAGTTAGCAAATGAAATTTCAAGCATGCCTGTAACATACTGAAAGGCAATCATCTTATTCTGCTTGACATTTAATAAATATTTGTTGAATTTGTTGAGTGACTGGATTATTGAATGAAAATTAAAAGTAAGTGAGTCAGCATGGAATATCGCAAGCTCATCTGTGAACAAGTGCGAATTAGAGTCAGAAGAATGTCCTGAGGAACAGAATAGACAGAAATCACCGTGGGCTAAAGTAGTTGCGGGTTTCTTTGTAGGGGGTGGACAAGAACATGGCATTGGAGGTTGAATATGGTCAAGTAGAGCTGAGTTACAGTTGAGTGACTGGACACAGCTGAGTAGAGGATACTGCTCCGGCAACAATCAGTGGCAGAGAAGACTTGGGCAAGAGACACAGGACCAGTGTGTGGACGAGCACTGGGGTGGAATTAGGACCATGCAGTCAGGTTGAGGTATAATGAGGGAGAGCTTGATGCCCTGGCTAAGGAGTCAGAGCCTTTTTTCTATGTATAATGAGAAAACATTAAAAATATTTAACTGTGCAAGTAATGTGCTGCAAATTCAATTTAAGGAAAATTTATCTTGACATGGAATGCAGAATGTTTTGGATGGAGGAGAAAGTACGGCAGAAAGAAAGTAGTTTGGTGTCTCCCATGAGGTGTGAAGGGAAGACTTAGATTTGGCAAATGGCTTGGAGAAGATGGAAGCCCATGGTGGTGATACAGCAGGTTAGGGAAGAGAGGATCCACAAGTCCTTTTCTTCAAAGTAGTTGTGTGCTTGAATTCCTGGGGGCCTTTGTGGACCTCTCCCCCTGCATTCTTTATATGCAACAAGTCTCAGTGTCCTTCATCAATTCTAAATCAAGACCTTAAAATCCTTAAGATTAGGAGTTTACTTCCTTCCTTCTTTCTTTTCTTCCTTCCTTCCTTCCATCCTTTCTTCTTTGTAGTACAACAGATGTAATCTGGTGGACTGGAAACTCAGGCAGAACCTAATGCTGTCGTCTTGAAGCAGAATTTCTTCCTTTCTGGGAAACAACAGTTTTTGCTTTTAAGACCTTCAACTGATTGGATGATGTTCATTCACATTATCGAAGGTAGTTTCCTTTACTTAAAGTCAACTGATTTTGTATAACTATAGTTCAGCTCTAAAGGTTGGATACTGACATTGGTACAATACACAGCTTCGTCAGATTTCACCAGTTTTATATACGTGCGTGTGTGAGTGTGTGTGTGTGTGTGTGTGTGTGTGTGTGTGTGTTCTATGCAGTTTTGTCACATGGATAGATTCATGTAACCACCACCACAGTTAAGAACAGAACTCTTCAACCATATGGCTCTCTTTTATTGCTTAATGCTTATACTCTACCTTATCTCACTCTCCATCCCAAATTATAGGCAACCACTAATCTGTTTTGTTTTTATTATTTTGTTATTTTAAAATGTTTCATAAATAAAGTCAATATATACCATTTGACAATGGCTTTTTTAAACTTTACTCACCATTAATTCCCTTGAGATCATCCATGTTATTGCATGTATAAGTCAAATTGTAGCTCATAACTACATTTCTTTTTATTTCTGAGTAGCATTCCATTGAAAGGATGTACCACATTTGTTTAACCCTCTACCTGCTAAAGGACATTTGAGCGGTTTCCAGTTTTTTATGAAGGACGTTTCTACAAACATTCATATACAAAGTTTCTGTGTCAACAGATCTTTTTTTCATTTCTCTGGGGTAAGTGCTCAAAGTTCAAATGCTGGGTTGCATGGTAAGTCCATGTTTAGTCTAAGAAACTGCCAGGCTACTTCCAGGATGTCCTTGCCATCTTGCGGTCCTGTCAGCCTTCGGTTACTCTGCTCTCCTAAGCTCCAGAACTGTGTTTCCAGTTACCTCAATGTCTCATATGCTCGAACTCAGCTTGTTGAAACTTGAGCTCATTACCTTCCCCTACAGAGCAGTAACCCCGTCTTTGCTGTGTGGACTAACAACCCTTTCCTACCCAAACCAAACACCGAGAGCCATCTGGATTCCTCCCTCACACCTAATTACCTGTGCCAAATCCACCACTGGGGTTGGTCGATTTTATCTTTTACCTCTCAGACAGACCATCATCGACCAGAAATCATGATTACTTGTGTTCACATTAGGTTGTCCTAACTTGGGGTACTTTTGTCAAGTTAAGAGCAGGTATTTTTACAGTTGGTATTTATATTAATGCCTGAAGCAGAGAAAGTGAAAAAGACTAGCTGTTCACCTATAAGTAGGTCTAAATTGCCAGGTGAACTCAAATCCCTCCATACGGTAGCAGCTTGGAAAACATAGACCTATTCTTGGCAGAGCTCTAGCCTCAGACTTGGGTAAAACTGCAAATGAATACAATTATATTTATAAAAGAACTTATTTTAGCTGTGTGGATAATCAAGCATTTATAGGATAGTCTGAGGGCTTGGGTCCACTGTCAGTTATGATCATTTGTAAAACAGTCCCTAAAATAATTGCCCAGGAGTTTAGTTAATAACAATTGTGCTTTGGTGACATAGTTACTAAGTGTCTGTATTTAAGATTTCTGAAGGAAAGGGCACCTGGGTGGCTCAGTGGATTAAGCCGCTGCCTTCGGCTCAGGTCATGATCTCAGGGTCCTGGGATCGAGTCCCACATCGGGCTCTCTGCTCAGCAGGGTGCCTGCTTCCCTCTCTCTCTCTCTCTCTGCCTGCCTCTCCATCTACTTGTGATCTCTCTCTGTCAAATAAATAAATAAAATCTTTAAAAAAAAAAAAAAAGATTTCTGAAGGAAATTTTCAAGTGATTTGTGAGATGGGCCAGAACATGCTTGTTCCTGCTCAGCACTTGGGGTGCTCAATAGAATTTGAGAGTCACGACTCACTGCTGTTACTAGCTACCCTTACCTGGAGTCGACCGCATGACTCCAGACCCCAAACTAGATCTTCCTTGTCCAGGGAACAAACTATCCTTGGACCAAGCCTCAGTGGCATGACTTAATATTAATCAAATTGATAATCTGAAATAAAGTCCTGCTGAGATGTAAAATAAGGAAATACACAACACGGAGTCAGGTGGCAATCCATGCAGTGGCTTCCTAGAGATCTCTCTCTTCCAGTCCTCCCTCCTAGTTGCATAACCGTTTTCACTCCTAGGGGAAAATCCATCGACTCTTCTGCTCTTAGTATAAATGTCTATTAAGAAGTTGCTTATGGGGACGCCTGGGTGGCTCAGTTGGTTGAGCCGCTGCCTTCGGCTCAGGTCATGATCCCAGTGTCCTGGGATCGAGTCCCACTTAGGGCTCCTTGCTCAGCGGGAGCCTGCTTCTCCCTCTGCCTCTGCCTGCCACTCTGTCTGCCTGTGCTCACTCTGACAAATAAATAAATAAAATCTTAAAAAAAAAAAAAAGAAGTTGCTTATGTTGAGAGAAATCACCAATCCAATGTCCCTAGAGACTGTGTAGTGTGACTGCTTGGCATAATTATAGAGGAGGAAGCCAACTCAGCTTCGTAACAATAGGGAATATGTTCAGGAAATCCCCCATTTAAGCTCATTTCCAACCGGTTTTGCTCAACTAGAGCTAAGGGACACTGAAGTCCTTGGAAGTTGCAGCCATTATTACTGTTATGTCCTTCCTTAGAAACAGGTTCCACCAAGCTGCTGTGACCGCAGTCCAAGACATGTAGGAAACGAAGCCAGTTTCCTATCTCTTGTCTTCCTGCTTGAGCATAACTCATTTTCAGTCCCATTTTTCTTCCTAGCCACTCAGGGTCCAGCTCTGAGTTTCCTGTGGGTAGAATGCACACAGAGTGAGCCTAAGAAAGCGAGGCTACGGGTCTGGATGTAATATTTGCCACAGAGGCAGCTAATCCTCTGAGAAGCTTGCCCTGCCCTAGGCCCGGAGATCTGCAAAATTTTCAGGGAAGAACTCACTATCTGAATTCTTTCTATACTAGCTTTCCATTGCTGCAGTAATAAGTCACCACAAATTTAGCAGCTTATAACACAAATTTATTATCTTACAGTTCTGCAGGTCAAAAGCCTGACAGGGTCTCACCGGGCTAGAATCAAGGTGTCACGGGGCTGCATTTCTCCCTGAAGGCTCTAGAGAGAGATCCATATCCTTGCTTATTGGAGTTGTTGGAAGAATTCATTTTTTTGAAGTCCCTGCTTTCTTGCTTGTCAGCTGAGCACTGTTCCCAGTTCCGCAAATCTACATTCCTTGGCTTATGATTCCCTTCCTCCATCTTCAAGGCCGGTAGTAGTGGGTGTCCTCATTCTGTCACTTTGAATGTCTTCCTTTGGGGCGCCTGGGTGGCTCAGTGGGTTAAGCCGCTGCCTTCAGCTCAGGTCATGATCCCAGGTCCTGGGTTCAAGCCCCGCATCGGGCTCTCTGCTCGGCAGGGAGCCTGCTTCCTCCTCTCTCTCTGCCTGCCTCTCTGCCTACTTGTGATTTCTCTCTGTCAAATAAATAAATAAAATCTTTGAATGTCTTCCTTTGTCCTCTGTTTCATCTCTTTACAACCTAGGTAGGAAAGGTTTCCTGCTTTTAAGGTCTCGTGTGATTAGTTTGGGCTCACACGGGCATTCTGGGACACCCTC
This sequence comes from Enhydra lutris kenyoni, assembly GCF_002288905.1. Taxonomy (NCBI): domain Eukaryota; kingdom Metazoa; phylum Chordata; class Mammalia; order Carnivora; family Mustelidae; genus Enhydra; species Enhydra lutris. Next base: position 1,979,899 of record NW_019154108.1, on the reverse strand, counting down.
ACAATGTCAGGGTCTGTACCCTTAATCATACCAGCAAACTCCCTCTCGCCATGCAGAACAACATGTAAGATTCGGGGATTTGAGTCTGGGTGTTTTGAAAGGAGGGAATCCATTACTCTGCCTCTACGTTATCTAAAAGAAAGGATTCGTCATTGACTTATTCAACAAATATTTATTTAGCGCTTGTTATATGCAAGACAGTTTGCAAGGCACTGGATGTTCTGTCCTATTTAACTAGTGAACTGTGAGAGGCGATGGAGAGGTTGTGCACTGAGAAAACCTACCCCTGAATGTCCTCTTGAGCCGTACTCATGCCGTCCACAAGAGGAGGACCAGGAAGGAGCTGATGAGGTGGGAGACCCTCAGACAATCACAGTACTGGTGCGTGATTATCTTTCCCTGACCCCCACGCTGATCCAACTCACTTTTCACGGGTGAGGGCCTGGGTGTGACATGAGTTGGTAATGTGGGAGTGCTGTCGAGGGAGTGATCCTTAATTCAGAAAGAACTCACGGAACAAGACATAAAAACTTCCATATGTGGCACGGGGTCATGCTTGCACGCGTCCATAGGCTTTGCTCTTTGAGACCTTACAGTACAGGTCAGAAGGTGGTTTGATGTCAGGGCAGAGCACAAGTCCATTTAATTGAAGCGGAAGTCGTGCGTCAGCTCATCTGCAGATTGAAGAGGGCACAACCAGTGTGGGCTAGTGTCCTGCGAGGCGCCTGCTTCTCCCGCCACCGGCTGCTCACCGCTGCGTGTGCTTTCTCTTACTCTGGCAAACGAAGAAAGAAATAAAATCTTACAATACATATTTTTTAAAAATACAAAATAAATATAAAATCTGTTTTTAAAAACGCTATTGCTGCTGTTTCCGGAGCACCTGCTCCGTGCCAGACACCGGGCCGGGCTACGTGAGCTGTCTCTGTCTTCCCGGCCATCCGATAAAACAGGCATTGTTATTCTCATTCCGCGGATGAGAAACTTGTTATGGGTAGAGATTAAATCAATTTCTTAAGGCCATTCAGCTAATAAGTGAGAATCAAAGGTTGGAGCCTGAACTACCTGCCTACAAGGACCAGTGCTTTTTCTTTTATACTATAGGCCACTGTTTACTAATAAACAGCAGTATTTTCCCTCTTTAGAAATACCACAAGGGGACATTGTACTTAACAACATGGGGGACACTTGATCATAGTCAGTGAGTCTACAAGCACAGAAGAATCTGACGTAGGAAATAAGGAAATAAGAACATGGCCGAGGAGAAAAGGAAATAAGGAAGTACGCAGGAAGTGGCTGGAAGCCCTTTCCAAAGAAAAATGCTGTTCAGAAACCAGTTATATTTAGAGGTTTCCAGCTTCCAGCCACGGAGCTGTAGGTCTAGCCGAGTAACTCTCCCCCAGAAAACGACCATAGCTCCGGACTCTGGAGAGCGGCCTGCGCCGGTGGGCATCGCAGCAGAGTCTGCAATGGGAGGGAGGAAGGACACAAAAATGAAAAACATTTCCTTTTTTTTTTTTTCCAGATTTTTTTTTTTACCTCAGAGCAAGTTAAAATTTAGATAGAAAAATCCAAAATCTTATCTGCCTAAAGAATCAAAGGGCAGAATTCAGGGGTGTCACAGGAGCTGGAAGGGTGAAATCCAGAAAATGAGATATCTAGGGAGTGGGAGCCCCCAGTTCTGCATATAATAAGTCCAAATCTCTAGCTTGCCGGTGACCTACAAACAGAAACGGTTTTCCAGAAGATGGTGTGAACACGTGCATGTCAGACACCAAGCAAGATTTCTTTTTAACCGTGTAAAGTCAAGCACTTCCCGAGGGCTCGGTGGTCCAGGATGGAGAAGAAAAAATAGGCTGAAAGTCATATTTCAGGATAGACCTTTCTTTTAAGTCCATACTCTCTGAACCTGGAATGTGCCAGTGGAGTTAAACCAACAGTTCTCCGGTGGTGTCTCCGAATAACTTTACCAACATAATGATAACAATTTTCCTGCGTTTGCCCTATAGACCTTACAAACCCTTGAGAGGCAGTGGAGTATGGATTAATATTCCCATTTTACAGACAAAGAAACAGGTTCAGAGAACACAACGTGCCCAGAGTCACACTGTAAATGGCAGAACAGGAACTTAATGCCAATCTCCATTCCGTTGACTGGGCGAGGAAGAGGGAAGGCCGGTTAAACAGCACAGCAAACAACTAGGAGCAAGCTGGCTGCCTCTCCTCTTTCTCCACTCATGGAACGGTAAGCAAAGTACAGTGAAAAGGGAGAACTTGGGTGGGAAGGAATTAGCAAACAGCTCTTCCTGATGGAGGCATCTGCTTCTGAATTCTCACGTGGCTATCTGCTCTGGAACAGCCGTCTTTCCTAAGATGCTTTCTCTCCCAGTGGCTGGTGCTGCCACCTCCATGCTGGACCTCCCAGGGGGCACCAATGCCCCCCCACCCCTAGCCTTCATGTGCTTGGGTATGAGAAAAAAAGTTGATAACCATTTACTATCTTCCATGTGATAGTGACTAAACTAGATTCTTTAATATCATCTCATCAAAACTGGAATTAATGTCCTCATTTTACACACAAGGAAACTGCCAGAATTCAGGAAGAATAGAATAATCAAACCTGTCTCTTTCTCCCTTGCAGTGATAAATTCTTTTGCATTTTAAAATTAAAATGGTGCATCAAGTATTAAAGAAAAAATTAAAACAGCAAAATCAACCATAATTCCTCATTCTAACAACTACTTTTTGTGTATCCTTAGGTACACATATTTTGCTAGAAGTTGTAATTGGATGCATACAAATTTTATGTTCTGCTTTTAAAATTTAGCATCAGAATTACCTTCCACATTATCACAATCTTCATAGTAGACATTTTAGTGGCAGCATAGTAAATTATTTCCCTAATGGACATTTAGGTTCTTTCCAGTATTTGGTTGCCCAAATCAAATTGTTATGTTTTGTGCTAATAGCATTTTGTTACTTTTTTATTATTTCCTTAGAATAAATTCTCAAGAGTCTTAATTGAATAGAAGGGTATAAACATTTTTATAGCCCTTTCCACATTACTAGGGAAAAAACCTTTATGAATCTAAGTGACACACGCAAGTAAATGTAGAGTTAGACATTTTCAAAAGAAACCTTGCTGTTTTCCATTTCTGGCAATACGATGAACATCCAAATTAAAGTAACTAACAGACTGAATAAAATATGAGAACTATCTTCTTAAAAATTACTAACCCAGGGGTGCCTGGGTGGCTCAGTGGGTTGAGCCTCTGCCTTCGGCTCAAGTCATGATCCCAGGCTCCTGGGATAAAGCCCCGTATCGGGCTCTCTGCTCAGAGGAGAGCCTGCTTCCTCCTCTCTCTCTGCCTGCCTCTCTGCCTACTTGTGATCTCTGTCAAATAAATAAATATTTTTTAAAAATTACTGACCTGACAAGAAAATAAAGAATCTAACATCCTCAAATTAAAATCAACAACCCCCGAAAGTAAGTAACAAAGCCGGTCTTCGCCTTAGGTGGCTTGTTCAACACGAAAGAAAACTACATTGACGGGGCTGTATTCTTCCCAATGTATCATTTTAGGAGACACATGATTCAATTTGATCCACTTGGTTATGTTGCATTTGATCATTAGAATAAGGCAGTATCCATCAGATTTCTCCATTGAAAAGGCATCTTTCTCATTGATAAGTTATCTGTAGGGTGTATCTTGAGACTGCATGAATACCTTGTCCCCAACTACCTTTACTCAATGATAATACTGCCATTAATAGTATTCTTGCCTGAAAGGAGGTGATTTTTTCCCATCATTTAACTATTGTCAAATTCAAACTGTTTCAACCAATTTGCACTTCTACCAGGAGGATGTGAGACTTTCCAACATTCCATATCTTCACCAAGCTTGCTACGGGCAGACTGACCAAGTTCTATCATCTCAGTGGAGATGGGATCGTGTTTTCTGTAAGCTGATGATTAGATCTGGAGGCGTGTTCTAGATTCCGGTTCATTTATTTAGTCAAGAATACTTCATACATGATGGCGCATACTTCCTATTCCATCACATCAAGAGGTGCGTGAATGTTTAGCTGTCAATCAACGGGTTCAAATGTGGTCGACCTGATCTATCAACTGACAAATAAGGTTTCTCATAAAAAACCAAAATCAAAAAACACTTGGCATATGGTATTATCTATTCTTTTTACAAAACAGAAGGTTTTATATGTGTATCCATATGTCTTTAAAATGCCTGTATTGCAATGGGACACTATGCAGCCATTGAAAGAAATGAAATCTTGCCATTTGCAATGACATGGATGGAACTAGAGGGGATTATGCTGAGCAAAATAAGTCAATCAGAGAAAGACAATTATTATATGATCTCTCTGATATGAGGTATTTGAGAGGCAGGATGGGGGTTTCTGGGGGTTAGGGAGGGAAAAAATGAAACAAGATGGGATCAGGAGGGAGGAAAACCATAAGAGACTCTTAATCTCACAAAAAAACTGAGGATTGCTGGGGAGAGGAGGGTAGGGAAAGGGTGGCTGGGTGATGGACATTGGGGAGAGTATGTGCTATGGTGAGTGCTGTGAAGTGTGTAAGCCTGACGATTCACAGACCTGTACCCCTGGGGCAAATAGTACATTATATGTTAATAAAAATAAGTAATTAAAAATAAAATAAAATAAAATGCCTGTGTTGATTAATATAATTGTCTTTTGCAAAACAATTATTCCTCCAGTTCTGTCATTTCTTCTTTATTTATTATTTAATATTCTTCTGTAAGTGAGACCTTCCCCTTCCTTTTTCCTCTATGGGTCTTGGACTCTTTTTTATTCAATGTGTTATAATTTATTAATCTCAATATTCTTTTTAATGCTCAAATTGTCCCAAATTTCACCAGTGAGGATTACTTCAAGCTGTCTCATGTGTCCTTTTGACATGTTTCCGTAAGATTTTGTGTACTTGCTTATTTCTGGCACAGCAAGAAATTCCAGGCTCACCTTGTACATTACTTGTTCCAGACCTGAAGTCAGTCATTTCCCCAAAGAAACCTTGTTCCGTTTAGAGAAATGTACTTAGAAATCAAGTTCCGTGCAACAGATGCACTTATTTCCAGTAGGATATCACTGAGTCTAGGTCCCATCAGTGGATAGAACTAGGATATGTATTTTTTTAAACAATGACTCTATATGGATATCTCACCACAGGGTCTTTCTCTCATTTGTCAAATCCACATTTATATTTCTCTTCTCCCACAGTGATAATCTTAATTCCTGATAACTTCAATGCATTTATTCATTTACTCAATCCTGTACTACACAAAAAGCAGCTTCTGGATTAGTGCATCAGTGTTATTACCAATAAAATCCTACAAGCTAAAGTTCAAGATACTTTTGTAATTCTTTTTGTCCTTAGACTATATCCACTGAGCATGGACAGTCAGGGTACTATGTTCCACTGGTATTTGGATTGACTCTTTTTTCTTCTTTTTTGAGTTTATGTTAGTTTATTTTTATTTTTGAATATGCAAATATAAGTATGGTCTCCCATTCAAAACCATATGTAGACACATATTCAAAGAAGCCTCGTTCTCTTCCACTCTATCACCACTAACAACAAGGAGATGACCAATCTCATTAGTTTCTGATTTAATTTCTTGGACTACTATTGCAAAAAAAGCAGATGAACACATATTTATTTCCCTTCTTCTACACTAAAGGTGGCATACTATACACCCCTTGGCACCTTGAGTTTGTAAAATTAGCAACATAATTGAAAAATACTCCATTGTAAAGATGTATTATTGTCTATTCATTATGTTTCCTCTTTTGTCCATTTAGAATATTCCCAATATTTTGCCATTAAAATTATACCCTAACATGCAAACTTGTGCATATATACTTTTATACTGTTGAAGTGTATCTTTACCCCAAATTCCTAGAAGTGAGATTGCTTAATTAAGGAATAAATGCATTGTGTAGTTGTGCTGCATATTGTCAAATTCCCCTCTCTAAGGGCAGTCCCATCTGCACCAGCAACATAGGAAAATGATGCTTCCCCTCAGCCTCACCAAAAGAGTGTGTTGTCAAGCTTTTGAGAGACTCCCGTCTCTTCAAATAGTTTAATCTCATATCGTCCCAATTCTGCTTCTTCCTGCCACCTTCCATAATTCTTTTTTGCTTTGTTAGGACTTTGTTTGGTTCTGTTAACTCTTCAGAAATAGCACAACCTGAGGAGTCTATCATACTTGCCTTGGAATTTTTGCATCTGCAACATTTGAGAGAGTCTGCTTGTTTGTACCTAGTTTGGTCTAAGGCAGGAAGGCTCTGCTGCATAGTCTGAGCACATCCAAACAAATAAGAACAGTTCTAAAAATGACTAGTACTGAAAAATTCACACGCTATTATGCTGAACTTTGCAAAAGCAAAGCCAAATTTCTTCTGGGATCAATCACTCAGCAAAACAAATCTCAAAATAAGTTTCTCCTGCCTTGAACTTTTACATGACTATGTACAAAAGGGAAAATGAGTGTCCAAGCCAACACCACAGGTTGTAAGACTGATGGGAAAAAAATGATAGGAAAACATTTTATATTTCTGCTTATGTAGGTAGGAGGTTGGAGAACCTTATTCTTGTACAAAATGTTTTCCTTATTTTTATCAACAGGATTATTTTCATTAGAAGAGAACCAATGTTTACAGAAATGCTTGTCTATACAGTGGGCCCTTAGCTTACAAAAGCAACTTATTTGCAGATTTGAGTGAATGAACATGCCATTTGGTAATTTATAATTTTGCTAAGACTGGAATTTGAATGGTTTAACAGCACACAAGAAAGGCAAGTACACATTGGTAGAATGTCCCCTCGCTAGTGGCTGAGTCATTCTCTCTAGGGCTCAGTGAGTTTTAATTATATATACATAGATTAAGGAGTGCATTTTAATTTAGATTGTTCCCAATATTCTGCTATTAAAAATTATGGCCATAGTGAATAACCACGTGCATACTTTTTTCATACTGTTAGAGGTGCATCAGAGAATGGGGTTGGAGGGGGAAAGTATCTATAATCAAGAGGATTGGGAACACACATCCACTCTTCTGAAGGACTTCTCAGAGCCTTTAACATGTTCTTCAAGACTGTTCAAGAAGAGAGCCACGTTATGCAGTGTTTCCCAAACTTATTTGCCTGTGATATTTTTTCCCACATCTGTGGAAAGTAGAGTTCTGGGGAGAATAGTTTGTCGACATATTTTGCTGTAGTGCAAGTATACAGCTGGGAACTCTGGCTGGCCTTGATACCCCCTTCACAGGAAGGTCAGCGTCTCCCTCCGGAGTTCAATCCATCCTCTCCAGACCTTCCAGACCGCTGTACTGCTCTACCACGGGCAGTTTTTCCTATTTCTTTTCCTTCATTCGATCCGGGATCTGCTTCCCAAGGAAAGGGCTTCACAACGCTAGCAGGGAAATTACTCGCCTGCCCAGGTGGATAGAGTCTATTTTAGGATTCTGGCATTTGCGAACAATTATTTAGTCCTGGTATAAAGGCCAGGCAAATCTTCAATTGCCATCTGGCAAAGCCAGGTCATCCACTCCTGAAAATTAGCATTTCTAGGGGCAACTGGGTGGCTCAGTTGGTTAAGCATCGGATTCTTGATTTCAGCTCAGGTCATGATCTCAGGGTCATGAGATTCTCTCTCTCTCTCTCCTTTTGCCCCTCCCCGCCCCCCAAATAAAATAAAATTAACATTTCTAGCAGTATTTTACCTGGTACTATTTATTGAGTGACTATATATATGCTAAGTGCTTTATTTATATTACTTAATGTATTTTTACTCTAAAAAAAAACCCCACAGCATTACAATGTAGAAAGAATTTCCATTTTACAGATACCATATTATTTTACAGATGATGAACCTGAACTTCAGAGAGATTTACTATCTCACTGAAAATCACAGCCCGTTTGTGGCATCATCTAAAATGTTTGTTTTGCTGATGTGCATAACTACAATGACCAGATTTTTCTTCTACTTCTCTGCTTCCCAGTAATTGAGCAAAGCCAAGACATTAGTCAATTATCTATTAGATACAGAAAACCCAAAAGAATGTATTTTTGCTTCACTTTTCTGAATATTTCAAGGGAGGAAAGTGACTCATTTCTGATCCTCCAGATAATTGCCTTATTTCTCTGAGTTTTTTGTTGGTGGGAATTATGGCCGGCTCACACTCCCATTGGAGAAAGTGTTTCATTTCCCTAAGTCAGAGGAGGCTCTCTTAATTAAGGGAAACATTCCACTTGTTAGAATCATAAAGACGCTCCCATGCTAATTACGTTTAGCCAGACTGACTGGAGGCATCTTTCTGTAAGATAAAGCGATAAAACTGAGCTTCTTAAAAAGGTATTGTTCATCTCTTCCTCTCTTCCTATCTACTAGAAGCAGAGATGAGGCCTTGCTGGTTTATGAAACGGCCCTCTCTATTCCTGTAACATTCCCCAGGGGATGACCTGTGGGTTTTTGAGCTCTGTTTTCTCTCCAAAATCAACATTGTTGAACAAGGAAAGGAACCTCTAACCATCCAAGGTCAAGGGAGCCAACGTCCAGAGAGCAAGGAAATTCTGTTTGGAAAGTTAGCCCCAAATCTTCTTCCGCAGTCCTCCTTCTGGACAATGCCTGCGTGCTCTCACTGTCAGATTTATTATTTCTTCCCTCTGCATGCTCTGCTCCACAAAAACATTAACTTAGCCCCTGCACCACTGGCAAGCAAGGTGAAGGGGATAAGGCTGACCGCCCAACTCCTGGGTCACACAGAGATGGCTCTTGTCTGTGGGAAAGGCACAGTGGTGCACACACAGAGGCAGGGCCAGGATGGTTGGCTTGGTGTGGGAAGGTCCAGACCAGGATCCTTCTTTCTAGACATCCTTATCATAAAAGAGATTGGTTTCCTACTTTTGTTCTAGCATTGTTGCATTTTGACATGAACCGTACAACTTCCCAGAATTAGTTGGGGAAGGTTCCACATATTCTAGTAAAATTTTAAGATTTTTTTTTTTTTTTTGTAAGTAGGCTTCATGCCCAGCATGGAGCCCAACACAGGGTTTGAACTCATGACCCTGAGATCAAGACCTGAGCTGAGATCAAGGGTTGGATGCTTAACACAGGCACCCCAGAATTTTAGGATATTTTAAAGAAGGTTTGTAAATGCTATAGTTCAGAATGATTCCTTATTGAGAAAAATCTCCTACTGCTTTTTAGAAATAAAAACACTTCTAATAATTGAGCCTTATTATTTTCAGTATGGACATGTTCCCCTAAAGGAGTTCTTGCTTTCCTATGATCTGACCACAGGTAAGCACTCAGCATGAAGAGGGATGTACATAAGCGTCATCAAACCTCTCACTGAGCTTCTCAAAGTTGGCATTCAGTTTGGTACTAGGAGATACTGAGGCTGGCAGTTTTTCCCATATGATTTTCTAACTTTACACTGTCCTTAAGAACCTAGATGTCTATCAACAGATGAATGGATAAAGAAGATGTGCTGTATATACACAATGCAATACTATGCAGCCATCAAAAATGAAATCTTGCCGTTTGCAATGATGTGGATGGAACTAGAGGGTGTTATGCTGAGCGAAATAAGTCAATCAGAGAAGGGCAATTATCGTATGATATCACTGATATGAGGAATTTGAGAGGCAGGGCAGGGGATCGTGGGGGATAGGGACGGAAAAAAATGAAACAAGATGGAACCAGGGAGGGAGACAAACCATGAGAGACTCTTAATCTCAGGAAACAAACTGAGGGATGCTAGAAGGGAGGAAGGTGAGAAGGATGGGGTGGCTGGGTGATGGACATTGGGGGGAGTATGTGCTATGGTGAGTGCTATGAATTGTGCAAAACTGATGATTCACAGACCCGTACCCCTGAAGCAAATAATACATTATATGTTATAAATAAATAAATTAATAAATAAGAACACTTCCTTTTTAGGGTGTCAACTATTCTGAAATCCATGATTAGGACACAAAAGCAAGTGTTTTACATTTCAAGTGACTTCATTCATTTCTTAATCCAACAAATATCTATGGTCATTTAGTAAAAGCCAGCCGAGCTGGGAGCTGGGGAATGTAGCAACAAATAAAATACTCTATGAGAAGGCATCGTTATGAAGTCCAGAATCACCCCCTTTTTTCAGTAAAAATTTGAACACCAGCACTAATGGGCAATAAATAAAACTGGGTTACAGCAAACATTTTGTTAGAAAATGACTCTATTGAGTCAGTCAGTCCTTCCATATGCCTCTTATTTAGAACAACTCAGCAAAAATAAAATTCCAGTTTATTTTTGGACAACAACATCACACACACATCACACAGGCCAAAAAATAAGCAGCAAGTTCATAGATCCAAAAAGGGAGAAAAAGAAACTTTTATCTTCAGCCTTGTTAACCATTTATACAAACCACTACTGATAGGACAGCTAAGTATAAACACACAAAAAAGTTACGGAATGCTCAGAATAAGATTTTGTTGTTGTTGTTGTTGTGTTTGCTTTTTTAAATATGTTTTATTTTTCTCCTTTGAGATTTCAGCAGATATGGTCACACCATAAGTAGAGTCAGAAGTAGGACAAAAAAACACGCACACGTTTGGTTAGGTCATCTGAAATCCTTAAAAATGGCTGAACTCTAACAACATGTAAAAAAAAAAATATATATATATATATATATATAATATAAATAAAAATTATAATTTTCCTTTTTTAAAGCACTTTCTTTTTTTCCCTAAGATTTTATTTATTTATTTAACAGAGAGAGCAAGAGAGCACAAGCAGGGGGAGCAGCAGAGGGAGAGGGAGAAGCTCTCAGCTCCAGCAGGGAGCCCGACATGGGGCTTGATCCTGGGACCCTGGGATCTGAGCTGAAGGTAGATGCTTAACATCTGAGACACCCAGACACCCCATTTAAAGTACTTTCAACAACAACAACAAAAAAAAAACATGGCCTTGGGATCTTGGTCCTTCTGTCTTCTGTCTTCCCCTATTTCAAACCTATGCAGAAGTGGTGGACAGAAGAGCAACAAGGCTCTCCAAGAAGTTGGAGAGATTTACGAGAGGGCTTCAAGCCACCACTGAGTTTGGAAGGTGAAGAGGTCATAAGCCAGGGCATGCAGGTGGCCCCGAGATACTGAGAGTGAACTCCTGGCAGCCAGCCAGCAAGGAAACAGCGATCTTACTCCTACATCCACGAAAGACTGGATTCTGTCGACCATCTGAATGACCTCGGAGGTAGATTCTTCCCAGAGTCTCCCAAGAAGAGCCCAGCTAGCTCACACTTTGATTTTGACAATGTGAAACCCAGAGCACAGAAACCACCCACCATACTCCTGACCTACAGAAACTATGAACTAATAAATTTGGGTTGTTTTGGCCATCAAATTTATGGTAATTCGTTGCAGCAGCGATAGGAAACGAACACAGCCGTCTTGTCCCAACATGACAGAGTTCAGATCATGTCATTTCCACCTGCAAGCACCTGACACTCTGTGGCGGGTTTTGTCCGGCCTCAGAAATCCACCCGGAAGTGCAGGGGCAGGGGGATTAACTACGTCCTCCCAGGGTCAGCCCTTAGCCCCTGACAGACTGGAATGGGTGGGCCCATCCCAGCTCCTGAACCCACCCTGGGGCTATTAGCTATCTCCAGAGCTCCCTGGTAGGGCTGAGGCTGTGATCCCACGGTGGTAACCTGCTTATCAGCATACCTTTACCAGGTTCCTTCCTCTCCCTGTCTAACTTCCTCACTCTCCTGCTGTGCTTCCTGGGATCATCTCCCAAATGAAGGACTTTCACCCACATCCTTGTCTTAGGATCTACTTTGAAAGGATCCCAACCAAAGACACCGAACTTACAGGGCCAGCTGGGGTATAGGAAGTGAAAGAGGTTGCTTTAACATTCTTTACCCCCACCGCAAAAACTAAGGTGTATTTCCTGCTGGGCTTTCTGTCTGAGCAGGCATGGAATGAACACAAAGGACGTGGTCCTTAGTAGAGCACAAACGTGGATCTGAGTCCCTGCTGACCACTTAGGAACTCAAAAACACCACAGACACATTGTTTAACTTCTCCGGGTCTGTGTTTTGTCCTCTAAAATGAAATTAATAATGTCTCCTTTTATTTCATGAAGTTTGTACGAAGTGATGCATGTGAAGCACTTGGTATCCAGTCGGTGCTTTATATACGGTGTCAATATTGATTAGTACCTAACAGCGTCACAGCTAGGAAAAATAATGAACAGATGGGTTTAAACTGGTGCCTTTTCCTAGATTTACGCAGAATGGTGTCATATATTACAGCAGCAAGGACTTCACTGAAGCACCTTTGGTTCTCAGATGGGAAATCTGGGGCTTTAAGAGACACAAACATCTTGCTCCAGGCCAGAGGGCTAACTGGAGTGAGAGAGCAATCCTGGGTATGCAAATAGTGACCAGACCCCAACTTTTCTGATATGAAGCCGGGAGAGCAAAGCTAAGAATAGCCCTTTAGGAAACCTCTGTGTTACGGAATAAGCAGCGTTGGGTCCAAGGAAAACAAGCGAGGGGACTTTTCTGAAACCCAGGGACATTTTCTGCAGTTAGTTGCCCAGTGTCGGCAAACGGTCTGGCTACACTCAGGAAAAGCTCTGTCAGTCCACCGGGCTGCCCACACTTGTTTCTTCCGCTGTGGGAATTCACCGCAGTTGGCTCATTTTGGAGATATTCCCATTAGCTCGTTCTTAGATCCCCAAACAGAAAACGGAAACTTCAGGGTAAGGCGCTGCCAGAGAGGAAGCGAGAAAACACATCAATGTCTAAGTCTCAGAATCATTTAGGAAGTTCACAATGGGGAATCAGAGGAATTGCAGGCTCCTTTGGAAGGGAGATAAGAGATTCACCGAATGTCTCCATACTTATATCACGTCTTCAGCAGTTTTGGTTAAAACCCACCTAATTTTCATGTCTAAGAACCCAGAGCTTCCACTCATCCCAAATATTCCTTGTTTGGGCCCAGCACTGCTACCAGTGGGGCCTCAAGCCTTCCAGCAGAGAGGATCTTAGGATTACCTACAGTGACATTTTGGTCAAAATAAGGTACCTGTAAGTGAGCACAACTATAGGGCCTTCTTGATATCCTCTCCTACATGCGGTGGGCCTGAGCTGTTACATCTCAAAGTCACCTTTATGTCTCAGAATCACCTGAGATGTCCGATGATATTGTACATTCCTGGGCCCACCCAGACCCCCTGGGTCAGAGTCTCTGAGGGCTGGACCTGAAGGTTTGCATTTAAACAAGCTCCCTGCTTGTGGGATGGGGGCTCAGACTGAGACAACCTGGGGCTCCTGCCTGACCCAGGTGTTCTGAGACAGCTACAAATGTGAAATGAGTGAACATGCCTTCCCGCAGAGTTAGTTCAGAGGGGACCAGACTGGTTTTCCATCAAATGGTCTTATGCTCTGACCAAACAAGAAATGCCATTTTATACCATGATACTGTTCATTTCATTTCACCATTTTGGGTGTGCGAGACATACCACATTTTTACTCTGTAGATAGAATTATATCCATATTGGGATTTCTTCTCCCTACAGTAGACTCTGCAGAAGTACAGTTGCTGTTGGCAGAGTAGAACTTTGGCAGAAGCTATCAAGGCTTTAAAAAAAAAAAAAAACAACACCCAGTCAAACTGCTCAGACGTAAAGGAACCAAACCAAGAGCCTCAGGAAGGCCGGTGCCCCGCCTCACAGTGCCCTTCAGCAGTGAGGAACCAAAGCCAGATTCAAACCTTGACCGTTGGTCTTGCCCCTGTGGTTATGGCTGGTGCTACCTCCCGTTAAACCCAGTAGTCTCCTGTCTGTAGCTTTCATTTGTCCCTAGCTATTGGTAGTATACAGGATGGCTTTGGATAAAAATGGGACATTTGTCTCGGCAACCCCCAAATCCTCTTCCTGGCCATCTCTCACTCCCTTGGGGATGCCGAGGGGACCTGGGCACAGAAGGGAAGGTGGGTAAAGTCCTTAATGCCCATTAAAGGCTGGAGAGGAGAGGACAAACGACTTCCAGGAAAAGGGATGAAGACGCCAGGAAGTGTGGCACTCACAGACAAAAGAGCTCTGGTGGTGGCACCTGGGGGTGAACCCATGTTTGCACCGTCTTTCCTCTTCCCTCAGCACCCCCTCCCCCAAGTGGAAACTGCAAGTATGAAGCCAGAGCTGAAACCCAGCACTCTGGGGACAGCAGGCTGCATCTTCAGAGCCTGGAAGATTCTACGGGTCTTGAGGCACTTCTCGTCAGCCTGTTCCTCAGAAAACATAGGTTTATTTGGGGAGGGGGAGATGATAGTCACTCAACACCCCCAAATAGTTAGTTCTCACTCCGTGTCTTCAACTCATCCTGCACCTCCAGCAAGTGGGGCCTCACCAGGTCCTCCCCTCACCGTCGTCCCTCCCCGCCTCACTGTGCTGAGTCTCTCCACGAGAGGCCGACGGGTCTGTTCACGGCCGCTGCCGAAGGCCTGAAGAAAGCCGCTCAGCTCCCGGTCGGTCCCCACGTGTCTGACTCGCCGGCCCCACCTCAGGGGCATGTTCTGGGAGAATGCGAGGGGGTGTGGAATGTCACACCTCTGATAAAGATGAATTATCTTCACTTTCAAATTCCTCCCATGCCTTATCTCTCTTACCCTCCTTCATGTGCTGGGTTCTCTCCCCGCGGTTCTCTCCGTGTAAATTTAGCCACAGAGAGAACGACAAGAGGCACGTTTGGGGCTATCACCCCAAGGAAATGACACTATGAAGAACAGAAGAAGTGACATTATATATATCTCCTTCGCTTGCATTTCGACTCAGGATTCTTCAAACTGTGTAATTTTCCTCTAAAAGTAATAGAGGGCCATTGTCAAAGTTGGAAAATGCTGAAAATAACCAGGAAAAATATAAAAGTTGCCTCAAGTCTTGCTGTCCAGAGACAGCCACGGTTAACATCCTGGTTCAGTTTTGTTATTCTTTGTGCATTCATATTTTAAAACTGTTAAGTAAAATTGGAGTCAAGTAAATATTAGTACATAGAGTTTTCATCCTTATTTTTCACTGAACAAATCATGAATAAACATTTTCCAGACATGGACAACTAAGTCTGTTTCCCATTTTTGTTATTTTAAAGAAAGAAGGCATTATTTCAAACATTTATCTGGGAGATGTTATTTCTAGTAATTTAGCTATAGCCATGCACAGAATCTGAAGATTAGCTAACACCTCCTGACCCATTCCTGTGAGACAGCATACCTTAAAACGGGTTGCACTGGTAAGTGAGAGAGAGAAAAAACAGAAGACTGTCCGCGGTGCACTGTTGACAGCGCAGATGGGAAACGAAGAACGGCGGTCCACAGTTACTAAAACCAATGCAGAGTTAGCTTATGTTCATGAAATTCTGGTTATTACAATTACAGGAGAGATGCTACTAATAAGCAACGTTTTCAAACTTTTTAAAGACATCGATTTGGTGTTATTAGAATTTAAAACCCCACATTTGTGCCATATTAGTAGCCTTGATGTAAAATTAAAAGACACAAACAAAGGAGAATTAGCTTGGAGGACTAGAGTCTGACATCACTGAAATTTTTTGGAGTCGTGGATATTCCCGGGAAAGTTTTTGGATGCTGCTGGGGAATTCCTCTTCACTGGGTTTGGACACATCCTTGTATTATTACTCACAGGAAACCAGCCTCCCTATAAAGGCGCTCCAGGAGGAGCGGTGCTCTGCGGCTCTCGGCTGACTTCACACCAGAACCGCTGACCGAAGGAGACAGAAGTAGCAGAACAAAAGCAGGATTTCCAACGCGGCACTGAAGCCAGGACATCACAGGACAGTAAGTGCAAAGAGCCTTTACAAGGCTGACCTTGAACCAGGGCTGTCGGTACAGAGATGCAGAAAGCCTTTGACAAAAGACCTGTGCACCTCCTTGTTGTATCCGAACGAGCTACACTCTGGTTTTTCTCTTTCACCTCCATGATGAAAATCTTTAATTTTGTATATATTCATTCCAGCCAACTTCCTTGAAACAAGCAAAGACGATGGCACTGTTACTCTTTACCTAAAATCTTAGGATGCTGCTGAAAACATCATGTAGAATGATCTCAGTAACTGGCTGCCTAGGATTTCTTTCTGTAATTAATTTTGTGCTCCCCCCCCCCAGAAAGGCATTTCAAGACTGAACTTGATAAAAAGAGCCCTAGAAGTCATGATCGCCTCACAGCTTCTCTCTGCTCTCACTCTTGGTAAGTCAATGTCGTTCATTAGATCAGGGTTTCTCATCCTGGGCACCACTGGCATTTCAGGCAGGATAATTCCTCCTCGTGGGTGGGGTGGGGAGGGGCGTGTGTTTTAGGGTGTTTAGCAGCGCCTCTGACCTCTCTGCACAGTGCAGTCTGCTGTGGGTTAGGGGCAGTTTAACCTCCATGTGCCTCCACTTCCTGATGCGTTAAGTGTTGATCATAAGTGGCCTATTCCCAGAGGCTTCGTGAGGGTCCACTGTCATGGAAAGGGCCTCACACAGGGCTTGAAAGTGCATATCAAGTGCTCGGTAACCTTACTTATTCTGACGATTACACTACTATAGGGATATCCTGGTAGATTGTGGTGGGTGAGTGCAGGGAGGCCCAACACCCAAAAGTATGCACAACAGCAGTTTCTCCCTCCAGACCCCTTCTTACTTTGGAAAAGGTGAAAAAAATTCAAATCTTTCCAAAGGCCCCTGGTAGATGAAAATAAAACTATAAAAAGCCCCGTGGATAGAGTCGAACTACAGCAGGACTAACCTCTCCTGCCTTCCCCACGTTCCCCTTTAGCACTTGTCCTGTTTGAAGAGAGTGGAGCCTGGTCGTACAACGCGTCCACAGAAACCATGACTTTCGACGAAGCCAGCGCTTACTGTCAGCAAAGGTACACGCATCTGGTCGCAATTCAAAACCAAGAAGAGATTAAATACCTGAACTCCGTGTTCAGCCATTCACCTACTTACTACTGGATCGGAATAAGAAAGGTCAATCAGCAGTGGACCTGGATAGGGACCCAGAAGCTTCTGACGGAAGAAGCCAAGAACTGGGCTCCCGGCGAACCGAACAACAAGCAAAACAATGAAGATTGTGTGGAGATCTACATCAAGAGAGACAAGGACACGGGCATGTGGAATGACGAGAGATGCGACAAAAAGAAGCTTGCCTTGTGTTACACAGGTACGGGGCTCGCAGCAGCCATGGGAGGGCATGTCGGGCTGTGGGCCTCTTGCCAAATTATTGACAGTCTGCAAAACCTGGTCTCTACCATGGTAATGTTATGCTCTAAAAAAATACCATTTTAAAACCATCTGCTTGGTAAATTACATCTTTTTGCTTCTTTGTGTGAGTGTAGGCAAGAATGTATGTAGCGAGGTAGGTCGACACGTATGTAGTGTGTGCTCATACAACGCATACTTGAGTTACTCACTTATTTGTAGAAGAGCTGTCTTGAAAGTCTGTGAGAAAGGGCGTTTTCTGTTCTTGATGCCAATAACAGCTCCACCCCCGACACTTGCACATGAACATCAAGGTTTAAAAGCTGAGCTTCAAACCCAGCTTTGTCCTTGGGCGAAGCCCTTTAGTTAAAATCTCTGGCAGTCCCTGTAACTGGTGACTTCTCTGTCATACACTGTTGCTCCTGAACCCAAAGGACAGCATTGTAAGCACGATGACGATCCTCTTCCTCGTTCTGTTTTCTGCAGCTGCCTGTACCCCTACATCCTGCAGTGGCCACGGTGAGTGTGTGGAGACCGTCAACAACTACACCTGTGAGTGCCACCCCGGCTTCAGTGGACTCAGGTGTGAGCAAGGTGAGTCCCCGCCTCACCCGTTCCTTCCCTCCTGTTGGTAGCGCCGTCCGTGTCCCAGCTGGCTTGGGTGTCCGCTCTGCCCATCCTCCCCTCCCTGGGACGTGTAGTGTCACGTGGTGGTTAAGAGCCCTGGTTTCAAATCCCAGATTGACCACTGTGACTTCAGACACCCCGATCAGGTGGTTAAACTCTCGAGTACCAGTTTTCTCGCCACAAAATGAGGGTGATAATGGTGTCAACCCCATGGTTAGGTCTAATTGAGTGACCATAGTGCCCGGCAGAGAGGAGGCGTTCGGTAAACAGTAGTGACAGTTTCCAGGGCTTCTTCCCTTCATGCTGGGCCACAGAGAGCAGATTTGATGAGGTCTCTCCTTTCAGTTGTGACCTGTCAAGTGCAAGAAGACCCTGAGCACGGAAGCCTGGTCTGTGCCCACCCTCTGGGACTCTTCAGCTACAATTCCTCATGCTCCGTCCACTGTGAAAAGGGTTACATCCCAAGCAGCACAGAGGCTGCGCGGTGCACTTCTGCGGGGGACTGGAGCGCCCCTCTTCCAGCCTGCAACGGTAAATGCCTCTGAACACACACCACCCTCTGACTTGTCCCTCGTGGCCTCGGTTTTTTTTAATGCAACTAACAGCACTTTCCAAACTCCAGGGAAAGTTTTTTTTGTTGTTGTTTTTAGTAAGATTCTCCCAGCCAACAGGTGTGGTCAGTAGGGTACCTGCTCGGTTTCAGAGAGGTTTTTTTGGAAAAACCACCGGGTTTGAGATGGGTTCTTCTGAGGCTCTGGTGATTTGTAAGAGAGTGCCCATGGTGCTGGGACCACACTCGAGAAACCTTCCTGATGTCTCCCACTTGGCCTCTCTCCGTGCAGCAGAAGAATAAGACCATGGTAGTCAAGCAGTCCCAGCAGCTTTTTCTCTCTCAGGCTTATCTTTGTAGGCTGGAGATGAAAACTTTTTGCATCCAGTCCTGCTGGGTGGACATCAATGAATGTCCTGTGTATGTCAGTACTTTTGTTATTACAACGATCATAAATCCTGACCGAGAATCTGGTTTTTTCTGTTTTTGCCTTCCGTAAAATAGATCAGAGACATGAGAGAGATGTGATAACATAGATCAGAGACCACCTAGCATAGCCAAAGTATAAATCAGTCAGAGAAGATGGAAGTATGAAAAAGGCATAAAAGCTTTATCATGTGTGTGCATATCCCCAGTAATTAATTTAGGACTTTGGGATCTACAGTTTGAAAGCTGCTTCCTTTGCCTGTTATAAGTTCCAGCTCAGTAGAAAGTAAACATATTCACGGTACTCGTTCAAATCCCCAGTGGTTGAGTGCAGTGCACTGACAAAGCCCGCCAATGGCACTGTGGACTGTCTCGAAAGCTCTGGAAGCTTCCCATGGAACACAACTTGTACCTTTGCTTGTGAAGAAGGATTTGAACTAATGGGCTCCAAGCGCCTCCAGTGTACCTCATCTGGGAACTGGGACAACAAGAAGCCAACATGTAAAGGTACAGTTGCTCCATGTCAAGATTCACTGTAAACATTCTTCTCCTCAATCTGTACCTGAAACGGTCAGGCCAGACCTGCTAATGTTCATGGGTGTCTGTGTTACAGCTGTGACATGTGAGGCCATCGGCCATCCTCAGAACGGGTCTGTGAGCTGTAGCCACTCCCCTGAGGGTGAGTTCACCTTTGGGTCCTTCTGCAGTTTCACCTGCGAGGAAGGCTTCCTGGTGCAGGGAGCAGCCCAACTTCAATGCACCGCGCAAGGGAAATGGAGTCAGCAGGTCCCAGTTTGTGAAGGTAAGCCCAAGAGCATCTCCTTTCTACACCCCTTCCTTAAAGGGCAGCAGTCTTCAAACTAGGGCAGTTAAAATGAAACCAGATGCCCACTTTAATTAGAGTAATCAGATTTGATGGGCAACATTCTTCTTATGTTTTTGAGTTTCATA
This sequence comes from Enhydra lutris kenyoni, assembly GCF_002288905.1. Classification (NCBI taxonomy): domain Eukaryota; kingdom Metazoa; phylum Chordata; class Mammalia; order Carnivora; family Mustelidae; genus Enhydra; species Enhydra lutris. Next base: position 1,960,052 of record NW_019154108.1, on the reverse strand, counting down.
TAAAAGAACCAATGCTTATCCAGGGAAAGGATTATATGTACTAAGAGGGGATGTTTTGCTGGTTTCTTCACTGTGCTGTGCTAATATGGTTTCGTTGGCATTGGCATGGAGTAGGCAGAAACCCTAATCTAAGAGGAAATCACATGAGAACACTTAAAAGTAGCATTATGAGAACATGACATGATTTTAAAACTCTTATAATCACTTTTCTTCTGAAACTGCTCATAACTAGCAGTGAAGAGAATGTACGAAGTGTGATGTCATATGTAAACACACTAAAATTTAATCCACTTTAAAGCAAGAGTAGCGATGCTGAAAACAAGCAGTTTTCATTATCACATACTGGTACTTTTGTCACCAAATATAGCACAGAATGATTTCCAGTGTTAAGAAGCCACAAGACCAAAACCAAACTGCAAAGCAGACACATTTTATGGGCTGCCTTCTTACCTTCCTTCTGTGTTTTGGCATCATCTGTTAGACGCAGGACCCAAAATTTGCTCTCTGACTACATAAAATCTTTCTCCTGACTGTAACTTCTTTCAAATGTCAGGACAGTGCTCAGGAAACACTGGTTCTATTAAAGGTTGTCCTTTACTGAGTGCCATTATCAACGAAGGGACTGGCATTCAAAGAAGACAGTCATCTTCCCAACTGTCCAGGGAGGAATGAAGAGCCTTGAGGTCTCTAAACATTGTTTTGCCCAAAACGAAGGGGTTAATTCATCAAGTGAATGAACTCTCCAGTTCCGCTGCAGTATTTTCTGACCATCATTTTGGTGTTTCAGCTTTTCAGTGCAAAGCCTTGTCCATCCCAGAGAAAGGCTACATGAATTGTCTTCCAAGTTCTTCTGGAAGTTTCCAAAGTGGGTCCAGCTGTGAGTTCTTCTGTGAGAAGGGATTCGTGTTGAAGGGATCCAAAAAACTCCAGTGTGGCCCCACAGGCGAATGGGACAGTGAGGAGCCCACATGTGAAGGTACAGTTTTTGTTTTTACTTCAAGATAAAAACTATTGAAGACCTAGGGACTTGATTACTTGAGAAAACTGTTGCTTCCTGATACAGACTTCTAATGTGCTCACTTGTGTCTTCCAGCTGTGAAATGCGACGCTGTCCGGCATCTCCAGCATGGCTCGGTGAGGTGTGCCCATTCCTCTGTTGGAGAGTTCACCTACAAGTCCTCCTGTGCCTTCAGCTGTGAGGACGGCTTTGAGTTACATGGGTCAGCTCAGCTCGAGTGCACCTCTCAGGGACAGTGGACGCAGAAGGTCCCCTCCTGCCAAGGTAGGGCTGAATTTAGACTTTAAGGAGTTAGGTCAAATACTTCATGTGGGTTTGAAGCTAGATTGCCCATGGGGCTTGACCCTAATTTCCGACACGCTGAAAACTAGGTAATGCTTATAAGTTATGTCTATTGAAGAGTTTTCAGCCAGTTTTAGACCTTTTCCAGGAGACCTTTGTTAACCTCTCCCCATGTGTCCATCATTTGCAGTGGTACAATGTTCAAGCCTGGCAGTTTCCAGAAAGACGAACATGAGCTGCAGCGGGGAGCCCGTGTTTGGAGCTGTGTGTACGTTTGCATGTCCCGAAGGATGGACACTCAATGGGACTGCAGCTCTGACCTGTGATGCCACAGGACACTGGTCTGGGATCCCACCAACCTGTGAAGGTGAAGCCCTGACTGGCGCTGGCTGTCTGGGAGGCTAGACAGAAGAGGGGGAAAGTAACAAACCATTCGTTACGTTCAAACAAGAAAGGTTCTTAAGGTTGAGAAGCTGGTGAATAGTTTTATGGTGATAGAAAACAGAACAGCTGACATGTGGATGGAATGGGTAGAATTCTGACAAGTGGAAAAAGGGGAGCTCGAGGTCAAAGTCGGGAAACAGAAGACAGGTGAGGGAAAGAGCAGGCATGCAGTCTTGACCAAGGTGCAGTGGGTTCTGGGAAGGGCTTGACAGGTTAGAGAGCTCCCGACAGTGGTAGGAGACAAGCTGCCGCAGGTGGTTTGGGTCCGTCTCAGAGGACTTTAGTGCCTCTGTGTGTACTGAAGTAGCTCATCAGTGTGCAAAGGAAAGGGCAAATGGACAGAACAGAAAGACTTGAAATTCAGTTCCTTCTCGTGACAGTTCCTCCCTCTTGGTTTCCCTAGCTCCTGCTGAGTCCAACACTCCCCTGGCAGTTGGACTTGCTGCTGCTGGGACCTCCTTCTTGACATTAGCCTCGTTTCTCCTCTGGCTCCTGAAACGCCTGAGGAAGAAGGGTAAGGGAGTTTGGGAGCATACTCCAAAAATGTTTTTGAAAAATATATTTTTTTTCTCATCGATGAGTCATGTTCTCTCTTGCACATTTAAACAATAATTAGACTCGAGTTACCAGATAAACACTAATAAACAGTATAATTGAGCTGTGGTCTTAGAGGAAGATTTTTAGGAAATACACATTATTGAACAGTGGACAACTCCAAGAGATACCATTCACGGGGAGTTCTGCATCTCCCCTGGTCGTTGTGCCGTGAGGCTTTGGGTTTGTGCTTCCAGGAAATGGTTAAAATGTTTCCAAAACATTCTTTTGGAATACAGGCTTAAATATGGAGTATCTCCTGGGGACTGTCCCCTGCAAACACATATAGCCACACTCACAGCTTGTTTGGCTTATGAAATATTTAACACTTTTTAAAATCAAGTTCTGACATTTATAAAATGAGAACTCTCCCATAAAATCTAGGTTTGGGACTTCTCTTGAAAAACTGGCAGATCAACTCGGCAAGCTGAGCCTGCGGCTGTCGCTAGCATTAGGAAGCTGCTGGGCCCTTAGGATGAGTGTGTGCTTCGCACATCCCCGCCTTGCCCCAAGCTGTGTTTGTGCTCTGATTATCACAGGGGCCCTGAAGACTTGGAGCTTGTAGTCCCTGGTGAATAGAGCCATACTTTTTCTGAATGTGATATGTCCTTCAAAGTCCATTAGTCCAAATTAATGGTCTTCTTTTTCTTGCAGCAAAGAAATTTGTTCCTGCCAGGTAAGTTGCAGTTGCATTCTTGTCCAAAGCATGCCACTGAATATTCTACACATTTTTCTCTGTTCGTGTTGGGAAACAGAGCTTAATCTAGTGTTCTTGTGTGTTCCACAGCAGCTGCCAGAGCCTTGAATCCGACGGATCCTTCCACATGGCTTTGTAGTCATTTTTAGTCCAAAGGAATCAGGTAAGACTTAAAATCCCATATGATTTTGAAAGAACATAACCTTTCTTCATGTTCTGTTGCTCCCTGAGCTCTCCAAACCTGCTGGTTCTTTGGGGGAGAATCACCACCTTTGTGGTGTTTTATGAAAAGTTATTTCATTTCTTTGCAGAAGGAAAAGAAAACATAAACAACACTTGGCCTAGAGTCATTTCACTTGTGAAAGTTAATAATAATGATGATGATCGTTAACCCTTATGTGGCACTTACTATCTTGTAAGAAATCTTGCCAATTGCTTATCATGTGGGTAAGAATATGAGCAACAGACAAGTTACATAAACTTGTTTAAAATCTTAAATCTAGTGAGTGGCGTAGCCAGAATTCAAACTCAGGCAGAATCTGTGTTCTTAGCCACTCTGCTGTGCTGAGAATTGGAAGGGTCAGCTCTCCCCTGAATATATTTTGTAAGTTAATAGACTTTATTTTTTTTAGGCAGTCGTAGGTTTACAGAAAAAGTGAGCAGAAACTAGAATTCCAACATACTCCTTGACCCTTCTATGTCCTCTTTTAGTAACAACTTGTGTTAGTGGGGTATTTTGTTACAATTGATGGGTCAATATAGATACATTGTTATTAACTAAAGTCCATCATTTACATTAGGGTTTCCTTTTGGTTTTGTATATTCTATGGGTTTTGACAGGTGTATAATGACGTGTACCCACCATTCCAGTATCATACAGAATAGTTTTGCTGCCCTAACTAAATAGAATTTTGTTGTTCATGCTTGGACTCTCCAATGAGAGAGAACACAGTGGTCTGGGCTAGAAGGTGAATTTTGTTGTTGCTATTAATGCAGAATATTAAGGGTCCTTGACAGTATGCATTCTTTGTTTGCAGGAACACAGGTACCTCCAGGGGACTAGACCAATAGCCTGATGATGGCAGCGACAGAAGGGGATCCTCTGGTCTCTGGTGCTTCTCAGCTCCCACATCCACCACCTTGACAGCTGAGAGCATGGACCCCATGAGGACTTCAAAGGCCCAGGCTCTAGTGGGCAAGGCCAGCCTGTCACCAGCAAGACTCGGCTTTCTCTTTCCTGTTCTCAGCATCTGGAAAGTGCTGATGGAGGAAAAGGATATTTTCTTCTGGACAAAAGTGAAGAGACTCCGGCTCCAGCGTCTCAGGATTCCTGTTCTAACTGTCTCCCTGCTCACTGTGAGATCTCAGTGGAGAAACATGGTATTTTGTGGTATTGTTTCTTTCTGTGTTTCAACTACTGATTGATTACATGGCTGCTGTCCTCGGGATGAATAACCGTCAGGAGTTTAGGGAAAACAAAACAACTTGGCCAAAGATACTCTATTACCAATGTGCAAAAAATGACCATTTTTAAAAGCCCACAGGCGAGTGCATGGGGAAATCCTATTTAACACTCTGGGCAAAGATTACTAAGCAGTCTTAATCACTTTTATCCCTGTGGGATTCAGTGCTTTATAAAGTGTTCCTAGAGATTATGTTCTTTTATTTGCATTGGCTAAAGAACAACCTTCCCTAATTCTTAATTCAGTGTAAGTATTGTAGGGACTTTAAAATATGTGCAGGTTAAGACTACGTTTAGGGTAAATGTTACTTAAACTAGATCTTTATTTATTAACAGGTTCTGTAGTAAATTTATTTCAAAAAAGGGCAAATGCTGTCCCCCAGCAATATATATTGTTAACCAGTATAAAGTCGAGATTTTTACTATAGTTACTTTTAAAAACATGAGTAGCTGGGCACCTGGGTGGCTCAATCCATTAAGTATCTGACTTTGATCTCAGCTCAGGTCTTGGTCTCAGAGTCACAAGTTTAAGCTCTGCATTGGGCTCCGTGCTGGGCGTGGAGCCTATTTAAAAAATAAATAAATAAAAACAGTAGTATCAGGAGAGTAGAATCCCAATGGCATACACTTGTACAGTGTCAGCTTTGTTTTCAGAAGGATGTGGCTTTCTATGACAAAAACTTCCATTAGGCCAAGTGTTCTGATTTGAAAAAAGCATAAATGCAAACAAATAAAAGTACACTTTCATGAATATCTTTGTTGAAAAAAAAACAGGTAGAAAATGGATGTGCTTTCCATTCCTACAAAGATGTTTATCAGATGTGATGCATCAACATATCATTCTTGCATATGACATAAGATTTTAAATTCATGATGAGAACTCTCCGTGAAAAGGATTTATCCAGTGGATTTTTTTTTAAGTGAAGGCTTTTAATATTAATTCCTTAATTGTGTTATTCTGTTTGTTAGGGTGTTCATGAAGAAAGGACAGTCTGTATGAATGAATACTTATGTTTATTTATGAGGGAAGTTAAAATTCCTATGGAATCTTCAGTTATCAGTTGATCATTGGCAGTGAGAAATTCTTGGCCCATCCATCACCAGAGCTTCTCACTCCATCTTGCCAATGATATGAGAATCAAAACTCTCTAATCTAGCTAGATTCACTAATCTGGCATGTACTGAAAAATCAGTTTTGGAGAAGTGCTGGCTGCATGTTGGCCAACGCAAAGCCAAAAGTCAACAGGGAGGCATGCTAAGGGTCAGAAGGTCAGAGATTTTGACAGGGCAAAAGAACTCTAGGGAGTAAGGGAGAGAAAAAATAAACAACTCTGCAAGCAGGCTACCTATGGAATAGCTTATTATTTTCTCTGAAATTGCTCAAATTTTGTACATATAAATATTTATATATACTGCAGTGGAAATAGCTGTGTGAAATGTAAATATGGTCTGTGTTTGGGTTTAACAAAGTATTTTAAATTATGATTTAAAATATTTTATAGTTTTTAAAGTATGTATTTATTTAAGCTTATGCCATACCTATTCTGTGTTTGGCATGGCAGTACAAAGTTTGATAATAAACATGTTTATATTTAGTTCTGTGTGTAGGTCCTTTCTTAAAAATTCTATTCTCAGGGGCACCTGGGTGGCTCAGTGGGTTAAAGCCTCTGCCTTCGGCTCAGGTCATGATCTCAGGGTCCTGGGATCGAGCCCCACATCAGGCTCTCTGCTCAGCAGGGAGCCTGCTTCCCTTCCTCTCTCTGCCTCTCTCTGCCTACTTGTGATCTCTCTCTCTGTCAAATAAATAAATAAAATCTTTAAAAAAAATTCTATTCTCACAGCCTATGTTTTTCTTCCTTCCTTTAATTCTAATGAACTAATTATTGAGTAATTGCTTAATATCTGTCTTTTCTGCTAGATTCTAAGTTCCTTAAGGGTAGGAGCAAATTATCTTGTTCATTGCTGTATTTCTGGTATTTAATATATACCTGATATGCCACAGATACTCCACAAATATGTTTTGAATGAATGAATAGATAAGTGGACAAACAAAGGCAGACACGCTCACGATAAGGAGCAGAACCACTTTTCTTAAAAGGAATGAGTTGTCTCAGAAGGCAAGGTTCAAAATCCTGTCATAGAGACAAGATAGGTTCGACAACAGTACAGAACAGAATGGAAATGAAGAAGAAATGAAGGAGCTAGTTAATGGCCTGGAGGTTCAATGAGGTACAATCGACAAGTGCTGCAATGAGGTAGTCGAGCACTAGGTCTACAAGAGGGGGTGAACTACGGGGGTGGGGTGCTGGAGTATGTGATTTCAGAGTTGATACAGTTTGGGGTGAGGTCAAGGTTGAGGCTGTGTCCAGGGGAGAAGGTAGTTCAAGTGGAGGAGAGGAGGAGGATGCTATTGGAGAACAAGCACCTTGGCTGTGGGGTTCCTGGTCGTTGTGTGAGACTGGGTGTTCCTTCTACCCATGATAAATTTGTGTTGGAAACTGCAGTGAACACAACCTTGGCTGGCAGCAGTGAGCAAGCTTTGCAGTCATCTGTGATGGGGATGGGCACAAGGGAAGGACAGTGGTCCTTCCTAAGGACCTAAGGCTTCTTCTGTTGATGGTATTCATTGACCCTTGCTTCAACCATCCCATGGTGGGCAAACAGCCCTCCAGCATTAGTTTCACTCTCTCTGGGGTTTTGCAATGGTTTATAATGTTCACCTACTCATTCTAGTTCTGCCCTTTGGGGACCACAGAATAGCCAAATAACCACTCTTCTCCTGATCACCCTTCAGGTGGCTGCTAACATGTCCCATGACCTTGCCTACCCCACACCTTCTCTTTAGACTGAATGTGCACTATTTTTAAAATTTTATTATTGAGGTAAAGTTTATATAACATGAAAGCAACCATTTTAAGTGTATGATTCAGAGAGGTATTTAGTACATTCATAGTGTTGTACAATCACCACCTCTATCTAGTTAAAAATATTCTCATCAGGGTCGCCTAGGTGGCTCAATGGGTTAATCCTCTGCCTTCAGCTCAGGTCATGATCCCAGGGTTCTGGGATCGAGCCCCGCATTGGGTTCTCTGCTCAGCAGGGAGCCTGCTTTCCACTCTCTCTGCCTGTTTCTCTGCCTGTTTGTGATCTCTGTCAAATAAATAAATAAAATCTTTTTTAAAAAAAAATCACTTAAAAAAAAAAAAAAGGAAAACCCTAAACCCAGTAACAGTCAGTTTCCATTCAACTCTCCCCTCAGCCCCTGGCCACCACCAGTTTGTTTCCCATCTCTACGGACTTGCCTATTCTAGGTATTGCATATGAACAGATCGCACAATATCTGGCCTTCTGTGTCTGGAATCTTTCCCTAAGTGTGAGGCATTCAAGGTACAACCACACCATAGCATGTATCAGTACTTTGTTCCTTTTTATGGATGAATTATATTCCATGGTATAGATGAATGTGCAGTAAATTTAAGCCAAATTTCTCACTGTAGCTTCAAAATGTTTTTAACCAATAAAAAATCCATCCGTATGACTCAAAAGCATCCATATGAAAAATGCCTTGATAAAAGCCAAAACCCACAGCACCGATGGACTCGGTGAGAGGACCTTCAGAGGGGCGAAGCTGTGGTCTGAGTCCTTTATTTTATTATTTGTTTGTTTGTTTGTTTTTGAAGATTTTATTTATTTATTTGACAGAGATCACAAGTAGGCAGAGAGGTAGACAGAAAGAGGGGGAAGTAGGCTTCCTGCTGAGCAGAGAGCCCGATGCGGGGCTCAATGCGGGGTTTGATCCCAGGACCCTGGGATCATGACCCGAGCCGAAGGCAGAGGCTTAACCCACTGAGCCACCCAGGCGCCCCCTAAGTCCTTTAGAAATCTAACTTGATATAAGGCCAGAATTTAAAAATGTATAGAAAAGTTGTCTATCTGACAATGTCACTAAATAACTCCTCCCTCTAAAATCCAATTTTGGATGGACCTAAGGTCTCTCCTTCTAGGACCTGCTGGCGCACCATATAAGCATTGTGTGAGTCTGGAGCTTGAATGTCAGATGACCTAGACCAGCTTTCTGAAGAAAGCCCTGGATCTTGGTTTTCAAAGAATAAGAATGTCCAAGAAACAAATAGAACAAAAAGATATCCAACAAAATAATGAGACCAAAAAAGATTAAGTCTTTCCTTAAGAAAGAAAAGGATATTTGCAGTTTATGACCCAAAAGGGGTTTATTTACCCATTTACCCAATGGCATTTATTAATGCTGGACCTTCTTCTTCTGAAAATATAGAGAATGAATATCCTGAAAACGCACCTGCTGTAATATTTTTAATTTCTAGGTGGATTATAATACCCTGTTTAAATGACTGGCTGAGCATACAAAAAAGAATGGAAATCTCAGAGGACAAAAGTGATTAGGAAGAAGGTGCTGGGCCATGTAAGATTTTGTAAGCCAGAGTAAGGACTTCAGATTTTACTCTGTGTAGGATGAGAGGCCACTGCAGGGTCTCACTTGTGCTCTCTCATGCTGGTTATTTTCTTCCCCTCTGCTACCCTCCTTCGCTACCCGTCCATTCTCAGGCCTCCTTGACCTGTGCCCCAGAGGCTGAGCCCTGCAGAGTGCCTCACTGGGCTGGTGTCTGATTGGTTTGACTACTAAGAGGCTTGTACAGGAGATCAAAGAGCAAGAGAAGAGAGCGGTCACCCACCCTCTCCCTGTGCAGGTGTTCTTTCTAGAAGCATTGTATCTCTCCTCTGCTACAGGCTCTTAATGGGTTGCAATTCTCATTGGATCCTGATAACACCGTCTCCTCCCTTGAATCTTCAGTCCCGGGGATACCACTTCCTCCGGATACTTTCAGTCTCTGGTTGCCTTGTCCTCTCATTTGTTTTCTTAGCCCTGCCCAATCTGTGGTAGTGGTCCCTCTAGTAAAGGCTCTTCAGTGGGTGAAGATTTAACTCATCTGGGGTGAATTCTGTTTCTGGCTGGGACCCTGACTGATACACATTTTAACTGAATCATTTAAGTTGTTTTGTTGAAAATAGGCCATAAGAGGAAGAGAGTAGACACATGGGATCTAGATGGGGGGCTTTTGCAATAATAGACGTGAAAGATGATGGTTGTTTGGGTGTATACTAGAATGGAAGTGATTGGATATTTTGATGGCATACCCAAAAAAATTTGTTGACCTTTTGGGTATAATTTGTCAGAAGGAGAGGGGAATCTCAATGAACTCTAAGGCTTTGGCTTATGTCACTTGAAGAATGGAATTATAATTACTGAGATGGCAAGAGGCTTGGGAAGAGGAATTCAGAAGTTCAGTTTGGCATGTGTAAAATTTGAGAGGCTTTTTAAACTACTGAATGGAGATGATCAGGTAGGCATTTGTGGCTGGGAAGTCCTTGCTGGAAATAGAAATGTGGCAGTCATCAAACACTTAGATGTTCTTCAAGATGACGGCTAGGATCACCAAGTCAGAAAAGAAGAAATCCGTGGTGATCCCTGGAACACCCTGCAGGCTTACAGAGTGGAGAGACGACTGCAGACCAACAAATGACACAGAAAAGGAACAGTCCATGAAGTAGGACGAGAGCCAGGGGCTGACTGGACAAATAATGTGAGCACAGAGAATTGGTTGCTGGCTTTTCTGAAGTGGAGGACCTTGGTAGGAACAGTCTCAGGGAATCAGTGTGATTGAAAGCCTGATTGGACAAGGGTCAAGAGAGACTTGAAGGAGGACACTCAGAAATAAAAGTGTAGATATTCCTTCAGGGTATGATAGCAGGAACAGGCACTTCATGGAGCTCCCTGGCTCCAGGTTTGTCCCCACTTCAATTTGTCTTCCAGAGCCCTGGCAGAAGATGTGCCCCCTAATCATCGGGCTCATGGGCTTCAGAGCTGACTGGCCTGGGTTCAAAATCCCAGCTGTGCCTCTTTCTAGCTTTGTGACCAAGCACAACTTTCTGAAGCTCCATGAGACTGCTTTAAAATGGGGATGATGATAGTGCCTGCTGGGGAGCAGCAGTGCTTAGCCTTCCGGAATGTTCAGTAAGGTGACCCATGGACTGTGTTGGTCAAGTTCTCCAGCTACCGCTGTTGTTACTCATTTTTCTAAAATTTAAATATGGGCAGGGAGCGGCAAGATGGCGGAGGAGTGGGAGACTTAAATTTCCTCTGGTCCCAGGAGTTCCGCTAGACAGTTACCGAACCATCCTGAACACCTACAGACCCAACGGGAGATCGACGAGAAGAACAGCAGCGATTTTAGGAACAGAAAAGCACCACTTTCTGGAAGGTCGGACGCGCGGAGAAGTGAACCTGAGGTGATATTTGGGCGGATAGACCGTGGGGTGGGGGGAGCCTCCGTCATCCACTTACCGGCAGGAGAGAGAGCCGCGGGGCGAAATCAGACGGATTAGAAGTCTGCGCCCCGGCGGGACGTCGCTCCAGAGGCTAAGCAGGCACGGGGTTGTGCGTGGAGCCCTCGCGGGGACCGTGTGGTCCAGGTCCCTCAGGGTCACAGGAAGACCGGGGGTGTCCGAGTGCGGCAGAGCTCCCGGGTATCGGAGCGGGGCAGCCGGGGTCGGAGACAGGCCGAGGAGGGAGCTCTCAGCTCGGGGTTGCCATAAACTGTGGTCTGAGGCACAGTCGGGCCACTGGTCTTCGAGCGGGGACCCCAAAAGGGGCAGATCCGGGGAGACCCCCTCCGTCCTCTTCCAGGAGGAGCAGTGTGGCTGCGCGGCACGAATCCGCTGGGTTTGGAGACTCCACACGGGGCCGCGCGCCAGAGACAGAAACGCTGGGTCACAGACCGGAGGAGCCCGGAGCGTGGCGGGAGACCAGACCGGGAGACAGGAGGGACTGACAGCCTTTCTACGAGGTCGCACTGAGGAGCCGGCCGAGCTCTGGGCTCCTCCGGGGGAGACTGGGCGGCCGCCATCTTCATTCCCGTCCTCCCAAGTGGTACGGAAAGCGCTCAGGGAACAAAAGCTCCGAGCGCGAACCCGAGCAGATTGCTGAGCCCGGCCCCTGGCAAGGGCGGTGCGGTTCCTCCTCCGGCAAAGACCTTAGAGAATCACAGCAGGCCCTTCCTGCAGAAGATCAGCAAGAACGTCCAGCCAAGACCAATGGGCAGAGGACATGGACAGACACTTCTGCAAAGCAGACATCCAGACGGCCAACAGACACATGAAAAAGTGCTCCACATCACTCGGCATCAGGGAAATACAAATCAAAACCGCAATGAGATCCCACCTCACACCAGTCAGAATGGCTAAAATTAACAAGTCAGGAAACAACAGATGTTGGTGAGGATGTGGAGAAAGGGGAACCCTCCTACACTGTTGGTGGGAACGCAAGCTGGTGCAGCCATTCTGGAAAACAGTGTGGAGCTTCCTAAAGAAAGTTGAAAATGGAGCTACCCTATGACCCAGCAATCACACTACTGGACATTTACCCTAAAGATACTAATGTAGTGATCCAAAGGGACACGTGCACCCCAATGTTTATAGCAGTAATGTCCACAATAGCCAAACTATGGAAAGAACTAAATGTCCATCCACAGATGAATGGAAAAAGAAGATGTGGTATATATATACAATGGAATACTAGGCAGCCATCTGAAAAACAAAATCTTGCCATTTGCAAAGACATGAATGGAAGTAGAGGTTATTATGCTAAGCGAAATAAGTCAGAGAGGTAAAATTATCATATGATCTCACTGATTTGAGGAATTTGACAAACAAGACAGAGGATCATAGGGGCAGGGAGTGAAAAATGAAACAAGATGAAACCAGGGAGGGAGACAAACCATAAGAGACTCTTAATCTCAGGAAACAAACAGAGGGTTGCTGGAGGGGAAGAGGGTGGGAGGGATAGGGTGGCTGCGTGGACATTGGGGAGGGTATGTGCTATGGTGAGTGCTGTGAATTGTGTAAGACTGATGAATCACAGACCTGTACCCCTGAAACCAATAATACATTATATGTTAAATATAAATATAAAAAATCTAATTTTGTCATCACTCTTCCTTTCCATCATATAGGTCCTAATTTCATATGCAGTCTATTTCCTTCACATTTTACACTCCAGAAATAAAAAATGCTCTAGGGCCCCAAACTTCCCAGGGCAAACACTTCCCCAGGGCTTTGCCTTCTTTAGGGCCGAACTCTAGGAGGTGCCATTGCCAGGGACCTCCAGGAGGGGGCACGCAAGGAAAGAGGGCACAGGAACCGTCTACTGAAGCTGGGCCAGCATCGGGAATTGGTGCCAAATGCTATTTTGATCGTGTGTTTTTTGCAATTATCTGGGACCCGTTACCATGGATAGCCAAGAGGTAGTGCAGGGTTTATCCAAGAAGAAAGGAGGGAAAGAGAGAGAGAGAACGGAGTGGAGTGGAGAAAGGGAGGAAGAGAGAGGGAGAAGGAGGAGGAGGAGACAGAAAGGAAGAAAGGCAGGAGGGAGGGAAAGCAGGAAGGCAGGAAGGATGGAAACAAGGAAGGAAGGAGGGAAGGAGGGAAGGAGGTGAGAATCTAACAACATGTCCCGGTCAGCAGCTCTTCCTCTCTCAGGGTGATGACAGAAGCCAGGTTAGGAAAGGGGTGGAGAAAGGGGAGCAAGAAGGGGGGAGGGATGAGGGGAGGGAAGGAAGACGTAAGACTCAGTCTGAGAAATGAAAAAAAAAAGCAACCCTTTCTGGTGGCCTCCACGCAGCCTCCCCAAACGCAGCACACCCAGCTGTGGGTGAGGACCCAGACACCCTGGTGCTGAGTGGAGAGGCTGCGTTCCAGAAGAACTAAAGAAGGACAAATAAAGCCATGGTGAGCTTCTCAGCCTCAAAGATTTCCAGGTGCTCAGAACCCCCTTGGGATTGCAAAGACAGGTGGCAAAGGACAAGAAACGAGACACTTCATTTTTGGTTTTAACAAAGCCAAGAATTAAAAATGCTGAGTCTAAAGGGTGCTTCTAGAATCTTTCTTCTCAGATGTGCTGATTTCTCCTCATTGACTTGTTTCTGGTGAGATCCTTGAGGAAATTCTATCTTGTTGAAATGGGCAGTTTTGCAGCTAAAACACTGGGGCTACCTGAAAGGCAATAAATTCAGAAGCTATGGTTTTAAGGTGTGCAGAGAACTTGTGGTCTGGATTCTGCAAAATGTATTTCTTTTTAAATTGAAAAAGAAATGAACTGCTTTTCTTTACTGGTGCCCGACTAGCTAATACTTTTAAGTATTTGAAGCATTGAACCACTGTAATCTAGTTTAAGATTTTAGCATTTAAATCTCAGACATCAGTAGTTCATTAAACAACAAAGAACACTTTAAGGGGTGCCTGGGTTGCTCAGTGGGTTAAAGCCTCTGCCTTCAGCTCTCAGCACGATCTCAGGGTCATGGGATCGAGCCCAGCATCAGGCTCTCTGCTTGGCAGCAAGCCTGCTTCCCCCTCTCTCTCTCTGCCTGCCTCTCTGCCTACTTGTGATCTCTGTCTGTCAGATAAATAAATAAATAAAATCTTAAAAAAAAGAGAACACTTTAAAAATATACATGTTAGATATAAAATAGTTTCATCTAACAACTCAGCAGAAAGTACAAAAATTATTGAAATGTAGAAAAGAATCAGGGTAGTAATAATCAGCAACCTGAGGCTAAAAGGTAAGGGTAGAAAAAAAGCAACAAAAGAAAAGCTACAACTCTGTAACGGTTTTGAAGCAAATTTAATGCTACTTTTTTCATGCACATCTAAGAAACCTCTCACTTCAGACAGGGTTCATGAGCAGAGGTATTTTATTTTGAATTCTAAGAAGGTTGCAACCCCCTCCTTAAGGTGCTGTAAACTTGTGATTTAAGAATATAAATCTAACTATAATTCTGTATTTTCTTTGCAGATATTTCCATGGAGATGTCAGGGCTTTCAGAGGGGTTCGCGGACTTCCGTCAAGGTGTGGGTCTGGGCCGTGCTCTGCTGTGGTATGTGACGGTATTTGTTTATTGCTAAGCCCTTCTTTAACCTGTACTTAGTTTCCTTAAATATCCCCTGAGTGCATGCAATCGCAGGGAAGATTATGAGGTAGATAGTTGTTAGTTCTATCCTTTTTATGAACATCTTTTTCTTCCTGTTACTTTCAGTACCTCCCCCAGAAACCTCCTAACCCTGACACACCTTTGTTGGACTGTCTAGATCTTGATAATTCCACAAAAGTCTTAATTATGAAGAAATAAAGTCAATTAAGAAATATCTGATGAGACACTTACAATCCATACCAAATATTTAGCAGGGAACTTTCTTTCTTTCTTTCTTTTTTTTTTTAAGAGTTTATTTCCAAGTAATCTCTACACCCAACATGGGGTTTGAACTCAAAGCCCAAGGTCAAGAGTATCACATGTTTTCCAACTCAGCCAGCTGGGCGCTCGGTGCTCTTGTTTTCCTTCAGTAGTTTAGTGCACATCAGTGTCATTTCTACAACGGAAGTGTGAGCTCCTGAAGCTCAGAATATACATATATATATATATATATATATATATCACTTAAATTAACCTTTAAATTTAATTTTGAATGTATTTATAAATTTATACATATTAATGTATGATGTATTTCTTATATATTAATAATATATTAGTTAATATGGTGATAATATAGAATATATTTATTATATTATATAATATATTAACATATATTAAATTTATATATAAATGTAATTTTAAATATATATATTTATTTTAAATATATATATGCATATATATATTTCTGCTCCCATTGGTGTGGTGAGTTTTTATGTCTGATTCTTTTTTTTTTTTTTTTTATTGTCTGATTCTTGAAGATTCTCCATCACTTGTCTTGAACCTCCTTTCCCCTTCCTAAGTAAGCTGGTGCTTCTTACCCCCAGCTTAGATTTTGAGCTCTGGCCAAGCAAATGTGCTTTCCTCTGCCCCTGACACATTCCTTACACCATGTCTACCTCATGTCACTTGCAAAGCTAGTGCTCTTTTCATTCAACAAGTGTTTTTACAAGTCCCTCTAATGTGCCAGACACTGTTCTAGGCCCTGGGGAATACAGCACCAAACCAAACAGTTTCTTCCCTCTTAGAACTTATATCCTGGTAGAATGTTCCTTCAAAACTCTGTTCCAAATGTGTATTTTGTTACATTCTTTACTCATTAATCATATCTGTTTCTCAGTTCTCTGTTCACTTCTGGTATGTTTAATTGGATCAAGATTAATTATGTTTTCTTTACGTCTGTTATTCCTTGTTCAGAATCTTTAGGAGACTGTGAAGATTGGATCTATGTTTTCTTTGGTATTTCTCCATGGCTTTTGCGCTGCACAATGAAAACTCAATAGATATTGATGGCCACAAAAACATTTACCTTAACGGGAGCACAGTGTTTCACATAGATCATACCATGCTTCGAATGGCATATAATACCATGAGGTCATTGCGTAATTATGTGTTTGTTTCAGTCTTGTTAAAGCCCTCATATTTGAAGCACCCTATGATTACTAAACACCATCAGCTGAATATCCTTGCGTACAGAACGATCTAAATCAATTTCATAATCCTGCAGCATTTAGTTTTTTTTTTTATAGCTTTCTTTTTTTTTAAAAATAGGTTTTTTTTATAGCTTGAGCTATGTATGGAGGATTTCCCAGAAGCAGCTCTTCCTGTGGTAAAAGATTACCTTTTTGATATGAAAGAGAATACTTAAAGTATGTTGTTATTCCTGTCCTTATATTACTTCTCCCATAGAAACATAAATGTTGGCTTTTAGGAAATTATCCCACGATAAAAAGAAGTGGGCAATACATTTTAAGGATATATAATTATGCAGAAATAGAAAAAGAAATATGAATTTTTAAAATATGGTGATTAAATTTCACTTGGAAGAATTTTGGGGAAAAATGAGGTTATGAAATAAAATCTTAGAAGCTACCAAATTTGTCTAAAATAGAGCAATGGGCAGAAAGTATTACATGTTACTGTGAAAAGTGATTAGGACCTAAAGGTCTAGGTTCTACCTCAAATCTGCAAATGACTGATTCTGTGGTCTTGGTTTTGCCATCTTTAAGTGGTAGGCTCAGTCTGGATTACTTCTCGCTTCTTTTCAGCTGTAACCGTGAGCCCGTATAATTCACGCTCATGTCTTGCAGATTTCCTTGCACGTGATGGAACCGACGGCTGGACTTACCACTATTCTGAAAAGCCCATGAACTGGGCAAAGGCGAGAAGGTACTGCCAGGAAAATTATACGGATTTAGTTGCCATACAAAACAAGGGGGAGATTGAGTACCTGGAGAGGACACTTCCCTTCATCCACACTTACTACTGGATAGGAATCCAGAAGGTAGAAGGGATATGGACGTGGGTGGGAACCAAAAAGTCTCTTACCAAAGAAGCAGAGAACTGGGGAAATGGAGAGCCCAACAACAGGAAGTCCAAAGAGGACTGTGTGGAGATCTACATCAAGAGGGTCAAAGACGCAGGAAAGTGGAACGATGACTCCTGCTACAAACAAAAGAGAGCCCTCTGTTACACAGGTAAGGAGGGGCCAAAGTGTGGAGAGCGATGGGACTCATCCCAGAGGGATGGCAGGGAGGGCAGCAGCTTCCAGCACATTCCAAAATAAATCCAGTCCTCTAAATAAAGAATAATAAAATAAAAATCAGGTCATCTCTGTGCATTCTTGGTGTGTGAGGCTGCTCCTAACACCCAGAAATGACACCTCGAAATCCATTTCTGTCAGTATGTAAGTGTGTGTAAGAAGTAAGGCAGGAAAGTGGAAGCAGAGATGGATCTGGCCGGGAGTTCAGGCTCACGTGACCTCTGTTTCCTCGCTGTAAGGTCGGGGGCTTTATGCTCATTCCTCCTTCTTGGCTTAATCTTATATCATTCCATAGCACAAAATATTGCTGTGTTTCATTATTTGTGGAGGATGGAAATTTCTGTTTTCAGTTCCAAAACAGCCAGTGTTTTCCCAAGTCATATGTCAACAGTGAAACACAGTTCATTTGCTCTCTTGTATATTGGGCTCTCTACTGATTTAGCAAATGCAGACTTCTTTCTTTCTCTAGTACTTTCTATAAAGGAAGGGATTGCCAGGCATACTGCAGAAATGGTTGAGGCTAGGTCATAACTAACCTACTTGTAACATTTAAAACAAAGTGATTCCAAGGGTTTCAGAGTACGACACTAAGTTTCCCCAAAATGCTATAGAGTATTGGTGTTGGCAAATTCATTCTATGCATATGTCTGTGGCTATACGGCCGGTATATCCCATAAATTAAAAGATTCTAGCATTTGGTTTTATTGCAAAGCAGCTACGAATGTGCAAATAAACCTTTCCTGTTCATTCAAATAGTTGCAGCCAAAAACTTACCTATACCTGAAGAAATGACTATGAGTACTAAGAAGTAATCATGTTAAAATAATTTATTTCTGACCCCCGCATCCCCTTAAAGCTTCCTGTCAGCCCTGGTCGTGCAGCAACCATGGAGAGTGTGTGGAAACCATCAATAATTCCACCTGCAACTGTGATGTGGGCTTCTACGGGTCTCAGTGTCAATTTGGTAAGCCCCTTCCTGACTTGATTCTTGCTGTGTATAGTCACAGGGTCCCTGTAGCTTGTGGAGGTTGACTGGGACAAAATGATACTAGCCATTCCGAGAAATGAGAACTTTCAATCAGAAGAGTATGCTTGCACAATGTGGTTATGTTTCCTGAATGGTTTCATAAGTCAGCATGAAACTTCAGTTCACTTCTAGCAAACCGCCCAAAGAAGGCAGTTGGTAGATTCCTGTTCTTAGGGGACTCAATCCCACCAACTTGTCGGATTCATTAGAAGTTGAAAGCTTGAAAGAAACATTGCCATTTATAGTTAGGAGGGTAAATTACCTATTAGGTAATCTTAATTTCTATGTAGTCCTCAAAATTATGACAGGATGAGGCTGAAAAGAAAAGTTCACATAATGATACAAAATGTAGGTCAGAGAAATATGGTAATAAATCCAACACATTTATTTGGGCTAGGTATTTTGGGGGGATAGAAAAGGAAATCTATTATAGATTCTGCCCATAAAGGATTTGCAATTAGCTAGTGGAAGTTATATATGCTCATAATTTCATTTGATGGAAAGCAAGGTAAGTTGGAATTAAGTACCTAATGAAAGAATCTGGCCTTTACTTGATAGCAGGAGGCCACTTAGTATCTTAACACCTGCATTTGGACACTATTCCTAGAAGCAATGTGTAAGATGGACTGGAGAACAGAAAGAGAAGATGGAGAGAATCAGTAGGAGTCTCCTGAAATCATTCACAGTCATGGTGATAGAAACAGAAAGCAAAGAGTACATAGACTCAAAGCCAAGGAGTCTTTGACCCAGTCAACTCACTACTGAAAGAAACATCAAATCCTTTGATTGATATTGATTGGGTTTCAAAACTATGGTTGAAGCGTCTGGTGCACAGTATAGAAAATTATAAGAAGAGAAAAGCAATGTCTGTAAAGGGTAAAGAATTAAAGCCAAAATAAATTTCAATGTCAACCAACCGGAATAGGTCTTACTCATTTCACTCAATTCTTACCCAATACTTTCACTCTACTGCTGAAGTTTATTTTTATTATTTATTTATTTATTTATCCTTAATATTTTTATATTTTATTTTTTTAATTCTTATATCATCGGCATGCCCATTTCACTCTCTTTCAAACGTTTTACTGTTTTTTTTTTGTCTCTGCTTTCATTTTATCATTCTTTTCTGGCCTTCTTTCTACCTATAATCATTTCTCCTTGCATTTCTTCATGGGCACTTACTTACCCAAGCCCTTATGCTACCACTATTTCTCATTTTATGTCATTCTGTCTTTCGTCCAGGGATTCTACATGACCCCACTTTGGTTAAACTTACCAACTTCTGTGGACTCACAGATTCATGTGAGCTTTGGACTGACAAATCTTTGTCCAGCCCTGAATTCCAGATATCCTAAGCATATCTTTTGCGATGCCCCAAAGATTATAAAATCAGTTGTCCAGGCCAGCTTTCCTTTTTGTGTTTCTATCTCATTATGGGGCACACCACCATTTACATGAGTACTCTGGTATGAAACTCGTTCACCTCCGTTTACATTTATGCAAAGGAACACAATGCTCATTTTTATAACTTACTGTTTCTTTAATTTCCTCCTATTTATCGATGCTGCTACTAGTGCCCCCATTCCTCCTAGATTATTGCTTTAATTTCTTAGTTGAGTTCCACAAGGTTAAATTAGCTCCCCTTAATAATACTGTTCATGGGACGCCTGGGTGGCTCAGTTGGTTGAGCAGCTGCCTTCGGCTCAGGTCATGATCCCAGCGTCCTGGGATCGGGTCCCGCATCGGGCTCCTTGCTCATCAGGGAGCCTGCTTCTCCCTCTGCCTGCCATTCTGTCTGCCTGTGCTTGCTCTCTCTCCCTCTCTCTCTCTCTCTCTGACAAATAAATAAATAAATAAATAAAATCTAAAAAAAACAAAAAATACTGTTCATACTATAGGTAGGCTGATTAATCAAAAACAATCAAACTATCGTTTGTCCTACAGGATGAAACCTGAACTTCTCAAGCTTAGAGAAATGCTTAATACATAATAGGTACTCATTAAATACCTGAAAAAAGATAACTGCATTTTGCCTTAGCTCCTACCTTTCTTTCTTTTTTTTTCTTTTTATGATTTATTTATTTATTTATTTGACAGACAGAGATCACAAGTAGGCAGAGAAGGAGGAGGAGAAGCAGGCTCCCCGCTGAGCAGAGAGCCCGATGCGGGGCTCGATCCCAGGACCCTGAGATCATAACCTGAGCTGAAGGCAGAGGCATTACCCCACTGAGCCACCCAGGCGCCCCTTCCACCTTTCTTTCTAATCTCATTCACATCATCCCCTGCATCCTCTTTCCTTCTAGTAACATCACAAAGCTTGTTGTTCTCCACACTTTTCATGTGTGCTTCGTATCTCACTGACTTGCTCATGGTTTTCTCTCTCATTTTGACATGGCTAACACACCTGTTCATCTTTAAGACATAGTTCAGGAACCATTTTTTTTTCCAGAAAGCTTTCTTTGGACCCTAAGGCAAACTAAGTCTCCCTATTCCCTGTTTCAATTGCTGCACATGTTTCTTTCTTGTTTGCCTCACTTTCGTTGGAGTCATCCATGCGCTTGTCTATAGTCCCTGGGAGACTGACGCTTGAGATCAGTAAGTACTGTTTACTGCTTCCTATGGCAGAATGAGACTAGGCCTGGAGTATATTAGGCATGTGCTTACAGGTATGAGTTAAATTGGAGAAAGTAAGTTAATTTGGACTTGTACTGTATATGGAAAATATAAAAATCTTCTAATGTCTCTAGTCCATTCTTCATTGAAATCTCAAAACTAAGGTCACAATGATGACTCAAATGTGATCATCAATAGGACACAAGACTTGAAGTACTTCCTCAAATGGCATGGCAGGCCCTACAAATGTGAAATCACTATTTCTAAGGCTCAGTTTGATCTACTGTGAACCACAAGTCAGGGACATAGACTCTGGAGGGGCTGAAGGTAGGACCTAGAAAGGGTGAAGACAGACTTAAGACTGATGCTTCCTAAAGCCTCCCCACTCTTTTCCACATCTCCTGCTCCCAGCATTCTAATATACCTAGGAACTCTGATGTGACAGCTATTTCCAAACTGAGCTAATCATTCCCATGTAAACCTATGTAGGTTTAAACATTCTCTCCCCAGATAATGCCAACAATAATAAAAAGACTTAGCTTAGTGTTTAATTAGGACTTCCTATGAGCCAGGTTCTCTTCTAAGTCCTTGACTTACATTAGATCTTTTAATTTCCACCCCAGCTCTAGGAAGTTAATACAGTCATCATGATTCCTCTTTCTTCCTTCCTTTTTTTTTTTTTTTAAGATTTTATTTATTTATTTGAGAGAGTGAGAGAGAGCATGAGCAGGGGCGGGGGAGAGGCAGAGGGAGAGGGAGAAGCAGGCTCCCCACTGAGCAAGGAGTCTGATGTGGGACTTGATTCCAGGACCCTGGGGTCACGACCTGAGCCGAAGGCAGAGGCTTAACCAACTGAGCCATCCAGGCGCCCATGATTCCTCTTTCACAGATAAAGAGACCGAACCTGGAAGGGTTAATTCACCTTGTGCCAAGGCAGAGCTAGGAGTTAAGCCCAGACATCAAGTCCTCTTCACACCAGCCAGTGCTGTTTCTTTTCTTACTGCAGTGATTCAGTGTGAGCCTTTGGAAGCCCCTGATTTGGGGACCATGGACTGTCATCAGCCCCTGGGGAACTTCAGCTATTCCTCCAGGTGCACCTTCAACTGCTCTGAGGGAACAGAGCTCATTGGGATTGAGGAAACCACTTGTGGACCTTCTGGAAACTGGTCATCTCAAGAACCAAACTGTGAAGGTGAGTAACTCTTCAAGCCAGAGGTTTTGTCATGGCCTCCTTGGGTTTACGGACTAAGAAAATGCAGTAGAGACTTGCTAAGAAGTCTCTGTCCTCTTTGGAACACAGTTTAATCTAACTTAGATCGCACTGTGATGTTTTTTAAAGGGATTATTGTTGCTTAAATTGAAAAGAAAAACCACAAACAAAAAAACAGCCAAATACCTCTGAAACCATCTCACAGTATATACATAATTTTCAATAATACATGGTGTGGCTGTGAAGTGTGTAGGCCTGATGATTCACAGACCTGTACCCCTGGGGCAAATAATACAGTATATGTTAATAAAAATAATTAATAAAAATAATAATATGTGGTGTAATTATACTGTTTTATTTTAGTTTTCTCATTGTCATGGCATAAATAGTCAGTCTTGTTGAACCTCAGTTAAATGTTGGTTGTTCTGTCCTCTCAGTAACCCTTTTTATGTGTCATCTTATTGAACACCAACCAAATTCCTTCCCAGGGGGTTGACAATTTTGGTGTTCTGGTTTTGGGGGGTTTTGTTGTTGTTGTTTTAAAGTGGACTCCACGCCCTGTGTGCCCAACATAGGGCTTGAACTCACAACCCTGACTGAGATCAAGACCTGAGCTGAGACTAAGAGTCAGACACTTAACCACCCGAGCCACCCAGGTGCCTCAGTAGGGTTTTTGATTGTTTTATTTGGTTTATTCTTTTTTTTTTTAAACATTTTATTCATTTATTTGGCAGAGAGAGATCACAAATAGGCAGAGAGGCAGGCAGAGAGAGAGGAGGAAGCAGGCTCTCCACGGAGCAGAGAGCCCGACGCGGGGCTTGATCCCAGGACTCTGGGATCATGACCCGAGCCGAAGGCAGAGGCTTTAACCCACTGGGCCACCCAGGCGCCCCTATTTGGTTTATTCTTAAAATCATTTTTACCTCCCCCCCCCCCTCTTTGAACTCTCAGGGGAATAACAACTGCTGTGAAAAATAAACACACAGTCTCTTGATCTCTCTCTCTCTCTCTTTTTTTTTTTTTTCATTTGAAATATGGTGGGTTTTTCTTTTTAACTGTCAAGAAGACTATCCCTGGGGCGCCTGCATCGGGCTCTCTGCTCAGCGGGGAGCCTGCTTCCTCCTCTCTCTCTGCCTGCTTGTGATCTCTGTCTGTCAAATAAATAAATAAAATCTTTAAAAAAAAAAAAAAAAAAGAAGACTGTCCCTATATGGGAGAAAACTGGTGGCATCTGAACTTGTGAAGTTTTGGTTACACTTTCTACATTTATGCAATGGAGTCACAATTTTAACTGGCTTAATTCTCAAAAAGTTATCAAAATCACATTGAAATCATAGAACTAAGTTGAGCGACCTGCTGAATTTTATAAAGGTTGAGTGACTCGCCTCAGAGAATTGGGGTGTTTTTCAACACTGCTTGCTTTAGATCAAGTGACAGGTGGGAATGCTGTGCCCTCACTGAGCACATTCCCTGACTGCTCTCGTCCCTCTCCATGTCATCTCCAAGGCCATGTAGCATGGCAACTTTCCAGCAGTGCTGGAGAATTACCAGGACTGGGGCAGCAACAACTCTACCCTCTGCCACCTTCCCCCCACCAAGGGCTGTCAGGGCCCCTGGCTTCCCCTCTGACTCACCACTCTCCATCATCATCAGGAAAATAAAGTCTGGGAGCGGCATTATCAGAACTAACTTTTTAGAGATAATAAATGTCTAGATTCAGCCAGGTGGTTCCACAGTTGAGTCAAGAGACTTTGGTTAAAAACTTTTGGTCAAGGGAGGGTCTCTGTTCAGAAATACTCAGAAATAACTTTCCTTTTTCATCGAAGTGATTCGGTGTGAGCCTTTGGAGGCCCCTAATTTGGGGGCCATGGACGGTAGTCACCCCTTGGGGAACTTCAGCTCTACCTTCACGTGAACCCTCAACTGCTCAGAAGGAATGGAGTTAATTGGGGAGAGGAAAACTCTTTGTGGATCATCTGGAATCTGGTCAAGCCCTAGTCCAAAATGTCAAAGTGGATAAATTTGTCCTGATATAATGAATATTTAAAAATGGAACTGGTGAATGGGAAGAGAGTGGGGAAGATAGATTAAACCTTTAAATTTCATTGTTAAGTGTGTATGGCCTAAAGATAAATTTGTACACATTAATTTACTGTAAGATCCTAGGCTGTTCTTATGTCTTCCTTCAATGGCAGCCTTTTCTCTCTTCAGCTGATTTTTAACTCCTATCTTAACAGCTAGGCACTAGATGCTTAGTGTTAGATGTTCTTATCTTAACAGCTAGGCACTGTCTTGGACTTATTTCTTACTCATTCTTCCATTCCACTACTATCTCATTTCTGTTAGTCCATTTAAATGTCTCTACAAAGGTCACCAGTGACCCCCTAATTCCCAAAATAGCAGATATTTCTCCATTATCACTAAGCTGATGCCTTCCTAATCTGTGTATGAGAAGGACCATGTCTTCCTCGTTTCCATGGACCCCCCCCCCCACTCGACACAGTGCCCATGCTAAATAAGGTGAATAAAAAAGTTGTCCTCTGTTTGGGTCATCTGGGAACTTGAGCCTATTTTCTATTATACATTTGGGTGTGAAGGAGGATGCACCTTGGAAATATTCATCAAAGTAACACAAAGAATAAGGGACACAGACCCTCTACTAATATATAAAAGTACATTTATTTGATTGGTGGTAACAGAACATAGTTTTTTCATATGGGTAGTTTTTCAATAAAAGTTCCCAAATAAACTTAGCTCACTCTTTCAAGAGGATAGAGCTGTATTCATCTACTTATGTGTAAAGGAACTAGAAATACGTGGTAAGGCCACATCACTTGAAAGATAGTTTAGTGTAGGTACTTGCCATGCAAACAAGTACATTTGTTTGCACAGCTGTTTCAAAATAAAAGCATTAATAGTTTCCATTGACTGATAGGTTACCTGGTTCAGATCAATGGCTTTTATTTTTCTTGAAGTCATATTAGACATGTTAGGTCTTCTCAGCATCGTCAAGTCCCAACTATTGAACAAGGCCATGGAAATAAATACAACGATGACCACTTTTTGCCAAGATTTTTAGGTACTTCTTCTGGGAGTTCCACGAACTGCAAATCTGGAGATTAAGAATTTATAGGCATTGGGGTAGAAAAGCTTGTCTTGTCTCTACCTCTGCTGTAGACTCATCTTGGTCCTTCCCATGCCAGTGTCCTCATCTGTCAAATGGCATCACGTGGGCTCTTACTAGGAGATGTGGGGAGGAACAAAGCCTAACGTCATGAGTTGCTCTGAGTGAGGACTGCCATGGTCTCATGCTCTGTATCTCTCTTTCAGAAGTGGACAGGAGCTTCTCAATGATCAAGGAAGGCGACTATAATCCTGTCTTCATTCCGGTGGCAGTCATGGTTACTGCTTTTGCTGGGCTGGCATTTATCATTTGGCTGGCAAGAAGATTAAAGAAAGGTATGTGAGTTCACCTTCATAGAGAGTAATACAATTCAAAGTGGAAAACAACACAGAAACCCACAGGAAATTAAGTATGGTCAGTTCAACTGAAGTGGGATACCAAGTTCTGTGTCCTGTTGCCAGCATCCCTGGGGATGTGTGAAACAGCCCATGCACACGTCCGTGACAACAAGTTGGCTGATTTGTGCTTATCCTCTGACAAACCTTTAAAATACCTACTGTCTTCAAGGTACCGTGCCAGGGTGATAACAGACAAGTGAGATATTTTAACGGTTCTTTGCTCTTCTTTAATTCTGAACAAAGGATGCATCATCTCTGTCCTCTAAGACCCTAAATGCCTTTGATCTCAGTGCTACAATTCCACTAGAGAAGGAATCTAATGACCAATAAGGTTTTTAAGGCACTCTTCCCCAAAGCCTGAGTCACATACCTGTCTGGCTTCTGACGTGTGGGAATTGCATTGTCCCTGGAAAGAAACCCTCACGTTTTCTCCCCAGTGTCCATTCACTGAGGATACAGCTTTAACCCAATGCACAGCATTCTCTCCCCCCGCCCACCCCTCCACACCCCCCCACCCCCACCCCGACTCCGGCCTGGAGAGGAAAAGCGAATAAGGAGGGCCGTTTGAGGAGCCGCTGCTTGGAACAATACATGGGACAGCACGGGGGAAGAACAACAGCCCCACTCCCCTCACCTCCCCCCAAGTGTGTCCAAACCCTAAACTGGGACCGACTTGCTGGTTATGGGCCCACAGTCTGTGGCAGGCCCTGAGTGTGCACTGCCACATCTGGCCAAACTTACCTGGCAGAAACATTTAAGACTAGGAAGTTCAGGGACAAGACCAGCTTTTGAGCTCTCCCTGCTTTAAGTTCGGAGGCCATCGGTGACCTCGAAATAACTGCTAACCAGCTGTTTGCGTTACCTTTCTATGGAGTCAATTCATCGCCATTTTCATTTTACTTCCATCGATTATTTACTCGATTCTGCTCAGTGAGTGCGGTCTATAAAGGCTGCCCCTCACCCATCCTCACCGTCAGTGGCAGGAATATTTATCTACCCAACCCTAATGGTCTTCTCCTGTGATCTGATCTTTCATCCCCAATTTAAGAATGACACTAGATTAGTTTTATAACCAACCCAGAAAGATGATGGAAGGGACACTGTTGACGTGCAAGCACCTCCTTAGGGCCAAGGGAGGGCACCAAGCAGTTCGAATGTTTCTGCTCCTGCTCTTGGGAGTTCTGCTAAGACTGGATCCCATCATCGTACAGTGCGATATGACACACTCAAGTACTACTCTAAGGCATGGGAAGAAAGAAGGTTTTTTTCCTCCCACCACAGATGATCTTTTCCACTGAGACTCCAAAGCCTGACGCCAGAGTCCTCTTGAGGGGTAGAGAATGCAGTGGCCCATTACACACCGCCCTCTGGGAGACGGGGGCTGTTCTCTAAACAACCTCTAAGGATTTGGGGGCTGTGAGTCACCTTAGTAAGGAGCATAGTCCCAAATTCCAAAGTCTTTTTAATAACTGTTAGTAGAATCAAAAGACCAGAGTGAAGTCACTTGCATTCAGTAGCAGGGTGTGGGGTGCAGGGCGGGGGTTGGCTGGCAAAGGTGGTTCTCTCAGCAGGGGTGAGAACAGCAGTGGGGTTGTTTTTACATTTTTTTACATTGGTGTCATTTCTGTACAAGATCTCAAACTGATAACGTGAAAACTACATGCCCCTGCTGTGGGATTAAGTGTGGGGCAAACAGGAAACAGATAACGGGCAGTGAGGCTAGATACACGTATGCTAGCAAAGAGAACAGAAGCCCCAAAAATCACTCACTCTGTAGGGAAGTCGGGTGCCTTTAATGTAGCATTTTAATAGACTTCATCTGCGGAACGCCTTCTGATAGCTCCAATTTTCAAGTGACTTCACCTTCCAAAGATTGTAGTTGTCATTTAGCTTTTTGCAACAAGAAGAATGTTTTTACTATAGAAACAGTGTTAGGATGATGGTTAGGTTCCCAGGCTAACCCCCCAGAGCTTTTCTGACAGTGTAGCTGACACATTTACAAGAAAAAAAGTTAAATGCAATAAGTCTCATGTGTATAGTAGTTATCAGCTCCAAGGATGTCACAGGTGTTTGGGGTTCAGCAAGCTGGAAAAAGAAGACAGGCGAATATTTAAGACCTAGTACCCAGTGAAACGACTGGATTCTTGCCTCCTGTCCTGTCCTCAGAGAAATCTTCTAAAACTACAGTTCGGCACCTGCCCTAATTGTCTTGATATCCAGGTTTTGCTCCATTGTTCTGGAAGAGAAATAAATCCAGCCTCCAGAAATGCATGTCCCTCTGAATGGGCTTGCCTAGAAACACGTTTTTCCCCTAGATAATCATTCTCTTATGAGTCATTATCATTGCCCCCTTTGGTAAATAAGGAAACTGACGCAGGGATTTTAGGCCAGATGTCTCACATCCCATATCAGCAGGGGCCAGAATCAGAGATCAGATCCCCACCCTCACAGGCCCTCAATACTGGCAGTCTTCAGATTAATGAGGCTCTATGTTTTCTCTTGGTTGGAAGAATTCCCCACCCAAACCAACCCACAGGGTTAGAATAGGACACGAAACTGAACACATGCCCCTTAGTTCCTTTTTCTTCAAGCAGACCTCTCTCAGTAGTAACAGATTCTTGCCCACGTATTGTTATGTGTGTCATTGGTCCTAAAAGGAAAATGTATTTCTATGAAGATAAACAAACGGAGCCTGAAGTTAGCTCAGATTTCATTCTCCTTGGTCAAATGTATTCAGCCCATGTCATCAGAAGGCTGAATTTTGGAGGAAATGTGTAAAAGAATAAAGTCTAACATTTTAAATGCTTAAAACAACATCCGAGCACTGTGTGTGTGGTAGGCCCTGGCCTAAATACCTGGAATACATTTTATTTTACCAACTCGGTGTGGAAGATGTGATTATCACGCTCCTTTCACAGATGGAGGAACTATGGCCGGAGAGACTAAGCCGCTATCCGGACACACAGCACAGCTGATAAAGCAGGGTTTGCATCCAGACTGGATGATTCTAGAGCTTCACGTAATCGTCACAGAAGCACAGTGCTTCCCAGCGATTTGTCTGTTTCTCAAAAATATTTTTTTTCTTTTTTTGCTTTTATTTCCTCTGGAGCCTAACTCTGCAGTTTGTTCATTAATCTACTTAGTTACACTCTTTTGTCTTTGGAAACAATGTAAGATGGTTTATGAAATGCATTCCACAGAGTAAGTTAAAATCAGTTTAAAAATGGGTAAGAAAAGGAAGGCTAAAATTTAGGGCATAAAAAGAAGTTGGATCAAGAGGTGGAGTTAGGACACAAGAAGGTAGGTCATGAAATCCTGTACACTTGCTAGGAAAGGGTCTGGCTCCCGGCAGCCAATCAAAGAAGGGAGTGTAGCTGGTCATGATGTCACTGTGTTTGTAAGGTTAAAAACACATCAGTTACTCAGATGAATGAGTAATTCCTACCCCTGGGACCCGAGTTAAATTTCTTTGTGGATTCTCACAGACAAGGTGGTGTGAGACGCAATGACACATACTTCCAGCCCCCAAGTCTCTTAGGGGAGAATCTGAAGGTGGGCTGAGATGGCAGGCGGGAGGGGTAAGCATGTGCCTGGGCAGAGCAGGTCTGCCCGTCTGGCAGTTGGAGCTAGACGTCTGTCCTTACGATCAGCGGAGAGGATGAAATGGAATGCAGAAGCATCTATGTCAATGGGTCTGTTACGCACGAGTATACACCACTGTTTGAATTAGCACGTAGAGCAGGAATCTCAAATCCCCTTACACAAAGATGGGGTTCACCAACAAATACGCAGTACACCCCAAAAGCCAATTTTGGGAATGGGACTCTGCTTTTGCTCTTACTTTAAAAAAAAAAAAAAAGGAAATATCTGCTCTCGCTGATGCCATTTTTCTGTTTCTTCTATTTTTAGGTAAAGAGTCCCGGGAAAGGTAAGTTTCATCAGCGAGAAGTTTCTACATCTGTTGATCTTTTCTCCACCTTCCTTGAGATACTTCCCGTTATAGTCAGACATGTTAACTCCTTGGTAGCTACATGAGGTCTCATTCAAATGCGGTTTCTGTATAAAGTGATAATCTACTAGCCTCTTTTAAAAACTGTGCTTTTGGCTTCTATGTGTGTGAGTGGTTTTTGCTTTAGGGTCAAGGGATTAGAATGAATGAATGAATGAATGAATGAACAAATAATGCCCTGTGAAGAAAGGACAGCTACATGAAGGGAGCTCTTTCTGATAATCCCTGAATTTTCTGTAAGGATTGGAATCACGACAGTGTGTCTCTTCTTGTCCTAGAAAAATATAAGGGCAATACCAAATACAGTGTTTGTGAAACATTCATCAAGCATTTATTGAGAAACCAATAAATCCCAGGCCCTAAGAAGGTATAATTCTGGACCCCAGGCCTCCGCGCCTGGTACAGGAAAGTAAATGACTACTTCTCTGATAAGCGTTGACCTTCAGAAACGTGGAAGAGGTGGGGAACATGAATTCTGCCTGTGGCTTCCCCAGTGAGGCAGTTTCTTTTAGCCTGGTCTTGACCCTCAGACTCTTAACTACAGGGAACAAACTGAGGGTTGCTGGAGGGGATGGAGGTGGGAGGAGATGGGGTAACTGGGTGATGGGCATTAAGGAAGCACATGTGATATAATGAGCACGGGGTGTTGTAGGCAACGGATGTGTCACTAAATTCTACGCCTGAAACTGATAATACCCTATGTGTCAACTAAATTGAATTTAAATAAAATATTAAAAAATGAGAAAAGGGGGAGATATAAGGCAACATAAGCCAGATCATAACTTATAAGCCCTATTAAGGAGTGTGGACTTAATTCTGAAGTCTTTGGGGGTAAAGCAGGTGAATGCCGTGCTGAAATTTTCACCTTACGAGGATCATTCTGCAAATAGGGGAGCTGGATGAGCCCAGAGGCGAAGAGCAGTTCTGGAGGCACTTGAAGTTATTAGGTTAAAGCTGATGGTTCCCATCTAGAGAAAGAACAGTGAGTTTGAGTTCTGAGGTAAGAGGTAAAATCAGTGAATGTGGTAATTAATTGGCGAAGTGAGAGAGACAAGAATCAAAGAGGTCATCATGGATTTGGTCAGGAACGGGTGGGTGGTTACTGTCTATACTGTACTATTTGCTGAGAAGGGAACACAGAAGAATGAGAAGTTTTGGAGGTGAAGGTCACAGGTTCGGTTCTGTCTGTGTTGAGCTTTAGGCGTCTGGGGCTCACCCACAGTTCATTGGTTGCACAGTGGCCACCTTGGGGCAGGAGAGTGGATTTGGGGTTTCTCACATTCCAGGAGGTTAACTGCTCTTTTGGGAGCAGGTACAGTCATCTGGGTAGCACGTGGAGTGGGAGAACAGAAGAGGTTGGGGGAGAGGGGGCAGGAACATGGGGGACATCTGTATTGAAAGGATTGATGAAGGAAAGGGAATGGGGAGAAGTTGCCAGAGAGGCAGAAGGAAGATGAGGAGAGTCTGGGTCATGAATGCCAAGGAAAGAAGGAAGCAGAAATGGTTTCCAGGGCTGCTGGGAGAACCAGTGAGTTCCCACTGGATGTAACAAGGGTATCAGTGCAGAGACTGTTCTGTGTTTGAGGTCATGACCGAAGTCTGATAGCCAGGCGTGGAGGGTTCAGCGGGTATGAGGAAGTGGAGACAGAACAGGTAAGCCATCTCTTTTTAAAAGCTTGGCTAGATGAGACAGGAAGTGGATGACTGGATAAGGACATGGGGTCAGTGGAGGTTCTTACATTCTAGTTTATTTTATTGTCCTATCTTCTGTTCAGTGCCGTAAATGGGGAACTAGACCCTTCTCTGGGCTGGGCTCCCTATTTCTGTGGGCAGGAAATCCACAAGATGTAGAGATTTCTTTCATGCTCACACCCATTGAGTGAAAGTCTTTCCTGGCACAATCTACCCAGAGCTGTTTTCTCATCACAGGAACCACCTGTTTTTTAATTGCCACTAGATAGAAGCAGACCAGTTCAACTTTTTAGAAGATTTTGGGGGACAGGAAGAGAGGCTGGCAGGAAGAGTATTAGCATTAATTTAATTACCACACTCAGCTAATTCCATATAAATTGTAATGGCTCACTGATTCTGACAATGAATCAGTCAATAGTTGTTTATGGTGTACTTTTGTGTTGGAACAATGCTAAGCTTTACTGAGACACCAGCAGGAGTTAGTCCTTAGCCCTGACCTCAAGGAGATTTTTATCTAGCTGAGTAGTGAAGACAGAAAAATAAAAAAAAATATATTTTCAGAAAAATATAAGGCAGAGGATGGTGATGGACAATGAACTCTGTGTTAAAGGATTTTTTCAATACAGAAAATCTTACAAAGAAGGTGGATCCTGGGTTGGTTTTGAAGAATGGATGCCATTTAGGTGTATGGCGAGAAGCAGGGCAGAAAGACTACAGGGAAATGATTTAAACATGCTACGGCATGGGGCTGGCACAGCGTGTTCAGAGGGCAGTTCAGGGTGCAGAGGAGCTGTCAATAGAAGTTGGAAAGGAAGGTTGGCCCCATCAAGGTAGGTCCTGAATGCATCACCAGATGTTCTAGAAGGATCTAGCAAAGGAGCATTATTTGCCCAGGTGCCTTGAGACAACTCTCATTTATTGACCAAGGTGACTTCAATTCATAGAATTATAAAATTTTAGGTATTGAAGTGATCTTGATGGACATCATGATCCAACTCTCTTTATAACTGAGCTATTTAAGTAACGTTCCTATAGGCCCTGAGCTAGTGACATGGTTAAGATAATTGTAAACATTTATGAAGCGTTAATTCCACACTGCACACTGCTCTGGGTGTTATAGGTGTCTGAAATCCTTCCGTGTTGCCTATAAGCCCCCGGGGGGGGGGGGAGTACTATTAATACTCTCATTTTACGGGTAAAGGAACAGATGCAAAGAGAAACAAAACGTCCAGTCTGAGGTCATGAAGAATGACAAAACTGAGATTTGTACCCATCTGGATCCAAAGGTCACGCTCTTCATCCTTATGCTTCTAGAACTCTGGACTCACTGATAAGAGTCCTGAGTCCCAGACACCCTCCTCCCCCAGCGATGTGATGATTCTTCTCCCTGAAGCCATTTGTGATGGCACTGAGGATGGGTGGGATGGAAGAAGCTGAGCGTGTTTCTAGAACAAGCCAAACATAAAATGAGAACCATCACACTAAACATTGGAGCGTTTTTTCTAGAGCTCTGGCGCCAACCCACACAGCCCTGGGTGCTTATCCTTCAAAGCTCTTCACCGGTGAATGACCGACTCCTAGGGCACCTGTGGTTTCAGTTCTTGCCGGGTTATTTTCACTGTTCTGCAAATTGGTTCTGTTTACCACCTCATTTGGTTTCCAGTGTCTAAATTCTGCCTGGGTAAAAACTACACCCAAGATACGCAGGGAGATATGATGCCAACCTCGGTGGAGGGCATATGTGAAATTTTGTTTTCAGAAACATTTTTATCTCTGCGTTGGCAAGCGCGTTTGCAGCTGCTGAACTGTGGTCTGCCCTGGCAGGTCATCATGAGAGCAGAGTCTCAGAATCCAGTTCTCCCTTGGAAAGGTGCTATTAAGACCCGCTCTGTTTAGCTTTTCCTCCCCCACCCTTTCCCCCTCCCCTGCAAGAAGGAGACAACGGTGTCACACACACACAAAGGTGTCGTTTATTTCATGAAACTAGATTCGTCACCATTTCCTTAACTCATGGCCCACCAGAATCAGGCATTTAGAATCACCACTGTACCTTGCGTGAGTTTTGATTTTTCTCTAATTTCCCTTTTTATTTGAGCATTGTCATCTTCTACCGCTTTTCCTTGACTGCCTGCTGCTCAGAATCTACCTAAAATGCCCCTCATACTCATCCGATCTGAAAACAAAGGCTGTGCCCCAGAAACGTCTTTAGGTGTGGTGCATGGACCAGCAGCATGGACATCACCAGGGAGCTCATGAGAATGGCAGCATCTCGGGCCCCACCCAGACCTACCGAATCAGTCCTCGTTTTCACACCGCCTCTGGGTGGAAGCACCCGCAAGTGTGAGAAGCCTTGCTCTACGGTTTGCTTCTCATTCCTTTGCTTTAGTGAATCTCTTGTCCAAACCTACCTGAAAGGCATTTCCTTCACTCCTCTTCTGATATTTGAACACGGTTCAGTTTTGCAATTTTTAAGCTCCTTATTTTAATTTCTGTTCCCCTGTTTTTCTTTCAGCATCAATGATCCATATTAAAGCACCCTTCGTGGAAGAAAATTCTTCAGCTGCTCAGGTGTTACTGGACCCTTCAGATCCGTCCCCGGAATGTATCACGTGGTGTTGTCTCCCACTTTGAAGATGAAGTGCATCTGTTCCAGGGCATCTGGAAAGATTTTGGCGAGACCGGCAAGCTCTTTCTACTCCCGCTGTGCCCCTCACCCACCCCTGCAGCCCCGCCTACGGCTGTGCATTATATAGCTCAGTGTTTTATTCTCTTTTTCATGGACCATGGGGGAGAGGATTGCTATGGAATGTAAAGATGTCCAGTTTTGCTCTCTATCCTGACTCCATTTCCAGTTCTAATTCCGCGCTATAACTGCTGACCTTAAATACAGTGGAAACCTGACCCATGTGTTCCTACTGCCTCCGTTTCGTTGCAAGTTTTATCTCCCTTGCCCTCCGGTTGCCTCTAGGGGTGCATTCTTACACATAAGTTCATAAAAGTGATGTTGTTCTTGCTTTCCAACTCCAACAGAGTAATGGGGTTCAGCTCCAAACAGAGAACATTCTGCTTGTACGGTAGCCTCACCTTCTGGAAATGAAGGTCATCCTATTTAACTGCCTCCACACCCCCCCACCTTCTGCCCCCCATTCTGTCTCTTGTTCCCAGCTGGCTGGCTTCCACATGGAGCATCTCATGAGGACCAAATCAAAAGAGAGAAGAGAGAGATAGCCTGCACTGATTTTTTTTAATTTATTTTTTATTCTTTGGTTTTCAGTGTTGTTCTTTGTACTGGACCCCCCAAGATATCTTGTATTTGATGCTTTTTTTTTTTTTTTTTTTTTTGTTTTTTTTTTTTTTTTTGCCCCCCCAAAATTTTTTTTTTTTTTTTTTTTTTTTTTTTTTTTTTTTTTAGTGACCACTCTATTGTTAATTTTAAAAAATCACCAGAATGCTAGCTGCAGGCAACACTTTGATGTCAGGTTAAACGAGTGGAAAGAGATTCCTCCCACCCCAACCTTCTTAGTGATCTACTGAGATTCTCTGGATCTTTAAGATCCATCTCAGTCATCCCTGCCCCCAACTTCTTTCATAACTAGTCCTCTCACAGCTGGTCCAGACCTGTGGCCTCCTGCTGCAAGATTGGTCTACAACATGCAGTTTTGTGCTTAGTTGTTTTTTTTCCTAACATTACCTAAAAGTCAGCATGTGTATGTTTTCTCCCAGTGACATTCTACCTTCCCTAAAGGCACAGATTGTGTAGGAGCAAATAGTGTGTTGCTGGTATGAATGGCCACAGGACCTCTCTCCATGCATACGATGACCCGAGCAGACACTCATCCAATGTGGCTAACTTCTTCCAACAGGATAGGGACCTGATAAAAGCCAGTTGAAATCCCGTCTTGCCCCATGGCCAACACCGCTTTCATACAAAATTATACATGTTATGGTCATGATTTTTTGGTAATGATTGTATTTTCTTTTCTCGAATCCATCTCAGATCCTGCTTTACAATATGAGCTGTTGCCAAAAAATTCTCCATGTTCTACACTATGAATCTAGGCTATATTATTTACATTCATGTAGCTTAAGATATATCCTTTAGAGTTGTACAGTGCACAACCTGCACAAACTCACACAGCGGCCCTAGTGTCTATTTCTTGGGAATAAGGTGTATTTAGACTTAAAAACACAGTCCTTAGTTGAGCCCTAAGGCTACTATGAGATCCTAGGAAATATGTCATGCTATATCTATTAGATAAAGATTCATAACACTCATAAAAAATAAATAAGGGTTCATAAGATAAATTTTTCTAAAGACCATGGGTTTAGCCTCCCTGAGACTTAGTTTCCTGTTTCCTTACCTATAACATAATGAAACATGCCTTCTTTACCTCCCGGGGTTATTGCGATGATTGAGTCAGGTAGGAACTCGTTTTGTGAATGGAACCTTAAATTTAGATTGCTTTCCACCAAAATCTTGCCTTCTGTGCTTTCTTGGTGTAGGATTTTGGATCTTATGCATGGGCTTGAGCAGAAGCAGGTCTGAAAACTTGTCCTAAGCTTAAAAACCAGAGGGTCCTTCCTTTATGTTCAAATTGGAACCCAGTGCTCAAATTCCCACCACAGGTCAGCTCTGCTACCTGCACCCTTGCTGGAGTGACACGGAAGTTCACGGGCTGGGGAGCCCCACTCGGTGGGAATCCTGCCTCTACCTCTATGGGGTGACCCTACAAGTCATTCACCTCTCTGGATTTCAGATTTATTTGTGAAATGGGACTACCATTATATTCCTCACATAGTTGTGCTTCAGATTAAACGAAATAACCCCTTTCTTTCATAACTCAGAATACCAACCTTCATGAAATTGACAGGAGTCCAAGAAACAGAATTACCCATTCCTCTGGATTTGTTTACCAGAGCTCAGTGAGCCTGGGCCATATTAATTCAGTTTCCTAGGGAAATATCTCTTTAAATTGATATTTAATTTTATGACCTTAGCTCTGATATAAAAAAACCTGTCACCCGAATGTCACACACTTCCCACATACGCCCTAGTTTTCACCCTTGACCTTCCCAAGACTATGCTGTGTTCTTTGACACAGTCTGAAACAGACCAGCTCCATAACGATTTAATGAGAAACAGATGAGTCACCGTAAGAGCCTTCCTATCCAAATCAGACTGTGGAAAATTAGTAAAGTTATCCTTTAGACGTCTATGCTCTTCCCCTCACAGACCCTATTCTCTGCCATCTGTCTCTTCATTTTGTCTTTTCCACAAAGTTCCTTGAACATTTCCCCGTCTTGACTCTAGCAATTTGATTCTTCCCCCTGTTTACATGCCCCATTCAGGAAATAAAAGTCACTAGAACCAAAACAACCCGTAACCCATGGCAAAGGACAGGGAAATTATTAGCAGAAATAATGAGATTTTCACTTCCCTTTAGCCTTACCAGTCTTGTCTTATCTAACAGGCTGTCAGCATTCCATGAAGTAGAGCCTTGTCTGTGTGACCTTGAAAGGTTAATTGGGACTAAGCTTTACTCGGGACCTTGGCTGAAGCTTGGTCCAAGCCACACTTCTAGTGTTAGCGTTTCCAGTACTAATAGTTGTAACAGCAGGAGTTGCCATGATGACGATACTGGTAGGGTAAGAGATTTGTAAATTTTATAAATTCGTAAAGAGATTTTGTAAATTTGTTAATTATCTTCAATTTATTTTAGTTGACATCCAATTATCTTATTTGACATCCAAGTCCATACCATATCAGGAAAAAACTGTCTTTTTTTGATAAGGCTCTAAGGTAGAAGAATTTTACAAGACAGATTACCAGAGGCTGTGGACACAGGGGGCATCGGGTGGAAGGAAAAAGCACCTCTAGTTGCAGGTCAAGGCAGCATGTGCTATGGGGTATTGAAGAGTGCAAGTAGGAGATGCTGCAGTTCAGAGAGGCAGGGACCACGTGGCAAAGGGCAGCAGAATTTATAGGTAGAATCAGATCCTGATAGAGGTCTAATTAGCAACCAGAAGGTGAGGTAAGTATCCAAAGCAAAAGTGTTGAAGGCAGAGATGTCAGACAGGCTTTATGGGCTTTGCAGAAGACCAGCAATGAAAACGGCACAAAACAGCTTTAAATCCCAGGCGAAAACTTGCAAAATTTATTCTGGAGTTTCTGGGAACCCTTGAGCAAGAAAGGGACAGGACCACAGTGATATTCTGGGAAGATGAACACGTCCAAGGGTTTAAGAGTGGAGAGCAACGGAAGCAGGGAGACTCGTCAGTAAATGTAATTATTCCAGCCTGATGATTAGGGTGGGGCCAGGAAGATTCCAGTGTGAAGCTTTTGGTCTCTGACTCGCTGGGGTGGAGGGACAGGGAGGGGAAATGCAAGGGAGTGCAACAAAGCATTCAGAAAGGAAAAACGTAAAACAAAGGTTCTGGTTAAATATGGTTTATGCAAAATTTTTTTTTTTCAAAGAACTTGTAGGAAAGTCCCTCCTTTGTTATATTTCCCCTTCATGAACGTATCTCTTTTATTGTTAATATAGGATTGAGTCAAGGATACAGTCAAAATGGCTTTGGATTCACAAAGGCAGTGGTGAAGACTGAGAATAGGAAAAGTCCCCAAACTCAGAGCTCTTTAAAATGTGGGTTTGAATCAATTCTGACTCCTTAAATGAAAGCAATCTGAGTAGATTCAGAAATGCAATTTGGATAGAGACCCTGATGCAGGCTGGCCAACCTTGTCTCAAAGTGCTGAGAAGTTTCTGAAAATACCTGACGGGGGGGGGGGGGGGCTCACTTTGATTATGTGGTCTAAACCCTGTTTCACGTGGATTTAGACCTAATAGGCAGAAGGCATGTTTGATGCAGCATGTAACTTGCATGATGTGCTAATTACTTCTGGAACATTGTATGAACTTCCTAGAGAAATCAGCATCTCTCTAGAAAGCATAAAACCACAGGACTAGGGGCGCCTGGGTGGCTCAGTGGATTGAGCCGCTGCCCTCGGCTCAGGTCATGATCTCGGGGTCCTGGGATCGAGTCCCGAGTCGGGCTCTCTGCTCAGCAGGGAGCCTGCTTCCCTCCCTTCCTCTCTCTCTACCTGCCTCTCTGCCTACTTGTGATCTCTCTCTGTCAAATAAATAAATAAATAAATCTTTAAAACAAAACAAAAACCACAGGACTAGTTTCCAAATTTTTCTATTATGAGGAACACTCATTGAAGGTACAAAATTGAAAGATAGTAGTTATTTTTACTACCCAATAATTCAGAAAACACAGATGTATGGATGGATGATGTAAAAAAAAAAAAAAGACTTCTTACCTGAAGGGTAGTTAAGGCCCAGAGATTAAAAATCACTGCTTGTCCCTACCTTGTAATTTCTTTCTTTTTATCCTTTTTTTTTTTTTTGAGATTTCGTTTATTTGAGAGACAACACGTGCCAGAGCAGAAGCATGTGTGGGGGGAGCTCGGAGGGAGGGGGAGAGGGAGAAGCAGACTCCTTGCTGAGCACGGAGACAGACCTGGGGCTCGATCCCAGGATCCTAGGATCATGACCTGAGTTGAAGTCAGATGCTTACCCCACTGAGCCACCAGGTGCTGTGAAATTTTTGTAAAGAGCCCGGCTTTACAGATAATCACTCTTTTCACCTTCATCACACTGTGTATTCACAGCCAATCCCCATGCAAATACACCTGTGCTTGATTTTATGGATGAATACAGAACATTTCACTTAATAATTAAGCAATTCTACTACATACGAAACACATACAGACATAAATCATATATTGGACTATAAAGCAAGTGTCAATTAGTTTCTAGGAACTAGAATCATACAGATTAAAGCCTCTTCTGTTTCTTATAAGTTAATAATAAAAATAAATTTTTAAAAATTTCAGTATGTTTAATAATTTAAATATAGTTAAGTAACTCATAAGTCAAAAAATCACAAACAAAATTTTGAAATTTTACAGTTGAGAAATGTTAAAAAATAGTGCATACCAGCAACGGTGGGGTGTAGCAAAAGAAATGTAAAGGAAAATTTATCATAGTAATGCTTATATGAGACAAGCAAAGAAGGCTAAAACTTAAAACATCCAACTTAAGGATTTAGAGAAGAAATAATAGAATAAGCCATAAGAAAGTAAAGAGATAGAAATAACATATTTAAGAGCAGAAATTAATATAGAGAAACAAAGGACAATAGGATCAAAAAGGATCAATAAGTAGACAATCTAATAAAAATGGCACAAATATGCAAAATCAGGAGTATAAAAATATGTATCTAAAGATATCATGGATGATTTTTTTAAATTAAAACAGTAAGAACAGCTTTAAAAAATATATTCGGTAATGATCAATTTAAACACATTTGCTAAAAAATAATTTACTTGAGAACTTTATTCCCCCCCCAAAATAGAAAGACTGAATTGTCTCTTATAATCATTTAAAAATTTGAATTTGCAGTTAAAACTCTCATAACAAAGAAAACATCAGGCTCGGAGTCCCTAGGTGGCTCAGCCGGTTAAGATTCTGACTTTGGCTCAGGTCGTAATCCCAGGGTCTTGGTCAGGCTCTCTGCTCAGCGGGGAGTCTGCTCCTGGTTCTCCCTCTGTCCCTCCTCTTCTCTCTAAAACAAATAAATAAAATCTTTAAAAAAAGAAAAAGAAAAGAAAACATCAGGCTAAGATAGTTCTACAAGTGAGTTCTACCAATTTTCAAACAAGGAAACAAAAAAACCCCAGATTTTACCACAGACGTTCAACAATTTCTAGAGATACAAAATAGTGAACTAGTCCCCAACTACCCTGTGAGGCCAAAATGTTGTTTTGTTTGTTTGTTTTTTTAATTAATTAATTTATTTATTTTGCAGACAGAGATCACAAGGAGGCAGAGAGGCAGGCAGAGAGAGAGGGGAAGGGAAGCAGGCTCCCTGCGGAGCAGAGAGCCCGATGCGGGGCTCGATCCCAAAACCCTGAGATCATGACCCGAGCTGAAGGCAGAGGCTTTAACCCACTGAGCCACCCAGGTGCCCCCAAAATATTCTTAATTCAAAAACCAGATAAAGACTTTGCAAGAAAAAACAGAGTCTAACGTCACTCATGAATATATGTGAACAAATTTTACACCTGGTATTCACAAGCCATATATAGCAGAAAACAAACAATATAATCTGTGCTCAGGTGAGGTTTATTTCTGGAATCTAGGGGTAGAATTTACATTAGAAAATCTTTAATTGTAAATCACCAGACTAATAGATTCCACGAGAAAAACCGTGTCATCACTTCAAAATTGCAAAAAAAATTGATGATCCTTAAAAAGAAAAACTTTGGGTAAGCCAGAAAAGAGAATTGCCTTAAACACACACGCGCACGCGCACGGGCTACGCAGCAAGCACCGCCGCAAACATCATCCTCAGTGCGGGTGGTTAGAAGCTGTGTCTCTGCACTCAGGAGACCTTCAAGGACGCCAGCCAGTCGCGGGAGCCGGGGATACCACTGGGATCTCGTGTCCAAGGGTGGAGGGGACTGACCAGCCGGCTGCGGCGGCTTCGGGAGCTGAGGCGACACACCCCTTGGGCTTCTCCCACGCCAGCGACCGGCAACAATTACGACACAGCACAGGCTCACCCTGCGGGGGTGGGGTCCTGCCCGGCCGGACGCTGCCTCGATTCCGGCTGGTGGGCCCGGGCTGTCAGGGCTGTGCTCCCTCCTCCCTTCCCTAGAGGTGTCCTGCTTTCACCCCGTTCTAGAGACCCCCCCCCACTACGATTTGTTCCTTTTAGCCTTCGTGAGTGTCTGTCCTAACGCAGCTCTTGAACCAGAAGGTGAGCGAAGTATCTGTGTCCTCGTCCAAGTGTCTGGGCTTGGAGAACATGACGCAACCCACCAGCACCGCTTCTGCTCCCCACGACTGTGTGCCGGGCGCCCCGCATGAAACAGCCTAACACGAAACCCGCTCACTCACGCCAGCACCTCTATCCCGGGGATAGCAGAGTAAATGTCAGTGTGGACCCAAACCCGAAGATCAGGTTCGCCTTCTCCCTCCAGGAGGGACCCTGAACAGTTCCTCCCTTAAAAAAAAAAAAAAAATATATATATATATATATATATAGTTTCAACATGTCATTAAACCGGGGTTCCAGAAGTTCTTGACATCGGTCTTATTAAATTCCTCTTGCTGCAACCTCAGTGTCGTTTCTCTTTTGGGACTGGGGGACTGGTAGAGACAGAGGCGACTGGCCAACGCTTCCACAATATTCTAGCGACAGTTAACCCAAGATCGTGGGTTTTTGCCAACGCTGGAACGCCTTTGGAACTCTCAGCAGAATCCGGCGGTGGTCCGGAATGGTAGCCCTGGGGAAGGGTCTGCTTCTCCCGGTGAGGGCTTGCCCTTCTCCCAGATGGGCCACTTCCTCAGAGCAGGAGAGACTGGGCGAGCCTTCTGGAAAAGCGCCTGAGGTTATAGGTCACCACTTCCCCTTCCTGCTCTGCTGAAAAGTAATGCCCAGACTTGGCCGAGGCCTCCCCGGCCAAGCCCTCGCGGCCCCCCGGTTGGCCCTTCAGCGACTACTCACCGAACACTTCAGGACGATGCCCAGAAGCCAGTCCTAGGGAAGCTTCGGGCTTGGGGCCTGATTCACACCCTGGTCGCCACGGTGGCAGGGCGGGCAAAGGACACATTCGGGGAGCGGAGCCTGGCGGGCTAAGTGGAGATGAGTTTAGCTTCAGCTTTGTAATGCTGGCAAGGAACGTGCCAAGAAACTCACTTTTCCTCAGAAGGAACTTGTTATTGCCAAATACCCTGCTCATACCCCGCTCATCCCCTAGCAGAGGGGCCCCGTGTGTGTCCGGGCCTCCACCCTGACCGGGGCCAGCAGCGAGGTGGGTGCAGGGTGGGGTTGGTGTCGGCCAGACGGACGCTGACGACTGTCGGAGGAGCTCGGGGCACCGGCGACCCACACGAGCTTTATTCAGTTTCCTTTATCCCTGTCCCTGCGCCACTGTGTTTCCCGGGCCTTGGAGATCAGTGGGCCCGACGTGTAGAAGGCTTGAGCTTGACGCCGGGTCCCAAGTCCACCGCTGGGTCTGTGTCCATGGCTTAAAAACGAGAACGTCACGTGTGGAAGGTCTCTGCGGCCCGTGCTAACCCTAAATCGTTCTTACGGGCCCCAAGTACGTCCGGCCCCGAGAGACTCTGCTAACCGCTCTTGGTAATGGCCGCGATCTGCAGGGTCTGCTGTGCACAGCCTCGGGCCCCTCGGCGCTACTCCGGGGGCTCCACGCGTGTTGTGTCTTGTGGACGGTGCCCCTGGGGCCAAGCAAAGCTCTCGCTCTGGATACTACCGCTCGATACTTGTAGAGGAGGAGCTACCACGTATCGGTCAACTCTCACAATTGTCTCAAATCTGCATAAACATGTTGTGAGAAGGAATATCTCTGGTTTATTTTTAAGATTTTATTTACTTAACACAGAGGGAGAAAGCAAGTAGGCAGTGCAGCAGGCAGAGGGGGAAACAAACTCCCGCCTAGCGGAGACCACCCTCCCCACCCCCATGCCAGGCTCGATCCCAGGACCCTGGGATCATGACCTGAGCCAAAGGCAGACGCTTAACCGACTGAGCCACCCAGGCGCCCCAGGATTATCTCTGTTTTATAAATGGGAAATCGGAGGCTCAGAGAAAATCAGTCAGTGGACCTCCCCTATCCCCAAAATGTCAACAGTTGAGGATGAAGGAATAAGGTGTGAAATCTGTTTGGGGGCACCTGGGTGGCTCAGTCGGTTGAGCGACTGACTCTTGATTTGGGCTCAGGTCATGGTCTCAGGATGGTGAGATCGAGACCCTCCTCGGTCTCTGCATTCCCCAGGGAGTCTCCTGGGGAGTCTCTCTCTGTCTCCTTCTCCCTCTGCTCCTCCCCCCACTTGTGGCAAGCTGTCTCTCTCTCTCTCTCAAATAAATAAATAAAATCTGAAATCTATTTGTCAGACTCAAAAGTTTGGGCGCTTCCCACTATTCTGTCAGTCTCAAATGCCTCAGCAGTGAATGGGTACCCCTCATGCAACAGATGGTTATCGAATCCCGCTAATATGAGCAGTCCCTACTGGACACACAGTACGTCCTAGGCTGAGGAGACCATGTGGACAAGACTAACAGTGAATACGTTGGGGCTCGATATGTGACGTACATTGTTCCATGTGTTTTTCCTACATTCATTGAATCCTCACACCAACTGTGTGAGGTAAATATTACTTTTTTTTTTTTTAAGATTTTATTTATTTATTGGACAGACAGAGATCACAAGTAGGCAGAGAGGCAGGCAGAGAGAGAGGAGGAAGCAGGCTCTCTGCTGACCAGAGAGCCCGATACGGGGCTCGATCCCAGGACCCTGGGATCACGACCTGAGCCCAAGGCAGAGGCTTTAACCCTCTGAGCCACCCAGGCGCCCCGGTAAATATTACTTTTATCTCTGTTTGCAGACGAAGAAGCTGAGGAAGAAGAGTGACTTGCTCAAGATAACACAGCTGGTCAGGGACAGATCTGGGGTTGAGCCCCAGAGTTCATGCGCTCCACTCCGGGCAATGCTAACAGGGACCAGTAAGTCACCATTTCATGGCTGCCGTGATACATATGAACTGTGGGGACAGGCATCGTGTTAAAGCAAAGAACATTGTATTAATTCATTTTTATTCAAAGGTCACTGATCTCTCAGTTTTTATTAAAAATCTATGTATGCATTTACACAGAGAAGGAAATCTAGGAATA
The DNA here is from genome assembly GCF_002288905.1 of Enhydra lutris kenyoni. Lineage (NCBI taxonomy): Eukaryota > Metazoa > Chordata > Mammalia > Carnivora > Mustelidae > Enhydra > Enhydra lutris. Next base: position 1,916,120 of record NW_019154108.1, on the reverse strand, counting down.
TTGTATACATGCGTGACTGTGTATGTGGACGTATGTAGAAATTCTGTATCAGATTCTTACCCACAACAATCTCCGGGTGGTAGGATTTCAAGTAACTTTTTAAAAATTATTATTATTTATTATTTTTGTAATATCTAGTTTTTGCCAACAAGAATAATATATTAATTCTGTTATAAACATGATAACACATTTTGGAAAAATATCCTACGTACTAGAAAAACGAGATTTGGATTTTAAAAGTATCTTTCAGTGAGGTTGATGGGGAGGAAAAGAGCTAATGTCCAAAGAGAAAAAATTTCGCACTGAATCTTTCCATGACTTATCTCTGAAAACATACGTGAAAATTGAGACCTACATCCACCAAGTTTCTCAGCTAAATGTCGAAGAGTCCGTTGGCTTCGGAAGATATGAAATTATACTGAAATTTTTGATCACTGAACAGTAAATCTCAAACGTTTAAATCAGTATTTGCCGGACTTAAACACCAGGAAGGAGCTCCTCGCCTGGGAGGCATGCCGGACTGCGGAAGAGCAAAGGCTTCCCAGTCACTCAGAGCGGGGTGGGAATCCCGACTCTCCCACTTCCCCCCTTAAACAACTGAGGCTCTAAGTCCACACCTGTATGTATCGTGGAGGCTACGTCCGGGCTGCAGGGTTGTTAAAAGACTCAGCTGCCCTGTGGGATTAAAGGGCACGTCTGTAAGGGGCCTGCCTCTTTGCTCCACAAATGCTAATTTCTCCAGAGAACATAACATTTTATTTTAACACCAATGGTCAGATTTACACCACAAAGCGTTTTAACTGTTCCCCCACCTTCTTTTGAGTCAAATGTGTTAGCAATCCCCAGCAGGTATTAAGAGAGAAAGAAGGCTGGATGGCGTATGTTCTACGCATACATGTACCCAGGCGTGTACGCGCTATTCACATAACACAGTCTTTACAATCATCTCTGGGTGATAGAATCCCAAGTGACTTTTAGAAACATATTCCAATTAAGATGACTTTCTTCTGCACTTGGCTCTCAGTGCCAACGTGAGCTTCTTTGGGGAATCGCGCCCGACCCCAGTCTGCTCTTCAGAACCCGCTCTGTGGCGGAGAAATGAAGACGTCACGGCAGGTGGGACGGTCTCCGTGGACTCAGAAAACAGAACTTAAGAACAAAGAAGGAGAAGTCTGAAACTTCCATCCTATGGTATACATATATTTTCAGATTCTTTTCCCTGGCAAGTTTTAAATAATTTCTACTCCATCTGATAGGAAGTAGAACCAAATTTCCCTTTTTACCAAGAGTGCTTAAATGCCATGTATCTGCTGTTGGAGGTGGAGGTTGTCTTCTTAGAAGAAAAGGACAGCGGACTCAGACTCCTCGAGGGTTGGAATCAAGGAAGAAACCATGCTCTTGTAATTTGTGGGGAATAAACCTATAAACGTAAGAAACCTATGACCTGATAAATGTCCTAATTACACCCAAGTTCTGAATCTTTTGTTCCCATTCCCCTCCCCAAATTCGCCCATTCTTAAAATGCTTGACAGCTTCTTTTCTGGACAGGTGAAACCGTGAGCAAGAGAGAGTGCTGAGGCTGACTTACCAGTCATTATTGCCAGTGACTGTTTGAAATTTTTGAAATACAAAATGCACATGAAAAGGGGTCCACATCAAGAACGCACAGCTTTACTGAGTTTTCCCAAACTGAGCACACCTGCGTAATCAGCGCCCAGATCAAGACGCAGACCATTACCACACCCCAGAAACTTCCCTCCTTACCTCGCCCAGTAGTCAACGGCCCCCCACCCACCAAGGATAACCCCTTTCCTGGTTTCTAACAGCACAGATTGGTCCCCTGTTTTGAACTTCACAGACTCTTTCAGTTTCATTCTGTCTCCTTTTCTTGGTTTCCAGTCTGGCTTCTTCCACTCAGCATGAGACTCGCATGTTGTTGTCTGGGGACCGTGGACCATCCTTGCCTAATAGCAACCTGTTCCACCTGTACAGTTCTCCTTTCTCAGACACTCGTTTTCGACACAGAAACATGTTTACGTACTGATGTTAGCCTTTCTTTTTCCAATTTCCTAAACTCCCTCCCCGCATGGAGTTTCCTAAAGGAGATCAGCAAGGAAACTTTTCACTGTACAAAGGAAGATGTTGGGTTCCCGTAAAGTCTGGTTTGTTTAGAGTTTCCCACAATGGAAGGTATCGCAAGGGAAGTACCATGTTGCCTGGGAAAGGCACCACTATTTATGGTTCACGTTGGCCAGGGCCATGCGGTAGATCTCCAGGAACTGAAGACAGGAAGAGACGCTGTCGCCTTGCCGCCTGCGTGGCAGTGTCCAAACCAAAGCTGGGACCTGGCCCACTGGGACCCAGGTTAAGTCAGTCTCTGCCACTGCCCCATCCTGCTTATCACCATCTGCCCACCTTATATCGCTCCCTAAGGAGCCTGTGCTTACGGCCCTCTTTTTCATCTGTAGGTGCACACCGCCCGGAAGCGACTGAAACTGGGCGTTTGCAGTTGCTTCCCCATTGCTCATTCCCCCGTCGGGGTCTTAGAGATGGCAGGAGTAAGGCAAATTTCCTAGACCATGCCAGGACCCCTAGTAGGTCGTTGAGTCTTTATACCAGAGATCCTGGAAGAGGATCTCTTTTTTTTATAATTTTTAAAATTTTAATAGAAACATAGCTGACGTACAATATTAAGTTAGTTTCAGGTATACAGCAGTGATTCAAGAATTACATACCTTACAAAATGCTCACTAAATAAGTGTATTACAGGGACTATATTCCCTATGCTGCACTTTCGTCCCTGAGGCTGACTGACTTATTTACTGATTTATTTTAAGGATTTATTTATTTTTTAAATTTAAATTCAATTAATTAACATATAGTACATTATTAATTTCAGAGGTAGAATTCACGGATTCATCAGTCTTATATAACACCCAATGCTCATTACATCACGTGCCCTCCTCTACGTCTATCTCCCAGTTACCCCGACCCCGCCCCACACCCCTCCAGCAACCCTCAGTTTGTTTCCTAGGATTAAGAATCTCTTACGGTTTGTCTCCCTCTCTGACTTTATCCTGTTTTACTTTCCCCTCCCTTCCCCTGTGATCCTTTGTTTCTTAAATTCCCATATGAGTGAAATCATACAGTAATTGTCCTTTTCTGGTTAACCTGTTTCTTTTAGCATAACACCCTCTGGTGCCATCCATGTTAAATGTCTCTTAAGCAGAAGACTATGAGTTGACCAACCCAGTAACACAGGGAAACTCAGTGAGGATATGAACCTTCTGCAGGCACTGGAGAGCAATTACGATTCATACTAAAGACTAGGGTCTGCTCGTGGCATTCTTCTGGAACAGTCGGGTCAGTCATCTGCCTGGGAATGGGAGGACCCAAATATCTGCCACTTCCCTCTGTGCCTCCCTTTACCTGTTTTGTCACGGTCATACTGGGGAAATCCAGCTTTCTTCACTCTTCAAAATATTGGTCATCTCTTTCTTTTTCTTAGGTAATTGTTTAATCAACTTGCGTTGTACAAACCATTTGCTCATCCAGATGGCCAACAGACACATGAAAAAGTGCTCCACACCACTCAGCATCAGGGAAATACAAATCAAGACCACAGTGAGATCCCACCTCGCACCAGTCAGAATGGCTAAAATTAACAAGTCAGGGAATGACAGGTGTTGGTGAGGATGCAGAGAAAGGGGAACCCTCCTACACTGTTGGTGGGAACACAAGCTGGTGCTGCCACCCTGGGAACCAGTATGGAGGTTCCTCAAAAAGTTGAAAATAGAGCTACCTTACGATCCAGCAATCACACTACTGGGTATTTACCCTAAAGATACAAATGTAGGGATCCAAAGGGGCACGTGCACACAAATGTTTAGAGCAGCAATGTCCACAAAAGCCAAACGATGGAAAGAACCTAGATGTCCATCAACAGATGAATGGATAAAGATGTGGTATGTATATGTAATAGAATATTACTCAGCCACCAGAAAGAATGAAATCTTGCCATTTACAAGGACGTGGATAGAACTAGAGGGTATTATGCTGAGCAAAGTAAGTCAATCAGAGAAAGGCAATTATCATATGAATTCCCTTATATGTGGTATTTAAGAAACAAAGCAGAGGAGCATAGAGGAAGAGAGGGAAAAATAAAATAAGACAAAATCAGAGAGGGAGACAAACCATAAGAGACTCTTAATCATAGGAAACAAACTGATGGTTGCTGGAGGGGAGGGGAGTAGGGAGATGGGGTAACTGGGTGATGGGCGTTAAGGAGGGCACGTGATGTAATGATTACTGGGTGTTCTAAGCAAAGGATGAATCACTGAACTTCTCTGAAAGAAATACATTATATGTTAATTAATTGAATTTAAATAAAATAAAATTAAAAAAATAAAAACAAACCAAACCATTTTCTCAACAATAGTGATTGTATTGTGCCTGTCTATCTCTCCTAGGGATGTTGGCATATTGATAGAAGATCCTGAGTGCCTAAATCCACAGAAGAAATACCAAGTTTATTGGTTAACATAATAATGGGTATTATTGTATTATTTTATAAAGCATAATAATAATAGCATTATTTTATAGAGCATCTGCTGGATGCCAGATTGATAAATGTATTATCTTGTTTAATCCTATTGACCTCACTTTAGGAATGAAGCATAAAGCTCTAGTAATTTTTTCAAGGCCATGTAGCCGAGAAGTGACAGAACTATGATTCAGCTACAGTCAAATCTGACTCAGGAGCCCACTTCTCAGTCGTACAGACCCCTTTATGCTGTGCCTTGACTTTTCCATGGCAACAATTGCCAATTTTAGCATTATTTTCTTTGCTCTATCACATATTGTGAACTTGGTATTTTTTTCTCCTATTTATCCTGATGCCATTTCCTCTTTTATTTCACTGAGCAGAGCAAATAACAAGTTGTGTAAATAGGTCTCCTGATTCTTCAGATTCACGAAGTAAAACCTTCCGGAGGAAGGCTTTGTGTAGTTCACAACTTGGTTTCTCCTTTTTAATCAATATTTTGTAACTTTTCAACCATATTATGTAATTTCTTACTGCACTGTACTTGACATACAACAGGGTTTTAGTTTTAGGTGTACAACATAGTGGTACAACATTTATGTACATTATAAATCAGCGCCATAAATGTAGCCACCGTCTGTCACCATACAGAGCCGTTACTTTATTAACTATATTTCCTGTGCCGTACATGGTATCCCCACATCTTATTTTAGAACTAGACGTTTACACCTTTTTAAGCCTCGTTTCCTGTTTTGCCCATCCCTCTACCACTCTCCCTTCTGACAGCCACTGTCGGATCATTCTCTGTATTTATGAGTCTTTTTCTTTCTTTTTCTTTTTTTGTTCATTTGTTCTATTTTTCAGATTCTACATATGCTACCGGTCTCTGATTTTCTTCACTCGGCAAAATCACCTCTGGGTCTGTCTACGTTGTTGCCGTTGGCAAGATCTCATTCGGTCTGATGCAGCGTTATGCATGTATACGGGACACGTAGGTCACCTCCCTATCATGGCTGCGTAAACAGCGCTGCAGTGGAAATGGAGCGCGCATATCTTTTTGAATTAGTGTTTTCATTTCCTTTGGGTAAACACCTAGAAGTGGAACTGCTGCATCGTAAGGTAGTTTTGTTTTCAATTTTTGAGGAACCCCCGTACTGTTTCCACAGTGGCCGCACCTGGTTTGCATTCCCACCAACGGTGCACTGGGTTCCCTTTTTACCACCTCCTCACTGACACTTGTTATTTCTTTCTTTTTGGTAATGGTCGTTCTGAAAGTGTGAGGTGATCGCTCATGTGGTTTTGATTTGCATTTTCCTGATAATTAGTAAAGTTGAGCATCTGTTTTGTGAGTCTATTGGCCATCGGCATGTCTTCTTTGAAGAAATGTCTGTTTAGATTCTCTGCCCATTTTTAAATTGAATTGTTTGGTTTTTTGGTATTAAGTTGTTAGAGTTCTTTATATATTTTGGATCTGAACCCCTTATCAATTATGTCATTTGCAAATATCTTTTCCTGTTCAGTGGGCTGCCTGTTGATGATTTCCTTTGCTGTCTTCTCATTTTTGTGCAATCTCAGAGTGTTTATTTTTACTTTTGTTGTCCTTGCCTTAGGAGACATTTGGAGTTTATTTTTATTTTCTTTTAAAGATTTTATTTATTTATTTGACAGAGAAATGCACAGTGAGAAAGGGAACACAAACAGGGGGAGTGGGAGAGGGAGAAGCAGGCTTCCCACAGAGCAGGAGCCTGATGTGAGACTCCATCCCAGAATCCTGGGACCATGACCTGAGCCGAAGGCAGTCACTCAATGGCTGAGCCATCCAGGTGCCCCTGGAGTTTATTTTTTTATCTGATATAAGGAAATGGTCCAGTGCCATGCTTTTGTATATAATTGTCCAGTCTTCCCAACACCACTTAACGAAGAGACTGTCTTTTCTCCACTGTGTGTGTTGGTTCCTCTCTATTATGAAGTGTTTCTTTTCCATACTATTTAGTTTCCAAGTCTGACTTGTTGATCTTCATTGCCGTCTGTCATTCACAAATACAAAAGGGAGTTATAAGTAATCATCTTACTTACTGACGCTTCTTAGGACAAGGCCGCAGTCAGAGGCCATATGGGGTGGTAACCCTAAATTCACACCAAGAGGGCTACCAGGATTTCCTTAGCTAGGATGGGGTATACACATCCCAAACCCCGTTTCTGAGGTGTAGTCGTGCACAGATGTTCCCTCCACGATGCACCTGTATGTCAAGGGTAGGCAGTATAGAGGAGAAAGCCAGACGATGGCAAAGTCTTACTCGGTTATGGGACAGGAGGGAGACTGTGTCATTGCGGCAGTTACTGAAAAAGCACCGACTTATAGTAAGGCTCGGAAGATAAGGAGGTTGCTGACATTGCTGTGGAGGCCAAGAAAAACAAGGCTGTACCCACCCCGAGTCTAGCCCTGACATAAGTGCAGCCATCTTGATGTTCCAGATTATCACAAAATATTTCTTGGGTTCTGACCTACTTAGGTTAGCACTTTAAACAGTCCCTCTCTCCTTTAATGATTGGTTTAAACCCCTGGATTCAGCTGCCTCCGTCTTTCGTAACTCCCCTACACATTCCCCAACTGATCAATGTTGACCCGAGTAAGTAGGGACAACTCTATGCCCCTACTCAGCAGGAAGAAGTTACAGAAGTTGAGACCTTCCACCTTCAACAACCTTAAAGATTTAAGGGTCAAAATTGTTCAGCGGGAAATGTGGAGGCTGAGAAAATTAAGGCCATCCCACCTCAAGTTTAGCTGATGTGGGAAACAGAGGGAGAAGAAAATCATTAAAATTGCTCACCTATTGACAAGCCCTTGAAATAGACAGAGTGGCTCTTTCCTGGGGACTTAACTGCCCTCACCCTGAGATTTTGCTAAGGACAATCCTAGCCTGACCGACTCCCTACCCCAACAGGTCTGACCAGAATCCTGTAAGTCTACTTTAACAATTCCTTTAGGAAACTTTATCTCTAAACCTCTAAGAGAGTGTCGAGAATCATTCCCAAGTATATGACCCACTGATACACATCTAAAGGGTGTCACAAGAAGATTTTTATTATTGGTAATGAATAACCTTTTCCTCAGACAACAGTTAGCCCTCAAGGTCCTGGAGACCTCACTTCCAGAATTCCTTAGAGACTTACATCATCCATAACCCCCTTTGTCCTCACCCACTGCCGAGTCCACCCCTACTCTGCCTTTAAAAATCTGGTTCGGGGTCCAAGTCCCTACTCCGCTGGGTCGGGTATACTTGGGCCCAAGCTTAAGCTTGTCAAATAAACCCTCATGCGATTGCATCAGTGTTGGCTCTTGGGTAGTCTCTTGGACGTGAAAACTCGGGCACAACAATTGCCACTTACTCCGTGGTCCTCCCAGAATTCCTGCAGCCCGAATCTCCAATTATGGGACTTTTTGAAACTGAAATAGCCCAGGGAGGATACCTTCTAGAAGAGAAGCATCCCTCCCATCACAGCGGCTGCCGCTTCCCCAAGCAGAGCCCCATGACGCCGTGTCGGGGCAAACCCTCATGCCACACTTTGCTGCTGCTCCTGGTGCTTCTGACCTGTGCAGCCTTGTCAGAGACGCTCTGTGGGTGTTTCAGAAGCATTTGTGGCTCCACAGAAATACACAGAGGAAGGTACGGTGGCTCGTCTTTTAGCCAAACGAGGTCTCAGAAACCTGCAGGGTGACATGGAAAGAACACAGGCTTTGAAGTGAGGCTTCATGGCCTGGAGTGTAGACGCGGCTCTAACATTTACTAGCTCCATGGCCCAGGACGAGGCAACTAGCTTTCTGACACCTTAACTGGTCTGTAAAGTATCACCGACGGCCTATAATCAAGATATTACACGGTAACTACAGGGCAGTGCCTGGGAAGGCCTAGGTGCTCGGTAAATGTTTATTCAGTCATGAAGAAACCCTAAATAATAAAGAAGGCTTATGGGGTTCTTGTTAGACTTGTGTTAAATCTATAGGCCAGTTTTAGGAGTATTCTATTTTTATGATTCATAAACATATCATTTTACTTAGGTTTTCCCTAACATTTTCAATAAAGTTTTATAATTTTTACTAAAAGGACATTGCACATATTTGGTTAAATTCATCCCTAAGTATCTGAAATTTTGATAATACTGTAAAAGCCTTTTAATAAAAACATCACGTTTTCTAATTCTTTGCGTGGATGCTTGGAATGGCAACTTAACTTTGTCTGTTGTGTCTTTACCGAGCCACATCTTGAAGGCTTTTTTTCCCCATTAACTCTAACAGTTTATCTGCAGATGCACTGAGGTTTTCTGCTCAGATAATAGTATCATTTGTAAATAAAGAACATTTGGTTTCTTACTCTCAAACACTTGTATCTTTTATTTTTTTTCTTTTATTCTTCACTGTCTTGTCTAAGACATCTGGTACTGATGAGGGAGCAGGAGGCTGGCTGAAGACAAAGCAAAAGCCAGCACCTTGCACCCCTCTCCACCTGCTCCCCTCGGTAATGTGTGTGACATTCCTCAGGCACCCCTGACTGCCATAAACGAGAAACAAATAGTTCAACTTGCAGAGATCACATCCTGCAAGACAGAGTCTCCCTTGGTTTACAGATGTCCTAGAGATCTACAAAGAAGTTACCTTATCAATAGCACAATTTCCAGAGGCCAATAACTCAGTTCCTCAAGCCCTAAATAAAGTTAAATTTCTTCTAAACCCAAATCTCACTAACAAAGACGCTTAATAGCAGAAATGTGATTGGCTTGCCAAAAGACAACATTGATCAAGCCGCAAGGCCTCCTGTATCCCGGCACCATGTAGGCCCTCTTTAGCATATGAAAGTTCCATTGAAACCTCCCTTCCCCTCCCCTTCCCCCAACCTCAAGGTACATAACCTGCCATCCCTCACATCCCGGGGCAGCAGCTCTTCCTGCCCACGGGTCCTGTCCCTGTGCTTTAATAAACCACCAGTTTGCATCAAAGATGTCTCAAGAATTCTTTCTTGGTCATCAGCTCCGGACCTCAGCCCACTGAACCTCACCTAGGTTCTAGAACTTTATCAGTACCGTATTGAATAAAAGTGGAAAGAGCAGGATGTGATCTTACCCATGACCTTAAAGGGAATGCTTACAGTGTTTCACCACCAAGTATAACCCATGCTATAGGTTTACTCTGCAAACACCACTTATCACATGGAAGTTCCCGTCATTCTAATTTTTTAAATGAACGAATGCTGAATTTCATTCAGTTTTTCGTGTATGAGGATGATATTTTAATCTGTTAATATGGAGAACTATATTTTCTAATGTTAGACCAATTTTGCATTCCTGGAGTAAATCCCAATTGGTCATGGAGGATTCTGGAACCTCTATTATTTCCATAGCTCACGTAGGGAAAACCGAACTCAGAGAAGTTGAGGCATTTGCCCAAGGCGATGTGGCCCATGTTTTTTGTGTTTTGTTTTTTGTTTTTTTAAAGCAGATTACAAAAACTTTGAAGTTCTGAACAATTTAAACTGGAAGAAATGGGTTGAGACTAGAAGGTGTTTAGAGGTTACCAGCAGACTGCTCCATTCAGAAAGAGCCACTGTCCCTTGGGTAAGGCACGTCGAACTAAGCTTCCTGGCAGCACAGCTCTCTGGGACCCGAAAGTTCCATTCATGGCCACACAGGATCCCCATCACCTCCTTTTTTTAGAGATTTATTTATTTATTTATTTAAGAGAGAAAGAGAGGGGGAGGGAGAGAGAGTACACGGGCAGGGGGAGGGGCAGAGGGAGACAGACTCCCCACTGAGCAGGGAGCCCAACACAGGGCTCAATTCCAGGACCCTAAGACCATGACCTGAGCTGAAATCAAGAATCAGGTGCTTAACCGACTGAGCCACCCTGGCCCACCCCCATCGCCTCTTAAGCAAATCCTCAGGGAGGCGATTAAAACTCTGGGTAAGGGAATTCCCTCCTATTAGAAGCCAGGATCATAGAATTATTTGAAGATTAAAAAAATCAACCTTGAGGGCACCTGGGCGGCTTAGTCAGTTAAACATCTGCCTTTGGTTCAGTCAACAAAAGACAAAAGACAACCTACAGGATGGAAGAAGATATTTGCAAATGACTTATCAGATAAAGGACTAGTATCCAAGATCTATAAAGAACTTATCAAACTCAACAACCAAAAAACAAGTAAACCAGTCAAGAAATGTGCAGAAGACATGAACAGGTGTCCCACCCTCTAGTTTTTTTAAATAAAAGGTCAGTTATGGTAAGCAAACAAAAACAAATAACAGGGTTTTCATTGGTATGGGATATTTTAAGTCAGTTATGCTACATTATGAAATAGAATATTATGCAGCCCTTATAAAGGTTGATGTAGAACTATATTAACATGAAAAGATGTCTTTAGTATACGGTTTAGTTTTGAAAACTAATATAGAAAAATAAAGCTTAAATGTATTTCTGCCGAAGATTTATTTGTGAATATATGAATTTTAAAATGCTGAAAGTTGACCAACATGTTAACAGTGGTTGTCTTTGTGAAGAAGATGGATGGCTTTTACTTCTTTTTGCCTTGGATCTCTTATAAGAGAACATAGTACTTTTATGTTTTAACTTTAGCAAAAGACTATTTTCTTGTGGAAATTTGTTTTTATTAAATACGTTGACAGAAGAGCTACAAAATTTTAGTTTTATTGTCTTAACAAAGAGTGAAACAACAAACTAGCCATCAAAAGAGAACACTTATTAGGTGCAGGTTGAGTACAAAAACCAGTCACCCAAATCACAGGCTCAAGTTACGTCTTTTCCTGTCTCTTAATTGTTAAAAGGAAAGCAAATCCCTGAGCGGCTATTACACTTTTTGGTAAGACAATTCCCTTTTATCAGCAGCCAGAATCACGGAATTAAATGAGGATTAAAACTTTGGATTTGATTTGATTACTTCCAGCCAAGTCACCTTACACAGCTGTTATTTTTCCGATTCTTTATTTTATTCTGATCTATTGTTTCATGTCGTAGCTGGAATTCACATGTGTTTCAATAAAGTACCCATTTTGATAATGAAAATATTTACAAGAAAAGGAAGTAATTTGTAGATACAGACATCAGTTCTGAAACAGTTCAAAATTACCCACACGCTTGCGGGACTCGGGCCCCGAGAGGAGCACTGACAGCTACCCTTGCTGTGCTCAGGCCTGGAGAAATCTCCACCTCGGGGAGGCAGCCACCAGGTCAGATCGCACAAGCAACCTTCTCGGGCCCACCTGCAGGACAGAGACCTGCTCGGGAAACCATTCCAAAAATACACCTGCTAATCTACCTGGAAAAAAAAAAAATCTCGTATTTCTTCAGTTCTATCGTACTTTTGTTTAAACAGAAAGCTGTGTAGTGGGTAAGCCAGTGTGCGTCTGGAGGGGACTGGCTCAGATGCAGGGAGTCTGATGTGACTTGCATTGATTTTTAGCGAGTCCATAGAGAGTCAGAGGACACGGAGACAACTGAGGCATGGTTCCTGCACTGGAGAACTTTACTGCCACTGAGGGAGACCGAGGTCCAGGCTCAACCAACAGAGGCAGTGGCTTAGGGCGCCCAGGGAACCCAGGAGACAAAGGGACAGAGCCTGGGGCTGCCTATCCATGCCTTCTCTCACGAGACAGTCTCCTGCCTGCAGAGAATAGTTTCTCTTCCACACAGCAGCCCTTCAAGGACTCTAAGAGTCCCCACCCCAAACCCTTTGCTACGTTCTCCTTTCAGAATGAAGTAGATGAGGTCAGCCTGGGTGGCTCAGTGGGTTAAGCCTCTGCCTTCAGCTCAGGTCATGATCTCAGAGTCCTGGGATCTAGCATCGCATTGGGCTCTCTGCTCAGCAGGGAGCCTGTTTCTCTCTCTCTCTCTCTACCCCTCTCATTCTACCCCTCCCCTCTGCTTGTGCTCTCTCTCTCTCTCTCAAATAAATAAATAAAATCAGAAAGAAAGAAGTAGATGGTGTTTGCCTTTTCTGATATTCATCCTGACCCTTCTAGGGCTTAAACCAGGCCAACTGAGAAAGAGTATGGGCTACTCTCCGGTGTCCCAGCCTGTCCTCCCGCTGTCCCTTGGCCTCCTCTCCCTTTCAAAGACCCTCCTCTCTTACTCTTTGCCTTGATATTGTCTGTGGCCTCAGGATTTTGACTCTCAGACCTCCTTAAGATCCAGACCTGCCTAATTCCTCCCAAGACCTCCCTCATTTGGTTCCTCGAGATTCTGCCCTAATCTTTAACTGGCCCAGACCCTGCCAGCATAGTTCCATAGAACTCCGACTCTTCCTGCCAGTATGGCGAGGGTCTCAAAGGAGGTCGTACATTTTGACTCTGAATTTAGGAATTTAGGGGAAAACATCAAAAAAAAAAAAAAAAGGACAAAAACAGTTTTATGTTCACCAGACTCATAAGAAATTTATGATAATTGAAAACAATAATAAAAAAAAAGTATATGTGCAGTGTGTGTGCATGTGTGTGTGTGTGTTTTGGGAGGAATGGTAGAATGCATTTCTCCCCACAATACCTCTCTCTGCTTAATCTGAAACTGCTCAATTTCTTCCTTCCTTCCTTCCTTCCTTTCTTTCTTTCTTTTTCTTTTTTTTTTTCCTTGAGAGAGAGAGAGTGGGTATGAGCAGGGCAGAGGAGCAGAGGGAGAAGGGGAGAGAGAATCCCTACAGGCCCCACCCTCAGTGCTCAGCACTCAGTGTGGAGCCTGACTCGGGACTCAATCCCATGACCCCAAGATCATGACCTGAGCTGTAATTGAGAACTGGATACTTAACTGACTGAGCTACCCAGGCACCATGAAATCACTCAATTTCTAAAACCTAATAAATATTAGCATTTTCAGAAATCATAGGATTGGCTATCTAGGAAGGTTCACAGTTATATGGGATGTTGTGGGAAGCTGATGTCCTCTAGACTTGTGTTGTTGAGTCAGAAATCACAAGCGGCACCCCCTGTGTAGCCCAGCTTCTCAGCTACCTCGCTGTCTCGCTGCACGCTGGCCACCTCCTGGCCTGCGTTGGGGTGCATGGACTCGTGTCATCATCTCTCCTTTCTTTGCAGGTGGCTTCCATCTCCAACTAGGCCAACAGCTCCTACAGGCAGCATTCCGTGCAGATCAGCAAACTGACTTGCATATCTGTGTCAAGTCCAGGTTCTAGAACAATGCCCCACTCATAACAGCCAGTTAAGAGATTCTGCTGTTACATAGATGGACGCTTAACTGAGAGGTCTCACTGTATAATTCTCCTAGTTCTCAATGGAAAAAGAGTTAATTAACTGGAGGAGCACTTTTCTGAACTACAGGAGGGGTCTCTGAATGCCAAATTAGTATTGTAAATTCTGTATTTGGTTGTCCTGCCTCGAGAATGCTGTAGGTGTCAGTAACTGTGAGGTTGTTACTAGTTTCAATAGCAGTTTGGGTCATCAAACCAGCTTTGCTGGATAAAATTTTGTAATGAAAATGTGTTATGTATATTTCTCCCAGTTTGATATCTATTTGCTATTTCAGAGATGTATGCCCCCTCAGAATGAATGACTTCAGAGAGCAGACGTCATTGCCATTAGAGGTAACACTCCCCTGTGTGCATCAAAAGAAAGCAAATTATGTGATGCGAAGACCAACAGTTCTTTCATTTTTTATTGTACTTGATCTTGGGAAAGAGCAAAGCAGGATGACTAGGAACGTTGTGGGAAACTGTAAGAACTCTGAACTGCATAATCTTAGTCTTGATGATCGGACAAAGGGTCAGAAATCTGTCTGTTCCCCAGTGTTTCTAGCAGCAATGTCCACAATAGCCAAACTATGAAAAGAGCCCAGATGTCCACTGACAGGTGACTGGATAAAGAAGCTGTGGTATAGAGATATATATTGCAATGGACTATCACTCAGTCATTAAAAAGAATGAAGTATTGACATTTGCAATGATGTGTGTAGAACTAGAGGGTTTAGGCTAAGTGAAACAAATCAGTCTGAGAAACACAAATACCATATGATTTCACTCATATGAGGAATTTAAGAAACAAATGAACAAAGGGGAAGGGAAGGAAAAATAAAATACGATAAAAACAGAGAGAAAGGTAAACCATAGAGACTCTTAATCACAGGAACCTGGGCTGCTAGAGGGGAGGGGTGATGGGCATTAAGGAGGGCATGTGATGTGATGAGCACTGGGTGTTCTATGCGACTGATGAATCACTGAAGTCCACTGAAACTAACAATATATTATATGTTAATTACTTGAATTTAAACAAAAATTTTTTAAAATTAGCCTGTTCTATCTCCCACCCACTCTTGCCTTATTTCCTCTGGGTTGAACTGGAGCATTTTTATGTTTGCCTCATATTTCAGACTAAAAACACATTCCCCAGCAAACTGGCAACAACTTCCAACTGTGATCAAGGCAATTTTAACCCAGGCAGGCTCAGTAACAGCAGACCCTGACCTGAGACGTGACCTTGTGTCCTGACTCGGATGTGAGAAGTAGTTCGGTTCAGTCTCACTGTCGATCCACCTTTCGGTGCCAGAGCTCCTGAACATAGAATACCACAAGCCTGCCAAGAGACGGGGGTCAGAGGAACCTCTCCTTCCCTTGCCAGGAAGTGCTTTGTACTGAGTTTAATAGAACAAAAAACAACAAAAAAACAGAGTTTAGTGTAGTATTGTTTCACTCCTGGACTTGAATTTGAATCCTGTCCTTCTCGTTTGTCAGCTCCGTCATCTTGAGCAAGGCATTTAACCACCCCCAAGTCTCAATTTCCTTTTCAATAACGCCAATCATAATAATCTCTGAGTAGACAGACCCACTGCATGGCTGGGATCTGCCTCAAAAAGCCGCTGTGAGGATTAAGTGAGATACTGGTATTTAAATGCTTCTCATAAAGTCGTCCCAAGAATGAGTGCTCAGCAACTGTAGCTCACAAACCGAACAATGTCTCTGCCTCACTTCCTCGGTGACTTCGAAATAGTCTGCTCATGGTGTTCGTTTACAGACAGGTCACCGTTGGATTATGTTTCTAGTGTTCTAGTGTAGGTGACAACCTTTCTGTGGTTATCACAGCCTTCTGGTAGTCAAAGGGCCCCAGACACAATACGCTTTTGGAGGAGTAAAAAAATTTTAATGTGAAAAACCACTTCCTAACTCATCTGCTGAGCTTTGAGTAACTTCTGTGTGTACATATCCAACCATTGAGCTTGCACAGAAGAATCCCGCATCTTCCTCTCAGCCGAAGGGCCGTTGGCTCCCAGCACCTCTTCTAGCCACGCTCTGGGGCCCCCAGCAGGTGTTAGCAGTGCTCTGTGCAGTCTTGCGAGAGCGGGTCCGCTGGCTGGCTCCCCCCGCACTGTTGGAATGACCTGTCTATGGGTCTGTCTGTCCACCGGTCGTCGAGCTCCTGCAAGGCAGGGACCGTCTTGTTCCCGTAGTTGAGAGCCCAGCGCGTATCCTCATGGAAACGCAGAAGATGGATAAATGAACCCCGGGGTGGGGCTGCGAGGACATGAACACGGTCACGTGGACTCCGTCCCGAGAATCCAATTTCTATTTAAGGTTACGTGTGTGGACACGTTTATTGTCTGAGACCTTGGCCCAGATGATGGATTCCACTGCCTTTCCTTCCCTTTCAAAAACTGGAGAGCAAAGATAGAGAAAAGAAGTGCTTAATCACAACACCACAGACCAGTTTAATGGAGTTTCAACAGGAAGATTTAGAAGCTTGAGAACCTTGTGTGTGGTATCTTCGGGAAGCCGTCTGGGGAAGGTTCACATCTTGGTTCATGACTATGGGTCAGACGCTTCAGGCGAATAAGCCACAATAAGCTCCCTTGGTCTGGTGAGTTTTTTTCCTTCTCCCATTTCCCCCTTTCTGGGAAGTTTTTTTTTTTTTTTTTTTTTTTTTAAAGATTTTATTTATTTATTTGAGAGAGAGAGAGAATGAGAAAGAGAGAGAGAGGTCAGTGGGAGAAGCAGACTCCCTGCAGAGCAGGGAGCCCAATGCGGGACTCGATCCCGGGACTCCAGGATCATGACCCGAGCCGAAGGCAGTCGCCCAACCAACTAAGCCACCCAGGCGCCCCTCTGGGAAGTTTTGATATAAAGTCCATTCAAACCACGGGAAGAGTTAACTTTATCCTCCACTGTTCATCTTTATGTTGTATGTATAGCTCTACTTCCAGCTCCTTATATATTGGGGGTTTTTTAAATAATTTTTAAAATTTTTTTACAAACATATAATGTATTATTAGCCCCAGGGGTACGGGTCTGTGAATCGCCAGGTTTACATACTTCACAGCACTCACCATAGCACATACCCTCCCCAATGTCCATAACCCCACCCCCCTCTCCCTGCCCCCAGCCCCCCAGCAGCCCTCAGTTTGTTTTGTAACATTAAGAGTCTCTTATGATTTGTCTCTCTCTTGATCCCATCTTGTTTCATTTATTCTTTTCCTACATATTGGGGTTTTTTTTGGTTGTAACCACAGCAGAAATAGATTTTAAAGCATCACAAAGGTTTATGATATCTCACCAAACAAAACAAAACAAAAAAGCATTCTATCAAGTGTATGATGAGATTCTAATTCCATTTCAGTTCCACAGTAATAGGGGATATCTTTTTTCCTCTTCTTTGTGTTTTTCCGAATTTTCGTGTCTCTTTTTTTTTTTAAGATTTTATTTATTTATTTGACAGAGAGAGATCACAAGTAGACGGAGAGGCAGGCAGAGAGAGAGAGAGAGAGGGAAGCAGGCTTCTTGCTGAGCAGAGAGCCCGATGCGGGACTCGATTCCAGGACCCTGAGATCACGACCTGAGCCGAAGGCAGCAGCTTAACCCACTGAGCCACCCAGGCGCCCTTTTTTTTTTTTTTAAACAATGAACGTATTATATGAACAATAAGGGGGAAGAGCTATGTGTTCTTTTTTCCGAGTTCTAGCCTGTCATCCTACAGCCGGTTATGTGGAAACTTCCCTAGTGTTCTCCGAGGAGACGGACCAGCTATATTGGAGGAATTACCTGCCTTCTATTTCACATGATGACAGGTGGTACACAGGCCAACAGATAAAACGTGGCCTGAGACTGGGCACGGTGCAGGTGCTTCTTACCTGTCCAGCCTCCTTTACCACCTGCAGCCACTGTGGCTGTCCCGGGGCTCCCAGGCTGCTCTAGTCCGTGACTGGCCTAGAATGTTCTCCCCACCTGATGTGGTAATGCTTATTCAAAGTAAGTCCTCGCTCTGAAATCCCTGTCTCTGGGGAGACATCAAGCTTCCATCATATCCTTTCACTGCAACACATTTTTTTCTTTCTGCATTTATTCAGGTGATTTCTATTAATATCTAATGCCTCCTCCCTAAAAAAAAAAAAAAAAAAAAAAAAAAAAAAGAAGTGTGAGGTCTATTAGGGTTTTACTGAATCCCCAGTGCTAGCATGCTTTCTGGAGCCTTGAAGGAACGCCAGTATTTGTTGCATGTACGAATGCATCCATGTAAGAGGACATGTGGAAATCCACGTGGAGATGGGAAAACATTTTCACTACATCTGCCCAGAGTCATCAACCTGATTAATGAATCATAAGTATTTGCTGAGTGTCTGTGTGTCCTCTACTAGACACAGTAGGAGAGGAAGACTAACATAGGAGAGGAGCCCGTAAACTATGAAGAGATGAGAAAACATATGAAACACAGAAATCACACTACTAATTAAACTACTACTCTGGCATCATATTGTATTTTTAATGGCCACATAAATAGAAAAGACCTAAATTTTCTGTATAGACGATATCCATTCGAGCAAATGGTATTCATGTTTTCTGCCTGAACAGCCTTTCAACAAACTCAAGTGTTTTCCCACCATTCTTCTCCCCAGAAATCCTTCTCTACTTCCCTCAGACTCCCTAAAACTTAACATTATCCAACTTAAAACATATTAGCAATAGGGACCTATAGCCTACAGAGCACCTTCCCTCATACTCATCGGAGAAATTTTTTTAAAAGGAGGCAATGCTAAGAACATGGTCTGGAGAGTGAAAATAAGTCCAGAGGAAAAGGAGGCAAATCTCAGGGGAAAATAGCCCCCGTGCACACGTTCTGTGTGCGCAGGTGCGCTCCAATCCTTTCCTGTATAAACCCATTAGTGGTCCTATCACTTCCATGCATCGACTGTGATCCCTGCTTATTATGAAGCTAGCTGAAGGAACTGAGTCACAAGGAGGGTAGTAAGTTGCCCAAGACACACCACCAGTGGCTGGCAGAGCCCAGCAGTCTGGCTCCTGGGGCTGGACTCCCAGCCACTGCATCGTGACAGCTGCCCTGCCTCTCCCCTCTGAGTCCCAGGTTTCCCTCCCGTCATTCTTTCCTTGCCACCTCCTTCCCCAGGCTTTCTACCCTACATAATTAATGCCTTCCTCTTGGGCCCAAATTCCTCCATGCAAATGCAGCCCCAAGCTCCTTAAGTCATCGTTATCTTTGGACTTCCTTCCAGATCTTTCCATTTTTAATCTTATTCCATTTTTATTCTACCACGAGATGCCTTTTTATAAGCTGGGCCACTCATGGAGCAATGAAGAATGGCCTGTAGTACCGCACAAGTACGACCCCAGGAAAGCAAACGGGAGGTCGGGTTTCTGACTCGACACCAAGTGCGTGATCTGACGCCTCTGATAACAGCTCTGAGAGCAGCCACCCCGGCCCCCTTTGCTTGAGTTCTGACTGTGGGCCAGTTAGTGTTTCCAGCGCTCTCCCGTATTAACTCACTCAGCCGCACAACCACCTGTGAGGTGAGGCCTGGCACTGTCCTTCTGCTTCACCATTGGAGAAAAGAGGCACAGAGAGTTTAGGTCATTTGCCAAAAGGTGGGACAGACGTGCAGCCGACACGGGTCTCCGGGAACTCGCCACGGAGCCCCGGCCTTCAGCGCTGAGCCCACAGCCTCCTACTCCCACCCACGAAACTTCCAGTTTTACATCTTTTTCTTTCTGATACAAGAAGCAGAAGCTCTTTTCTAATAATGACCCATGTCTGTTATATTTCATTTCAAGACCATTCCCAGCAATCACCCTGCCCCCCATTGCCAGGATTTTCTCAGTGGCTTTTTCCTTTCCTACCTTATTATTTTGTGTTATTATTTTTGATCCCTTGTCTCAGAAGGCTCCTGGAATTGTTAACATTCACTGCGATTTCACAATAACTGGAAAATTTACACGGGGACGTTATGATTAAGACAGAGCATATTTTCCAAACGTATGACCTTAAATTGGGGATCGTATCATAATAAGAGGAAATTCGACTCCCAGGCGTGTGGGCACTATTCCTGCACTGCTCAGCCCCGGATGTCCAGGAATGATTCACACATGCCCCTGTCTCCAGACCAGCCCCCCCATGGAAGTAGGTAACCTCCTGCCCCCACCCCACCCCCGCTGACCACCGCTGCTAAGTATTATCAACGGCTCCTGTATTATCAACATCTAATTTCATGGGAAGGGCTGTGGTGAGTTTCTGGAACTTGAATAGGAAGTTGCTTTTCTAAACAGCTTGACACTGAGGGGAGGCAGCGAGACTATAAGAAGTCCGGGCAGGGCGGGCGGCCGAGAGGAAGCCCAGGCGCAGAGGAGATGGTAAGTTCATTTCTCTGTATCTGGGACGGGGGTGAGACGCGGCCTGGAGGCTGAGGCAGGTGGGTGGGGAAGGGCAGTAGTTATGGTGCTTTGGGGAGAACAGTCCATTAGAGTATGAGCATCTCCAAACCTGCTGTCCACTTTGGACCCTCTAGCATTCTTGGGGGTTGAGGCTGCTCTTTCCATGCTATGAGTGAAGCCGCCGAGCCTCACGGAAACCAGGAGTTTCAAGCACGGCCGCACTGCTAGGCTCGACAGTGCCGGGATCTGCACTTCTGTCCTCTGGTTCCACGCTGCTGTTTTTCCTCTTAGAGCTTCCAGAAACTCTCATGGCACAGATTTTGGTAAAGCCTTGATCACCTTCTCCAGGACTGCTCTTCTCTCTGGCTTGAAGGCAAGGCAGAGCAGGTGCCCTGGGACGACCTGAAATTGGATGTGTTCTCATCCCAGCCCTCCCAGTTCCCTCTCTGAGCCCTAGGAGTGTGCCGGGACTTACGTGGAGACTCCGAATGGTTTCCATTTCTGCCTTAAGTTTCCATGCTGTTAGTGACTCAGTTTCTCCATCTGTAAAATAGATAAAATTCCAGCACTCTATAGCGTCCTGGGGAAGTTTAAATAAGAGTGCACTGAAAAGCATTTAAATCTGAGGCTGGCACATGGTAACTGATTAGGAAATGCCAGCTAGTATTGTGAAAATGAAAATATGTGCAGTGGGGATTTTCTGTGCTGGGGATAATAGAGAAGGAGACTGTGAAGAAAGCAGGGATGGGTTTGAGTCTGTCCTGAGTTTGAACTCCAATGACATGAGAACGTGAATCGCCTTTGTCTCATCTCCTGCATATCACACATTCTCTGTGCTGGTCGACTTACACGAACAAGGAGTAAGTCATCTCCTCCTACTCAGTCTGGGATCCTCCTCTATTTCAGAAGTATGTGGACACATTGGATCGTGGGGTTCCTTGGGGTTCTAGCAAAAATACAACTCTTCATCCCAGATGAAAATGCAAACGTCCTCATAAACACAAGCTTTCTGGACAAGGACAGTGGGTTCCCCGACCCACACATGGGTCTTAGGTTAAGAGCCCTACTCTATTGCCTCCTGTGCTTCAGGCTTAGAAGCAACTCCCTTAGCGTCTTGAAACTGGGCTGGAACTCTGCAATCTAGAGCTGTTTTCCATATTCTAAAAGTAAGCCCTCTTCCTTTGGCCCTGGGCACATTTGGCTCTTGGGATTCAGGAACCTCAACCCTCTGTGTGTGAATTTGGCTTCAAGTTCAGAGTGACCTCAGTGAACCTCTAGGACCTGAGGAAGGAGGCTCAGGTTTATCTGGTGGAGGGTTCTCAATCGGAGGAATCGGGGTGTTCTCAATCAGAGGAGTTGGGGTGTTCTCAATTGGATAAGTCTTGGAGAGGGGAGATTGGGAACTCGCAGTTAAATTGTGCTGATGTTAGAGTTTTTGTGGGCTAAGGAACAGTTCTAGAGTCTCTTCCATTTATATACCTCAACCATCTGAGGTCTGTGGCTTTTAGTTCTTTCTCTTCTATTACCTCTTTTTCAAAATGTAGCTATGGGGTTCACCTTCTCCTGGGCTGGCCACCAGCTCTTAGAATAGGTAGCTTCAGAATTAAGTAAGTGGAAACTTAATCAAATCTCCAAAAGTCAAAATGACCTACTGCTTAATGGGCAAGACTGAGAAAAGACCCTGGAAATTAGGCTCATGGTGGTTTCATGAATGACATTTATTACATTATCTTCTAGGTGTCTCACTTCTTTGATTGAAAAGCAGACAGAAACTTTATACAGTCAAATACAAAATGATTCCTTCGTACTTGTAGGGATATAGCTCTGTCATGCTCTAATGGACTTTTAAAAATTAGGTATGCTACTTTATTTTTAATGCTAGTAATTCAACCTAAATAATGGTGATTGGTAGTCAAATTTAAAATACACGCTTGGATTCTTGGTGTTAATGTCCTGGGCTTCTTCCTGTTTTTATTTCTAATTTGCTGTTGGCCTAGAGACCTCTTTTTATTTTTTTCACTGTGCTTCATTTTCTACCTTTAAGCTGCTGGGGCTACTAACATCTGGGCTACGCCAGCACCACTGTGTAGCGTCGGAAACTTCAGGGAAGTATTTTGGCAGTTGTGATGCCTTGTGAAACCTGGACTTTGCCACCAGCAATGTGTATAGCTCTGCCCCCTCCACAACTTTCACATCTACCTCCCTGCTTTGCATTCCCATTGGCCCTGGCCCCAGCCAGACCCCCTTTCCCTCCCACTGGGACTAATACAGTAGCTTCCCCTTTGCGAGGCCCAGCCTCTCTGTGGCTAATTCATCAAATTCATTAAAACCACTATACTCTGGGGCGCCTGGGTGGCTCAGCGGGTTAAAGCCTCTGCTTTCAGCTCAGGTCATGCTCCCAGGGTCCTGGGATCGAGCCCTGCATCAGGATCTCTGCTCAGCGGGGAGCCTGCTTCCCTTCCTCTCTCTCTGCCTGCTTCTCTGCCTGCTTGTGATCTGTCAAATAAATAGGAAAAAAAATTAAAATAAAAAAAAATACACTATACTCAAGTCCCTCTGCTGAGGACGCTTCTCCATTCAGAGTCCTGGCAATTAGGTCCCTTCTGGGCTATTACATCAGACTCACGAGACCTGGCCCCAACCTGATGTGGTTTGGAGGGGGTTGGGGGGGGGGTTGGAGCCAGCAGCCAGGAAAGAATTCTTGAGATGTTTTCAGTGCAAAAAGAAGGTTTTTATTATAGCATGGGGACAGGACCCTTGGGCAGAAAGACCTGCACTGGGACTGTGAGGAGTGACTGCTGATAGAAGCTTTTCTGTCCTATGGAAGGAAGGGTGATGTTAGGGTTCCAGGAAATTGAGTCTACAGTTTTCTGAAGAACTTTTTTTATTGCAAATCATTAAAACACTTGCAAATGGATGGAGACCCCGATCCTGCTGACTGTGATCTTTATCAGTTAACCCTTTGTTTCCCCTTTCCTTTGACCTTGGGTGCCAGGAGTGCCTGAGGAATGTCGCACACAGCCCCCCTGGCAAAGAGGTGGGTTCCAGGGTGTTAGCTTGTGCTGTGCCCTCAGTTCCCTTTCCTCACCCTCATCAAAATTCCCTTTTCAATTAATCTCCAGGCTTTCCCAGTTTTCGACAGCAATCAGACGACATCATAGCCTCTATTAAAATCCACACCTCCCTCCCCAGGCCTCTGACTGCTCTTTGCATGTAGAACAAAATCTTACCCCCTTGTTTTAGTTCCCAAAGGCCCAGAATGATCTGTCACCAGCTTCCTGTCGTCCTCTCTTCCCACTGCTCATTCTGTTCCAGCTACGCGGATAATGCAGTGTACGCTCTGCACTTCGCTGCCACTCAAAGCCTTCACACCAGCTTTTCGTTCAATCTTTAATTCCATTCTTCCTGCTTCTCCCTGCCTGGCTTCTTCTGGCCCTTCTGCTTTCAGTTAAAAATGACCTCCTTAGGGGCTCCTGGGTGGCTCAGTGGTTAAGCATCTGCCCTCAGCTCCGCATCGAGCTCCCTGCTCAGCGAGAAGCCTGCTTCCCCCTCTCCCACTCCCCCTGCTTGTGTTCCCCTCTCTTGCTGTGTCTATCTCTGTCAAACAAATAAAATCCTTAAAAAAAAAAAAAGACCTCCTTAGAGAGATCTGCCCAAGGTAACCACCCAGTCCCTCTACCTCACTTTAATTCTCAACCTAGCGCTTACCACTAGCTTCCAGGTTTCACCTTTATCTGTTACGAACTGTTCTGTATTTATTGGCATGTCATTGTCCGTCTTCCTCAATACACTGTATATTCCACGAGGACAGGAATGATGTCCGTTTCTACCATTTTAGTGCCAGTGCCTCAAAGAGTACCTGACACATTGTAGGCCTTTGATAAATTAATAGCTACTGAAATAAGCAATGGGAAAGAACAGGGAATAACAGGGAGCACCTGTCTTAGTGGGGGCGGCAACTCTGGTGATAGAAAAGGCTCCTTTCAGGAGATTTTTGGATTTATAGCGCTAGGCACATGGAGAAGGAGAGGGTGCTCTGGGCAATTAGGAGAACAGAGGGCACATATAGTACATTCTGGAAACTACAAGATGTTTGTATAAATGCATAGTAGAATTGTGTGGATGGTGAGTAAACTGAAAGTTAATGGCAGGAGAGGAGACTAGACAAAAGGAAGAGGCCATGTTTTGAAGGGTCTTACCTGCGTCACCTTGAAGAGTTTGTATTTGTTGCTCAAGGAATGGGAACAACTGATGGACTTTAGGTAGTAAAGTGATACAATCAGGTTTGTGTGTTAGGAATATGATTCTGACTTCATTATAGAGAAAGAATTGAAGATGGGTAACTTGAAGATAATAACTTGAGGCAAGACCAGATAGAAGATGTGCAAGAAGGAAAGAATTATGTCTGCACTAGTACCTTAGCGGAAATGGGAAATCTGGAGAAAGCCCAGATATCTGGTCCGAAGGTAAGGTCAGTAGGATTTGATGACAGGTTGATGTGAAAGGTTTGGCAAAGGAGAGAGAGCCTTCATCTTCCCTCTATGGCCCAAAGGACTTCAGGGTCATGGGGTTCAGGTCAGGGAGACTGACTGCTAGTAAGAACCTATGTCTCTTTGAGTCATAGGAGCCCCTTTGAGTACTAAAGTCTTCCTGAGAGCCACACTCACTCCAGAGGGTTGGGTGGAAATTTGCTTTCTCATCCCCAACTTCTATTTATTTAGATTTTTTAAATATTTTATCTATTTATTTGACAGAGATCACAAGTAGGCAGAGAGGCAGGCAGAGAGAGAAGGGGAAGCAGGCTCCCCACTGAGCAGAGAGCCCGATGTGGGGCTCGATCCCAGGACCCTGAGATCATGACCCGAGCCGAAGGCAGAGGCCCAACACACTGAGCCACCCAGGCGCCCCTCTCGTCCCCAACTTCTAAGAGCTGCTGCTATTTGACGCCCTTCCTGGCTTTCCTGAAACACACCACCCACTCTGTCACAATCGCAGGTTTCCCCACTTCTCCACACATCCTTCTGTCTTACCTGTACAGTGTTAAGAGAGTGAGTCCTGCTCATTGTTCCCTTACACAGGATGTGAGCCATCATGCCCCTTGCTTCTCTCACACCCAAATAGAGTGAGACAAAGTACTAAGATCACTTTTTTTTTTTGCACAGCTTTCTTGGGCTCTTCTGCCTCATCATAATATACTTTTAAATTTGATACAACCACTGCTGTAGCCTTTCGATACTGAGTTATAATCATCACATATTCTTTTCAGTGTTTTCTTACTCAGCACCCACTTCTGTCTTACCTTCAGTCATTCCCCTGCCTTTGTTCTTCGATTTATTTGCTCAATTATTCATAAAATATTTATTAAGCACTAAGCGTCTGCTCTCTACTATCGCTGAGAGTCAGACCTAAGTCATCTTGGCCTTGAGAAGTGTCTGTCAGCAGCACCTTCTGACTGTGCACACACAGGCTTGCTTTGTGCTTGGACTGCCGATGTCACGCTCAGGAGGGAAGTCAGGGGTGGAGATGCTGCCTGTGGGCCATCTGGCACACGGATGACCAGAAGAAGACCTCAGGAAAGCAGAGGAGTGATAAGAGAATAGGGTCATGGAAGCAGGAACCTAGGGAAGTCTCTATCTCTACAAGGGCAAGCAGTGGGCTACATACATTCAGAGAAAGACGCATCAAAATTGCTCAAGATGTCAGATAAGAGGCAAGAGAAACAACGGAAGCATTTTCAATAAAAGGAAGTATTCAGTAGTATTTATTGGTGCAGAAAGGTCAAGGAAGATACGAAGGGAGAGTGTTCACTGGGTTTGGTAATTAGGGTTTCAGTGGTAAAGTTAGCAGGAGCAGTTTCAAGGGCTGGTGGTTGGAGGAGGCTGGAGAATAAAGGGAAAGTAGAAAGTCCAAGAACCTCAACCATAGAGGAAGGAGAGAGATCAGGATTGGGGCAAAAGGCAAACAGTCCCGGCAGGGGCGGGGGGGGCGGGTGGGCATTGTCGATTCTGCCTTTAAAAGTGCAAAGCTGTGGTCTACAATGTAGACAGGGGAATAGAATTCCTTCCCATGGCACCATTTCTGCCCACTTTGTACACCACCCTGCACGTTGGCAGCCATGGGACTCCTGCTGGCATCCAATACCTCTTCCTAAGCAAAGTGAGGACAAGGAAAAAAACACTTGGTCTGGCGCTTTGTCCCTGCCCCTCTCCTCATTCCATTTTTTCAGTTCTTAGGAAAAGTAAAATTAAAGAGAACTATAGTGTAAAGCAGCTTTAATAAAGGTTTGCAAAGGCACAGGATATGCTTCTAATGACCTAGTCACAGACTGTTTCCCAGTGACTTCCAGTTTGAAGCCGACAGCCAGAGAACATTACAGATTAGCAGACTCGTGTCCATTTCTCTTAGAGACATTTGCTCTTGTTTCAACACTTAACTGGCTCAGTAACACATGGAAACAGCCCTTAAATCTCCAGGATCTTAGAGCTGAAGATGACAGTGCAGACCAGGAACAGAGGTGAGAAAGCCTGCCCGCCCCAGAGAAATTTCAGAGGAAAATGACCAGTCAAAGGAAGATTCTCAGGCATCATCTGTTCTCTGCGCTCACACACAAAACCCTGTCCGTTGCTGGCGACTTACTCTGTAGCCTTAAAGTTCACAGAGATTTGAACTCGCAGTCCACTAAACGTGGACATGAACTGTCCATGAACTGTCTGAAATTGTCTAAAAACAAATTACAGCTGTGCATTTTTTGAAGAATCCTGACCAGCGCTCTTATCAGTCTTTCAAAGGAATTCAAATGTTCTGCAAGAATAAGAATCACTGTGTTAACCCAACATCCACCTTGAAAACCTTAAAATGTTTAAAAACTCTCTTTCTCTCTCAGTTCTGTTTAAACCATATTTCAACGTTTAAACAAGCTAGTTAAAATGTGAAACAGCTCTTTTTGGGATAGTGGCTGGAGTCGGGCATGGACAGTGAAGCAGCAGCCTCCCCTGATCAGCCTCCCACACACTCTCTTGAACGTTCCCTAAAGTCAGAGGACCCTCTAGAAATGCTCGACAGAGAAATGTACAGGGAAACAAACACTTCCAATGGGCCCATGGGGAGGACCACTAGATCACAAATACTATACTAGTCCAGTCTACTGGAGAAGGAACCCAGTGCATGTTCAAAGGCGAATACAGGGGGAACCCAGCACATGTTCAAAGGTGAATACTGGGGTCCCCTTCATGAAATGTGCATGATGGTGTTCTTCAGCAGTAATGCTTTTGCTGCTCGTGCCTCTGAAAGAATTTTGGAAAGTTGTGTAAATTCTCACACCTTTTTAAGTAGAAAGCTAACTTCTTTGGTCATTAAGTTTTAAAACTAATAACAGAGGGGATGTCTAATATATTGTAAAGATTAGTCTTTTATAATAAATAGATGTCACATCATTTCTTAATATTCATTTCAGTGGAAGTAAATACTGTAGTGATCTAATAACCCTCATCACTTAAAAAAAACATAAATAAGTTCCAGATAGTAAGAAATTTTATATTATTTCTTTTCTCTCCTCTCATAGCTATTTGTATTCCACTTTCTTTGCAGAATTTTAACCTAATAAAATACAATTTTAAGCTTAAAGTCTTTACTTGATCACTACGTCTTACTTCTTTTCTTTTCCATTATCTCATTTAATTTTTTCCAATTAACATATAATGTATTTTTTGTTTCAGGGGTACAGGTCTGTGATTCATCAGTCTTACACAATTCACAGCACTCACCATAGCACATACCCTCCCCAGTATCCATCGCCCAGTTACTCTATCCCTCCCACCACCCTCCCCTCCAGCAACCCTCAGTTCATTTCCTGAAATTGAGAGTCTCATATGGATTGTCTCCCTCTCTAGTTTCATCTTGTTTCATTTTTCCCCCCTTTCCCCTATGATCCTCTGTCTTGTTTCTCAAATTACTCCTTTAAAAATTTTTTAATTTTTTAAACATATAATGTATTATTAGACACAGGGGTACAGGTCTGTGGATCGCCAGGTTTATACACTTCACAGCACTCACCACAGAATACACCCTCCCCAATGTCCATCACTCAGCTGCCCTATCCCTACCCCACTTCCCCCAGACCCCCTCAGTTTGTTTTGTGACATTAAGAGTCTCTTATGGTTTCTCAAATCACCTTATCAGTGAGATCATATAATTGTTTTTCTCTGATTGACTTATTTCACTCAACAAAATACCCTCTAGTTCCATCCACGTAGTTGCAAAAGGCAAGATTTCATTTCTTTTGATGGCTGCATAGTATTCCATTGTGTATATATACCACATCTTCTTTATCCACTCATCTGTTGATGGACATCTAGGTTCTTTCCATAGCTTGGCTATTGTGGACACTGCTGCTATAAACATTTGGGTGCACGTGGCCCTTCTGATCACTATATCCGTATCTTTAGGGTAAATACCCAGTAGTGCAATTGGTGGGTCGTAGGGTAGCTCTATTTTCAACTTTTTGAGAAACCTCCATGCTGCTTTCCAGAGGGCCTGCACCAGCTTGCATTCCCACCAACAGTGTAGGAGGGTTTCCCTTTCTCCACATCCTCACCAACACCTGTTGTTTCCTGACTTGCTAATTTTAGCCATTCTGACTGGTGTGAGGTGGTATCTCACTGTGGTTTTGATTTGTATTTCCCTGATGCTGAGTGATGTGGAGCACTTTTTCATGTGTTTGTTAGCCATCTGGATGTCTTCTTTGCAGAAATGTTTGTTCATGTCTTCTGCCCATTTCTTGACTGGATTATTTGTCCTTTGGGTGTTGAGTTTGATAAGTTCTTTATAGATTTTGGATACTAGCCCTTTATCTGATATGTCATTTGCACATATCTTCTCTCATTCTGTCGGTTGTCTTTTGGTTTTGTTGACTCTTTCCTTTGCTGTGCAAAAGCTTTTTATCTTGAAGTCCCAATAATTCATTTTGGTACCAGTTGAGACCTGATTTGTGACCCAGGATGTGATCTATTCTGGAGAATGTTCCATGTGCTCTAGGGAAGAATGTGTATTCTGTTGCTTTAGGATGGAATGTTCTGAATGGATCTGTGATGTCCATCTGGTTCAGTGTGTCATTTAAGGCCTTTATTTCCTTGATGATCTTTTGCTTGGATGATCTGTCCATTTCAGTGAGGGGAGTGTTAAAGTCCCCTACTATTATTGTATTATTGTCGATGTGTTTCTTTGATTTTGTTATTAATTGGTTTATAAAATTGGCTGCTCCCATATTAGGGGCATAGATATTTAAAATTGTTAGATCTTCTTGTTGGACAGACCCTTTAAGTACGACATAGTGTCCTTCCTCATCTCTTCTTATAGTCTTGGCTTAAAATTGAATTTATCTGATTTAAAGATTGCCACCCCAGGTGCCTGGGTGGCTCAGTGGGTTAAAGCCTCTGCCTTAGGCTCGGGTCATGATCCCAGGGTCCTGGGATCAAGCCCCGCATCGGGCTCTCTGCTCAGCGGGGAGCCTGCTTCCCCCTCTCTCTCTGCCTGCTGCTCTGCCTACTTGTAATCTCTCTGTCAAATAAATAAATAAAATCTTAAAAAAAAAAAAAAGATTGCCGCCCCAGCTTTCTTTTGATGTCCATTAGCATGGTAAATTGTTTTCCACCTCCTCACTTTAAATCTGGAGGTGTCTTTGGGTCTAAAATGAGTTTCTTGCAGATAGCCTATCAATGGGTTTTTTTGTTTTTTTAATCTATTCTGATACCCTGTGTCTTTTGATTGGGGCATTTAGCCCATTTACATTCAGGGTAACTATTGAAAGATATGAATCTAGTGCCATTGTTATTGCCTGTAAGGTGACTGTTACTGTATATTGTCTCTATTCCTTTCTGATCTACTACTTTTAGGCTCTCTCTTTGTTTAGAGGACACTTTCAGTATTTCCTATAGGGCTGGTTTGGTGTTTGCAAATTCTTTTAGCTTTTGTTTGACCTGGAAGCTTTTTATCTCTCCTTCTATTTTCAGTGACAGCCTAGCTGGATATCGTATTCTTGGCTGCATGTTTTTCTCATTAAGTGCTAGGACTGTATCATGCCAGTCCTTTCTGGCCTGCCAGGTCTCTGTGGATAGGTCTCCTGTCAGTCTAATATTTTTACCATTGTATACTACAGACCTATTGTTCTGAGCTGCTCTTTGGTTAGGATTTTCATTCTGTCTCTGAGACTTGTAAGTTTTACTATTAGATGATGGGGTGTTGACCTATTTTTATTGATTTTGAAGGGGATTCTCTTTGTCCATATTGATTAGGTCTCAAGCATTAGGTACTGCCTCTTATTTTTTTTTTTGAGGTGAATTTTTCCACTTTGTCATTTTGTCCAGAGAAGAATAGATGAATGAGAGAACAAAATGTTAAAAGGGTAAGATCAACCCCAGAAAAATATATACTAGACAAATCAGAAAAGACTCAAAACTGTGTGAAAAGAAAGGGAAAAAAATATATATGTGTGTATGTGTGTGTGTGTGTGTGTGTGTGTGTGTCTGTCTGTCTCAGGCTGGTGAATAGAACAGAGGCACACAGCTGATTGTGGGTATATTTTTGTCTGTTAGAAGAAACTGCCTCCCCAAATTTTAAAGAACTAAGAACTTATATATATACAAAAATAAAGGTAAACATGATGAAGGGATAGAATGGATAGAATATGACTGTAAAGGTGAAAATTTAAATATATTTTAAAAAAAGAATTGATGAGATAAGAAGTTGGTTGAAAAAAGAAAGAAAAAAATATATTAAAAAAAAAAAGGAGAGAATGTGATCAGGCGTGAGATAGAACAAAGCCATACACTAGATTTTGGTCTCTAAGAAGCTGTATCCCAAAATTTTAAGGAAAGAAATACACTCACACGTTTCATGTTGCCGTGATTCTCAAATATCTTTGCCGGAGGTAGAACCGCACCGCCCTTGCCAGGGGCCGGGCTAAGCAATCTGCTCAGGTTCGCGCTGGGAGCTTTTGTTCCCTGAGCGCTTTCCGTACCACTTTGGAGGACCGGAATGAAGATAGCGGCCGCCCAGTCTCCGGCCGGAGGAGCCGAGAGCTCCAGACCCCGCTCCTCAGTGCGCCCTGAGAAAAGCCATCAGTCCCTCCCCTCTCCCTGGTCTCCGGCGGCGCTGCGAGCTCTCCCGGCCTGTGACCGAACATCTCTATCTCTGGTGCATGGCCCTATTTGGAGTCTCCAAACCTGGCAGATTCCTGCCGCGCTCCCCCGCCACTTCTCCCAGAAAAGAAAGGGGGGGGGGGTCTCCCTGGATCTACCATTTATGAGGTCTCTGCTCGAAGACCAGTGGCCTGACTGTGCCTCAAGTCAGGGTTTATGGCAACCCCGAGTTGAGAGCTCCTTCCTCGGCTCTGTCTCTGACCCCGGCTTCCCTGCTCCTATAACTGGGAGCTCTGCTGCACTCGGACACGCTGGGTCTTCCTGTAACCCTGAGGGACCTGAGACCACACTGTCCCCACGAGGGTTCTACCCCCCGCTTAGCCTCTGGAGCGATGTCCCTCTGTGGAGCAGACTTCTAAATGTTCTAATATCAGGCCCCGCTGCTCTCTCACCTGCCGGTAAGTGGCTGACGGAGGCCCCTCCCCCCGTGGTCTGTCTTCCCATATATCTCCTCGGGTTCACTTCTCCACACGTCCGATCTTCCAGAAAGTGGTCGTTTTTCTGTTCATGGAATTGCTGCTGCTCTTCTCATCAATCTCCCGTTGAGTTCGTAGGTGTTCAGGATGGTTTGGTAACTGTCTAGCTGAACTCCTGGGACCAGATGAAATGTAGGTCTCCAATTCCTCCGCCATCTTGCTCCTCCCCTTGCCTAAAAACATTTTGAAAATGTTAACAGATCTGATGAAATCCCAACAGAAGGGAACTCATTAGAAATAACACTTGCTATTGATCCAAAGGGAGTAAGTTTATTATATGTATAAAATATATGTTATGCATATATATTACATATTGAATAATACTGTGGACATAGGCTGAAATTGACAAGCGAGAAGATAAAACATAGATCAATAACACAGAGTAGATGGCATAGCACAGGATAATTCACCGCTGCCCCAGGTATCAAAGCACATGTCAGTCAGGGAGTCTGTGTGCAACTTCCTAGTACTTTGGGGTGTGGCATACTAGTTCTTAAAGGGAGGTTATTGCATAATAACAATGACAATCTTTTTCTTATGTGAATATTACAGAATGTTCCATAAACAAAAAATATTAGTTGCACAGAGTAGTTACTTGACAAATATCTTGAATGAAAGAAGAAACAAGTTCTGTCCTCGGCTATGGTGCAAGGTACAACTCGGAAGCAGAGCAGTGAGAAACAAGGAGGCAAAGGGCTTGAACCTCCACCCTCACTGGAAACAGGGAGGATTATAACTCAATATACTGATTATGGACAAGAATTTTTTTGGCTTCATTGGTTTCACATCGATGCTATAAAGTTTTCTTTTCTTGTTTCAGGCCAGCTGCCTAAAAGACATCTGGAACCGGAGATTTCACAGAGTGGTCCTCAGAACGGCCCAGCTCCTTTGGTTCAGTGCCCTAATCTTTGGTAAACTTTATGTTAACCCTTCACCTAGCCCTGAGTAAGGAGGGGACCTTCTCCAAGTAGGAGAAGTTAAGGATGGTAGCCAGTTGTTGTGAGGCATGGGAATACTCTTCTCACCAAATGCCTGGGGGAAAAATGTACCCAGCACCATCACACTGCTGGAAAAACTCTGGAAAAACTGAAATGGACATCTCCAGGACCAATTATCCATTAGGCCCAGCAGGCACTGGTCCACAGCACCGTTAGGGACTCACAAAAATGTCTTAGTATACAGTATTCATAGATGTATTTACTTATACCACTGCAACTGTAAAACATAGTTTTGAATATGTTATTATGGAAGAAGGGGCTGATTGAGGTAAAACTGCCTAAACTCCATGGAGGTCAATATTGCAGCCGTGGTGACACCAGAATAAAGTTTTAGGGAAAAGCACTGCAATAGAGGAGTCAGTGAGGGAGAGACCAGCATGACCATCATGCCAAAAGCAGAGGACAGGGTTAAGTAGGAACGAGCCTCTATAAACAGGAAAGACGGCCACTTCCCGGGCTGATTGCCTGCCCTGTACACTTCTTCACATGGGATCTGGCCTCTTCTGGCCCCGGTGAGTTCCCACTGGCTACAAAAACATTATCTTCCCTCAGAGTGCCCCTTACACTTTTGAAGGGCACACCCCTTATTTCATTTAATATCACGAACATGTCTTAAAAGGCTTGTTTTCACACGTGAGTGAGCGGAAATGGACACAGCATAATTTATCAGAGAGAAACAGTCAAGAGCGGCGGAATGAG
This sequence comes from Enhydra lutris kenyoni, assembly GCF_002288905.1. NCBI lineage: Eukaryota > Metazoa > Chordata > Mammalia > Carnivora > Mustelidae > Enhydra > Enhydra lutris. The sequence continues at coordinate 1,882,550 of NW_019154108.1, read as the reverse complement.
TGAGACTGCAGATCAGGAGACTTGACTTGTGACCTGCCTGGGCCCAAAACTCGTTGTGTTTCACTCAGCAAGTATTTCCGGGATACCTGTGAGGTGCCACGCTCTGTGCTTGGTGTGAGGGACCCAGAGATGAAAACAGAGCTCTACCAGGATTCCTGATCTTGCCGTCACAGGAAGAGACATTCCCACACCCAGTGATAAGGGCGGTAGAGGCAGAGATGAGGTGCGGCAGGAGCCTGGAGGAAGGGGCAGCGAGCCTACCTGGGCGAGTCCTGGAAAGTATGGGGAGGCCCATTCTGCAGGCACACGTGGGGAGGGCAGCCAGAATAGCAGGAAGAGCACTGCAAAGGCACAGAGTGGGAGTCTATCTGCTAAGAAGGTAAATATGGTGGGTGATGAGGCTGGGCCAGCAGACAGGCTCCAGGTCATACAACATCTTATTTTCCAGGTGGGGAGGTAGAACGTGCAGAACAAAAGCAGCCACCGAGACGTTTTGTGTGTCACTTAAATTGGGCAAATTACTTAATATGTCTGCCCCACTTATAAAAGGAGGAGACAATTAGACGGCCCAAGTCTGTTATCATTGTGATTACAAATTTCTAATCCTAAGGATCCTCAGAATACAATTTCCTATTCTGACTTCATGGGTATATGTTTAGATGAAAGATGGAAACTCCTGTTCTTCCTTAGAACAACTAGGTTAGACAGGGAAGAGTCCTGTTTTAGGTCTTGCGGTCAGAAGCTCCTCGGGACTACGTGGAATTGTCTTTACGCTCAGGAACTGTGCTGGGTAGCGGCGCTAACCTGGCAATCCCTCTCTTTGCTCAGACTTAATACAGCAGGAAGAAGTGGCGGCGTGGACCTACCACTACAGCACGAAAGCGTATTCCTGGAACTACTCCCGGGTGTTCTGCCAGAAGCACTACACGGACTTAGTGGCCATCCAGAATAAAAAGGAAATTGCTCACCTCAATGAGGTCATACCCTACTCCAGCTCGTACTACTGGATCGGGATCCGGAAGATCGGTGATACATGGACGTGGGTGGGAACCAAACAGCCCCTCACCGACGAGGCGGAGAACTGGGCTGACCACGAGCCCAACAACAAGAAGAACAACCAGGACTGCGTGGAGATCTACATCAAGAGCGCCTCGGCCCCCGGCAAGTGGAACGACGAGCCGTGCGGGAAGCGGAAGCGGGCGCTGTGCTACGCAGGTGAGAGCCCTCCGCCCGGCTCGCTCGCGGCAGGCGTCCCGCGGGTCGGTGACGTGGGGTCGTGGAGTCGCGGCTGTGAGAGCAGAGAACGAGCCACAGCAGGCCCGGCACTGAGCGGCCTGAGGAACGGATGATGGGGAGGAGAGAGACCGGGTTTTTGAGACTCGAATTTTGCGGTCGTTTCAGGGTCACTCGACCCACTGCCTCATTTTGCAGCTGGTGCTCAGGCGGTTTCGTCTCCCCAAACCGATGTCCAGAGCGTTCTTGCCCCTCGCTGCCCGAGTAGACGCGGAGAGGCGGCTGGGCCACCGCCCGGAGCCGCGGCTGCACGCCCGCCGGCCCATCGGTGCGGCGCGGGCCCTGCGGTCGGTTCGGGGCTCGGCCGTCCGCCTCGTCCAGTCCTGGGGAGAACCTCGTCAGCCGGACCCTCTGGTTCCCTCATGTCGCTGACGAGACAAAGGCTCGGGCTAGTGAGGAGCGGGCGCGGGGTTCCGAGCACAGGCGGCGGAGCCGGTTCCAAACTCTTGATCGAAATAGGGTGTTGTGTAGCCACAAGTGCCACTGTCCCCTCCGCTCCCCGTTCTCACGAGACGACACGAGGCCGTGACCGAGAACCACAGTGTGTTACGGCTTCCCTTCAGCAGCAGCGGCGTCCAGGGTGCTGGACGCTGGCGCGGGGCGGGGCGGCGCGGGAAGGGGTGACTGGGAGTGTGTCTGCTTCCGGGTGCAGCTCGGCCTTCCTAGTCGTCCTCACAGACGAGCCCTGCGGCCTCACGCGCCTCACCAGCGCTGCGGCTGCGCAGAGACCACGGCCCCGGGCAGCACGGCCCGGAGCCCTCTGAGGCTGCTTCTTGCAAAATAGCCGCACTCCGCGGTGTACGTTCTAAAATCGACACGGACGGGACCGGAGGGGTTAGGCTGAGTGAAGTAAGTCACGCAGAGAAACAATTACCACGTGGTTTCACTCCGGCGTGGAATGTGAGGAATGGCGCGGAGGACCGCGGGGGGCGGGGGGGCGGGGGGACCTGAATGGGAGGAAATCACAGAGGGAGACGAACCATGAGAGGTTCTGGGCTCCGGGAACCGAACTGAGGGTTGCAGAGGGGAGAGGGGGTGGGGGGATGGGGGCGTCGGGGGATGGGTTTTAAGGAGGGCACGTGTGGCGATGAGCACGGGCTATTACGGCAGCTAATGAGTCGTTGAACACTACATCAAGAGCTAATGATGTATTACATGTTGGCTAATTGAACTTAAACAACAAAACAAAGTAATAAATATATAAATTCTGGGAATCATAAACACCTCCCCTCAGAACTCCTCCTCCGTTCTCCTCTACTTTTTCTCTCTTCTCATGTCAATCTCCCATCCGAGGGAAAACATATCCATAAATGCATTGCCATGTAGTCGGGTCTCATTTTATAAATAATTTATCGACAAATTATCAAATTTATGAATTTAAACAATCATGACCTGTTCATTGTAGGCCAGGACGAACAGGACCAGAATCTCAGTGCATCCTGCTGCCTCCCGGTCAGCTCCCTACACTCCCTGGGTCATGTCTCCCTGGAATGGTCCCTGTAAGGTTCTCTTGTTGCCAGTAGATGTTTCCAGTTCGCCACTGCCTCCCCTCCCTGCCCAACCTTCAACATCCGTCACTCCAAGATCGCCTTCCCCAGTAAACTGCAAAAAAATCACAAGGAAGGAAAGCGATTAAAAGCTACGGGCATGGGTGATACCTCTCCTCTAACCTTCAGGAATGGGGGACATGGCTAATGGTTGCAGTTTTGCTGCACATCAAGTTTCTGTCTCCACCAAACAACACTCTAGGCAGCCACTATCCTGAGTGACATGTTTTTGCCATCCAAGCTGGAAAGGGTGTAGGGAACCATCAGCTCTCTGTAGGAAACAGATGAGAAACAGACATGTCATCTGCAACAAGAAATTATGTTGGACCACTTCTCTAAATGTCAGGATTTGTTACATCTCAGAACAGCTTAGCAGGAGGAAAAAAAAAAAAGATTCATTCAGTTAATCATCATTATGTCCTTTCCTGAGGATTCAAAGATATAGACAATTACTAACCTGCCTGATTCCCTGAAGTGGAGTAGAGGACAGACCTGGGACTGTTTTCTCATGTATAACATTCTGAGGTCCTGAGGAAGCTACAATTGGAACAGAATGTGCGTGCACTAAGAGCACAGGACAGACAGGTATTGCTGCCGGAAGACGGGTGAGGTCGCAGCAATAGGAGAGAAGATGTGGACCAAACATCTGTCCAGTATCTAGCAGCTGTTGCTTCCCCTGCATCTGCCCGTTCCTTGGAACCCTTTCTAGTGCCCCCGTGCAGCTTCACCACACTTGCCGGCTGCCTCGGGGACGTTCTCCTGTGGAATCTGCATGAATTCTAGAATTTTCGCATCTCAGAGTTGTGAGGGAATGTAGAGGTCATCTAGTATGACCCTCTATGTGACGTATGAATTTTCTCTTGTAATGGACCCCAAAGTGGACCACATATGGCCACAGCTCGGTGCAGAGGAAACACCACCAGAAAATAGTCTAGTCTCAGACCTTGTCCCCACCTGTGACCTCATCAGTAAAAACATCCTCCGTGCTTTCAGAGTACTGATTCTAATGCCAACCCTCCATCAGGTGCCTAGTGCAGAGTGCATATGTCCATCCCCAAGAGCCCCTTGCAGGAAAGAAACTCCAGCCCCTCTCCGCTCAGACTTACTGAGATGGGCCTGGCTGGCCAGTCATGCTCTCCACACCTAAGCCTGGCATACTGGGACCTGGGAAACACCTCTTCACGAGACTGTCCTGTGCCACAAGGAGGTCTTAGCGTCTCATTTGTTCCTCTGCTCCTCCGCCATGTGATGCTGGCTGCAGATTTGAAAGGAACAAAAGGCTGGAAGGGCTTTGGCCCTGATCTTGGGCAGGTTGGCCTCAGAGAAGTAACTAGTCTGAGTCCCTTAATAGTAGGTGGCAGAGCCAGGATTCTGATCACGTGTGTGTGGCCGCCCACATCTGCTTCCTAACCTTTACGCTGCGCTGTCACGGGGGCTTCTGTAATACAACTCTAAGAATATTCTTGGTTAAAAACCACAACCTATTTCATACCACATAGAGGAGTGTCTCTGTCTACGCATCTATCGGTGGCTCTTTGTCTCTCTGCCCCACATAGCCATCCCTCCTTAGGAAACACTTAGCTCAGCCTAAAATGGAAGCCAGGCAATGCTCTGGTGGGTTCCTACAACGTCCCTCACAGGGGCCAGGCTGGCCCACCAGAGGACACAGTCATTTTCTATTGTTTGGTCAGCTCAGTCTTACCCGAGAGGGGCTGAGTCTGTGGCCTGGGGAATAACCCCGCTTTTCTTCATGCCTCCTGGGAATGCCCATGATTCTGGTCCTTCTGAATCCATGCAGCCTCCTGCCAGGACATGTCGTGTAGCGAGCAAGGAGAGTGCATTGAGACCATCGGGAACTACACCTGCTCCTGCTTCCCCGGATTCTATGGGCCAGAATGTGAATATGGTGAGGCCACTCTTTTGTTGATATTATTGTGGTCGTTGGTCTTGTGCTGGAGGTGGTTGCCAGGGAAAGAATCATGTTGGAGACTCACCAGTGAGTAAAGGCTAGCCCTGGCCCCCTCCATGGTCTGTGAGTCTGCCCCACTCCAACTGTCCCAAGACATACACTCTGGGTAAAACATTTCCTTCTTGGAACATTGGCTCATAAAATCCTAAAGGGTAAAAGAGAAACATAAAGGAAGCAAAGCAAAGGCTGATACTGCTCATTTGATAAAAACTGGTGAAAGATTGATTATTTCCCAAGATGCAGCCAATACCAAAGCACCAAGTAAAGATGACCAGGTTGGGTTAGAAGCCCAGAGAGATGGGGTTCGGAGGGTTATACAAACAGCTTTCAATGTCTAGCAAACCTGACATTATCTTTAAACCTGCAGTGAAAAAGAAAATCAATATTTTGTCCCCACAGTCAGAGAGTGTGGGGATCTCGATCTCCCTCGGCAAGCATTCATGAACTGCAGCCACCCTCTGGGAAACTTCTCCTTCACTTCAGAGTGCAGGTTCCACTGCGCGGAAGGGTACGAACTGAATGGGCCCAGCAAGCTGGAATGCTTGGCTTCTGGAGCCTGGACGAGTGAGCCACCGCAGTGTGTTGGTATGTGGACCCTATTCTTTCCATCCTCACTGACCACTAGAATTTCAGAGGAGGAAAACAAGCTTTCTCCGTTAAAAAAAATATGAGAAATCATCAGGATCCACATTAGATGGGGAATTCTGATTTTTGCTATTGCCCGTCAATGAGAGTAACACTAATTTTGATTTTCATGATGCTTTGTATCGGTAGAGTGAGGTAATCGACATAATTCTTGATTCTCAGGCAAAAGCATCACAAAGAGAGACAGGCTCTGTCTTTGTCAGTTGCAAAGCAAATAGAGTATAATAATGAGGTCTTAGGGCTGAGTATTATTAATTTGGTAATTTTACCTTGCTTCTTTAAAAAGTAAATGAACTGTGAGGATGTTTGGGTCTTTCAAAACCATTGCTGAAAGTTTTTTTTTTTTAAGATTTTATTTATTTATTTGACAGAGATCACAAGTAGGCAGAGAGGCAGGCAGAGAGAGGGGGGAAAGCAGGCTCCCCACTGAGCAGGGAGCCCGATGCGGGGCTCGATCCCAGGACCCTGGGATCATGAACTGAGCCGAAGGCAGACACTTTAGCCCACTGAGCCACCCAGGCACCCCTGAAAGTACCTTTGAACCAACCAGGTCTATCACCTCACCCGTCACTGAGGGAAGGTTTCGATAGCCGCTGTAGCATCCCGAGCTTTCCCTGGCACTGGGCATAACCCAAGGGCTCACACCATTGCTCTGGGGTTGTTTGTAGCTGCCCAGTGCCCGCCCCTGAAGACTCCTGAGCGAGGAAGCATGACCTGTCCACACTTGGCCGAGGCCTTCCTGTACGGGACCAGCTGCCACTTTAGCTGTGAAGAGGGATTTGCGTTAGTTGGATCGGAGGTGGTGCAGTGCGCGGCCTCAGGGGTGTGGACAGCCGCAGCCCCAGTGTGTGAAGGTGAGTTTCTGGGGATTGGATTTAGATAATGTCCACCGTGCCCTGTTCTTGCTGCGAGTACAGATGGCAGTGGCCAGCTATGGAGACGTTGGCCTGAACTGCCACAACCTGACCCTCCTTCCACCCACCACTCAGGAGTCCTCCCTTCTCCCAAACCCACAGCTCCCGAACAGTTTTAGAACGGGACCCATTCATAAATTTCACACAAGATCTGGTAGAAGATCTACCAGGACAGGTTCTTAGAGGTAAAGGGAATGGAGGACATTAGGAAGAGCTTGGAGGACTCCTTTTGTGTTTTAAGACTGAGGTCACTCTGTGGACTGGTCCCCAAGTCTGGACAAACATCGTGAGGGTCTCTGACCCTCACAGATTCCTAGCTGCACCTGGATTTCCTGAGGTAGTTTGATCATTGTCTTCCAGCTGTGGGCCTGGTTTTTCCTTTCTTAGGATCTCTCTCTCTCTCTCTTTCTCTCCTTGGTGCTTCTCTCCAGTTGTGCAGTGTCCACTCCTGGAAGCCCCTGGCAAAGGAACCATGGACTGTGTCCACCCCCTCTCTGCATTTGCATATGGCTCCAGCTGCAAATTTGAATGCGAACCTGGCTACCAGGTGAGGGGCTGGGCCTCTCTCCGCTGCATGGGCTCTGGCCAGTGGACCGCACCCTCGCCAGCTTGTGAAGGTAGGAGTTTCCTTCAGTTGCCCCCTTCCACCCAGGAAGGTCATGGCACAGTGGCAAGATCAAGGGCTCTTCACCTCAGGAAAGCCTCCTCTAGGCTCTGACAGTGGAACAGGTGTTTCAACCTCCAGGAGGCATGGTTTCTTCACCCATGAAATGACCTAAGAGTTCCCGGGTGCTTTGTGAGGAGGATGTAAAAGTAAAGAAGGATGTAAAAAGTACACAATGAAATAGCATCGGTGAAGTAGCTAGCATTAGACCAGTCACTCAATTTCTATATCTTTTTTCCCCTTCCTGCCTCGCTGGCAATACAGCTGTGGGACAAGTCCTCTGCTTGAGAGAAAGTCAGAACGTGGCTATTAGGACAAAGAGGGGGATTCCCTGTTGAAGTTTTTGGAGGTGACTTTGATACTGGAGGGAGGCAGGCTGTCCTGGCTGAGGATGTGACACAACCTTTTACCTTTGCACAAGAGCACAAGGCTGAATTCCGTGCAGTTGCCTCATACCCTCAGCTCATTAGGCAGAAAGAGGGATAGGGCAGCAGGAAATTGAAGATTGGACGAGCGAGTGCCCAGGAGACTTGATTACAAGCCTACCTTGGCTACTGTCCAGATAGCAGAACTTGGAAGTAACTTAACATTTCCGAACCTCGCTTTTCTCATCCGTAAAGGAAGAGCGAAGAAGCACTAGAGGATCTTGAGTTCTTAGAGCCCCTGATTCTGTAAAAACCAGAGGTCTAAGCCCAGGGTTGATGGGAGCTTTTGTCTGAAAACAAAAAACAAAACAAAAAACCAACCAGGAATAGCTTGGAGTCAAAATGCTTTATCAAGGAAGTGCATAAAGAAATCCAACTTCATCAGAACTGGGGTCACTCGGGGATTAATTTCATGCAGGAACTCTCCTTGGGCTGCGCTCACTTGGCATTCGAAGTCTGATGAAGATGACATCCTGTGGTTCAGAGATATGACCCACTCAGGATCATTTTATAAGCCCGGGTAATAGTGTATCAACAATGGGCTCTATTATCCCAGCTTTTTCCTTAAAAGTCCAGCCTGTTCCATGTCAACTCTTTCCAGATCCAATTCCACAAATACCACCAGTAAATATTTAAAGAGTACCTTTGATCTGCTAGTCACTGCCAGGCCCTGGGATCCAGCTCAGAATGACTGAGCCCAGCCTCAAGGAGCCTGTGGTCCAAGGGGTAGTGCTCGGACAGTGTCTGCGGGTGCAGGGGGCATGGGGAGCGCACTAAAGGAGTCATTACTCCGAGCTGGGGTGGGCAGGGAAGGTTCCCTAAGGAGAGTGCAGTCTAAGCTGAAATCAAAGGGCAGTGAGTGACCCAGGCAAAGAGGACATAGGAAGGTGTTCTAGGCAGTTTCCATTTTGGAAAAGGGAGGATTCAGGGCTCTGAACATGTGGGTAATTTTGGTAGGAAAGATGCATCTCTTGAGAGGTCTTCCTGAGAAGGAACTGAGCCCTTCCACGACCCAGTTTCAACGACAACTTTCTCCATTTAGCCATTGCCTGCGGGCCACTGGAGAGTCCTCTTCATGGCAGCATGGATTGCTCCCCATCCTCAGGAGCATTCCAGGACAACACCAGCTGTAGCTTCCATTGTGCCGAGGGTTTCAAGCTGGAAGGAGCTGACCTAGTCCAGTGTACTGAGTTGGGACAGTGGACAGCGCCAGCCCCGGTGTGTCAAGGTACTGTGACATTGGAACGTTCCTTCTGTGTCTCTCAGTTGATTAGGCATCACACCTGCATTTGAAGTAAGGCATTTATGCATCAAACATTCACCAAGAACCACTAGTGCCAGACCCTTTGTGTCGGCTCTAGGGAGGAAACGGTGAGCAAAGCGTGTGTCCATTACAGCATATTGGAGCTCAAGACGAGAGTTGCCCTGACTGATGGAATGTGTTGGCATGACGGAAAGGAGACAGAGGTTGGGAGGAAGGAATGATGCACAAGGAACAACGTAGGACCGTAGAAGACTAATGCACAAGGCATTTAGTCTAGTTCCATCATTTCCTGGCAACAAGATTTTGGTCTCTCTGAAGTTTGGTATTTCCTGTAAAATGGAAGTATTATTATCTGCCTTACCTACGTGCCTCATTCATGGTTGTGAATTAATGCGTGCAAAGAGAGCTTAAAACTGCTGAGTTTACAAATGTATGTCAAATAACAACATTACCTGATAAATCCTACATCTGCAGTCTGATTTTACAAAGTACTCTTCCTTCAATAGTTCATGTTTTCCATATTTTGCTCTTGCAGGAGAGCAGAGGCATAAGGAAGTCACGAGGATTATGATTTTTGCGAGGGGTGCCCCCCACAGAAGTCATGCCCCAGAAATGCAACATTGGCATTTCGTGTTGCTCTTTACTGGGATCCTTGGGCAATTCATGTGACACCCCCTGGATCTAAGTATGTCCTGATTTAAAAATGAGGCAGGCATTGGAAAACAGGGTTGCAAACAGAAAAAAAGGCTTGTTCACTCAAGTCCATAGCAGCATTATTCATAATAACTAAAACGTGGAAGCAACCCAAGTTTTCATGAATGGATGAGTGGAGAAGACAACTGTGGTTGAGATATTACAATGAAATATTATTTAGCCTTAAAAAGAAAGGACATTCTGACATATGCTATACCATGGATGAAACGAGGGAAATTGTGCTTAGTGACATAAGAAGACAGATGAGGATAAGGGATGAGTGCCCTCATACAAGGTCCCTGGAGTAGTTCAAATCATAGACAGAAAGCAGAATGGTGGTTGCCAGGGGCTGAGAGGAGGGGGACTGAGGGGTTCCTGTTTAATGAGTATGGAGGTTCAGTGCATGATAAGGACAGGTGCTCTGTCGCTGGTTGGTGGTGATGGCTACCCAATGAGATGAGTGTACTTTGTATCGGTGAACTGTGCACTTAAAAGTAGTTAAGTGGTAAATTTTATACCATGTGTATCCTACCACGATAAAAAAAATGGAAAAATGAACCCAAAAATGAGGCAGTGAGGGACTAGATGACCATACACCATGAGGGCGAGGGCAATGGGATGTGTCGTGAATGTGTCTGAGAGACAGACACAAAAGGGAGCTTTGCTGTGCTTAAAAGGGAGGGAGAGATCTTAAGAGAATCCCTCTGGGGCCATTCTTGTCTTCAGGCACGTAAATGTCTTATCACACCCCAAGATAGTTGGCTGCTCTCTTTAGCTCCCTGAGATGCGGTCTCGATAACTCCGCGGCCAGGCTTCCCAGGTGTTTTCTGCAGAGATGGTCAGGGTCCGCTTCCAGTGGTGTTACTGCCGTCTGTCAGCACGAGCTGCTGCTGCTTGCTGATACCCCCGGTGATATCTGTCGACCACAGATAATATTTATTGAGCACTTTATAGTCTCCGTAAGGTAGTTACAATTATTGTTCACATTTTTACAATGAGAAAAGACTTAGCATATTACAGTGCACCTGTTCTCTCTGACCGTCTATTTTACATGATTGAGATCATAGCATATATGTAATTTTTATTCGCTTTTCACTGAACATTGTACATTGAGGTACCTCCCATATCTTTCCAAGATGAAATATATCATTTTTAGCGATCTTTAGTACTCCTTTCGTTGATTCACCATAATTTATTATCAGCCTCTGATCAGTGGCATTTCCGTTTATTTTCAGTATTTTGCTCTGACAAGTAATGTCTTCATTCAAAAAAAAATCTCTGAATTGATTTTTTGATATGCATCTTGATTACATTCTTAGCATACATTCTTGAGTCTAAAGATATGATCTTTTGAAAATTGTTCATGCATATTGCCAAAATGCTTAACAACGACTTAGAGTTTTCCGTATAAATTCCTCCATGTGCCATTGTGATGGAGGCTTTTCTCATCCTCCAGTTTAAACAATCCCCACTCAGAAACCCCCGTTCTTGGCACTAGAAAGGATTAAGCGGTCAAAATTAATATGTACTCGTGTATTACTCTGTCCTCACTCCCTCACTTCCTTACTCGCAGCTCTGCAGTGCCAGGATCTTGCCGCTCCAAACAAGGGGCAGGTGAACTGCTCCCACCCACTTGGTGCCTTTAGGTACGAATCAACCTGCCGCTTCACGTGCAATGAAGGCTCACACCTGGTGGGAGCAAGCGTGCTTCGGTGCTTGGGTTCTGGGAACTGGAGCTCTCCTCCTCCAGAATGCCACGGTAAGGTGAATTCTCCTCACCTTCTCAGAAATCCACTGTAGGCTGTATTTTAAAAGGCTGTATTTTAGCGGTGGTGACTGTCTAGGGGCCAGAAGTTTGAAATGGACTGGAAAATTAATAAACACTTTCATCCGTAACCCATTGATTCCAAATGCAGTCAGTCGCCTTCAAGGCCCAGGCAGATAACATGAATAGCAGGATGTTTGGCAGTAGGAGATAGGGAAGGCTCCTATCAGCCCCTGACCAGGATCTAGAGGCTTCTGTCATGAACCAGGTACACTGTTCTCCTGGCTAAAAACAATGCCTTGAAAGAAGGCCACAAGGGAAAAAATAGCTTCAGGATGGTTGCCCCAAGGCTGACTGGCATTTTGCTCCTAGGAACCAGGTGGAAGGCGGGCGCCCTATGGGTATCATGATGCGATGGGAGGGGCACTTGGGGTACTTGGCCGAAAAGAGAGCCGGGGTAGTCTGCCAATATTTTATGAAATAGAATGGGTTCTAATCCTTTGTGTTTGGGAACTGAAGCACAGATATATGCTTTTTATACCCTCCCCCCGTTCCTTTTGCCCACTCGATGTATCCAGTTCTTTGGTTATATTTAGGAAAATATCACTTTTACAAAGCAAGATTCTTATTTGTAAAACTACAGGAAAATAAGAACATAAAGAAACAAAAAAATCCTCTTAAATACTCCCAGCCTGAAATAGGCATTGTTAGCTTTCTTATATGAAATCTTCCAATATTTTCCTCATTCACTTTCCCTCTATGCAATTAGTATTTTTATGATGCATATATAATTTTAATAATAAAATCAAATAGTAAAATAATAGATAATCCTGAATTGTTTGCCTTTGCCTTTCACTTTGTACAGACTTTTAACATCTGAGTGAAAGTAGGCAGACACAGGTTTTTAATGAAGAGGAAACCACTTGCTATTCAGGTCACACACGTACACACACACGCGCGCGCGTCAGGTCAACAGCGAATAAATGAATGGTTGAATGAATGAATGAATGAACTCAACAGAATTGGACATCCTTCATTTCCAGGCACCAGAGCATGGCAAGCCCCTGGTGCTGGGGTTGAGAGTAGCTTCCAAGCAGGGTCTAGAAAGACCAGAATGAGGCTTCTGACCTTGCCTTCTCAGCTTTAATTCTGGCCACACTGGAGTCTGGGTATATTACAAAATCCATGAAGTTCTTGGGAAGAACTCAGAGTCCCTGAGGAGCGCTGTCCCAGGGACTGGGATCCTTCCCCAGAATTCTATCACAGTCATCAGAGTTACCGTTCATTGCCCCATACTGTGCTGCCTGTGGGTGTTTCACTGCAGGGAGGTTGACACTCACCATGGCTTCCTGTGACCTGCTAGTTCCCTCCTGCTTTTAGCTCTTTGTTGACTCTGACTGAACTTTCTCCTGTTGTTGTTGGGTGAGCTTCAAGTGAAATACCCAAATGTGGGCTGGGCAGGAAGGGACCAGACGGCTTGCAACCCGCTCGCTGTTATAAGACTCCTGACAGTGTTATCAGACAATTTCCCTTTTCTAGGTCCCCTTTGCCCTGTTGCCTTCTGACACGCAGCTCTCAGAGCCCCCGCTATCAGAAGGCAAGGCCATAAAAGAGCTTGATATGGATTCCATGGCACCAAGACCCTCCCAGTTGGTCCTTCCAGGTTACAGCCTTCTTGACGTGTCTCCTCTCCTCTCTCCCACCACCCACACGTGCACACTGAAGACAGGAAGATGTTTCAAGTGGCAGAAAATGACTAGGTCTTTGGAGAAGTTGATCAGGTTGAGGGGGATATAGCTGGAGAGGGGAGGCGGGAAAGGGAAGAGAAAGGTATAAAAAATACTTTTGGAACTTCAAGCAGTTCAAGTCATTGGCTGAAGAGTGGCAATGGGTTCAGACCTCCTGTCACTGACTCTGGTCTGAAGCCGTACGCTACTCAGTCAAACCAAATAGTGAAGCAGAAAGCCCTAAACCGCACATTCTCTTAGTCTTCATTTTTTAATGTGGACATGTTGAATCTGGACATTATCGCTTCACTAACTGGCAGAGGGACCTCTCAACAGCTACTGACATTTACTTAAGAGTGTTTTTTTGCTTTGACCCTTTTAAAAATTTTGGGAGCTAGGCAGTGCCATTTTCCTCATTTTAGAAGTGAAGATACTGAGGCTCAGAGAGGTTTAAGTGATTTGCCCCATCCCTCAGAGCATGATCTCCAACCCAAGTCAGTCCCCCAGCATCTCCAGCTTTGTGTGTATGAACTGTGATAGAGAACCACGAGCTGTAATTTACCTTTTCTGTAAGTGGACAAGTCAGTCACTGGGGCTGGTCACCGTATAGGATGACATTGGTGGGAAGAGCATCTGCAGATGGCCAGTTCCATTACGTGCTTACCATGTGTCTGTGATCTTTAAGATATTTTTAAATTTAATTTTTTACATCTGATTTAATTTATTATTCTCTATAACTGAGGGCCCCTGCAAGGCGGGGAGTATCATTTTTCCCATTTCACAGATGAAGCAACTGAAGTTTGGAAAGGTCTAGAGACACTGTGCTGGTAAGGACACAACAAGGATTTGGACCCAGATTTTTTCTACCCGTTGGCTGGGGAAAGGAGCTTTTGTGGGAGGAGAAAGTATTTTACTTTGTTTTCCTGTTTCCTATCATTAGTCAGTGTGTTCTGGCAAGGTCAATAGTTCTTTATTATTTTTTTAAGATTTTATTTATTTATCTGACAGAGATCACAAGTAGGCAGAGAGACAGGCAGAGAGAGAGGGGGAAGCGGGCTCCCCGCTGAGCAGAGAGCCCGATGCGGGACTCGATCCCAGGACCCTGAGATCATGACCCGAGCCAAAGGCAGCGGCTTTAACCCACTGAGCCACCCAGTCACCCTGAGGCCAATAGTTCTGTTTCTAAAGGTGGCAAAGCCACTTCCATGCCTGTCCAGGGACACTTGAAGCTATCTTCCCAAACCACCAGCTCCCTTTTTAAATGACGTCTAAAGCTCTTGATGGAGGGGTTTCAGGATGCCGAGCAGCCGTTAGCTGCTGCTGTTCTCCACTTGCCTGACCTCTAAGTGGTGAGGAAGCAGCATGAAGTTCAAACGATCGTTCCAGCCAAATGCTGGGGGTGGATGAAGGGCGCGTGCACAGGCTGATTTCAGGTTGCTGTGTTCTAACGACCGTGCTCTGCTCTCTCTGCCCGTGGTAGCCAGTACATGCGCAGCTCTGGGAAGCCCTCGCAACGGGACAATGACCTGCGTCCAGCCTCTGGGGGATTCCAGTTACAGGGCCACGTGCCGATTCGCCTGTGATGAAGGATTCTCTCTATCCGGACCGCAAGTACTAGATTGCACTCCATCTGGACATTGGACAGACTCTGCACCAACTTGCGAAGGTAAGATTGTGGCTCTGTCCTTTTGTATGGCTTCTCAGATAAGAGGCCAGAAGGAAGAATCACCAGGGATTCATGTAAAACTGTTCCTGATCTAAAGCGAACCCCATCTCCGCAGAGCACGGTCACTCTGTCTTGCTCTCTGCATTTCCCTGTACCTTTAAACACTTCACAGCCTGGTAAAGTGCTTTAGTATCACTGTGAGTTTCGACGTCTTCCCTGTTCTGAAATAGTGGGAAGGGCGGTGTCATCTCCGTTTCCCAACCGAGGAAGCAGAGGCTCGGGGGGGCTAAGTGACCGGTTGCGATTCACACCCCGAGTAAGAGTCGAAGCGCGGCTGTGCCACCGGACTTTCACTTCCTTACGGAGTGTGTTTCCACTGGCGGCTCATCGCTTCCTACACCGCCTTCACCGAGCCCTGCTAAGCCCCGCACTGAGCCGACGCAGCGATGGATGTGATGTCATCCCTGCCCCCCCAGGACCTCGCAGGCCACTCAGCCCCTCTCTGCGGGCTCTGCCTCCACGTGGACTGAGAGGTCCTCCGCGGCAGGACCCAGGCCTCCTTCAGCTCTGTCTCCCCTGTGGCGGCGAGGAAGGCCCCGTGTGGCAAACACTCGCCAGCTGCCGCTTTTCATTCACTGTTGAGTTTACTCAAGCACGAGCCCTGTGGACAGTGAACTGTCCCTTCAAAACGGGAGCCGGAGCCCGTCTGTCTTCGTCTCCCCCGAGCCTCTGGCTAATGGAGCACAGGCCCTCACGGCTGCAATGCTCTAGAATAGAGGCTCCCCGAGGCCACTCTCCGTAGCTCACCCTTACTCTCCAAGGGCGTCACGGGCCTAGGCCCTTTTCAGGGTGCTCAGTCATGACGAGACCGGCACCAACAGCCGATGTTTACTGCCTACGGGACAAGGACCAGCTCTGTCACAGACAGAATCCAATCCGACCTGCACACAACCATGAGCATGGTTGTTCTGATCCCTTGTAAAGACGAGGAAATGGGGGCTTGGAGAGGATCCCTAGATGGCAAAGGCCAAGGAGCTGGACTCCAGCCAGGTCCGGCTGTGCTGTCGTCGTGACACTGTACTGCCCCCCAGTGGCGGTGTCCCTAAACCCTCGGTCTCTCTCGCGCGTGCTCTCTGTTGGCCGGCGGCCAGGCTGCCGCTCTACCGGCTGCCGTGAACTTCAGAGATGGCAATGCCTGCTGATCAGACGACACGCTGTGTTGGTAGAAATCTATTAGTGTTGCATGAAAGAGAAAAAAGCTGAGACATTGTTTATTCCTTCTTGAGGCGTGAGCGCTAGATTAATACCAGAAGACCTGCGCTGCTCTTCCCAAGCCCTGCGCCGTCTAAGGCCCATGACAGCCCGTGGAGGGGGAGGGCAGGGCAGTTTCCTAGATTCCGAAAGGAGAGGAGTAGCCACGCCGATGACTTCTGGTCAAGAAGTCTGAGGTTGAGGACATAGAAGGCTGCCATTTGCTGTGAGAGCTATACTGCAGGCACCGGAGGAATCTAGAACACTCCGGGGATAACACTAAGGGCTCAGGCTTCCCCACTCATTTTTCATTCACTCAGTCATTTATTCCACCGACATTTATCATAAGCTGTTTTCCCACATTCTGCATTAAGGCTAAGGAATAAAAAATGCCTAAGAATGATCTCACTAAAATTTTAGATCATATATGCCACCAATGTGGTTGTTACAGCTGTAATCTCCAAAGCCCCTGTTTCCCCTTGTGCCCGCCAGCCCCCTCTTCTCTGGGAGAGGAGGCATTTGCCTCCCACGGTGCAGGACAGCCCTGCCCAGCGCCTGGAACTGGTCCTGCCGTGGCCGGCAGCTTCGGCCAGCTGTGGGCCTCAGAACCAGCCGTCTGAGCCTGATCTTCAGCTCTGGTTGTTGGGTCTGTGTTTTCACCTCACCCTCCAAATTTATCCTCTGGATTTAGGCAAATCATTCCTCTTCTTCTCCTACATGCTTGAATCTATAACGTTTTAACCTTCAGCATTGATCCAGAACCCTAATTTTTGCATAGAGTTTTGTGGAATCTAGGCTCTGTATCAAAAGGGCTTGAGGACCACTGAGTTAGCCGGACGGGGTGGCCAGTGGCGCACTCGGTCTCCCACTTCAGAGTGCAATGCGAGATCTCATTTTCCAGTGGCTCTGCAGATATTTAATTCCTTTTTAGTCAGAACACCAGTCCCTTGGCCCTTCGCGACTTGGGTGCTGCCGTATATCCCAGGCTCCTCGCTGCCTTCCTCCCCCAGGACCTGAAGTCCTTTCCCGAATTGCTTATCTCTGGTTGCTATGACCTTTATGTCCCCAACTGCTGGGCCTTTATCTTCACTGATTTTACCGCTCTCCTAATCACTTTGTCACTGACCCTCTGGAGACCACATTTGGCCACTGGACCCAACTCCTAGTGACCATTCCCAGTCCCGTCTCTGCTCCGCCAGGTCCCTGCTCATCCAAGTCCTATAACATAGCACCCCGCTGCCCTCTGAACCCTGGCCCGGCTCACGTCTCTGTTGTTTTCTCCACCCTCCAACGTTTCTCTGACTCCCCAGAGGGACGCAGTCTTTATCTCTAAGTATGAATTTAGGAATTTATTATTTATACTGTATCTTCCTTCCAAGAATTTCTTGACAAAAATTATATCTAACTCAAGTAAAAAGAGATAATACAAAGATATAGGGGAGAATTTACTAAATCTATTTAAGATAATATAAGCCAATCTGCTGTCAGTTAATGACAGAGGGCCAGTGAACTCAACGGTTCATGGATTTACATACAATTGCATACACCTGCTTCGTGGGTTCCAGAAAACATCAGTGAAGGTCATTGTGACAGCACTGCTCGGAAGCCCACAGAGATAGAGCACTAAGCCCGTGACAAAAACAATTCTTATCAGTTCTCTATTCTCGTAATTAATTACTCCTCCTCTCTTTTGGCCCTAGGCCCCTCCCCCGGCGGCATCCGTGGCCACTTCACACGTGTAATTCAGCCACATCTGCTGGGCGCCCACCATTTACCAGACGGGGGTTAGGCCTCTGTGTATCTCATCAAAGCTGCCTCTCAGGCAGGAGAATGTCTTCCTTACTTGATTTGAAGTCAAAGCCTTAAAGTCACATAGACTAGGCCTTTGTTTGGACAAGGTTAATTCTTACCTAAGAGGATTCAGAGACTTTCATATACAAAACAACAACAACACCCCCAAAAGCAAAAACCTGTAGCTACAATCTTGGCAGAACAAGACTGACAAAACTGAGATCAAAGCCATGGCCCCCAGAGTATTTAACGCTGTCGTAACTCTCGTTGTATACTGACGGTCACGTGAATCAATTTTTCAAAGAGTAACTCCAGTTTCTTTTCAGACGTAAACACACTCGCTAGCATGCATCCAAGTTACATACATCCAAGTTACATCCATTTGACAAACATTTTAGAAACCCTACTAGGTGCCAGGCCCTATCCCCTATCCCAACCCTGGGACTTAGGGTTGAAAAGAACTGCAAGGTCCCCGCTGTCCTGCAGCTGACATTATACACTTTCTTTTTTTTTTTTTTTTTTTTAAATATTTTATTTATTTATTTGACAGACAGAGATCACAAGTAGGCAGAGAGGCAGGCAGAGAGAGAGGAGGAAGCAGGCTCCCCGCTGAGCAGAGAGCCGGATGCGGGGCTCGATCCCAGAACCCCGGGATCATGACCCGAGCCGAAGGCAGAGGCCTTAACCCACTGAGCCACCCAGGCGCCCCCATTATACATTTTCTTGGGCTTAAATATAAAATCCTGAGAGATTCTAAAAAAGTCATTTTAGTGAAACTGTTCACAGGTGATTTAATGTCTATGATTTACACTAATAGACATATTTAATAAATGTTTAGTAAATGAAATTGATCTGCCAGCCATGGATTTACCAATTACTCAAAAATTTGAGCATTCTAAACTGAAATTCAGTATGTTACTTTGTTTGAATGGATTCATGACATGAGGATCCACAGTCTTTTGGCAAATCGCCTGTCACTGAAAAACACTTGGGGTGCTGTGTAAAGGCCAGAAATACCACTTTTCTGTGAGGTGCCACATAAGACTTCAAGAGGTTTTGTTTTGTTTTGTTTTTGAGGCAAAAGAGCTAAGCAAAATGAGCCTGACTTGACCAAGGCATTGCGTTCAAATAGCTTGGATTTAAAGAAAGAATAGTCACTGAGTTTGTCGAATATTTGATGATAAATGATAGTCTTATGTCAGAGAATTTAATGGACATAAAGACATGGTCCTTACAGAAATAAATAACTGCAGTAATTTCTAAAAGTTTTTTGAGGTAAATGGCTGATTAAACTAAAAATTCGTTTATTCGCCCACTTAGCAAATGATTGCCGAGTACCAGCTCTTGAGACCCGGCAGTGTGAACTGTGAAACACACAAAGTTTTGTGATTCTTGGGATTTTTTTTTTTAATTTTTTCTTTTTTTGAGTAATCCCTATACCCAGTGTGGGGCTCGAACTCATGACACCAGGATCACGAGCCACATGGTCTTCCAGCTGAGCCAGCCCAGCACCCCTGGCTCTTGGATTTTACAAGTTTTCCATCCAGTAGGTGAGGGAAGCTCCAGCAGGGGTATTACGACATGTAAGCCCAAACAGAAAACTGATGTGTTCAGAAGAGAAGTCCAGGCTGCAGAGATCAGCAAAGTCTCTACAGAGGCTGTGGTCAGTTGTTTCCTATGGGAGGGGTAGGATTTTTTTCAGTGAAAAGAGAAAGACATTCAGAGCAGCATGACCAAGAACCAGAGGCAAGTACACATAAGTCAGTTCAGGGAATTTCCAGGGACTAATCTAGCTTGACCAGGAGGTTTTCAGCTTTCCTGTGCTAGGGGACTGTGGTATTAAAAAAAGAGCCTGGGGATCCAAACGGAGGAAATAGTTTAGAACAGAAGATCATCCTTGCCTTTTTAGATACGTTGGGTTTGAGGAGTTGGAGGAAAGGCGGACGTGGAATTGGGGACCGCACCCGTCCAGACAGGACAGCGAGAGCCGTGGGAGGCAGGGTCTCCGAAGCAGAGGGGCATAGAGAAGGAGATGAAATTGTGGGTTCTTACGTGTGACTGCTTAAACCCTTGACTTCTTCGTTTCTGTAACTTCTCCCTACACCTTCAGCTGTGAGCCTGCCATCCCTTCCCCACCACTGCATTAAACGATCTGTCCTATTACTTGTGGAGTACCGGCTGCCTAGCGAAACACCTGACCTAGTAGATGCTCAGTAAATATTTGTTAGAGACATGAATGAATGAATTCGGTGCGTACCTGGCTTCTGAATAAACTTGAAGATTGTGACATAATTCGTTTGACTCTCCAGCCATCAAGTGCCCAGAATTACTTGCTCCAGAGCGGGGAAGCCTGGCTTGTGCTGACACGCATGAGGAGCTCAGGGTTGGCTCCACCTGCCGTTTCTCCTGTAACAAGGGCTTGAAGCTGGAAGGATCCAGTAATGTTGAGTGCACAGCTTCTGGAAAATGGACGGCACCTCCACCGACCTGCGAAGGTAAAATACTATACACTCACTGAGACAGCTCTTCTCCCGGAAATTTTCTTCAAAAATAACAAACACTTATAAAAGCTCTTACTATGTGACAGATACACGTTATAATACTATTGCTGTGAAAGCTCTTTTTCTTAGTCTAAAATGGGTCATCTACTGGAATCGAAGAAACACAGCCCATGGATTTAAAAGTTTGTAAGGAGTGACAGGACTTCTTATTTCTGTGATTAAAAAATATATGGATTCTTTGAAGATTTGCACTTATTTATGAAAGAGAGAGAGAGAGAGACAGTGCACAAGTGGGGGGAGGGGCAGAGAGAGGGGGAGAAGCAGGCTCCCCCCTGAGCAGGGAGCCTGATGTGGGGCTCGATCCCAGTACCCCGGGATCATGACCTGACCTGAAGGCAGATGCTGACTGAGCCACCCAGGTGCCCCAAGATCTATGGATTCTTAAGCAGAAATTTTCTTTCATAATGTTGGCCTCTTTTTCTCAGAGACCTTTACTGAGTTGATTGAATGGTCTCCTTCGCTTCATCACCAGGAGGGTCTGAGGGATGGAGTCACTGGTCCCATTTCTCAAATCAAGGAACTGAGGTTTTAGGTCAACGAGCATCCTCCTGCTACATAGAAAATCAGTGACAAAGCCGGTGATGTCACGCACACCTCACATTTCATGTGGACCTTCAGCCACCAGACGATGCCACCTCCCAACAAAGCAGCAAGGGCAGACAGTTAGCTTATGTATATCTGGTTTACGGCTGAATTTTTTACATTTCTGCACCAACTCTTCAATTTTTGTTTTGTTTTATTTTATTTTTAAATGTTGGTAACATTGACATCATGTCCCACCTTCCATTCTTCCTCTGGTCTAGAGAATTATCTATCCAAGGATAGATAGATAGATGATAGATATTTTTTTTGTTTTTTTTTTAATATTTTATTTATTTGTTTGACAGACAGAAATCACAAGCAGGCAGAGAGGCAGGCAGAGAGAGAGGAGGAAGCAGGCTCCCCGTGGAGCAGAGAACCCAATGTGGGGCTTGATCCCAGGATGCTGGGATCATGATCTGAGCCGAAGGCAGAGGCTTTAACCCACTGAGCCACCCAGGCGCCCCCTCCAAGGATATTTTTAGGTACTTTTTTTCTCATCTGGTTTTCCATACCTGAGATGAACAATTCCCCTTAACTTCCTTGAGGAGCTATTGCTAGAGCCTCCCTTGCTACCAGGGTGGAAGCCAGTTACTCCGTGTCAGTCTTAACTCCATTATGCTCCTTTGAATGGGAGCTCTTTAAAGAGAAACATGTTTTCACGCAGGCACAGTAATGGCTCGTACTTCAGAGGTCCGATGCCCAGCCCTCATCACGCCAGAGCAAGGAACCATGTCCTGTAGGCACCATCTGGGAAACTTTGGCTTGAACACCACTTGTTACTTTGGATGCAAAGCTGGATTCACACTCATGGGAGACAGTGCTCGCAGATGCAGACCTTCAGGACAGTGGACAGGAGGAACTCCGGCATGCAGAGGTAACAGGAAAGGGGCATGCAGCTCTGCTGCTGCCTTCCGGCTGGTGGCCACACTCGTCGTCGCACTGCCTGTTGAAATCCCATCCAGCCCAACGACCACTCCACATGTCAGCTCCCCCATGAAAGCTACACTAATCCCACTTGGTGGTAATGTGCCACAGGCATGTCACCTCTCCCCTTGCTATGTCATAAGTAAATGCCCTGGTCTCAAAGACATAAAGGAGGAAATGTTTGCAAATGTCCCAATGTATGAAAGCAACAAGCACGCCCAACACAAAACGAACTACAAAAATCATGAAATGACAAGTTGCAATTCCATGAATGAGCTGATAGTGTAAACATCCCATACTTTCCTAACCGGAACCTAGCGAAAAGGACGAGCCACGCGCGATGTCCCTGGAAAGGCTGTCACCCCGTACAGAAGTACTGGGTCTCTTCCGTCTTTGGGTTCCCCATGAGGACCCGGATGATGCTTTGGGAATGTTGCTCTTGCTCAGTAATGCTGGAGTTGATTTCCCGAGCTTTAGTTTCCATCCACGAGTTAAGGACAATAACCCGAAGTTCCCTGAAGGAAAGGTTAGAGAAGGCGACAGTCTCTACTTCCTTCGAGCTTCTGGAGGCAGCTGTGTTGAACAAGTATTAAATACTTTAATTAACACGTGCTGACATGCCGGCTAATTACCAGTGGTGCTGATCCAGTTAGAAGAGTAGTATTTTTGAGAAGTGAAATTCTGAGAATGGTATTTTTGTAGGTAAGATTGATGGAGCCATTAGTGGGTATTCGGTGAACGCTCCTCGGCGCCCATCCTGGCTCTCGGGCTGCTGTTCTCCGAGCGGACATCGCAGCACACGTGGTGCTGGAGGAGTTGGTGTGACTGTCAAAGTGGCCGTCGCCTTTCGGACCTGCTGGCAATGCTCGCAGGTCACAGAGGAGACTGTAAGCTCTGCTACCTTCATTCACGTGTTTGTTTTCCCTGCAGCTGTCAGATGCTCTGAGCTGCACGTGATTGAACCCGGCGGCATGAACTGCTCCAACCCCTGGGGCAGTTTCAGCTACGGATCAGCCTGTACCTTCTACTGTCCGGAGGGCCGGGTACTTAACGGCTCAGCGAGAACAGCATGCCAACAGAACGGCCGGTGGTCAGCTCCCATGCCAGCCTGCCAAGGTATACTTCCCACAGGGGTTAGGAAGTCACTTTGATAAGGAACGTAACAAAATCAGTGTTTCTTTTCTGTGTATTTCTGACAGTGGTCTCCCTTTCCATCACTGGGTTTCCCTGTGTGGATGAATGTTTCATGACAAATGGAGCAGAATCTCCTTGCCTTCCGCAGAGCAGTGGGAATTAAATTCAGTGACTCTGTGTAGACAGTCACCACTCCTTTCTCCGAGCTCAGATGTGCCAAACGAATCCTCTCATTTCGTTATAATCTGTGTGTAAGACATCCTGAAGTTTCGGAATGTTTTTAACCAGAGCTTACTTCATGCAGATTGCTACTTTACTATCTCAGAGAGTTTGGTTTTCCACACACCTCTGAAAACACATAGATCTTTTTAAATTTAGCTTCATGTCTTTGTAGGTTTATTCCGTACACCTTCTACGTTTTCATTTATTTCTCCACAGCTTGTCGCAACTACATTTTGTCATATACTGAATCTTTGGCCCCCAGAATTAACCATGGTTTATTTTACATGCTTAAACTTCCACTTCTTTCATCATTTTGTTCACTTTATTTTTTTTTTTTAACTTATTTGACAGAGAGAGAGAGAGACATCACAAGTAGGCAGAGAGGCAGGCAGAGCGGGAGGGGGAAGTAGGCTCCCCGCAGAGCAGAGAGCCCGATGTGGGGCTCGATCCCAGGACCCTGAGATCAGGACCTGAGCCGAAGGCAGAGGCTTTAACGCACTGAGCCACCCAGGCGCCCCCATTTTGTTCACTTTATTAAGTCCTTCCGCTGACGCCTTTGGACATTGTGTTGATATTTAAGCATTGGGAATAAAATAAAATGCTCCCCACACTGTTGGTGTAGTTTTATGTCTTCTAGATCTCTCCTGCCGGGAGCTTTGATAATCGTGTGTGGTCTCACAACTCACAGTCCTTGGGGCCCTCCTGGAAGAATGATGGTCCTTGGTACGACGCGCTTCTTACGCCTGCTTGTGTGTCTGTCCCGCAGCAGGGCCGTTGACAATCCAGCAAGCCCTGACTTACTTCGGTGGAGCAGTGGCTTCTACAATAGGTTTGGTGACGTGTGGGACACTCCTGGCTCTGCTAAGAAAGCGCCTCAGACAAAAAGGTAAATAGGAAAGTGTCTTCTTCTTTTCTTCTTTCTTGTCATTTGGGGAGGGGCCGTCAAACCACGACGTCAGTAGTCCATGTTTGAAAAACATTTTCCCTTAAAGAAAACAAGCCCAGGAGAAGTCATCTTGAGAGCTGACTGCCCATCACAATCACCTTTGCAAATGCAGAGGTCCTCATGTAGGGAGAGCTAGAGGCTGGCCTGGAAATCTGAATTTCTCAACAGCCCTCCCCTCTGAACTCTGATGAGGCCAGTTGACTCACTGGCATTGGAGGATCTCTGGTCTAGGTAGCCTTAGTTATCACCAGGACTAACTGGCAAGTGTCATGCTCTCCTCTTTCATCATTCTCTTATGTGACGGTCATTTGTTGACCCAGGGTGTTAGGTAGTTAGTGCTTCTGAATCAAAATCAAGTGCTTCTGGAGGAAGGGAGAAATGAAGCCAGAGGTGTAAGGAACGGCTGCTCAGTCATGACTGGTGTGACACACTGGGACATCTGTACGTTCCCATGAAAATGCCTGGAGCTAACACAGGACTGAAGCAGGGACGTGACCCCGTGGAGGAAGACCGTCTGTAAGGGAGATGTGTTTCCCAGGTTGTTCATCAGAGAAGGAGGTCTGGCCTAGGAGTACAAGAAGGGAACCATCCCTTAAGGGTTAAAGCAGTCTTTGTCTGTCTGCCCCAAATGTTCAGCCATCAGTTCAGAAACCTCTTTTCGTAGCTAACGTGTCTCTCCATCATTTCTCATGGAAGGGAACTAGGGGCATCTGAGGCGTCAGGAAGGCTCAGCTCAGATGCCCCAGTACAGGTAATGGCCACTTCTGACAGCAGCACCAGCTCCTCCAACATCACACATACTGCGATGTCAGAGAACAAAGGATGGGCGCTAGGATGTGCCCAAAGAACTAGGACGGGCACAGAGGAGCATTCAGTAAATACATACTAATGGCTCCATCAATCTTACCTATAGAAATACCATTTTCAAATGGTAAGGCTGTTGTAGCTGACGGGGTTCTCGCGGAACTGACGACTTGAGAACTGTTCTTAACTGCTCCACGGCAGAACCACTTGCTCTGTCATCTGAAGTTCTCTCCATGCACAGAGCCACATTGCACTGAGGCTGGTTTTCTAAAGTTCCTTCACACTCCTGGGAAGGGGTGTGGAGCACAAAGGACAAAGTGTGGTGCTCTGACGCTCTGCTTGACGACCAGAGAGCCACAACCAGTCCTTCGGTGGACCATTTGTGTTTATTTAACCAAACCCGGAGGGTTGCAGAAGGGGCTCCTAGTCTCCTAGATCCTACTCTCCATAACCATGTCGGAATCACACTATTCCTGCCTTTCCCCCAAGTTCTTTCTTCAGTCTGGGGACATTGCTAGAGAACCCTCCAGACCATGAAGAGGAACCAGCAGCCACCCATCCTCCAACATCTTTAATAATGAATAAACTCATTTGTGAGGATGGGGGATTTTTCCTTGACCTGTCCCAAGCTGATTTTAGCCTTTTTAAGATCCTGTGGTCAAATAATAGTAAAATGCTGCATACATTCCCTCTAAATTCAAAGTGCATAGTCCCTGTCACCTTGAAGGCTCAATAATGCCCTGTAATGAATATACTTGTTATCTTCATTTGATCTAATATTTTTAAAATTTATTTAGCCATGAGGTGATTTTCCCCTCTTATCTCTCCATGGGAGGTTGACAGGCCTGCTGCCATGTTAAAGCTTCCACTGTCAGCATCATTGTTTGGGTTAAGATGGGAGGCCCTGTTCACCTGTGTCACCAGAGAAGGCAGACAGCCCCTGTTAGGTTGGCGTGGATTTGTGTGATTAGCTGGGGGTGTGACATAGGTTGCAGTGATCGGGGGCCTCAAGGATCAGAGTAGTGGGTGTCAAGAACCGATGATCTCAACATCAACAACAACAACGACAAATAGCCAAGACGCTGAAGGCAGGAGCCGGAGGAAAAAGAAGACGTTGTCACTGAATGGGAAGAGAAGAAAGGGGAGAAGACTCTGGGTTACATACTGTCAAGTGTTTAATTTAGCCTAACAGAGGTCCTACCTCTCAGAGAGAGCTTGTTCTCAGTATACGCCTGATGATGGGCCCATCTGAAAATCAGGACACCGACTTTCCCAGCCCCTCCTACCACTGATGACCTTTCTCCTCCTCCTCCTGGTTTTTTTGTTTCTTTTCAACTGATTTGTGTCTTCTTGCTTATTCTAGATGATGGAGAAAGCCCCTTGAACCCTCAAAGGTAAGACAGACCTGTTTCAAGATTGAGTAAATGTGTCTAGTTTGGCTTTTTAATTCACTGTAATATGTCAGAATGATTACATGTAATGCCCCCTTTCTGCAACAGAGTTTTTGCCCTGTCCCCTTTATTAATTCTAAAGTAAAATACACAGATAACATATCCTAACCACACATAGTGTTTTTTAAGATCAGTAAGTGCCCTAATTATAAAGTAAAGGAGAAATGAAAGGGAAAGTGACAAATAATGGAAATAAAACGCTAGAGCCGAGGCACTATTTGGCCGGTTGCAGTGAGCACCTTTGGGTCAACAACCGTAAAGTCCAACAGTCAGGACGCTGTCTCAGACAGCGTCAGAGCCGTTGCCAACACCAGCCTGACTTTTTCAAGTGATGAATGACTCTGGTAGAGGGTTGGAAAACCTGTCATAATCTTCCTCAATTCATGTGGCAATTGTATTCTAAAAGATGCCAAAAAATATTATTTATATGTAAAGCAATTAAATTCTAGGCTCAGGGGTTATTCACCTACAGGAATATTGAATAGATATTCTAAAATTATGAGGAATGCCGGATAATTCTTTTGTGCTCTGTGCCTACTGCAGTATCCACCGCCCCTGGCCCTTTCCCACTATGTGTGGGTAAAATTCTTGATCCCTATGAAAATTTAAAAAACACCTGTAGGGGGCAGCACTACCATTCTTTGAAAACTGTTGCCAGAGGATCAAACATCAAGCCTGGGTATTTTCTAAGGATTCCTTCTCACCAAGAAGAGGCGTAGCAGGTACTCGGGTACCTAGAGCATCAACAATAACTTTGCATGGGTGTAAGTGCTGTGCCAATCACCCAGAGCTCCTAAGTGGGATCTCAGAAAGCTCTTGGGCATTTATTTTTGTTTCCCTTTTAAAGCAGAATTCCAGGGTGGGGTGGTACTCTGAGGTCTCCACAGGAATCATGTGCTGGACTATAGGCAGGGACCAGCACTGCGTAGTGGGTCATTTTTGTATTTCTCTTCCTTAGCCACCTGGGAACATACGGAGTTTTTACAAATGCTGCATTTGACCCGAGCCCTTAAGGTAAGTTACCTCTGAAGATATTTTTGAAGGAAATGGAACAGTAGGGGAAAGAGAAAGAATGTTAAACCTTGATGTTTCATTATATAATTAAACTATAGGTTTATAATATAATATATATATAATAAATATAATATAATATATAGTAAAATAGTTCAATTTTAAGTATGTATTAAGCTTTTAAGACTTGAAGGAAATTGTTTTGGCAGCTGGGGATAAGATATGTCACTAGAGTGACAATAGAAAGTTAAGTTTATATGAGGGTTCCCATTTCCTCCAGGCTAGAAATGTTCTAACAAGATATAACTATTTTCAGGATGTGTGACATTCCCATTAATGGCTGCTTGGAGGTATTAACAACCCCATGGCCTTGCCTGATGGCCAGAAGTCATGCTATTAGAAAAATTTTACTGACTTTTTTTTTTTTGAGATTTTATTTATTGGACAGACAGAGATCACAAATAGGCAGAGAGGCAGGCAGAGAGAGAGGGAGGGAAGCAGGCTCCCTGCTGAGCAGAGAGCCCAATGTGGGGCTCGATCCAAGGACCCTGACATCATGACCTGAGCCGAAGGCAGAGGCTTAACCCACTGAGCCACCCAGGCTCCCCTTACCAACTTTTATGGAGCCAATTCCCTCTGTGACTTGCTGGGACAACAAAAATAATCTGACACTCTCTTTCTTCCCAAAAGCTCCGTGAGTAGTGGAGTTTCCTAAGGAAAGTCTCCCAGATGGCAAAATGTCTGGAATCCAGAAAGAGACTACGTGGATCTTTAGGGGACAGATATGCTGAGCGCTCGCTGTCTTGCTTACAAGCTTGCTTGCTTTCTTTTAAGGAAAATCGATTTAGTTTAATTACTTCTGTCTCGTTTTCAGAGACTGTCCTGCTGGTCTCTTCACTCAACCTCCACAGGATCCTATTTTTGAGCATCCGGCTTCCTGCCAGGCTTGACTTCAGCTGCAGCATGTTTGCTGCGGTTTTCTGGAAATACTTGTTGTAAAAGGACATGGGGTTTCCTGCAGATTAGTTCTGGATGAGAGCAGAAGGATTGTGCCACAAGCCCAGACTCTCCAGCCACCACTCCTTCCTGCTCCGCCTCTTCCTTAAGCCCCGGAAGCCGGGGCTGGAGATCTGCCGTGGTCTGTGGGTTTTGCTGTCCCTTTCTTGACAGACTCAATAACCAGAGACCGAAGCATCTGGCTTACCAGAAGACCGGACTGTGGAAAAATAGAAATGCCTCTTTATTTTTGGACTGGAGGAAGGCGTACACTACTGGTTGGAAGGCAGCTGGTGTCTGTGACTTGAGGGCATTTCTGTAAGACCTTCTGGGGTCTCCAGTGATTGCTGTTTATGCAGCCCTATTACACCTGTGTCGCAAGGCTTCCAGAGAAGCCTCTGGAAGGCACCGGAGAGACCAGAATCAACATAGAGACCAGAATCAACATTGTGCCAGAAGACGGAGAATCAACATAGGAAGCCACGTGTCCCCTTCCCTTCACTGGTCACTCTCCTCAAAAGAACCTCAAGACCAAAATTCAAATGTGCAATTAAAAAGATTCTTCCCGAATGCCATGCTCTATTATTTGATGTTTTATTCAGTGGGATCTGTGTACATCATTTTGTTTACATCGATGTAAAGCACAATTACCGTTGTCCCAAGTACAGATTAACCTTTCAATCAGTCAGCAAATATATACCATATCACTGCCCACCACCCCCAGAATCAAAGAAGAAAAAATCAGAAAATTAGAGAAGCAGAAAAAATCCTCAACACTTGAACATCCTGTAAGGAAGAAGAGATGTTATTTATTAAATCACATGTTTAATATGTAGATTGTTGAAAGTTACATAGTAATCTGGAACTGATGTGAAAAGTAGAGAGCCAAACAATACAGTTATCTTGTCTCTGTGAAATGTGAGGCAATAAACGTATCATGCACAATGAACGACTCATGGGCCAATATGCAAATAAAATTGTGAAAGAGTCTAAAGGTTACAATAATTTTGCAAGAACTTTAGCAGTAAACTTGGGATTGAGGGACACACTGCTTTTTAAAGTTTCTCTCATATACTGTTGATAACACCTCTGCTTATCTTATGCCAATCACTAGGCTGGGTATCATGGGACAGTGGTTACCAGCCCTGTGTCAGAGTCAGAATCTACAATTTGTGGGGCGCCTGGGTGGCTCAGTGGTAAAGCCTCGGCCTTCGGCTCAGGTCATGATCCCAGGGTCCTGGGATCGAGCCCCGAATCCGGTTCTCTGCTCAGCAGGGAGCCTGCTTCCCTCCCTCTCTCTCTGCCTGCCTCTCTGCTTACTTGTGATCTCTGTCTGTCAAATAAATAAACAAAATCTTAAAAAAAAAAAAAAGAATCTACAATTTGTGAAAGCTACCCAGGGAATTCTGATGGTTGTCAGCTTCTATGGCTCTCACAGATACAGAAGAGTAAGACACTGTTGCGCTCTTGAACAGTTTATAATCTAGTCGGGAAACAATAGTTACCCACACAAATAGAGGGCATTTGATATGACTATCATATGTGAATATCGTGGTAGTTCATTAAATGGAAAAGGTCGGTTTCAGTCCAGAATTAAGGAGAGAGGGAGGACTCTGAACAGACACTGTTCCGCAACGAGGGAGGGGTGGGTATTCTAAGCGGACAGGGTATATCAGCAAAGGAGCAGACGGGACTGTGTGGAGGAGGAGTGAAGTGTGGAGAAGCCGGACATCATGGAGACCTCATGTGAGGTGCCAGGTTACAATGTAGCAGATCTATTGAGACAAACTGTAATTACGACAGAAGCTGGGAGCATGCCTGTGTGGCTCAGCCCATAAAGCCTCTGCCTTCGGCTCAGGTCATGATCCCAGGGTCCTGGGGTTGAGTCCCTTATCAGGCTCCTTGCTCAGCGGGGAGCCTGCTTTTCCCTCTGCTAGTCTCTCTCTCTCTCTGGCAAATAAATAAATAAAATCTTTTTTTTTTTTTTTTAAAAGACAAACTTGGAGGAATGCAGATTCAAGGAATCTCAGTTATAATAATGCTCAGGTTTCTCAGGTTTTCTATCAATAGCAAAATAAGATCTGATTTTTTAATTATTATGTTACGGTAGTCACCATACAGTACATCATTAGTTTTTGATGTAGCATTCCATGATTCACTGTTTTTGTGAAACACCAGTGCTCCGTGCAATATGTGCCCTCCTTGATATCCATCACCAGGCCAGCCCATCCCCCTACCCCCTCTCCTCTAAAACCCGCAGTTTGTTTCTTGGAGTCCACAGTTTCTCATGGTTCATCTCCCCCTCCGATCCCCCCCCCTTCATTTTTCCCTGCCTTTTAATGTCCTCCATACTATTCCTTATGTTCCACAAATAGGTGAAACCATATGATAATTGCCTTTCTCTGCTTGACTTATTTTACTCAGCATAATTTCCTACAGTTCTGTCCAGGTTGAGGGAAAAGTTGAGTGTTCATCCTTTCTGGTGGCTGAGTGATATTCCATTGTGTATACATGGACCACATCTTTATCCATTCGTCCACTGAAGGGCATCTCTGCTCCTTCCACAGTTTGGCGACTGTGGCCATTGCTGCTATGAACACTGGGATACAGGTGGCCCTTCTTTTCACTACATCTGTATCTTCCAGGTAAATACCCAGTAGTGCAATTGCTTAAGGCAGTGTGAAACAGCCAGATCCTCCAAGAAACCCAAGGAGCCCCTGAGGCAGGAAAACCCCAGTCACAGTAAACAGGTGTGCTGCACGCTCCGCTGCTAGGAATCAGAGCCCTCACAGTATCTTTCTCTCGTCCCAACAGGTGTCTCTGGAAAAGATTATCACCCTCTTGCTCAGATGTCAAAACTGAGCTCTAAAGACGTCGCGCCCCTGCCCACGCCGGCACAGCTAGTAAGTGGGACCGAGTCTGCTCTGCTGCCTCCGTGGCCGCGGCCGCGGCCGAACTGCACAAGGGTGGGAACCGGTGAGCGGTCCAGGCCCACAGACCCGCTCTGGGCCGTTACGGACCCGTGTACTCATCCCCTTGCTTCCTCACCGAAATGACGGTGGTTCGGTGCCCCTAACGAGGCATTACCCTTCCCCCAGATCCCAGGGAAACTGAGGCAGTAGAGGGCATGGGGTGAGGGTCTGGCAAACGTCAACTTGGCCCTGGCAGTTCACGGCGGGAGGTGAGGGAGGGGCCGCCGCCCTGGGGGCCCCAGCAGGTGCAGGCGCGGCCACGGTTCTTCCTGCGCCTCGCGAGTCCGCGGAGCCGGCGGGCTCTGCCCTGCCTCCACCTGCTCCCGCGCGCCGGCTCCGCCCCGAGCCTCGCGTCCCGGGGGCGCCGCGCCTGGCCCAGCCCGCGCCTGGGAGGGCGCTCGCCCGGAGGACCGCCCCGCTGCCGCAGCCCCGGCCCCGCACCAGCCGACGGCGGGAGGACACCGCCTCCCGCAGCCGCCCGGAGTGCACGCGCGCCCGGCCGCGTCCCCGAGCAGGGCAGCCATGGTCCCGCGCGGCCCGCGCCTCGGCGTCCTGGGCGTCCTGGCGGTCCTGGGCGCCTGCTGCGGGGCGGCGGCCGCGCGGCTGTGGCAGTTCTACGTGGCGGCCCAGGGCGTGGACTGGAGCTACCGGCCCGAGACCCCCGAACCCAGGTGAGGCGCGGACGGGCTGCGGGGAGGGACGGCGATCGCGCGCGGGGACGTGCCTCCCGCAGCTCCACCGCTTAAAACAAAAACAAACAAAAAACAAAACAGAAAAACCCCAACAACTTATTGCTCATTTTTAACCAAAATTGCTATTTTGCTTCTGACCGTAGAGTGCACCGGAGGCTCCGCGCGGTCGTCTGCGCGCGGCTAGAAGGGTTGGTTGATGGGGGTTTGTTGCTGGGGTCATGGGCTTGATCTGCGCGTTGGTTCAGAAGCTCCTGGCACGACCCCCTCGCGAGCCCCCCTGTAGAGTCCCTTCCCGAGTCCGAGGCGCCCGGGACTTTACGGACCCCCGGGCCGGAGCAGTGACCGGGTCCCCCGCAGCCTCCCGACAGCTGGAGACGCGCGCACCGTCCGCGGTCGAAGTGGGCTGTTCAGTGGCACTGGTCGAGCGGCCGTGGTTTTCGATTCTGGGGCTTTCCAGCGCCCACCGGGCCATAGACATGCCGCATTTTTGGTTTTTCACCTTTTCTTCCACTTCGTGGGACTCTTCGCTTCTGTCACATTCTTAGTCCCTGGGATCCCGTCTGCCCTGGCCAGTGTGGAAGGTCGCCGTGTAAGGAAACAGTGGCTTAAGTAACAGAACTCTATTTCTGAACTACAAATTGTTTTTCCTAATTGAAGGGCTAAAAACAAGACTTCCCAGAAATTAAACAAATTGTAGGACTTACTCACTATTTCCATTTGGTTATATTTTTATATTTTTTATTAGTAAACCTCTCAGTGTGACTCAGTTTGTTTTTTTTTTTTTTAACTAAACATCACCATTTAAATGATTGTGAAAGACAAGTTCCTCTTTTATGATTACAAAACCAGAGCAATCTCCCAAGAAATAATATAATATTTTGAGAGTCTGGTAGTGCATAACATGAAACTCCTTAAAGAATTACTTTGTAACTGTGTTGTTTTTGGACAGTATTACATATTACCTGGGTCTTGTAACAATAAGAATTTTTTTTTATTTTTTTAAAGATTTATTTATTTATTGGAGATAGAGAGAGAGGGATAGAGAACACAGCAGGGGGAGCAGCAGCAGGAGACAGAGAAGCAGGTTCTCTGCTGAGCAGGGAGCTGATGCGAGACTCGATCCCAGGACCCTGGGTCATATGTGACCTGAGCTGAGGGCAGACACTTAACCCACTGAGCCACCTAGTTGCCCCCAAGAAATCCTTTAAAAAAAATCATTTTAGGGCGCCTCGGTGGCTCAGTGGGTTAAAGCCTCTGCCTTCGGCTTGGGTCATGATCCCGGAGTCCTGGGATCAAGCCCTGCATTGGGCTCTCTGCTTTGCAGGGAACCTGTTTCCTCCTCTCTCTCTGCCTGCCTCTCTGCCTACTTGTGATCTCTGTCAAATAAATAAATAAAATATTTTTTAAAAATCATTTTAAATATTGTCTTTTGAGTTGATGATCTAGATCATACCCATACCCTTACAGAACTGCCAAAACCCCAAAGAAAATCATAGGCTTTCCAACATTAATTTCTCTTGCTCATGGCCAGACATTATCATGCTGACTATCTTTGCTGGGATACTCCGTGCTTATGCTTGGGAGCTTGTCCTTTCTTCTGTAGTTAGCTCTGAAAAATAACAAGCAGAATATTGGAAGCAGAACCACATAGAGAAAAAGCCTGACTCACACAGGGGCACTCCAAAGGGAACCATGACTGTTGATCTGATCCCCTCGATCTATGGTTGAGTTTCCAGAATTCTGGTAAGAGTCATACTTCTGGTGTCAATTATTGAGCCAAAACCATACAGTGACAACCTAGACCAACTGTCAAGATTTTTGAACTTCGAATCATGTCATTTTCCCCTGGTATTTTCTCATGAAAAAATCTAACCTGTACATCCAGCTGCTTAAACTAAGAACTTGTCCTAAATGTCCCGCACCTACAGCGGAATGATCCTTTCCGTAAGAAGATCAACATAACCACCTGTTTTTTTGCCAAAGTGAGTTTCAGCACAAAGCAAAGATCTTTCCTCTTACTTCATCTAATATTAGCAGGAGAATACTTTTAGAGGTGGGATATATCTATTATTCTTGTCTGAAGTCTGAAGTAAATGTTTTTGGAAACTTCCCTAAGGAAACTTGTTCAGTCACTTACAGGTATGTGGTAACAGATGTTGAAGTAAAAACATATATATTGGGCTGCCTGGGTGGCTCAGTGGGTTAAAGCCTCTGCCTTCGGCTCAGGTCATGATCTCAGGGTCCTGGGATCGAGCCTCGAATCCGGCTCTCTGCTCGGCAGGGAGCCTGCTTCCCCCTCTCTCTCTGTCTGCCTCTCTGCCTACTTGTGATCTCTGTCAAATAAATAAAATCTTAAATATATATATATATATATATTTTTTTTTTTTTTCTTTTCCCTCTAGAGTTCAAGGGTCCCACTCTCACTGCCTCCCTTTCTGTGAATTCTTCGCCACGAATACAATGGTTTTACCTCTTTGAGTCTTGGCTCTGCCATTTATCCATTGTTTCTCCTCTGGACAAGAGACTTACATTTCCCAAGACTTGCCTTTTTCATTTGGTTTGTTTGTTTTCAGTACGAGTGCCCAGGGCTTTAACTCTATTAGTCATCTCCAACTTCTCAACTAGAAATAAGGTTCACCAAAACAATGGTTCTTTATAATGTTCCCCAGTAATTTAAATCTGTATATGATTCATCATTAAAAAAATAGCCCATGTATTTATTCATAAAGGATTTGGTTATATTTTTAGTCATTTAAAATCTAAGCATAAAGTTTGGGTTCACACAATGATCTTAGGTTCTTTTCTTAGAAAATGGATTCTGAGTAAGGATTAGTTGAGGCAGACTAAGTTGGGATAGAATGGTTGCCACAACAAAGTATTCCTAAAGAGGTCCATAATTATTTTATTAACCCCATGTATTATTCATATTTACAAAACCTTGAGTTTCTGAAATGCAATTAAAATACTATTTTTCCTACTACATATCTGAGG
Source organism: Enhydra lutris kenyoni (assembly GCF_002288905.1). Lineage (NCBI taxonomy): Eukaryota > Metazoa > Chordata > Mammalia > Carnivora > Mustelidae > Enhydra > Enhydra lutris. Next base: position 1,847,650 of record NW_019154108.1, on the reverse strand, counting down.
ACATGAGAAATCCATTTGTTTTGTGATGTGAGATGTAGATGTATATGGCTCTCAAATTAATTTCTGTATTTGATTTCTAGTTCGAATCCTTCCTTTAAGAAAATTGTCTACAGAGAATATGAACCATATTTTCTGAAAGAAAAACCACGATCCAAAACTTCAGGTAAGACGGAAGTACACTCTTCAGTTTTAAAGATGAATCTCTATGAAAATTGGCTATCCCTGGTCATCTAAAGTATCTGTTTGGTGACATTTTTTAGAAATGAGTGCTTTTGTTGTTTTTAAGCAGTACGGGCTGTCTAAGTTGTGAGGGTAGGTGAAAAATGAAGATGTGGGGCCTGGAATTCATATTTTTGAGAATTTCAAAACAGTGTCAGCAAAGCATGAAGCCAGAGGGCCCTTCTTGCACAAGGGGCCGTGCTCACGAAGCCGGCTGTTTTTAACACTGATCAGAAAGCTAAACAAAACGTTTAAGAGTTTGAATTTTATTCACTTGTTGAACAAAGTACTATTGAGCACCGGCTACAGGCTGGGCATTGAAGAAGGCACTACGGACGCCGCAGTGGACAAGGCAGAACCACATCTACCTTCCTGGAGCTGCCGGTCTAGTTCATGGAGCGCAGCTGAACCCTGGCAAGTGATGTTGCTTCCGGCCGGCTCCCTGAACTCATTCAGAGGAACCATACATGGCTGGTTCTCTTGCATCTGTTTTTCCATCTCTTCTCCTGTTTTTTGTTTTATTGGTTTTTTTTAAAGATTTTATTTATTCATTTGACAGAGACAGAGAGGGAGGGAACACAAACAGGGGGAATGGGAGAGGGAGAAGCAGGCTCCCCGCTGAGCAGGGAGCCTGATGCGGGGCTCGATCCCAGGACCCTGAGATCATGACCTGAGCCGAAGGCAGACGCTCAATGACTGAGCCACCCAGGCACCCCTCTTCTCCTTTTTTATTTAGTGTGAGGTATACAACAGCTGTTGTTTTCAAAGAAAAGTCTTCTTTTTCCTCATCTTTTCTTTTCTTTTTCTAAGATTGTGTTTGTTTATTTGAGAAACAGAGAGAGAGCATGAGCGGGGGAGGGCAAGGGAAGAGAGCAGAGGAAGCAGGAGAAGCAGACTCCCTGCTGAACCCAAAGCCTCCTTGAGCCTGATATGGGGCTCAATGTGGGGCTTGATCCCAGGACCCTGAGATCATGACTGAACTCAGGTCAGACCCTTACCAGATGGACCCGCCCCAACACCCCTTTCCCCATCTCCCCTTTAATCAAAGAAAGTGGGTTGAATGGGTTTTGGGGTTCTTGAATATGATACCATATTTCACAGGAATGGTAGAGGCCATAAAGAGAGAACTTCCTCCCTTGGGTCGCCTGGTCAGTAATTCACTCGTCCTTCCGTACTAACCAAGTGAAGACTGGTCAGCTTTCCCGGACTCATCCTTCTACCTCTCTGTGCAAACTGTTTAGTCCTGCTTCCTCTGATTTCCCTTTGTCCTCAGTCTTCCTTGGCTAGAACCTTCCCTTCAGCCAAAACTCAACAACAGTAAAACAAAACACAACTATGTTCAGGCCCACCCCTTCCTAGAACAAAATCTCCCCTCGACTGCCTGCCTTTCCTTCAGGGCCATTTTCCCACATGAGCCCTCCACTCCATTCTCTGTAATACTGTTTCCTCCCTGACCCCCTCTAACATAAGTCCGCTAAAATGACTCTCAGAAAACGGCACCCATGACTCTGAGATGCCAGAACCAGTGGTTTCTTTCCAGTTCTTTTCCCACTCAACGTTATGAGGATGCTTAGTGATCCCCCTTTGAAGCTCTTTCCCCAGTGCCACTTCCCTTGGTGAATGGAGGTGAAGGAGGAAAACAGAAGCAGGAGGAACTTAGAGAAAACTGTTCCCCGAAACTTGGCTCCACATGTAAGGAGAGAAAGGGAGGTTGTGGAAGGGAAAGAGGGGCTTAAGTATATTTTGGACTTTTACAAACAAGAATACAGTGACTTGACATATCCAGTAGAAAAGGGGAGGGTAGGGACGCCTGGGTGGCTCAGTTGGTTAAGCAGCTGCCTTCGGCTCAGGTCATGATCCCAGCGTCCTGGGATTGAGTCCCACATCGGGCTCCTTGCTCATCAGGGAGCCTGCTTCTCCCTCTGCCTCTGCCTGCCATTCTGTCTGCCTGTGCTTGCTCTCTCTCCCTCTCTCTCTCTCTGACAAATAATTAAATAAAATCTTTAAAAAAAAAAAAAAAAAAAAAAAAGAAAAGGGGAGGGTAATCACATCGGAGGGAGAGTAATGGCCAGAGCCAGACTCAGAAGTAGGACGTGATGCGATTCAAGAGTTGGGTGGACTCAGCTTGAGGAAGAAGAGGGGTTACCTTCAAGGAGGACAGCAAGGCAGCAGACAGTAAGGTTACCACTAAAACCCAGTTTGTCACTGTGGGTGGGAAGTTGAAGGATCTCCTGTCCTCTGTTGGAGTCTCTTCGTGCTCAGAGCTCTGGTTCCAAGCTTAGTACGGACAGCAGATACTGAAGAAATATTTAACTAAATTAAACTGTAGCTGTGCAAAGGGAAAATGAGCTGGGAAACACACTCACTAGGCCTGGAAAAAAGAGGAATTGGACAGGTGTTTGGAGCCTTACCTGTGTGGCTTTTGCCAAGTTAACTGAATTTGAATGTCTGGGCCTTGTAAGCCACTGTGCCGAGAACCGTAAGTGTTAGACAGGCCAGGGCCGGGCTGGAGACTATCTTCTGGGCAGGAGGGAGTCATTGATAGTTTTTGGAGAGGAGAGTACGTGATCAGAACCCTTTGAGCGGGGGCGCCTGGGTGGTTCAGTAGCTGAAGCGGCCACCTCCCGCTCAGGTCATGGTCCTGGGGTCCTGGGATCCCCCTGCTGAGCAGGGAGCCTGCTTTGCCCTCTCCCTCTGCCCGCTGCTCCCCAGGCTTATGCTCTCTATCAAATAAATTAGTAAAATCTTTTTTTAAAAATCCTTTGAGATTATTAGCTTTTGTAGAAATTTCCTGATTCAACCTCATTAATTAGAAGTAGACCTTGATCATTAATTTACGTTTAAACCCTGTGCACTTAAAACTTCACCTCTGTACCGACACCTGTGTATCTCATGTCACATTTGTTTTCCATGAACTCTGAGGCATTTTAACACCATTTTAAAGCAGCTTCTTCCGGAACTCCCAAAGTTCCTTAACTATGAATCCTTGAAAGGCAAGGACCGTGGAGGTCACACTGTTCAAGTGGAGTCATAGGACTCCACAGTCCTATGTCCATCTTGATGTCCGTCTGAGGCTGATGCAGTGTGGCGAGTCCGGGGTGAAGCCTGTGAAGCTCCGGGTTCGGGCACCGCCAGACTCTCTGACCGACTCTGTGACTGACTCTGTGACCTGCCCTGTTCCCAGCCTGGGTCTGGGTCACTGGCACCTTTCCCCTGTTTCCGGCTCTTGGCGGGTGTGATTCCAGCTGAGCCCTGCACGAATGAGTCATGTGACACTTCTACGGCATGAGCCCAGAAGTCACTGTAATTGTGGGTGGGGGCGAGGCCGTAGGACTGGGGGTCGGGAGGGGTCCCTGCATCGAGGTTTGCAGCCATGTGGACAAGTGCAGGGACTGGGCTCATTTTCGGGATTCCAGGCTGGGGCTTTGAAATGGCGAGTGTCAACTCTGAGTGTTTTCAAGGAAGGGTATGAAACGTTTGCCCCTGAAGGGGTTCTCAACTAGTACAACACTGGGCTTCCCTGTTTTCTGTAACTCATATGCACCCGAGCGCAGGGGATGGGATTAGCAGACTTTATGTTGTCCTTTTCAACTCCAAAGCCGCATGAGATTGGGTACACGCTGTGCTACCTTCCCGGGACCACAAGGTAGGAGGCCCCTTCCCCCACGTCACTGCTGGGACCCAGGCCATTGGGCTGACAGAGGAGCTAACCAGCAGCTCAGGCAACACTCATGTGTTTGTCCATGTGAGGGAAGGTATTTGGTTTGCATTTATGAAAACATCCCTTTGTTTTGCCTTAATTCCAAGGAAACAGAAAGGGAGGCAAATAAATACTCCAGACCATTCATTGCATCAAGAGGTCTTATTAGGTTAAATAACTGAGGAGACTTATCCCGGGCACGGGCGTTTGTAGCCATGCAATGCCGGCAAACAAATCACCCAAGCAAGGCGTCATGGCAACAAATGCGGCGCACACTGTGACCATGAGGCCAGCACTCTTTTGGGCTCCTGGGCATCCCCGGCAGGTGGGAAGAGCCAGTGGGGGCTTCCCTCAGGAGCTAGGACCGAGGGTAGCAGGCAGAAGAGAGAGAGAGCTCAGCTAGTCCTGCCGGTTGTGGTCAGGAGTCACAAATGGTGTAGACATTGGAACTATTTCAGGAGAGGGGGCGGTTCTGAACCTGCTCTGTGCAAGGTGGTAGAGAAAGCTTTGGTTCAAGAGTCCAGAGCCCTGAGTTCTAACCCAGGGGCACCACCCAATGATTGACTGACCTTGAGCAAGCCATCCTCCCACCCCCACATCCCAGGCTTTGTAAGTATCTCTAAATTGAAGATTGAACAGTGTGACCTCCACAGTCCTGTGCAGAGCGAACACAGAAGTAAACAACACGCTCCAGGCACAAGATCAGCATAAACTCCAGCACTGGGAGTTTGCTGAAAGCAGTAAGAAAACTGCAGGTAGAAAGATAGAAGTAGGGAAAGGGGGTTCGGTCTCAGAGATCCTGTTTCCCCATTGCCAATAGGTAACAAATTGCTGTAAACTTCATAGCTCAGAACAACACAAATTTATTATCTTGCAGTTCTTGAGGTCACAGGTCCAAAATAAGTTTCACTGGCTTAAAATCAAGGTGTTGACAGAGCTCTCCCCTTCTCGGGGACAGTCATCTCCTTGCCTTTTCCCATTACTGGAGGCAGGCTGCATGTGCGAGTTCGTGGCCCCTTCCTCCGGTTCAGATCCAGCAGGGCTGTGAGCTCAGCTTTGCCTGTATCCCGTTTATAAGGATGCTGGATGACATTTCCCTCAGGATAATAATCTCGGAAACTCTACCATTTCAAACTTCTTTTAGTCACACCTGCAGAGCCCCATTGGCCACCCCACGTAGGGTATTCACAGGTCCCAGGAGTAAAGATGCGGACATCTCTGCTGGGCTGTTATTCTGCCTACCATATCTACCAAACAAAACCTCCTGCAGTGTCCTCATGTCAGAGAAGGGTACCCTCCTGCCCCCGCTCCCCAGCAAGAACATCACCAGCCATCCACAGCAACTTGGTCTCCCTCACCCACCACCCATATGCCATCCGTCAAGCCCTGATGTTTCATCTTCTAATAGCCCTCTAGCATGTTCTCATCATCACCTTACACTACGTCACCACCTCACCCGCCTGGAGCCTTCTGTTCTCTCAGCACCCACTCTGAGTTCTCCCTAGCTCATCCTCCACCAGTGCCCCCAGAGATTTAAAACCCCAAATCTGGTCCATGTCTCACCCCTGCTTAAAACTCTTGATTGGCTTCCAGATACACTTAGAGGCAAAACTCAAAGATGTAGAAGGCTCTACATGATGGGGCTTCTGATCGTGCCTTCAGCCTCACGTTCTGCCTCTCTCTCTTACCTGTTGAACTTGACCTTCACTGTGGCCATCTGTCAGTTTTTGAATAGGCCAAGTTTTCTGGTGCCACAGGCCCTTGGCACATGCTCATCCCACTCCTTGAAATGTCCCTGCCCATGCCTTTGCCTCTTGGCCTTTGGACTTCAGTTAAAAGCATTGCTTCCTCAAGGAAGCATGTCCAACCCCGAGCTCCTCCCTTTCTCCAACATTGGACACGATCACTCTGTCAAATGCTCTTCCATGTAAGCTGTGTTTTTCTCTCATAATACTTTCTGCAGATTGTAATTAAACGTTTGTGTGATGGTTTGTTAAAATCTGTCCTTCCTACTTTTTTGTAAGCTCTGCGAAGGCATCTATTTTAGTCACCATTACAGTTCTGTAAGTGGGGGCCCGATTAACGTGACCATCAGCCCTGCAAACAAATGCTGGTTGAACTCCGTGACTGCTGTCCCTTTCTCCTCAAGCTCCCGCGGTCTCTGCTGGGGAGAAGCAAACCGCACATGGTTTACAGGTGGCTGGGAAAAATGAGAGCAGTCAACTTCTATGGCAAAAGTCACAAACATTTAATTTTGGGAAATTCTCATTTATGATTCTGCTGAAGCCCGACTCAAATATCACCTCCTCCCATAACCCCTCAAACAGAACTGGCCCTTCATCCTCTCCACACCTATAGCACTTTGCCCACATCTCAGCGGTGGCTCCTACCATACGTTTGCCCCCAGACGAGCTTGCAAGCTCTTCAAGGACAGGGACAGGGTCTTATTTATCCTCGTGGCTGCAGGACTCAGCACACCTGTCATGTAGGACTTGAGACGTCACTCTTGATATCTGCCCGTCTCATCTGTCATCCCACGGTGTCCCACATTGAAGTAACTGGTCACGTTGTTTACCCCGTTGCTCAGATAAAACACCGCAGGGTCACCTTTGGCTTCCCTCTCTCAGAGGCCACGTCAGCCCACCAGCAAATCCAGCCGGCTCTGCCTTCAGAATCTGGAACCCAGTGTCTTCTCCCTACCTACCCGCCGCGCGTGTTGCTTCTCTGTGCCACCTGCTGCCGTTTCCAGTCCCTTCACTACGCACACTGTTCTCCACACAGCAGCTAGGGGGTCCTTTTTTTCCCCCCAGAATGAACTTTTAAAACCATGTCTGTCTGCGGCACAGAGCCCTAGCAATTTTCCATTTCATTCAGAAGATAATCCAAATTCCTTACCAAAGCCCGTGAAGCCCCACGTGACCCGCCCCTCCCTCATCTGCTCGCACGCCGCCTGCACTCTTCCTTTCTGTTCTTTGGACGCACCACTCCTGCCTCAGGGACTCTGAACTCACCTCAGGACCAGCGTACCCTGTGACTTCCCCCCTATCCTCACTTTATTGAGGTCTCTGAGATTCCCCCCTCAGGGAGATCTAACGGAGCCAGTCACCTTCCCTCAAATCATCCTGCACAACTGAAAGTGAACACCTTTCTTCTCTTGGCCAAAGACAGTAATCTGCAAGGAATGACAGGGGTCAGGATGGGGTAGACAAGATCAGTACTATTCCTTCTCTCTCCTTCCTTGTTTTGAGCCCATGCCAAACATTTCCGCCTTCTTGTCCTGTCCTGACGGCATGTACTGTCGAGACAAGGGGCTGGCAAACCCTTCTAGATGGAAGACAAGCAGACCAGCCTCAGGGCCAAGGGGGAGTGACAGCCATCTCTCATGCGGTTCTGTGTCTCTCCATGCTTAGCAGCTCTGTCTTTGGTATTCCTGAACACAGATATATTATAAATCCTTGTTTCTGTAGGACTTCTTGGGCCTACCTTGTATGCTGAAGTTGGAGACATCGTGAAAGTTCACTTTAAGAATAAGGCAGACAAGCCCGTAAGCATCCATCCTCAAGGAATTAAATACAGTAAATTCTCAGAAGGTAAGAGTAACTTAATATTCCTCTGGCAGTGGAAAACATACAACTCTAATACAGGTGTCAGACATTTAAAACCAGATTGTTAACCTCGTGTTAGAGAAATCTCCTTTCCTTCAAGGGGTGACTATGGAAGTTGTTGCCTTTGTAAGTCTCAGGGGGGAAAAGGAACAAAATCCAGAGTCGTTTGGACCTCAGGTGTTTACCAGGTTCTTGCTCTTTAACAGCTGGATGGGAAAATTGCCTAATCTTTCGGAATTCCAACACATTCACTTGTAAATGAGAACAGCAATACATGCACATTTCAAAGTGGGTTAAAGCAGGGGGCGTCCACAGACTTCTCTGTGAGAAGCCAGGTCGTAAGTATGTTGGCTTTGGGATCTCTGTTGTAACTGCTCAACTCTTCCTTTCAATACAAACACCATCACAATGTGCAAGTGAATGAGTGTGGCTGTGTCCCGATAAAACTTTATTTACAAAAACAGACAGCTGGCTGGATGTAGCCCAAGAACTGTAGTTTGAAACAGTGGCGTTGGACTAGTGTGGCACGGGTGGCCTGACACAGAAAGCGTGCTTCGTAAGTGGTATTTGGTGGCGGCGGTGGTGGTGGCAGTAGAAGTCTTATCACAATTTTAGACGAAGTGAAATGTAAGAACTTACGCTTTGAAGGCAGACGTACGTTCAAATTCCAGATGCATCACCTCTGGTCTATGAGCATAACCTCTCTGAGCTTCAGTCCTTTCGTGTATAAAATGTGAAGAGTTACACCCACCCCATAAGATTGCTTTGAGGATTAAAATGAGACTGTTCAGGTAGTGTCTGAAATAGGATTCCTGGAACATGGGAAGCCCTCAGTAAATCTCGACGATGACGATGGCAACGGCGGCAAAGGTCACAAAGATGAAGGTGGCAGAAGTGACCACATCAGCCACGGGACAGTAAGTACTGTTGATGACCTTGCTCTGATTATTTCCATCACGATGATGTTCAGACCACAAGAAGCACAGCAGAGTTCTCTTAGGAGCTGATATCAGAAAATTGTAGCCATATTGTACTAGGTATTAGTATAATAACACTTTTAAATAACTTCAGTCCTTTCATGACTCACAAATTTTCTTTCTCCCGTATGTTCCAGCCGTCATACCTTTGAAGGGGGGCAATTGAGTAGGAAAGTGGTTTACAGTGCAGGTTCTGGAAGTAGACTGCTCGGTGCAAATCTTGGCTTACACTTATTACCTGTGTGACTTTTGAGAAGCTGCCTAACCTCTCTGTGCCTCATCTCTCTCTCGTCTGTAAAATGAGACTAAGAATCATACTACCTCATATAGGTTTGTTGTCATGAAATCTCTGGATAAGGCCTAGCATATAATGAACACTTAACAGATATTAGACGTGATAGTGAAGTTGATTTTTCAGTTAAAATGTATTCAAATTATGTTACATCTCAATTAAAATTTTTAAGTGTGTTCAGATAACACACCTACTTATCTGGTAATTTGTGGATTACACAGTGTGTTTTACATTTATTATTTCTTGTGTAAATTAGTAGTCGAATTCATTCCAACTAACACATACAGGACTGATAATAGGTTAATGAACTACCCTTCCCTGGAGTATTTGCATCAGCCCTTAATCTTTGGCTTGAGGAAGAACAATGAGCATTAACTGAAATGTCAGACATCTTTAAGGGCCAATTTGGCAAGACTCTGAATGAGGCAGAATGTGCAGGAATCTCTCCTATATTCCTAAAATCATACAGTGGCATAACAAACAGCCATTTAACCTACTTATGAGGCTTCCAGACAACTACATCGAGAATTCAGCAATGTCATGCCGGAGGGAGGAACCCCCAAATGTCCCATCCAGGTTCCATTTCAAATGTGGGAGGAGGTAAGGTTCATGGACTTTGTATTCTAGCTGGGCTGTTTGCATAGGGAACGGACCTTGCAACATTATCCCCCTTTCTTTACTGTTTATTTGTTCCTGCACTCCCCCCAGCCAGTTGTCTGTGAGCAACTGTTTAAGATGCTCCCACCACTTCCACTGGTCACCTCATTATTGCCCCTAGTTGCCTAAATCCGAGAAAGGTAAATACAGATTAGTGGGGAAAGTGAAATTTTATTTTGGAAACGAGAGGCAAACTCGATCTATTTAAGATTGACCTATTTTCATCAGTTAGAAGGGAAAGACAGCCATGGAAAGAATGCTGACTTCAGAGCCAGAAATGACCTGGCTTTAAATTTGGGCAATTTGGGGCAACTTTCTTTACCACTAGCCTTTAGTTTTACATCTGTGACATGGGCATAGCGATTCCTCCCATCGAAGGTTATGGCCGGGACCAGTCATAATATGTGTCAAGTTCTGGCCCCATGGTTGATGCATGACCGTGTTCCCTGCTGTTGGTGTGGTTATTTCGTGGCTCGTCATCGTGACTGCATTAAAATTTGTTCTCAGTAGCTTAGATTAAAGGAAGTCCCTGGCCTTGGATAGTCCGCATCATTTTACTTGTACTTGAACAAAATAAAACTCTCTCTTAGAATTGAGATGTCCAAACGAACTAAAATTGAACAGAAAACCTCAGTTATCCAGAGCACAGAGGAATGAGTCATTTTGAATTATTATATTTTCCAGGGAGTTTGGAATTTACTTCTTCAATGTCTAAGATTTTTTTTAAACACTTTGGAGATATGTTATATTTCCCATACTCTTTAAAACAGAAGATGAGAAGTAAAACTCCAATCTCTTTCTAAGCCATGATTTCTAATCTACTGTGAGATTCTACAGATACCCACGGATATTAGAATTATGTACAGTCTACGGCCATACCACCCTGAACGTGCCCGATCTCGTCTGATCTCGGAAGCTAAGCAGGGTCGGGCCTGGTTAGTACTTGGATGGGAGAATTATGTACAGTCTAAGTAGGCAGACTTGAAACAGAATTGAAAATTATTGTCTGTGATACTGTCTATCGGTAAAGACCCTGAGCTTTCATTCGTGGGTATTGTTTTTTAATATCTATTTTGGTTGGCCAGAAGTCGTGTTGCCTTTTGAATTCTTGGCTATGCTTTAGTTCGTTGATGGTGGGAAATCTGAGTTCTGGCCAGGAAAGACAGTACTCAGAGTGAAAGTCTCACACTGGCCGTTCATCCATAAATCGGCAGTGCCTGATACAAAAGCAAGGTTGTAGCTCAGTGTCGCCAAACCACTCGCACTTGCACCGCTCCCCAGGCGTGACTGGGAGACACCTCACTAGTACTTAGGGCAGGGATGAGTAACCCATTTGATGGGTCGGACAAATCACGATTTGCAAAAATGCTCACAAGAACATTTCCTTTAGGCATGTGTTTGATAGGAATATATTCTGAAACCAGGAAATAAAATATCTGCAGCTATACCTGATCCCTTAAAAACTTTCTATCACTAAGAGTTTCAATTTGAGGCTAAAATTTCAGAAACTAGCTTGAACACACAGAACTGTTTCTAATATGCACTGTTGAGCAACTTTTGTTCTTCAGTACGATTTCTGTAGCTGTTTTGGTCAATTAACTTTAAAAGTTTGCTTCAGAGTGAATCTTAATAGTATTTGTTTACTTGCTTTATGTAGTCACTTAAATGTGTGAGTTGCGTTATGAGTATTTTATCACAAAATTAGTTTTATAATATTTAGCTGTCTGCTAGTGATCCGACTCAGAATAGAAATGATAGACAGACAGATAGATGGGATGCATTTTCCATCAGATATTTTTTTTACATTTGGTGTTGCCAAATTCTCCATATGAAAACTTAGTGTTTTGGATTTTTTCAAAACATTCCAATGCTTATGTGGGCAGTGGTGTTTCACTTTTAATCCGAATATTTTGGCACTTCTTTGAGTATATGATAAATACCCAAAACAAACTGTAGTGGCTGATATAATAATTCTCATAAATGTCAGAAATGTGAACTCCCCTTCAAGAGAGACTTGCACTCCCCATGCAGTGGAATCCGTTTCCTTAGAAAACATCGGCATTCTACTTTGCCCGTTAAATAAATTACAGCTTCTGAAAGAAGGCTCCTAGTCTTTGAATGTACACTGATGTACACCCTAAGTTAATTAAATGGAGAGGAAAAGGGTTGTTTAAAAAAAAATGAGTTGTTAAAAAATGAGGATCTCAGGAATGAGCACCCTAGTGGGTAACCGAAGTGGGTCTTTATGTAACTTCACTTTCCCAAAGCTTATGCGTAGCATTTTACATTAAAAAAAAAAAAATACTGAGAACCTTTTGGCTAATAATTGGTTCATCATGATCAGTAAACAAATTGCAACACTGACTATGGGCAGAGCAGGCAGTGAACAAACTTGAGTAAATATAAAACGAAGGGTTACCTTGGTGTGAAGAATTCATTCTCTCACAAAGCTGAACAGGGACTTCTTGTGCTCTAGCACAGTAGTCTTTCCTGTCTGTTTCTCCCCTCTTCAGTTAAGAGCTTAAACTTTTATTTCGATTACAAAGTCAAAGTCAGATTCACCAAAAATGTGTTTCATAAATGCTTCCTTTAAGTAGCTGCTTGTATTTCATGCTTCATATTACGTAGGTTGTGAAATCAAAGCTACCACATGCCTCTTTTATTCTAGACTAAATGTAGGATAAAATACTTTGAAGTTAAAAGAATAAAAACACTGATTAAATTATCCCAAGATTACTTCATAAGTAATCCTCACTCAGCATAATTAGAGAATCTTTCCCCATGCACATTTGTTCACTATTTCTTTCAAGATGCTCATTATCCACCTTTTAAGATGTATGGTGAACATAATCAAAACCATTCATTCAATTATTTTATTTTTAAATATTTTATGTATTTATTTGACAGAGATCACAAGTAGGCAGAGAAGCAGGCAGAGAGAGAGGGGGAAGCAGGCTCCTTGCTGAGCAGAGAGCCCGATGCGGGGCTCGATCCCAGAACCCTGAGATCATGACCTGAGCCGAAGGCAGAGGCTTAACCCACTGAGCCACCCAGGCGCCCTCATTCAATTATTTTAAGTTTATCTTGTATGTAACTTCATATTCTTATTCATGTCAAATGAATATGAAATTCTCAGTAATTTACTTTGGTCAACCAGACAGACACTTAAAAACCATTCTTTGTTCAAATGAAACTGAATATGAAACCCTGATCATTTAAAAATAAATTTGATAGCATTCAAAAATCAGTCACATTGCTATATCTACAATGTGTTAAAGTCTTTTAGGGTGATTCTTAGATATTGATATTGTTTGGTTCATATTATGATGCACAATGTGTTCTAATTGTGGCTTCTCCACTGAAGTGGCCCTAAAAGAAATCTAGAGGGGAAACCAGTCACAACCAAGACACCAGCATGTACCCTCCTGTTAACTGGGCTGTGAGCCCCTCAGGTCTTACAGACTTCTTTGTATTTGTGTCCGGGAACCACCCTCAGCCCGGAACATGATCATGGCGATGATGATGATGATTTCTGGACTGAGGGACTGAGGAGTGGATTAAAGAGTAGAGCCTACACATTGTTTCCCCTTTGATCTGAAATTTATTAATTTTGCTAGTGATTATGAGCAATCTTATTACCAGTTTTTGCCACTTTTAGAGTAGATAAGTCACCACCTCTAATCTTTCTCACACGTGTTGACAGAACTCAAGGGCACTTAGATACACCTTATCAGAAGTACAGCACAAAGGAGAGAGGTTGTATCAGTTGCAAATTGGCTGAGAAAGAAAATAGTCAACATACTAAAATGTATTGCGACAGGCCGCCACAGCATTGGTCAGGAGCCAGACATTTTACATATGTTTTTAGTCCTCATTACCCATCAAGAATGATCATATTATTGCTAGAGAAAACATTATATTGTTATAAACAAGAAAAGTGAGGCTAAAAGGGAGTTTAAAGAAACTCCCAAATTCACAGAGGCAATAAGTGATTCAACCAAGAAATTTCAATTCTGGACTCTCTCACAATCCAGTGAGAGAAAGTATCATTAATTATATAATCTCATAAATATTCAATTAAAAATGTGTATGTATGATATTTACGTCTAACTGTATTCATAAATACATGTAATATTCACCAGGGAATGGGTGAACTGCATTTAGGCTGATGTCTGAAGGATGCGCATGCATTTATCCAGAGAAAGAGAGGAAGGACTTCAGAAGTTACCTCTCGGTCTACAAAGAATATCACTTTTTGTCCTTTTTTTTTTTTTTTTAAAGATTTTTTATTTATTTGTCAGAGAGGGAGAGAGAGCAAGCACAAGCAGACAGAATGGCAGGCAGAGGCAGAGGGAGAAGCAGGCTCCCGCTGAGCAAGGAGCCCGATGTGGGACTCGATCCCAGGACGCTGGGATCATGACCTGAGCCGAAGGCAGCTGCTTAACCAACTGAGCCACCCAGGCGTCCCACTTTTTGTCCTTTTGAGAGCTTCTGAAGGCAATGGAAAGAATGCCACTTTCTACCATAGGAATTTCCTGTGAGGCTTTAACAGCTGGAACAGTAGACGCATCATGTCCAGAAACACCATTTTCTAACTTCATGAGGCCAAGAATCAGGAACATTGAATAAGGGCCATCGTGCTTGGTTGGAGTTAGCTCTAGTCAACAACTTGCCATGCCAGGTCCAGTCAGTAGACAAGAGGGCAACTCTCCTTATCAGACCTGTTTGTCCTTTGCTTCTAGAATTATTTTGTAACTTCCCAGAGATTATCCTTCCTGTTTATTAGCAGAGACTCTTCCTTATACACTCTTTTTTTCTTTTTCATTTAGACTGAAATAATATTATTACTGTCAGGAAATTGTTCAAACTTTTAAAAATTTCTCAACTCCTGGGGGCACCTGGATGGCCCAGTCGTTATGCGGCTGCCTTTGGCTCAGGTCATGATCTCCCACCCCCTGCTTGTGTTCCTTCTCTTGCTGTGTCTCTCTCTGTCAAATAAATAAATAAAATATTTTTTGAAAAATTTCTCTACACCTTAATATTCACACCCTTTTTTACTTCTTTAAAGATTTTATTAATTTATTTGACAGAATGAGAGCACAGGCAGGCAGAGTGGCAGGCAGAGGAGAGGGGGAAGCAGACACCCCACTGAGAAGGGAGCCTGATGAGGGGCTCCATCCCTGGACGCTGGAATCATGACCTGAGTCAAAGGTAGCCACTTAAGCCACTGAACCACCCAGGTGCCCCCAGATTCTTTTTTAATATTCAGATCCTTTTCATCATCTGAGTGAAATTTCAGCCCATAGTCGATTTGGTTATCAATGTCAAGCTATCTTTGAGGGCAAAAAAAAAAGATACAGTGTAATCCCATGTTAAGCTTTTCACTAGCACAAGAGTCACAACACAGATGCCTACAGCATTGAGGAGGCTAAGTCAATGAAAAAATATGTCCTTTAGGGACTGGGGACCACAGAGTCATTGTCTTATCTAAAGGAGGTAGCCAGGATTCAGGGCAGCAAATTCTATGCAGAAATTTGGTCACAAGAACAACATTTTAGTGTTGTTGTTGTTGTTGTTTAAGAAAAGACAGCAACTCAGATTCTTATATAGTATCTCCATAATGTTAATGTTGGCATGTAATTTGTTGTAATACCATGCATTCCTAATCACCTGGGAGCTAAGACATGATAACCTTGATTCTAGCCCATAGGATCTTAAATCTTAGAAATTCAGCATATACTCGGTGAGCACCTTCTCCATGCCAGGCACTGTGAAATGTACCAGAGATATTAGCCAAATATAAACCAGCACCTGCCTTTGAGTTGCTCACTTTCTGGTGACAGAAATGTGCATGATGTAAATTGCTATTATTTAGTAGGAGAAAATGAACTAAATCATCCAATGCCACACATACTTAATTATAAATTATCACAGGTTCTGTAAAAGAAAAAATAGGTAGCACAATTAGAGATCAGGAAAGGGGTAAGCTTGTATTTAAGGTGACATCTAAAGGATGAGCACATATTTACCCAAAAGAAAGACAAAGAGGGAGAACACTCCAGGCCAAGGCAGTGCTATCTGCAAAGACCTGAGGTTGGACGGAGCTTGGCTTGTTTGGGGAACTAAAAGGTGGCCCAAGAGAGTGTTACATAGTATCAAGGGGAAAAGTCATACGCAATGAGAATGGAGAGAGAAGTGGGGTAGATCACATATGGACTTGTGGTCCATGTTAAGAATTTTGTGAAAGAAGAAGCTGTGGTTAGGATTTTAAACAGGAGTATGGCAAAGTAAGATCCAAAGTCTAAAGGCATCATTCTGTATAAAAGTTGGGAAATTGATTGGGAGGGTAGTCTTGTACCAGAATCCCAGTGACCAGTTAATAGGCTAATTCTGGAGTCTAGTTTTATCCTAGGATGATGGCATTAGAGACACAGAGAAGAGTGCAAACTTGGAGGTAGTAGGTAGCTGTTGGAGTACAAAATGTGCACAGCTTAGGGGTATGGAAGGAGATGACACTGGATAGGTAGACTGGGAAAATTCATAAATGACTTCAGCTGCCATGGTAACAAACTTGGACTTTATCTTATGGGTAAAGCAATGTTCTTGAAAGTTTTGTCGAATGAATCAGTACAGCTGGATTAGTGTTGAGCAAATAGTAACCAGACTCAGTCTCCTGTCAAGATTTTATGGTCCAGCCATAACTAGTATTCTTTTCCATATGCCATCAGTGAAATCACCATCAATAAATCATCAGCTTCTAAGAGCATTAAAGTCCATCTTTGTTTCCTATCTGTAAGGCTGATATTACGACTATCATGTTATTTCAAGTTTGGTTGTATTCATTCCCATTCATATAAAGAAGATGCTCTGTCCGATGAAGATATGTCAGTGAATCTAGATATATCTACTCAACTCTTCTGTCTTATGGCTTCCATGCTCAGAACCCCATGCAGTACATGATGCATGTTGCTGCTGTGCCCAAATGCCTCGTTGATGGTGGAAGCTTGTGCCTTATTTCACACTCCCATCTGGAGAGCCCAAACATGCTGATGCTGTGCAAGCTCACATGAGTGTGAGTAGACCAGACTCGTCCTGATAATGTGCAGTTAGCTGCAACAGTAGCTAATATTCTGCAAAATGAAATAATCTGTATAGGAATTCAGCAGCTCAGCTTTGGCTTCTGGAAATGAGGGATCGTATCTACCCTTTTGCTTAACAATGAGACAGACATACAGACAAAACATATGAAATAGCAGTTTTCATACACTGAACTACAGATGATGCAAGGGAATGCTCCATGGGAGGAGAATAACAAATGAAGTGGGTCTGTGTGTACCCAGGCTCACTGCATGGAGAGAGTTTCCAGGACAGCACGATGAGGGTGAATCCAAGCAGAATTCAATAGTCCTTTGAGTTAAAGAAACAGAGTTTAGACTTTTGGTAGGCCAAAGTGGCTGGGTTTGCAGGATGGAATCCTCAAGAGGATGCTTCAGACACAGAGAAGGAGTTCTTAAGAATCTACACAGAGAAGAGTATTGAAAGTATGGAAAATACCTCCAGAAAGAAACAGGCAGAACAGTCCCTGGACCACACACAGAGAAATAGTTTATGTTCCCATCAATAAATGAGGAAAGACCTAACAAGCAGGCATTGAGTAGAGGTAAGTCAACAGAAGGCACAGAAATTGGATAAAATTAGTCCAGACTGCAGACTACTCAGAAGGTGACAAAACTTTAAAAACAAGACTTGAAAGTATCCAATCAATTCCACATCTCTTCACTGTGTGCAAGTGTAACATATTAGTTACAAGAATGCAACAAAATCCAGAAACCAATATGTAAAACTCACAATGCTCATAAAAGTTAACAAGCATTAGAAGGAGCAGGAAATGTACTACCCGTAGCCAAGAAAAAACTTAATCAATAGAAACAGACCCAGAGATAAATGATAGACCTGGCCGGCAAAGACATTCAGACAGCTATTATCAATATTCTCCTTATGTTCAGAGCATGATGAGGACAGAGATGGAAGACATGAGAACACACAAATGGAAACTCTACAGATGAATATAACGGCTGCAACGGGGAGGACACCAGATGAGCTTAACAGCGGATATTATACATAACGATGGAAACTACCCAGATGAATCATGAAGATAAGAGAGACTGAACAAAATGAACAAGACATTGGTATTCTATGGGACGATATCCAGCGATGTCACATATGTGTAATTGGAATCCTAGAATGGGGAGGAACAGAAGAAATATTTGAAGACATCAAAGCTGAAAATTTTCCAAATGTGATAACGGCTATAAACCTACAACTGTTTGACAAAACCAAGAAGAAGGAACATGAAGAAAACCCATACCAAAGCACACCATGATTGAGTTACTAAAGACTGTGATGAAGAGAAAATGTTAAAAGTTGTCAGACCAAAAAAAAAAAAGAAAAGAAAAAAGAAAAGACCCAGAAATGAAAATAAGAGTGACAGCAGACATCAGTGGAAACAATGCAAGCCAGGAGATAATTAGGGATATCTTTAAAGTACTGGTGTGCAGTGGGGGAGGGCATTTTGTCCCCTTAGGATTCTGTACCACAAATATCCATTTAAAATGAAGAAAAAAGAAAGACTGTCTCAAGCATAGAAATAAGAAGTAATTTCCCACTTGCAGTCCAGAAAAACACATGAAAGGAAGTCTTGTAGTCAGGAAAAAAAATGATATTAAAAGACTGTTTGGATCCACAAGAAGGAATAAAAGGCTTCAGAAATGGGTAAACATAGAGAAAGTTTTTCCTCATTTTTAATCTGTTGAAAAGACAATCATCTAAACTTCAAAGCAAAAATAACAATAATTTATTAGGGGTGTAGTATATATGCAGAAGTAAACTGTATGCATGATAAACAGTAGCACAAAGACCAGGAGAGATGGAAATATACTATTGCAAGTGTCTTACAAGTGAAATGGCATCATATTATTTGAAGGTAGACTCTGATAAGTTAAAGTCATATATTGTAAACCGAAGTCACCACTAATAAAACAAAGAAAAACTAATAAAATAATAGTGGAGATAAAAAGAGATACTCGATTAATCTAAAAGAAAGCAAGAAAGAAAAGAAAAAGGAATAAAGACCAGATGGATAAATAGAAAACAAGAGGAAGACGGTAGATTTAAACTCAGCCATATCAGTGATTATATTATAAGCAAACGGAAAGAACACTGCAACTAAGAGATTGTAAACCCGGATTAAAAGAATTACCTTACTATATGCTGAATTTGAGAAATCCACTTTAAAGACAAGGACAGGAAAAGGCAGAAGATGGAAAAAGATACACCGCACTAACATGAGTAACACAAGAGGGTATATAATATATTGTTCCGCTTCCATGACCTCAGAGGACAGAGGAAAGTAGTGACAGACAGCAGATCGGGAGCTGCTGGCCCAGAGAGCAGGGGAAGGTTCTAACTGGAAATGGCACAAGGCAACTTCCCAGAGCGATGAAACTGTTCTGTGCCTTCATTATGACGGTGGCCATTCCACTGTGCACATCTGTCAAAATGCAGCAAGCATTGTACTTAACACTGGTGGATTTTATTGTACGTAACCTCAATAAAGATGATGAAAGGAAGAGAGGGGGGAGGCAGAAAAAGAGAGGAAGGGGGAAGAATAGAGAAGAAAAGGAACAGGAAAAGAGAGTAGGAGTGAGAAATTAATCATTTGTTTTAAAAAAGCACAATCACTTCAGTAAGAATGGTTTCCGCAAACCCTTCACACCATCCGTGTAAAACATCTGAGCCCTTTTATCCAATCCTTTTTGTCTGCCCATGTCTCCACTCTGATGGTCTCCCCTTTGACGTCAAATTTATCAAGCTGTTGTACCAAACAGAAGGTAAATGCATCCCCAAGAGAAATTCCTGCACCAGCTGATGACCGTGAAACTCGCCTGATTAAACGAGGCATGGCTCACACATTTGCTGTCCATGACACTGACCTCTCCCTTCCTGACCTCACTTGCTCCATCTCTAGCCACATCTTCCTCTTGTTGTTGAAGTTCCATCCAAGTCTTTTCTCTCCATCTTCCACATCTCAATTCCCTCTCTTCACTAAGGAAGACCAACTTCTACATCCTCCTCGTCTCCCACCAGTCAGGACAGCCAGAGTATATGTGGGACTGTTAACGGTGGGTCTTCAGACACGCAGGGGATGGGAGGAGGACATCTAAACATCGCATGGTAGACACATTTCATAATCACAGTAGCGACCAGATGGCATAAGGGAGCTGGACTCCAAGGCTCTGGGGATCGTTGGGGTGATCACAAGGTGGGGGGGGTGGTAAAGTGAAAAAATAGGGCTGGGGTTGTCAGAGGTGGGAAAGAAGATATGAAATACAGAAGAAAAACAAAACAACATAGAAAAAGCTCTGAGTGTACTCACATCCAATGCTAACAGGCAATTAAATGAAAGAGATCTTGTCAAGCACTATAGAGAAAATAGAAATAAAACCCATTCTCCTATCTTGAGGTGATTTTCTTTTTTTCTTTTTTTTTTTTTTTTTTTGAGGTGATTTTCTGATCAACAGTGATTCAACTCTCTGATGATACCTAAATACTAATCATTTAGATACCCTAGAAAATTAACTTTCTAAACCTTATCAAATATACAAGTAGCTTTCTGATTCACTCCAAATCACCATAGACCAAAGCCCTTATAATTGCATAGACATAGAAGTGGGTATATGTGAATTTTTCCAAATAATGAAAGTTCACTATTGAAAGGCATATATACCTCTATAGAGATGTTATGTTCCCCCAGATTTGAGGATGATAAAAAGTTGTCCTCAGTGACTGTCCAGGTGTTTTCATGGCTCTTCTTCTCCAGGTGCTTCTTACTCTGACCACACATTCCTGGTGGAGAAGATGGATGATGCCATAGCTCCGGGCCAGGAATATACGTACGAGTGGAAGATCAGTGAGGACAGCGGACCCACACACGATGACCCTCCATGCCTTACACACATCTATTACTCCTATGAAAATTTGATACAGGACTTCAACTCTGGGCTGATTGGACCTCTGCTCATTTGTAAGAAAGGTAAGGAAAAAAAAGAGAGAGAGAGCAACAACTAAGATTGAAATGGTAAGGTATACTATAATGAAATGAGGATTGGAGGAATCTTGGAACATTTCTGTAAATCAAAGGGAGAAGCACAGAAACCAGATCCTTGCTTCACATTGGTATTTGAGGGCTGGAATATTCCTGTTTCTTCTAATCCTTCCTTTTTCTCAGTCCTGGGAGACTCTCCCAAGTAAATCCCTGTCTGAGAGTATGTTCTGATACCAGTCCATAAGATCTCTAACATTTACCTCAAGGCCAAGTCTTTTTGAAAGTATACATCCTATATATTGCTGAGAGTACTTGGAAAGAACTTTAACATATGACCCAGCAATCGCACTACTGGTATTTACCCTAAAGATACAAATACAGGTATCCAAAGGGGCACGTGCACCCAAATGTTTAGAGCAGCAATGTCCACAATAGTCAAACTATGGAAAGAACCTAGATGTCCATCAACAGATGAATGGATAAAGAAGATATGGTATATATACACACAATGGAATACTATGAAGCCATCAAAAAGATGAAACCTTGCCATTTGCAGCGACATGGATGGAACTAGAGGGTATTATGCTGAGCAAAATAAGTGAATCAAAGAAAGAGAATTATATGATCTCACTGATATGAGGAATTTGAGAAACAAGACAGAGGATCATAGGGGAAGGGAGGGAAAAATGAGACAAGACAAAACCAGAGAGGGAGACAAACCACAAAAGACTCTTAATCTCAGGGAACAAACTGAGGGTTGCTGGGGAGTGGGGGAATAGGGATGGGTGGCTGGGGGATGGACATTGGGGAGGGTATGTGCTACGGTGAGTGCTGTGACGTGTAAGCCTGACGATTCACAGACCTGTATCCCTAAAGCAAATAGTACACTATATGTTAATTAAAAACATAACCACAATAAACTACTCTGTGGGAAATGATGTGATAGACCCGCCCCCTGTCCATACATACGCACATACACACATTCCTAATTCATTTACTCACTGCACAAATACACATTTTCATTGCCTGGTATATAAAAATACTGTGGTGGTGCTGAAAAAAATTCAAATTTATAAAAAGCTCTTACTTCATTTTACTTTCATTTACTGTCAGCTGCCTTTCTCAGCTGACAGAATGAACTAATCTCGACCTCCATAAATTCTCTAACACTGCGTCACACGTACAAGCAAGGTGGCTGTGTGAGACTTGGAGGGTGCCTTGCCTGCTGAGCTGAAGTCCCTGTTTATTGGCCTCTTGACACTCGAGAAAATGAGTACTTTCACTAAAGCCCTGACCATCACCACATGTGTTTTCTTTGTGCCTGGTCAAGTTTACCTCTAAATCCCATTCCTCAAGGCTATTAGATGTCAGAGAAAATCCTTACTGTGGCACTAGGATTTTAGTAAGCCCCCAATCACTATTACTTGATAAAGATGCTATTTTTTTAAAGATTTATTTGTTGGGGCACCTGGGTGGCTCAGTCAGTTAAACATCTGCCTCCAGCTCAGGGTGTAATCCCAGGGTCTTGAGTTTGAGCCTCTCATCGGGCTCCCTGCTCAGTGGGAAGCCTGCTTCTCCCTCTCCCACTCCTCCCCCTGCCTGTGCTCTCTCTGCCTGTCAAATAAATAAATAAAGACTAATAAATAAATAAATAGGTATCTATTTATTTATTTCTTTCAGAGAGAGAGAGTGTGTGTGTGCATGTGAGTTGGGGGAGGGGCAGACAGAGCGGGGAGAATCTCAAGCAGACTCTGTGTCGAGTGTGGGGCCCAATGCAGGGCTCGATCTCCGGACCCTGAGATCCTGACCTGAGCCGAAATCAGGAGTCAGCTGCTTAATCAACTGAGTTACCCAGGGGCCCCAAGATGCTATTTTTTAAAATAAGAACTTCTTAAAGTTATCATCATGACTGACTGTTTGCCTTAAGTTTTTTGCTGTCTTGAGTACCTAGTGAGAGTCTTCGTCTGGGATGCTATTAAAAAGTACGTCCTTTCTTTCTTAGGCGCCCTCACTGACGACGGGGTTCAGAAGATGTTTGACAAACAACACGTGCTGATGTTTGCTGTGTTTGACGAAAGCAAGAGCTGGAGCCCGTCATCGTCTTTAATGTACACAGTCAATGGCTATGTGAACGGAACAATGCCAGGTAACATGTGGCCGGATGCCATCCAGCCACAGCGGTGTCATCCGTGCCTTTGGTCCATTGCGTTCCTTGAAGTCCTACAGAAGTTGACCAAACTCATACACGCTATTTTTCTTTTCTTTTTTTAAAGATTTTTATTTATTTGACAGACAGAGATCCCAAGTAGGCAGAGAGGCAGGCAGAGGGGGCGGGGGAACAGGCTTCCTGCTGAGCAGGAAGCCCGATGTAGGGCTCTACCCTAGGATGCTGGGATCATGACCTGAGCTGAAGGCAGAGGCTTTAACCCACTGAGCCACCCAGCGCCCCCATACACACTGTTTTTCAACTCCCGGTCAGAAAGATAACATAATCTACTTAAGTCGTTCTCAAGATCCCATCATCTGTTCTTTGTTTTGTTTTGGGTTTGGGCTTTTTTTTTTTTTTTAAAGATTTTATTTATTTATTTGGCAGACAGAGACCACAAGTAGGCAGAGAGGCAGGCGGAGAGAGAGGGGGAAAGCAGGCTCTCTGCCAAGCAGAGAGCCCGATGCAGGGCTCCATCCCAGGACCCTGAGATCATGACCTGAGCCGAAGGCAGAGGCTTAACCCACTGAGCCACCCAGGCGCCCTTGGGTTTTTTTTTTATGTTGACACTATTTTATTTGACCCAATATATCCAAATTGTTATCATTTTAACTTAGGGTCAATATAAACAGTTATTAGTGAGATAGTTTACATTCTTCCTCTTTATACTAAATCTCTGAAATTCAGCACACTTTATGCTGATAGCACACCTCATTCCATGTTCAGCAAGCAACAACCATCTTGGACATGCAGCTCCAGACTTTGAACTAATGGTGTCTGAAAGGGTAACAGTAGCCCCCCAGGAGGGCGACTTAAGTATTTCAGGGGTCAAATATGCAGACGGAGCACACGTACAGATGCTGCCCTACTTGGACTCTTGATTCATGAGCGGCCGTGAGAAGAGATCCAGGAAAGCATTTCTAGAACATTCTTCAGAAGAGGATATGTTATCATTTGCCAAATTCATGGCTGTTCACTTGTCAAAATATTATTTTGAGAAAAGATGCATATATGGAGAAATTATTTCTTTTTTCTTTTCAAAAATTTTTATTTAAATTCAATTAACATGTAAAGTATTATTGGTTTCAGAGGTCAGCGATTCATCAGCCTTCTACAGAGAAAGAGTGTGCAGCTTATGTATGGGATGTAGGGATGTGAGCAGGTTCCACCTTGCCCTGTGCCTCTAGGAAGACCTCCAAGATACAAGCTCAGCATTCAGTGAGTTCTGTGGTTCCTCTGCATGATGACCATGCCTTCCTCCACAGAGAAAGCCCTACAGAATACAAATTCAAGGTCGATCCCTAGCAGGAAGCATCAACAGAAAGAATGCAAGGAGTGGGGATGAGTAGATCAGGAGAAATACGCCACATACAAAAATACTAGGAGCGTTTCAAAAGGCGATGGATGAGTAATGCCCAATGACGTGTAGGACGTTCACTCTCCGTTTTCATGGAGACTCTTGTGGAAAAGCAAAATCATAGCAACTGTTAAGAGAAAGAAAAACAGGGGCTCCTGGGTGGCTCAGTTGGTTAAGCATCTGCCTTCGGCTCAGGTCATGATCCCAAGGTCTGGGATCGAGCCCCGCATCAGGGAGCCTGCTTCTCTCTCCGCCTCTGCCTGCCACTCTGCCTGCTCATGCGTGCGTGCTCGCTCTCTGACAAATAAATAAATAAATAAATAAATAAATAAAACCTTTTAAAAAAGTGAAAGAAAAACAACAAAACTGACTCCCATCCAGACTTCTTCTTCCATCTCTCTGATAGAAATGTCTTAGAACCAAACACCCTGAGGAAAAAGAATGGAAAAATGAAAACATTATTTTATTAAATAATTTCATACTTCAGAACACTAAGCTTCTCAGAGACCATTCTCTGTATTTGACAACTGCAACTGGCTTACTTCCTAAAGACAAAACTTGTCCAAGGTTGAGATCTGGACTTCATTTTTAAATTGTATTCTATTTCACTTGGCTCTCCCTTCCCACCTGGTTTATTACAGATGTACTCAGATGACTCTGCTTGTTACTCAGAGTCCCCAAAACTTTGTCAATTGATGTATGTCTTAGGAGATCGGAGTCAAGCCTTGCTCACATCTCTAGCTTGGTGTGGTCCTTGATAGTTCATTGCCTCAATGTGCCTATTTACAAAAACGGATTAGCCATCCATCCTTGGGCAGAGATTGTTAGGAAGTTTCTTACATATAAAAGACACTGCCAGTGCTATAATCCTTAGAGGGGAGTGGTCAGAGACACATTGTATCTGTGTCCTGGCAGAGTGAATCGTTTCTGTAATTTCTGTATTTACGTTTTACATTTCTGTAAATGTATAGAAGTCATACAAAAGCAAGTCCTATGCAAAAAGTTAATAACCTGATCAGGTCATAGAGTTTTTGAATTTATAGTCAAAAAGAGAAGTTGGGACTTAAGAGAGGCAGGATAGGGGCTGTCATTAGTAGAAACAGAAAAGTTAATGCTTCACAGTTGCCTCATGGAGCAAAAGGTAAATTAAGTAAATATGACAAATGCTAATACAGATATGTTAAATGCTTAATTCAGTGTAAGAATTTCTTTGGAGTACGTAAACACTTTCGTCAAAGCCTCCTGCCTTCTAGCTTCTTGCTCGCAGGTTCTGGCTTCTTGTTCTCACCCGTGATTTAGGAATGCCCGCCAGGTTACAGTGCTCTCCTAAAAAATACAAGCCCCTCAGCCTCTCTGTAGGTAAGGGACTGATTCTCAGCTCCATAGTGTAGTATCTAGGGGTTATGAATCTGAAATTCAAAACCCAAGCCAAGGATGGGAGCTAGGGTTGGAATCTCCCACCGAGCACATTAGCATTTTCCCAGTTACCGTGAGCACAAAGAAGGAACGAAACTCAGCTTTTATTCTGTTTCCATTACTTTATCCATAAAATGCTCCTCGTGGCTGGGCATAATGAAAATTTGCCCATTGCATTTAAGGAGAGTCTATGCCCCACAGAGTAATTCACTGCATTGTCATTTAAACGATCAACAAGTGGTTAAAGAAGCGATCAAGAACTCCTAAAGCCTCTTCACATCTTTCCCGTAGGCAGAGCTCTGACCTCTGTCCAGCTGAGAGGATTAGACCCCTGAACTCAGCCTTACCTGATTAGACCCGATTAGGCCCCTGAACTCAGCCTTACCTGATTAGACCCGATTAGGCCCCTGAACTCAGCCTTACCTGATTAGACCTGATTAGACCCCTGAACTCAGGAGGCTCCGGTGACGCCTTCTGGCTGAGTGCAAATTGATTATAGAGTGACCAACTGCCCAGGCTCTCAGACGGCTTCCCCAGTTTCAACACTGAAAATACTGCGCCCTGGGAAACTCCTCAGTCCCACATAGACCAGGATGATTGGTGACCTACTTGGTTCCCTCCTTGGCCTAATCCCTTAGCAATCGATCCTTGTGTTTCTGAACTAACTTTGCTCATCTCCAGGCTCTGTTGTTAGCTCTCGAGCACCACTCATTGCCGTGAGCTGTGACTGCTTGTTTGCCCAACACTCAGATGTCTACTCTGCCAGGGCAGGAGGCACAGCTAGAGGGTCTGTACCCCCAGAAACAATAGCTGATGCACAGCAGGTGCTCAGTATGTATCTGGTGAGTGAATTGTTTATTACAGAGCGCTGACTGCCTGTTGTACCCCCCACCTCTCCCTCTCAGATATCACAGTTTGTGCCCATGACCACATTAGCTGGCATCTGATTGGAATGAGTTCTGGGCCAGAGCTGTTTTCCATTCATTTCAACGGCCAGGTCTTGGAGCAGAATCATCATAAGATCTCGGCTATCACCCTTGTCAGTGCTACATCCACTACTGCAAACATGACTATGAGCCCAGAGGGAAAGTGGATCATATCTTCTCTCATCCCAAGACATTTTCAAGGTAAGAAATTCTTCCAACAGTTTTGCTTGTGAGTATACGATCTTTCCACCCCAAGCACGAATTCCCTCATTCTCCTTTGCCTTTTCAAGCCACCCATGCTCCAGACATAGTGCCTTCATCCTGAGAACAGAATTTCATTGTTCTGCGCTTAGACTTTAACACATTAGTTGGGATAGAGGATGTGGAGGAATTGACAAAGATTTCCTAAAATGAGGCAAAAGCTGAAAAGGGGTCTACTTCCTCAAAAGGAGAAAAAGGGAAGGAAGTAAATGCATACATAGAGTTATTCTTCTTTGGGCTATTTAGTATTCAGCTAAAGAAAAAACCTAAGTGCTAGAACAAATCAAACATCTGCAAATTTATGGAAGCACTAAGTTACAGAAAGCGCAAAAGATTGAACATGGAAAGATTATCTTTTATAACAAGGTGGACACAAATCCTGGCACAAAGAGGAACCCAATGGATGTACGTTGAATAGAAAAAGCATAGTATTTAACCAGCTAAGGAGTGGACTTTAAGGAACATCGGTAAGTTTTGGTAGGAAAAAGAATCAGCCCAGGCTGTTACACAGTATCTTGTAAACAAAATACCTAATTGTTCTATTACACATTGTTGCTTTAAAACCGTTAGGAATACCCCTGAAACAAATAATACATTGTATGTTAATAATAAATAAATAAATGTATAAATAAATAATAAATAAAACTGTTGGGAAGAGGGTCTGTGTAAACAGACCAAAATGTAAGTAAGTGATATCACTGCAGGAAATAATTTTCTTACCAAAACAATGTATGTAAAAGCCAGACACATAAAAAAGAGACACTTCAATGGGACCATTTTGTTTTCTGTTTGCACTGAGCAGTCAAAATTATATTCAAAGTCATGAAATTGTCACAATACCCTTGGTAGAGTCCCCAATAATAATAAAACAACAACAGCAAAACTAACATCATTGACATTAAGCAATATGTATATTAACTTGTTTAATTCTTAACAATGATTTTATACAGTATGTGCTAGCATTATCTCCATTCTACAAATAAAGGGACAGATGACGGGAAAAATGAGAAATCAACAAGACTTAAGTCATAAGATTTTAAGGATCTGGAAATTACATTTTTTTTCCTCTGAAAGAAATGAAATGTTTTCATGTTTTTTCTTTAACCCATCTTCTCTTTCCTTTGCTTTTAATTCTTACCCCTTTCTCTACGGCACTGAAAGAGCTGCAGACCAAAATGTTCAGAAGTTGTCTGAGCAGCACTTTTGCCGTAATTACGTAAATCTTCCACAAATTTATTTAAAAGATATACATTTGGGTTGGCTGTAATTTCTTCTTTCAGATCCTTTCATTGCCTTTGTATTCTAATTCAGCTGGGATGCAGGCTCACATTGACATTAAAAACTGTGCGAAGAAAACCAGGAATCCTAAGAAATTAACTCGTGACCAGAGGCGGCACATGAAGAGGTGGGAATACTTCATTGCTGCGGAGGAAGTCATCTGGGACTACGCACCGGTAATACCAGTGAATATGGACAAGTGAGTTCTGGGGTTCTTACCACTATGTGAATGAAGGTTCAGGGGTCTTAGAAGCATGGGTGAAATGCCATGAGTTGACTGCTCTCAGGGGTATACATGCATTGGATTCAGCTCTTTTTGTCCAAATCAATCTGGAATGACTCTAAACTCCCCATGGGAACTCAGCAGCATGAGAGTAGTAACAGTAGTACTAGTAGTAGTAGTAACAATAATAGTAGTAGTAGCAGTAGCAGCAGCATCAACAGCAGTGGTAGTAGTGGTAACAGTAGTAACAGTAGGAGTAGGAGGAGTAGTAACAGCAGCAGCAACAGTCTTACTAGTAATAGCGCTACCCACTTGTTGGATGCTTGCTATTGCCAAGCACCATGTGAAACATTTGCTATGAGTTTTACTTTAACTCTCCAAGTTAGAAACAGCTTTTACTTTATTTTGTAGATTAGAAAAGGTGTCAGAGAGAGTAAGAAATTTGGAAATTCAAATAATCTTAACACTTGAAAAATGCTCAAGTTCACTCACAATAAGAGAAGTGCAAATTAAACTCCACTGAGACATTATTTTCCACCTTGCAGACTCCCAAGACCTGATGACATAATCTGTTGGCTAGGCTGTAGGAGACAAGCACTATCATATATTGTTGGTGGGACAATAATCTGATACAGCCAGTCAAGAGGACGATTCGACAATATGTATCATCATTACAAACGCACGTGCTCACAATGATAAATGCATGTGTCCTCGGACCCAGCAATCGTGCTCTGGGAATTTGCTATGTAGGTGTATCGTTCACATATGAAGTGATGTATGTACTGGATACTCACTGCTGCACTGTGAGTAGTGGCAATGGTTTGAAAACAACCTGAAATGTCCTTCAGTAGGAAATGAGTTTAACAAATTATGACACATCCATATGATGGACTACTATGCATCGGTTTTCAAAAAAGGACGTAAACACTCCCTATATACTAGTATAAAAAATTCTCCAAGTTATGTTATTAGATTAAGAGGTCAAGGGAGGTAAAAATGGCAGAAGAGGAGGTCCCCTGCCCATATCCCTCCACAGCAAGAGTAATTTGACAGCTATCCACAAACAAAAGTACTTCTGTGACAGCTTTGGGATCCAGGTAGATTTGAGAAATTGCAAGACCTTCCTAACAGAAGCCAAGACCAAGGAAGGATATTTTGAGAAGGCACGTCATGCTTAGATGGTAGATTCACTGATGATGCTCCCAGCTACAAACTTGGAAGCAACCTTGTCCCATTATGGACTCAGCTACTGCCCCACTTGACCTTGGTCTTGACACCAGCATCATTTGCCAAAGGACCTAGAAGTCACACCTGACCATGACCCTGAAGGGTGGCCTACAGACCTTGGATGGTGTATGGATCTTAAAGTGGCCCTGTAACCAGCTCCAGTCCTGGAATAGTCCTGCCAGCTCAGGGACTTTCAGGGAATCCCATCCATCCATGCCCCGGAGGCTGGTCTGCAGACCTCAGTCCCATTGCAAATCTTGAAGCATCACTGTAACCCAGCTCCAGCTCTCCCAACTGCAGTCTTGCCCACCAAGGGATATACTCAATGACCTGATGGGAACCTTCTCAAGGACCAGATGGGAGCCACACCCATCAAAAAAACCTAATAACAGCACTGCCATTTCCAGACTCCACTATAAACCTTGAAATAAGCCACTATCTCAGCACTAGCTCTACTGACCAAGGTCCTAGAGACAGTCGTATCTGCCCAGAGACTAGACAGGATCCATGCCCACCTGACCCCCTGGTAAAAGGCCCACTAACCACAGATGCCACTCTAGGTTCAGAAGCAGCCACATGACCTGGTTCCAGCTTCACTCAGCTGTGATCACAGAGGCAATCCCAGCAGCCCAGAGACTTGACAGGAGAAGGTCTTTACCTGACAAAATCAGTCAGTAAAGACCAGAAGAAGGTGTTTACTCCTTCAAATATACATGAATACAAGGCTACACGAATCACAAAAAAATCAGGCAAAAATGACACCATAAAAGGAAACTAATAAAGCTCAAATAACCAATGTGAAAGAAATCGAGATCTACAAATTGTCTGACAAAAAATTCAAAACAATCATCTTAAGGAACTTCAGTGAGGGACAAGAGGACAGGTAGGCAAAGAAATGAAATCAGGGGGGCGCCTGGGTGGCTCAGTCGGTTAAAGCCTCTGCCTTCGGCTCAGGTCATGATCCCAGAGTCCTGGGATTGAGCCCCGCATTGGGCTCTCTGCTCAGCAGGAAGCCTGCTTCCCCTTCTCTCTCTGCCTGCCTCTCTGCCTACTTGTGGTCTCTGTCTGTCAAATAAATAAATAAAATCTTAAAAAAAAAAAAAAGAAAGAAAGAAATGAAATCAGGAAAACAATGCATGAATAAAATAAGTGTAACAAATAAATTAAAACCATAAAAAATAACCAAACAGAGAACCTGGAACTGAAGGATATAATGACAGAATTTTAAAAATTCAATAGAGAACTTCAGTAGCAGACTTGATCATGCAGAAGAAAGATTCAGCAAACTCGAAAATAGGTAATTTAAAATTATTTAGTTATAGAGACAAAAAAGGAGGTGGAGAATGGAAAAGAATAAAGAAAGCTCACATGACTTATATTTACCATCAAATATATGCATTATGAGAGTCCCAAAAGGAGAATTAATAAAGGGGCAGAAAGCTTATACAAAGATAATGACTACAAAGTTCCTGAATCTTGGGAGAGTTATAGACATATAGATTCATGAAGCTCAGAGGACTTCAAGCAAGATCTACCCAAAGATCATCCTGAGATACATGATAATCAAGTTGTCCAAAGTCAAAGACAAAGAAAGAATCCTGAAATTAGCAATAGATAAGCAACTTGTCATATACAAGGGGACCCGCATAAGACTATCCACAGATTTCTCAGAAGAAATCTTACAGGGTAGGAGAGTATGGGATGATATACTCAAGGTGCTGCAAGGAAAGAAAAAAAAAAAAAAAAACCCTCTGCCAACAAAGAATAGTATACTACACTCAGCAAAGCTTTTCTTCAGAAGTGAAGAGATTTCTTCAGAAGTGAAGAGACATTCCAAGACAAAGAAAGGCTGAGGGAGCTCAACATCACTGGCCTGCCTTACAGTGCCAAAGAGAGTTCTTCAAGTTGAAATGAAGGGACTCTAAGTAACAATATGAAAACATGAAAGTATAAAAGTTTCTGGAAAAGGTAAATATATAGTCTAATTCAGAATACTCCAGTACTGTAATGGTGGTATATAGTGACTTTTAATTTAAAAAAAAACTTTAAAATAAAAATCTAAAGGCAAAAGTATTAAAATAACAAGGCTAAAATACTTTGTTAATGGATATACAATATAAAAAGATGTAAAGTGTGACATCAGTAGCACAAATTGGGAGGGAGTAGTAAAAGTGTAGATGTTTTTATACAATTGAATTTAAGTTGTCATCACCTTGAAGTAAGCTGTTAGAACTATGTTTTATGTGAGCCTCATAATAACCACAAAGCCAAAACTTCTACCTCTAGTAGATACACAAAATATAAAGGAATAAAAACATGCAAATACAAAAACATCAACAAATCACAGGAAAATAGCAACAGAGGAAGAAAGGAACAAAAGAACTACAAAAAAGTCAAGACAACAAAATAGCAATAATAAGTCCTTACCTATTAATGCTTATTGTAAATATAAATGGATTAAATTCTCTGATCAAAAGATAAAAGAGTAGCCAGATGGATAAAAAACTAACATCTAACAATATACTGTCTACAAGAGCCTCACTTTAGCTTTAGGGCACATATGGGTTAAAAGTAAAGGGAGACAAACCATGAGAGACTGTGGATGCTGAGAAACAAACAGGGTTTTGGAGGGCAGGGTGTGTGGGAGGTTGGGTGAGCCTGGTGGTGGGTATTGCGGAGGGCACGTATTGCATGGAGCACGAGGTGTGCTGCATAAACAATAAATTCTGGAACACTGAAAAGAAATTTTAAAAAATAAATAAAAATTTAAAAAATAATAATACATGATAAAACAAAGTAAAGGGATAAAAATTTTCCATGCAAATGGTAACTGAAGGAGAACAGGATTGGCTATACTTACATAAGACAAAATAGACTTTAAGTCAAACTGTCATAAGAGACAAGGTCACTATATGATAAAGAGGTTAATTTTTTAAGAATTTATAACAATCATAAATACATATATCCCTAACATTGGACCACTTAAATATATGAAGTAGATATGAATGGAAGTGAATGGAGAAATAGACAACAACACAATAATAGTGGGAGGTTTAAATACCTCACTTTAAACAATAGGTAAATCATCCAGACATAAAATCAATAAGGAAATAGTGGAATTGAATAACACTATAGACCAAGTGGACCTAATAGACATGTAGAGAACAATTCATCCAACAGCAACAAAATACATATTCTTCTCAAGTGCACATGAAATATTCTCTTGGATACATCATATATTAGGCCACAAAATAAGTCTTAACAAAATCATATCAAGTGTCTTTTCTGAGCACAGTGGTATGAAACTAGAAATCAATAAAGAAAGAAAATTGGGAAATTCACAAATACTTGAAAATTAAATACACTTTCAGGAATGGTAAAAAACTTATCTAATGGGAAATCAAAAAAATATCATGAGACAAGTGAAAATGAAAACACAACATACAAAAACTTCAGAATACAGCAAAAACAGTCGTGAGAGAAGTTTATAGAAATAAATGCCTATATTAGAAAACAAAGAAAGTTCTCAAATGAAAAACCTAACTTTGTACCTCAAGGAGCTGGGCAGGGAGAAGAGCAAATTAAACCCAAATTTAGCAGAAGGACTGAAATAAAGATTAGAGGAAAGATAAATGAGGTAGACCCTGGAAAAACAATAGAAAAGATCGCCATACCTCTGAAGCAAATAATACATTATATGTTAATTTAAAAAAAGAAGGAAAGAAAAAAGGAGGATCAAAATAACCAAGAGCTAGTTTTTTGAAAAGATAAACCAAACTGACAAACCTTTAGCTAAACTAACCAAGGAAAGAGAAGATTCAAATACTTAAAATTATAACTGAAAGAGGAGACATTATGATCGATATCACAGAAATGCAAAGGATCTTGAGAGACTACTATAAACAATGATATGCCAACAGATTGGATAGTCTAGAATAAATGCATAATTTCCTAGAAATATACACACTACCAAGACTGAATCTTAAAGAAATAGAACATCTGAACAGAGTAGTAACAAGTAAGAAGATTGAATCATTAATTAGAAATCTCCAAATAAAGAAAAGCTCTGAATCACATGGCTTCCCAGATGAATTATATCAAACATTTAAAGAAGAACTAACACGAATCCTCAAATTCTTCCAAAAATTGAAGAAGAGGGAGCGCTTCCAAACTTATTTTACAAGCCATTCTCCTCACATCAAAGCAGATAAGGACAATACAAGAAAAGAAACTGAGAGCCCAATATCCTTGTTGAACACAGATGCAAAAATCCTCACCAAAATATTAGCAAACCAAATACACAGCACATTAAAATGATCATACACCATGATCAAGTGAGATTATCCCTGAGAAGCATGAATTTTTCACCATGCACAAATCAATAAATGTGATAAATGTGATATACCACATTAACAAATTGAAGGATAAAAGTCATAATAGCAACCCAGTTGACGCAGAAGAAACAACTGATAAAATTCAACATCTTTCCATGATACAAATTCTCAACAAGTATAGAAGAAATGTACCTCAATATAATAAAAGCCATATATGACAAACCCAAAGCTAACATCACACTCAAAGAAAGCTGTTTCTCTAAGACAGGAACAAGACAAGAGTCCCTACCATTTTTAGTCAACATAGTGGTAGAAATCCTAGCCAGAGCAATCAGGCAAGGAAAATAAATAAAAGACATCCAAATTGGTAAGGAAAATATAAAATTATCTCTCTTTGCAGATGATATGATTTAATGTATGGAAAAAAGTTTACATTCCACCAAAAATCTATTTGAACTAATAAAAGAATACAGTAAGTTGCAGGATATGAAATCAACATATAAAAGTCAGCTGTACCTATTAAACTAATGACAATCTATCCAAAATAGAAATGAAGAAAACAATCCCATTTCAATAGAATTAAGAATAATAAAATGTTTAAGGAATAAATTTAACCAAGGAGGTGAAAGGTCTATACACTAAAAACTATAAGATATTGATGAGAGAAATTGAAGAGGAGACAACCAAATAGAAAGATATCCTATGTTAATGAATTGGAAGAACTAATTTTTAAAGGTTCATATTAAAGCAATCTACAGATTCAATACAATCCCTATCAAAATTCCAATGGCGTTTTTCACAAAAATAGAAAAAACTATTCTAAAATTCATATAGAACCACAAAGGATCCTGAATAACCAAACAATCTTGAACAAGAAGAGCAAAGTTGAAGGCATCGCACTTTTTATTTCAAATTCTATTACAAGGCTGTAGCAAACAGTATAATCATGGCATAAAAACAGACACTTAGACCAATGAAGCCAAATAGAGAGCCCAGAAATATATAGTCAACTA
Source organism: Enhydra lutris kenyoni (assembly GCF_002288905.1). Taxonomy (NCBI): domain Eukaryota; kingdom Metazoa; phylum Chordata; class Mammalia; order Carnivora; family Mustelidae; genus Enhydra; species Enhydra lutris. Next base: position 1,812,855 of record NW_019154108.1, on the reverse strand, counting down.
ATCTTGGACAAGAGCACTGAAAATACACAATGGGGGAAAAACAGTCTTTTCAATAATTAATGTTAGAAAAACTGGATATCCACAGGCAAAAGAATGAAATTGGACTCTTAGCTTATAGCATATACACAAAAATTAACTCAAAATAAATTAAATATTTAAAGATAAGACCTGAAACCATAAAACTTCTATGAGAAAACATAGAAGGAAAGCCCTTTGACATGGGTCTTCCCAATGATTTTTTTGGGTTAACACAAAAAGCACAGACAACCAAAACAAAAATATACAAGTGGGCCTACATCAAACTAAAAATTTTCTGTATGCCAAAAATAAATCTCAATAAAACAAAAAAGCAATCTATGGAATAAGAGAAAATATTTGCAAACCATATCTCTAATACGGTGTTGAAACCTAAAATAAAAATAGATAAAAAATAAATTAAAAACTCAATGGCAAAAAAGAATAATGAGGAAAGGCAGTGCTGACTCACTGACTGGCTCAGTCAGAGACGCATGGGACTCTTGATCTTGGAGTTGTGAGTTCAAGCCTCATGCTGGGTGCAGAGATTAGTTAAAAATAAAATCTTAAAAAAATAATAAAATAAATTTTTTTAAATCAGCAAAGAACCTAAATTGACATTTTTCCAAAGAAGATGTACAATTGGAAAATAGATATATGAAAAGGTGTTCAACATCACTAGTCGTTAGGGAAATACAAATCATATCCACAATGAGATTATCACCTCACACCTGTGAGGATGGCTACTACAAAAAAGTGGTAACCAGGGTTGGTGAGGGTGTGAAGAAAATGGAACTTTGTACAGTGTTGGTGAGAATATAAATTGGTACGACCATTATGGAAAATAGTAATAAGGCTCCTCCAAAAATTAAAAATAGAAGTACTGTATGATCCAGCAATTCCACTTCTGAATTATATCCAAGGGAAATGAAGTCAATATCTTAAAGAGGTATCTGCATTCCATGTCCACGGCAGCATTATTCACAATGGCTAAGATATGGAAACAACCTGAGCATCTGTTGATGGATGGATGGATAAAGAAAATATTACACACACGCAGGAATATTACTCAGCCTTAAAAAAGAAGAAAGCCTGCCATTGGAGACATCATGGATGAGCCTGTAGAATATCATGCTAAGACACATTCCAGACACAAAATGACAAATACTGCATGAGGTGATGAGAGTGTTAATTAGCGTAACTGTGGTAATCACATATACACACACATAAGTCATCATGGTATACGTCTCAAATATACAGCTGTCAAAATCACCTCAATGAAGCTGGGAAAATGCAAAAAAAAAGTCAAGGTTCCTTTTCTTAAAGGGATGAGGGAATAAGAATATTTATATTTGCAAGTAACATTTCCATATTTATGCATAAAAATGCTCTGGAATGATACATATGAAAGTAATGCAAGTGAATATCTAGAAAATACAGGGAAGGTCAGGGAGGTGGGGTTGATGGGAAAAAATATGTGAGTGAGAGCTTTCTTCTGTAATCAAAATCATTTGAATGTATTTGCTATTCAAAAAATTTGACTGAGAAAAAGAGCAAAAAAGGAACTTGCTCAAGATTATATAATACTAACTGGTGGAACTGAGTAAGATTCCAGGACTCTGGCAATAGTGTGTGCCTTTTATTGTGCAAAATATATGCAGAAAATGAGTAAATTCTATCACAGAACTTCTGTTTTTGCAAACTAAGGCAATAAAGAGGACCAAGAGGAAAAGTGGTTCTTGTTGCAGCCCCAAGTCTTGTATCTTCCGCTACAGAAAAAGGAGGTGGTTGCTTTTTAGTTGGCACTTGAATTGGATGGATGATAGGAGGGTGAGCCCAACAGCACAGAACTCTGACTAATGAAGATAGTCAAAGCTTCCAGGTGTGGGGCATAACTTTTAGAGATCAAGAAATACCTGGGAAGTCAATAAAGTTACCATAAATTAAGTCATAACAAAGACTTGAGAAAAATTCACAGTACATTCTCTCCTTTCTTTTGGATAGACATTTTCCCAGAGACATCTAAGGTCTTTATAGTGACCAGAGTGACAGGAAGTTCTAAGTAGCTGTTTCTAACCAGGCCTGCAACTTTGTCAGTGTTGCAGGAGACAAAGGTTTCTGGTTTTCTAGCTAAAGAGTAGATATTGGGACTTTGCAGATCACATTATGAATTTATTTTTAGAAAACTAGCATTTTTAGCTAATCCAAGAGCAGAACTTCTAAACACAAGGAGTTTCAAAATCGTAAGGGGTCTTTACTTGAGCAGATGGTTTAATTTTTCTAAAAATTCATTTCACTTTAAGAAAATACAGATCTCTGCATTTGGATAATTTCTCAAACCAAATTGGAAAACATTATAAGAAGGTTGTCTACAAACAGTATCAAGATGAATCTTTCACTAAACGTATGGAGAATGATAATATCAAAGAAGATGGGATCTTGGGCCCGATTATCAGAGCCCAGGTCAGAGACACACTCAAAGTAAGTAAAAGAAATATAGAACCGTGGGAGAAATTAAATAGAAAAGACAGTTTATAAGCACTGGTTCTTTGTATTAAAAAGAAAAATATGTCCATGTAGTTTTTAATTCAAATACAACTTTAGTTTCTATGTAGTATTTGCTCTGATTTATAGCCTACCTCATAATACAAAGAATCTGAGACAATTTATCAAATTATAAAGGAATAAAACAAAGAGCCAATGTAATTGAGGTGAAGAGTGATATGGGGACAAAGAAAATAAAGCCATGGATAAGTATACACATGCCATGTGCTGCTTTTTTTTTTTTAATCTTTCTTACTTAATCTTTTTTTATTCTTTTATTAACATAGAATGTATTATTTGTTTCAGGGGCACAGGTCTGTGATTCATCAGTCTTATACAATTCACAGCACACCGTATGCTTCTATAAGGTTGCCTACAAATTTCGTCCAAAGTTTTCTAGCATCCGAGTAAAATATGTCAGGGCAAGATTCACAGAAGTCATAAACAAAACATAATTCCCCTTGATACTGAGACCGGTTTCCCCCATGGATCCTTAAAAAGAGGACGCTGTATAATACAGCGGGTAGAGTCCGTGATAGCATCCCTCCAACTGGTTTAATAAATAAGTTGCTGGCGCGCCTGAGTGGCTCAGTTGGTTGAGCATCCGACTCTAGACTTTGGCTCAGGTCCTGATCTCAGGGTCCTGAGATGGAGCCCTGCCTCTGGCTACACTCTCCGCCGGGGTCTGCTCGAGATCCTCTCTCCCCCTCTGCCCCTCCTGCACCACATGTCCACTCTCTCTCTCTCTCTCAAATGCATAAATAAATCTTAAGTAAATGAATGAGTGAATCAGTCACATAGCTTTGTAAAATAATGTTTGTCATTATAGTTGAGAACAGAGCAGTAAATCCAACTGAGTGTAAATGAGTCACCATTGTGCTCTTGGTATGTAGTTCTCCCTTGGCTGGTCTCTGATGGGGGTAAATTTAGATGTGACTCAGAGCACTGAGTGTTCTTCAGACAGCTCTCCTTAAAAATGTGTCCCATCATTGTGCTTTTGGTAGGAGCTGGGCAGCAGAGAAGTGAAGGTGGCAAACGTTGGCAAGGTTCTAGAATGCAGGTCGTCTACAGATTAAGGGGGATCCAAATGCTTAGGCAGTCAACCAACGGAAGGCGAGAGAAGGTTCTCGCTTGAAGATTAAGGAGCCTGGCTGGGACCCCTGAGTAGATACTGCTCCTCCCTTCACCCCTTTGTCCGCACACAAGGCATTTTTGTTCAGTTAAACTCACTAAAGACGAGAAAGCAGCCTTTCTCTGTTCTTCTCTCCCTTCCCTCATTTCTGAGCTCTCCCATCCTTTTTACGTGCTTTCTAGCAGGTGTGACTATACCTCGCTGGCCATCTGTGTGCCCCTCAGAAAAGGACACCAAGGACAGTGTCCCAGGGGATCTGACAGGCTGGAGGGCATCACGGTGTAAAGAGAAGGAACAGAGCTGAAGGCGCATGTGGTGGAACCCAGAGGAGAGGGGAAGGGGAACTGGGGTCGGACTAGGAAGAGTGATATGTTGTGGGGAAAACGTCACCCCGAAGGGCAGATTCTCTTTCCATTTCCCCCTCTCCACGGGGTGGAACAGTCTGGAAGGTTCATGCTGCGGACAGGAGAGGTTGCTGCCCAGGGCAAGCGCGCAGGCTCCTCCGGCGGCGCCGGCCAGCGCCCACGTCGGTTGTCACGACCGGACCGAAGTCCCGGAATAATGAGCCTGGGTTGCCTTTGTAGATCGTGTTCAAGAACATGGCCAGCCGCGTCTACAGCATTTATCCGCACGGAGTGACCTTCTCTCCGCACGAAGACGAAGCCAACGCGTCCCTCGCTTCAGGTGTGGACGGGGTCCGCCCAGGGCAGCTGCGCGCCTCCGCCGGCCGCCGGCTCTCCCCCTGCCCTGCCCGGGCTCGGCGACACACCCCGTGCGGTCCGGTGGCGGTCGTTCCCACACGGTGTCCCACACCCTGTTCACCTGGGACGCTGGTCCCCCGGGGCCGCCACCCGCGGTGCCGTCGCGGCCTCTCCGGGGCGTCCGACCGGGCTCTGTGCTTCCCGAGTGCGGGTCGGTTCTGGCGAGAACTCACGGCTCGCGGTTCCGCGTGATCCTCTGAAAAGGAAACGGTCTGCCTCTGTCTCCTTCCAGACAACAAGACCATGGTCAGAGCCGTCCGACCAGGGGAAACGTACACTTACAAGTGGAACATCCTGGAGTCCGACGAGCCCACCGAGCACGACGCGCAGTGCCTAACGAGGCCCTATTACAGTCACGTGGACGTCACCAGGGACATCGCGTCCGGGCTGATTGGCCTACTGCTCATTTGCAAGAGCCGATCCCTCGATAAACGAGGCATACAGGTATCCTGTCCGCAAACGAAACTTGCAGAAACCCCAGGAACTTGTTCCGGCTGGAACAGATTCGGTCTCCTGGCTAAATAACGGGGCTTCACCTTCTAGAGAACAGAATACTATGTTGCCCTCTCTAACGCAAATGGGACATTTACTCCTTTGTTTTGTTGTTGTTGTTGTTGTTTTGCTTGTCTATTTTCATCTAGATTCTCACTCTAGAAGGCAGTTCTGCAACGTGACACTATATTTTGTTTTAGTTTGAAATTCCAGGTCTTCTGTATGTCATCAGCAAGCCACTTAGCCTCTCTTAATTTCTTCCTTTTATTAAATGGGTAATATCCTCCTAAAAATTTTTTTTTACAGGGTTGTTTTGGGGCTCAGCAAGATGCCACCTGGTAAAAGTGTAAAGCTCTCTACCAATGCTTGTTCTCTTTAGAGACCTGGACCAGGGAGAAATAAAAGAGAGAATACTTTGGAGGCATAAAATCTGGTGAAGTTGGACCCAGACAATGGTCCATCTCTAGTGAGACTAAATTATAGAGACAAAAGTGAATAAAGATACAGATCTTCATTGGAAAATAATAGTCCCATATTATTGACTTAAAATTCCTGATCAGGCTAAGCTATAATCAAACAAGTTCATCCTAAGGCCTACACAATAAATAAATGCCTGGAAAAATCAGAAATGGACCTTTGGAAGACCTTAATTTATTGAGCAAGGAAAGGAAACAGGTACGGAGAGGTAGAAAGCTTTCCTTTGCAACCTTCTGTTTTCTCCTTGCAACTATGAGGAGCATGTCTAGTCAGTCATCGGGGTGGAAAGGTGTCCACTCACAGAGATAAAACAGAATTACAGCTGCCATGAGGAGATAGAATTTTTCTATTAGGATGTTTTAGTCTCTGAATTTTCTGATCTGCTCTGTTTGTCTTTGCATATTACCTTTGGCTCTAACAAAGGCTTTGTACAAAATGGGCTGTCATAAATGCCAGACTTTGTGGCTGCGATGGCCCCAAGACTGTGCCTCTTTGGTTTCCGAGAAGAATTCAGTGCTGTGGGTCCTCTACTGGGACGTTGATCACTGAACAGGGCACTTTTCCCCTCCAGAGGGCAGCAGACATCGAGCAGCAGGCCGTGTTTGCTGTGTTTGATGAGAACAAGAGCTGGTACATTGAGGACAACATCAACAAGTTCTGTGAAAATCCCGACAAGGTGAAACGTGATGACCCCAAGTTTTATGAATCAAACATCATGAGCAGTAAGTCCCATCACGGCTTTTGTCCATCCGTTTTTCCCTCCCATGCTTGGAGGACGACTGTGCATGAAGGCAGAGGCACGGGTTAGAGTTCACTCGCCACCCAGACATTTGGTGATGAAGTTACTGGGGAACACAAGAGCAGCCGTCCTACGACCAGAGGCCAAAAGCTTTTTCTCCTTAGGAAGTCTTCTTGGCCTCAAGCTCCAAATGTGCATGTGCATTTACACACATGCTCTGGGCTCCTCTGCTCTGGAGGAACAGGGTGAGGGCGGGGTGTTGAGGAAGGGGCTCCAGGCCTTTGTCAGTGGTATGTGGGGTTTTAGACCACCTGCAAGCTGAACGGGCTCCGTGGCCAGAGCAGAAACAAGGTAAGTAATCCGAAGCCAGGTGGTCACATCAAACGGAGGCAAAATGCAGATGGGGAGCCAGAATCTTAAAAAGCCAATTCATGAAGAGGTTTGAAGTGAGAGGTAGGAAGTTCAGAACAGAAGGAGTGCCCTGAGCCAAAGTTCTGGCATTTGCTGTGGTTTTCAATCCCAGCGCCTAAAGCCACTGCTGTGAGAAGTCAGAGAAATTGCACTGAGCCTGTTAAAAGCAAACTTTGCCACGGTGGTCAGGGCTCCCACCACTTTTCCTCAGAGTCAAGAGCCATTATGATCACTTTCTCTGATATGAATGATTAGAATTCTCAGAACAGGCAGGGATCCTGAAAATATTTCCAAACAGGGAGTTACTCAGCTTTCTTTGCATAATTTCATTTTTGGCAGTGAATCTGTCATAGTTTTAGGCTAATGTTATCCATTAGAAATTCTGCATGAGCCACAAATATAATTTTAAAATTTCTAGTAACCATATGAAAACCTAAAGTGAACTATATCCCTAATATTATCATTTCAACATATAACCGATATAAAAATGGATGAGATTGGCTTTCTTTATTTCGTACTAGCTCTCTGAAATCTGGTGTGTATTTTACACTTAGAGCACATCTCAATCCAGATTATCCACATTTCAAGTGCTCAATAGCCACTTGGAGTCAGCGCCCACAGTATCAGACAGGACAGCTACAGACCATTTAGAAGAGCCTCCCGAATGAAATGCAAACGAAAAACAGGTTATGTCATTAAGTGCTCCCTGGTGCCAGGTATCGCTTTAGTATCCAGGCCAGAGTGATGGCACAGGCAGAGGTGGGCCCTGCCCTTATAGAAATCACACCTGTGATTTAGCACCATGCTTAGAACCTAAGTAAATAAAGATACTGCCTAAAGCTGTGTTCCTTTGAAAAATAATAAAAATGTGTGAACTCAATACTTGAATAAAAACTATAGATTATCTCAATGTTAAGAGGGTGTAATTAAAGCTGCAAAATGTGCTAAATCTGCCTGCCTGGGAGGGACACTATCTCTTACTCACTAACCAGTGTGTCAAGGTGAATTTCTTATATTATGCTTTTCTTTCAGGTAGACTCATTCTAGATAATATTGTAAGTTGAGGTTCAGACTATCTTTAAAAGCAGAATGTGGAAAACAGAGAATTTGATACACACTTGACAAATGAATGAGTAAGTCAACGGGAATGAAAGGCTTTGTCTTTCTCCTGATACTTCTCCCTTGGCTAACGTAGGGAAAATAAGTTCTCATTTGGGAAGTTGGAGTTTGATGTAGTCACATGTTAGACAGGCTGGTGACGCTTATCGTAATCACTGCTTTGCTACAACCAAGTTAATATTGGGACATTAATCGAAGGTACAGTTCGACACACGTCCTTTTGTTGGCGGAGGCTTGCATGTTAATGGAATCTCCTCTTTCAGCGATCAACGGCTATGTCCCTGAGAGCATACCCACACTTGGATTCTGCTTTGATGACACCGTCCAGTGGCACTTCTGCAGTGTAGGAACCCAGGATGACATTTTGACCATTCACTTCACTGGGCACTCATTCATCTATGGAAAGAGACATGAGGACACCTTGACCCTCTTCCCCATGCGTGGGGAATCTGTGACGGTCACCATGGATAATGTTGGTAAGAGCCTGGACACTCGGAGAGGAACCTCTGATCTATAAAGTTCTGCTACAGCTTCCCAAGCTACCACAGTTTCTCAGTTTATCTTTCTGATCCCCTACAGGCTTTCCTTTCAGTACTTCTCATGATTTCTCTTTAGGGAATTAATTACTTAAATGGGTCCAGTCCTTTCATGTGGGTTCCATTCATCCTTTTCTGCGCTAAGTGAGAAGGAAAGACGCAACAGCAAAAAGATAAGGCGTGACTTTGAGGAGGAGGCATGAACATTCAGCCACAAAAGAGCATTCTTTGATCAAAATGGCCTTTTCCATTTCTAGGGCTAGCCATGCCACTGTGGGTTAGTTAGTAATCAGATACAGTACCTCGGAGGCTGGAGTTTGGAGCTCCTCGGATGTGCTCGGGGACTCAGTGTCTGTGTAACCTTGGACAAATTCCTTGACCTCACTGAGCTTCCCGTATTCATCTCCAAAACACAATCACACTTTACAGGGTTGCTTTGACTGTTAATTGTCATATGTACTAAATGCCTAGTGCTCAGCAGACACTCTACAAGTGTAACTGTTGGAAACTCCCCGGGAAATCTGTACGTCAGGAAATAATGCCATTTCAAAGAGATTCAAAATTGCCTTCAAACCACCTGAGTCATTCATTGCTTAGAAATACATCTTACATCATCCTCCCCGTCGGTCCAATTTTCAAACGAGATGTGCAGCCAACAAGATGTTTATGATAGTTAAAGCCTACTTTATTTTTAACTTTTTTCTTTTTAAATATATTCTAAAACAGTGATTTTTAAACTATCTGTGCTAAGAGTTTTCTCCCTCACTGACCAGTACTTTCAGTCTACATTGTTATATGAGATAAGGGCACTGATCACATATCACATTGGGCGCATAGCAATGTCAACTTGCTGAATAGTTTCCTAAACACCTTACACCTAACTTCTCTCCTTATGTGACTACAGATGATCAACAGTTCTCAGATCAGTGGTGACCCACAGACCACACTTGTTAACCCCCACGTGAAGTTTGTTGAAAATTATCTGCCACAATGAATCCTAGGGTTTTTGTATCTTTTTCTGGGCTTAGAGCTGTTTTCTCTGTCTCTCTTCTATAGGAACTTGGATGTTAACGACAATAAATTCCAATCCAAGAAACAAAAACCTAAGGTTGAGATTCAGGGATGTTAAATGTATCCGGGATGATTACGAAGACTCATATGAGATTATCTACGGACCTTCCGCATCTACAGCCATGACTACACGGAAAATGCGTGATTCTTCAGAAAACAGGGGTGAAGAGGTTGATGATGACGATGATTACCAGAACAGCCTGGCTTCATGGCTGGGAATTAGGTCATTCAGAAATTCATCACTTAACCAGGAGGAAGAGGAGTTTAATCTTACTGCCCTAGCTCTGGAGAACAATTCTGAATTCATTCCTCCTAATACAGCTCTTAGTTCAAATTCTTCTTCCCTAAGTAACATTAGCAGGTTTACTGTCTATAACTTTGCAAAACCTCAGAAAACTCTTCCTCACCCAGCAGCCACCATGGCTGGTCCCTCTCTGGGACACATTGGCTTAGACAAGAACTCAGCTCTCAACCATTCGACAGCAGAACATTCCAGCCCTTATTCTGAAGACTCTGTAGAGGATCCTCTACAGCCAGACATCACAGGGATAAGCCTACTTCCATTTGATGCAGAAGGATTCAGGGGTCAAGAACATGCTAAGCATAAGGGATCCAAGAAAGGAAGAGAGCACACAGCGAAGGACAGGTTCTCCCGAGTGGGATTTTCAGCACAAAAAACTGGGAGATACTTAAGCCAAGGCAATTCTTCTCCTTCCAGAATGGGATCCTGGGAAGACCTTCCCAGTGATCCATTACTCTTAAAACAAAAGAATCCATCCAAGATTGTGAATGGGAAGTGGCATGTGGTGTCTGAGAAAGGTAGTTATGAAATAGTTCCAGATGCTGATGAAGACATGGCTGTTGATAAGCTGCTGGACAGCCCCCAGAATGCATCAAGGACTTGGGGAGAAAACAGCCCTCTCGTAAAAAAGCACAGAAAGCAGAGTGGCCACCCCAGATTTTCTGGAATTAGAAATAAATCTCTCCAAGTAAAACAGGACGGAGGAAACAGTGGATTGAAGAAAATCCCTTTTTTCATTAAAACACGAAAAAAGAAAAAAGAAGTGAAGTTTGCACACCATATTCCTCTATCTCCAAGGGGCTTCCACCCTCTAAGAGGAAAGGCCAATACCACATTTTCAGACAGGAGACTTGATCATTCATTGTTACCCCATAAGTCTGATGAGACATCTTTTCCCACAGACCTCAATCAGACATTCCCCTCTGTGAATCTGAGCCTGTTAGCCTCACTTCCTGACCATAATCACAATGCCCCAAATGACATCAGTCAGACGAGCTCCCCTTTAGATCTTTATCAGACAATACCCCCAGAAGAATACTATCAGACAGAGTCTGATCAAATACACTCCACTACAGACTCTAGCCACACATCTCCTCCAGAGTCTGGCCAGATGCTCGACTATGACCTAAGAAAAAAGCCATTCTCTACTGACATTGATCAAATGTTCCCTCCTTTGGAACCTGAAGCCTGGCAGGCACCTCTCTCTGCAGGTCTCAGTCAACTAACCATTTCCCCGGATCTTGACCATACAACCTTTTCTCCAGACCTCAGCCAGACAACCCTGTCCCCAGACTTCGACCATACAACCTTTTCTCCAGAGCTCATCCAGACAACATTTTCTCCAGACCTTGACCAGACAACCTTTTCTCCAGACCTCAGCCAGACAACACTTTCCCCAGACCTTGACCAGACCAGCTTTTCTCCAGACCTCAGCCAGACAACACTTTCCCCAGACCTCAGCCAGACACCCTTTTCTCTAGACCTTGAGCAGGAGACTCTCTCATCAGACATCAGCCAGACAACCCTTTTTCCAGACCTCGATCAGATGCTCCTTTACCCAGACCTCAACCAGGCAACTCTCTCTCCAAACATTAGTCAAACAGCCCTTCCTCCTGATCTAGATACATCACTCCCTCCAGACCTTGATCAGACATCCTACACCTCTGAATCTACTCAGTCATTGCTTCTTCCAGAATTTGGTCAGACTTCCCCTCATCCAGACATTGGTCAGGTGCCATCTCCTACCCTAAATAACACTTTTATGCCAAGAGAGCTTAACCCACCAGTCGTAATAGGCCTCAGTGCAAATGATGGAGATTATATTGAGATTATTCCAAGGCAGAAGGAAGAGAGCAGTGAAGAATACACTGCTGAAATTGATTTTGTGGCCTATGATGACCCTTACCAAACTGATACTAGGACAGACATTAACTCCTCCAGAAATCCTGACAGCATTGCAGCGTGGTACCTCCGCAGCAACAGTGGAAACAGAAAATATTATTACATTGCTGCTGAAGAAATATCCTGGGATTATTCAAAATTTGCTCAAAGGTTTGGCCAAATTTTCTCCTTTTATATTCTCATGTTTCCACTACTGCTAAAAAGATTGCTACGTCCAAGGAAAAAATTCTGGGCAAATTATACTAAGTATAATTTAGGTCCCCTATTACAACTTGTCCTGTACAATTTCCTTTGTCAGTTCCAAGGTTAGCTCTCTACATTTGGTGACATTTGGACAATGCAAGAACAATCACTATAAGAAGTCTATGATAATCGATAGTTAAGGAAGCCCCTCCTCTCTCTTCCGCTCTCACCACACGTGTTCCTACCATGTTTCCTTGCCTGAGTGCAGAGCCCAGCCTATCCATAGCTATCTGCTAATCAACATGATTTCACTGAAGTTGGCTTCACATCCAAATTTGTGATGTAGAAATCTCCTTTTACATTTGGTTACCAAAAAATACGTTAAAATTGTTTACTGATCAATGTAAAGTATACAGCATCTTGGTGACATTTGATTCAAATTACGTGAGATTCCAGTAGCAGAGGCCAAGGATACAAGCCAGTTTAAAAACAAAAATTAAGTTTATATCTTCAACTGAGGCAGTCATTCAGTGATGATGTACCTTAATTTAAACTTGGGCTTTAATTTGGCTCATAGAATCACTCCTCCAATAACTCTTTAATGAGTGCTTATTCTCTCCTAAGCATTGTGCTAAGTGCTGAGACTCTAAAAGAGAATATAAACGTACACGACTCCTGCCCTCATAGAACTTGTGTCTAGTTGAGCAGGTGGATATGAATTAAATGCTCCCATAAATAAGTGTAAAATATAACCAGCTAAAGACCAAGAAGGAAAGGAAGATACATGCTGATATGAGACTTGAGGAATCTGACCCCGAGGAAGTGGTATTTGAGCTGAGATTGGAAGATAAGTAGAAGTAAACTAGGCAGGAAGTAGAAAGAGGAGAACATTCTAGACAGAAAGAAGGGCATGATGAGGACCTGTGGAAGCAGGAAGCCCTGAAACCTGTAGCTGGAGCTCAAAGAAGAGGGTGAGTGGTAAGAAAGCGTTTGGCTAGCTCTGCAAAGGCCAGATGCTGCTAGGTTTTACAGGCCATGGGAAGAATTTTGGTGTTTATCCAAAGAGCAAAACCAAAACTTGAAATTGAAAATTTGAACTTGAAAGTTAAAACTTCAGAAGTTTTAAGCCATTCCTGGTTTCCTGGAGTATATGAGCTCCTTTCCTGGACTCCGTTACTTTCATTTTTTAAATGAAGATGTTACACTGACTGGCCCCCAACATCCTCTTCAGATTTAACCTTTCAGGATTCTAGTCACTCCAGCCACGGAGTTGAAGGAGTTCATGCAGTTTTGCACGTGGCCTAACTACAGCAGAGAGTTTCTAAGGGATCCGCAGACATTTCTAAGAGTTTTCAGTTCAGTTCAGCTTAAGGATAAACGCCGTGACGAGGTGGACTCTGTATTCTGGGATGACCATATAGAGAAAGAAGAGAGGGAGGGACAAGGGGCAAGGCTTAGCTGCAGATTCTCAGGGACACAGCATGGTGACCATGCTTGAACTGTCTAAATATAGTACAGTATAGCTTTTCCAAAAGCTAACGGGTACGGTAAAAGCCAAAAGCCAAAGGGTAATCAGAGTAAGCAAGCACAGTGCATGGTTATGGCTTACAGAAATTATTTCATTAATCTGGTGCTGGCATTTCCATATTAGAACTCAGTTAGTTTAAAACACATTTTTGGGGCACCTGGGTGGCTCAGTTGATTAAGCTTCCAACTCTTGATTTCAGCTCAGGTCATGATCTCAGGGTTGTGAGACTGAGCCCCACATTGGGCTCCATGTTGGACGTGGAGCCTGCTTAACATTCTCTCTCTCCTTCTCCCTCTGCTCTTCCTACCCCCCCAGTAAGAATAAAACACATTTCCCCATGACTTTCTATTTAAATATAGCACCCATTGCTATATGAGAATAAATAGTTTATCTAGGGATTTCGAAGAGAGGCTCTGAAGGAGTAAGATTTAGGGCCTTTCCAAAGTGGAAAGGGATGGAACCAGTTCCTTCAAAATCTTATATAGCATTCCAGACATGCAAGCCATGTGTATGGCAGTCAAAGTTGCTTTGCTTGTCCCCATGTGTTCTGTGAAACTCTGTTATGCTTAGGGTCTGGAAGGATGGGGTCAGTAGGGTAAGAAGCGGGAAGGAAGACAGAATGGGATCCTCTGTTGGCGGCTCACAGTGTGTGACAAACGTGGTGCATGACGGAGGAGTTTCGGCCTGTTTCCACAGGCCTGGGACATGGAGGAGTCAGTGAGAGAATACCATGTGCTCTGGCTGCAGACTGAACTAGTGAACTACACAAGGAATAACATGATTTTTAAAAGGGAAATGAGAGAAAAATGGCTACTTTCAGACTATAAAACTCCCAGCCACCTAGTGGCTTTCACAGGAGTGACCGTTGACACCAGACAGCCCCAAGCCCTGGCTGCTTCTGATACTAAAATCTGCTATTGGCGAATATGTGGTTACATTTGTTCATTCACTGATGTATTACATAAAAATCTAACAAGTCCCCACTATGTGCTGGATAACTTGCTAGATATAGAAATAAAAGAATGAGCAAATTAGGCATGATCCCTGACCTCATGGTGTTTTCACTCTAGTATTAGAGTCAGATTCTAATAGATAATCTCACAAGTAAATCACATATTAAAAAAAAAAACAAAGAAACAAATAAATAAGATAACTTACTATATATACTAGAGAAATATAAGAGTACTACAGGAATATACTATATATGCTTAGCAATACTATAGAAACTTATGGAATCATATAGACAGATTTGACCTATAAAGGTTTATAGGAAGACTTACCTAAGAAATGATATGTGAGCTGGGATCTGAAGGATATTTATTGGCTTAAGTTTTTACTCATTTATATTTTCATTCATTTGTTCCTTGAGTACTAATTAAATATCCATGCTAGATACTATACTCAGAAACAGGGATAATTCCCCCAATTCTTTAAATGGCCTTTCATTTGTTCCTTTAAACAAATACTATTCTTATTATTATTTCAGTGAAGATGTTGATGATGATCCAGAGAAAACCATATATAAGAAAGTAGTCTTTCGGAAGTACCTTGATAGCACTTTTACCAAACGTGATCCTTTGGGGGAGTATGAAGAGCATCTTGGCATTCTTGGTCCTATTATTAGAGCTGAAGTGGATGATGTCATCCAAGTAAGTAATCTCGTGAGCGTTGCTAAGATCATCACGGACATTTCCACAAGCACCAGAGGCTTTGTAACAGTGGAAGGGGCAGGAGGGCTATAGGTAATTTATTTTCCAAAGTTAACAAATAATTACACTTCTTTTCAGAGACTGTTTGCCAAGTGATTTGATAATCTTAAAAGAAATTATCTAAAAAAAAAAAAAGAAAAGAAAAGAAAAAAAATGATCTCATGATTTTATTTCTTCCTCTGCGGAGCTCCTGTTTTCTTCCATAAGGGCCAATTCTGTTTTCCCCAAGAAACTTTCTCCTGCACGTTCAGCCGAATTGCCATCCTTTCAGACATTCCGTCTAACCCCATTCATACTTTGGTTATGGCCTTTTGGTCCCAGGTCTTTAACGTCAATCCCCATGTGCAGCTGCCTCTTCAGCAAGGTTGGAGACTTACTGTGAGCAAGACCCAGAGCTCATTCATCTTCAGATCTGCAGCATCTTCTGTGGTCACTTCAAGTGTGCCGAACACTTTTGCTTTACAGCCTAAGAACAAACATATTTTGGTGTTCCTAGGGTAAACTGCTTGGGCTCTATCTCACGGGATGTTGTAAAGATTAGATGAAGTAATATATGGGTTACTTTGTACTTGTAGGCAGTTAACATATCTCACTATATATACACATAGGTCTAATTTAATAACTCCCCATCTGCTTGGGTGTATAATACTGACATTTTTTTAATTTGGATTTTTGTTGGACTTAGTACCTTTGTGGGTCATTCTTTTTTCTAGGTTCGTTTCAAAAATTTAGCATCCAGACCATATTCTCTTCATGCCCACGGGCTTTCCTACGAAAAGTCATCAGAGGGAAAGACTTACGAAGATGACTCTCCTGAGTGGTTCAAGGAAGATAATGCTGTTCACCCAAACAGCAGTTACACGTATGTATGGCACGCCACCACCCGATCCGGACCGGAGAGTCCCGGCTCTGCCTGCCGGGCCTGGGCTTACTACTCAGCAGTGAACCCGGTAGGTACATCCGTTGAAAGTTTTTGTCATTCGCCTAACCTTATAACCTGAGTCTACCAGATGGAAGGGTCAAGCTAATTTCTCCTTAAGTGTCTTGCTTTCCATGAGGAATTTGTAAGGGTTCTGGTCAACAGTCTGTCACAACTTGGCTTCAGATGACCGTGAGAGAGAAGCATGTGCTCCGTGGAGAGGAGGGAGGGGTATGGAAATGGTTGAGCTCAGGCAGAGTGACTGCTTTGTAGAGGAAGACATGTTTTTGCAATTTCCTTGTGCAAGTAATAGCTTTGCTTTGCTCTTTCTTTATGAAAGAGCTGCAAAGTCGAGATGCCTTCATCTTGGGTGGGCTTGCTAGAGAGAAAGCACAGACTTCAATTTCAGTCCCTATCCTGTCACTTACTGGGGGGGCCTGGGAAAGTTACTTGACCTCTCTCAACCTCAGTTTCTAAAGTTAAAAATGAGGAAACAGTGGATAGCACACAATAGGCACTTGGTAATGTATATTTAATAAGTGAGCTTATTTTTAATTTACAGGAGTGTTTTCTGAATTAAATAAGATACTCCCAGCAAAATATTTGCTATAATAGTAGATGCTCAATAAATAGTAATTATAATGGCATTGATACTGTCATTGATACTATCATTACTGCCATGCTGAGATAAAGGACGAATCAGAGGAAGGGACTATGAGTGCCACGGGATCCGATGATCAGAGATACCCAGGCTTACTGAGCTCTTCATTTATAAACTTCAGACTCAGAGCTCCTGAGGTTTCCTTTTCTACAGAATCAGTGATTGTCAGAAGAGCAAACGAAATCCTGAGAAAGAGAAAATCTGTGCATTTTCCTCCTACTGTCTTCCAGGAAAAAGATATCCATTCTGGCTTGATAGGTCCCCTTCTGATCTGTGAAAAAGGAGTCCTTGATAAGAGCAACACGCCCATGGATATGAGAGAATTCATCTTGCTTTTTATGATCTTTGATGAAAAGAAGAGCTGGTACTATGAAAAGAAGGCCCAGTCCCCCAGGCCTTGGAGACTTGCATCTTCAGAAGTCAAAAACTCCCATGAGTTTCATGGTATTTTCCTCTGACCTTGATCCAGTGTCCAAACGGAATCACATTGGGTTACTCTAGGTCTTCATGAGATTAGACAGGACGTGCTTCTGAGGAATCAGGAGCCTCAACCCACACCAGGTCCTTAAACAGCTGCGGGCTGCTGTCCCCTGGCAGGTGGCGGGCACATGGAGGAGCTAGAGAAGGTCTGAAAGCTAACACGGGAGCTACTTTGAGAACAAACCCAACCCACCCTCCCACCAACCAAAAGCCAGTGTGCACACCGTGCACACGTACACACACTCACATATGTTTCATGGAGCATGAAATGGAGCTCCATTTCATGGAGCAAGTTCTGAGCTCTGAGTCTGGAGCTCTGAGCGGATGAAGCCCGAGAGCCCTAGACATTTATGCTGGAAAGGGAGCAGAGGAGCTCTCATAGGAATGAGAGAACAAACAGGGACCTCGGTCGTCCACATTCCCAGATTTGCCCTGAGCTCTATCTGAATTTAGGAGGCCTCGGGGTGACGTGATGTGTATCCCCTCACTCTCTTTCCTCCAACCACTGGAGTTCACTTCTCTGGCTCATGTTCGTCTTCCTGTTCCTGTAGCACAGGCAAACCCACCCTGTAAAGGTCAAGGAGACAGAGAGCAGGGAAGTGTGAGGTACGTGGTGGAGAGAGGTCAGCTCTGTAGGAAGCCGCTGGAGACCGACAAGGGGAGGAGATGGGGTCCCATTTTAGCCTTTCCCTGATAACAGGGTACACAGGGGTCCTTACTCTATGCCTGGGCAGGCAGAGCAGTAGGAAGATGGGTAGTGAGGTGGGAGGCCTCAGACCTCTTCGGCAGCCCCTCTGCTGGCGTACACAGATCTCTAACCCATTGCAACTTTCTGTCCTTTCAGCCATTAATGGGATGATCTACAACTTGCCTGGCCTGAGAATGTACGAGCAAGAGTGGGTGAGGTTACACCTGCTGAACATGGGCAGCTCCCGAGACATCCACGTGGTTCACTTTCACGGCCAGACCTTGCTGGAAAATGGCACTCGACAGCACCAGCTGGGGGTCTGGCCCCTGCTGCCTGGTAAAGACCTGCACGAGGGAAAGAGGTCCCTGGTGAAAAACGGCTAGGGGAGCTGTCGCTGGCCCTCATTCCCTCCTGGGCATTACTTCCTGAGGGTCGGGCATGGTTTCTGGCATAGATCCTGGGCAGACACACACCCCTAGACTGCATACTGAGTGCGAAAAAGGCAGCTAACGTGTGCGCCCTTTGCAGCACCAGGCGGGCTAGTACCCCCTTTATAATGAAAAGGCTTCAACAAACCAGTCATCGCCAAGGATTCTTAGGTACAAGTGGGTTGTAGGTCTCCCTGTGTGTCGTAGGAGTGGGTAGGGGTATGAGTGCCGCGGCGACTGATTCTGCGACAGTACCGAGCACAGTGGAAGTCTGGGAAGCTGGTTAAAATGCAAACACCAAGGTAGAGATTTGCTTTTGGAGCTTTTGATCTGGTAGATCTTGGGATCTTCAGCAGATGCCAGACACTCTCCTTTTTTTAAGATTTTATTTATTTATTTGACAGAGAGAGACACAGCGAGAGAGGGAACACAAGCAGGGGGAGTGGGAGAGGGAGAAGCAGGCTTCCCAGGGAGAGCGGGGAGCCCGATGCGGGGCTCGATCCCAGAACCCTGGACCATGACCTGAGCCGAAGGCAGACGCCCCGCAACGGAGCCACCCAGGCGCCCTGAGCCTCTGCATTTTTAACAAACAGCCCATCTTCTGCAAATGCTCTGAGAAGCTAATGAGGACAGTTGGTCCCTTGCCAGCACTTTGGGTGGAGAAGTTGTTGTGTGACTCAGCCTTAGAGGGGCACAGCAGTCCGAACAGGACTGGTTTGGTTCGGGATAGGGAAAAGGGTGTTCTTGTTTGTTTCATTCAGGCCTATGGTGCATTCATGAAGCTATAAAGACCCACTCTATTAAAATCAGAGACAAGAGGGGATTAGGTGAAACTCATTCCTGACTTTTCACCAGATGTAGATTGCCAGATCAGTCCTCCTTTCCGAAACACTGAGAAGCTGGAATTGGCTGGCCCGTCCAAATCTTCATATCTAAATGGTCTGTATTGGACAGTGGAGGATGACCATAGGCTATTAATTCTCACTCACAATCTGGAAACTAGACACGAACTACAGTCAGCAGAATTCAAGTATTAACTAGCAAAGGGTAGCATTAAATATCGGAGTGGATAATCAGAAGTTTCAGACATGTCTTTCTTTCAGCGATTTTCTGAAATAGGTCATGCGCCTCTCGGTTCAACTATGTAAACTTAATAGAAAACTTGAAAACATGGGAGAAGGATGCTTGATTTTAATTTTCTTATAAAAAAAGGAAAAACTAATGAAGTGAAGGGAGAGAAAGGAAACACGGACAGTTTTCTTGAGGCCCGGTCATGAGTCATTCAAGGTCATTTTCATCCTTAGGGTTCAGAAGCTGTGCTGGGTATGAGTTAGCTTATAACTTTGTATGAAGGCTTCTTTCCTGTAAGGGATGC
Source organism: Enhydra lutris kenyoni (assembly GCF_002288905.1). NCBI lineage: Eukaryota > Metazoa > Chordata > Mammalia > Carnivora > Mustelidae > Enhydra > Enhydra lutris. The sequence continues at coordinate 1,793,384 of NW_019154108.1, read as the reverse complement.
TGGAGATTTTTTAAAGTCCTGGGGCAAGTTGTTTTTACTAATGTGTGTGTGTCATTGTTTTGTTTTGTTTTTAACTGTTTGTTACACCTCTAGTCCTGCCTAAGAGAAAGGGGTCATTCTTAAATTCTTTTCTAAAGCCTCTTGTGATGCAGGGATTTTAGGATTCTTTGATAGCTGTCAACTAATATTGTTCATTAGGGGTGTGTAATATTGTCCTTCACTCTCTGTTTTAGGTTCATTTAAAACTCTTGAAATGAAGGCATCAAAAGCTGGCTGCTGGCTGCTGGACACAGAGGTTGGAGAAAACCAGAGAGCAGGGATGCAAACACCGTTTCTCATCATAGACAGAGGTACCACCCAAGAACCACGTGATGCTTTTAGCAGGACGGTCCCTGCTGGAACATTCCTAACTTTTAGATTGGAAATATGGAACTCTGAGACTCTGCATGACAAGGGCAATAATGCTTTTATTCTAACTGCTAACTGATTTATTCTGACCCATCGTCTGATGGTGCCGCAAGCATCAGTCTTCAAGGAAACTTAAACCCCATGTTTCAGCCCAAAGGCATTCTTCTCAGTTGGGGAACGAATATAAAGTGGCTTCCGTCATGATGTGTGATTCATGGGAAATGAATGTAAGAAATTTTCCAGAGGAGGGAAAAGATACCAAGAATTCATCAACGACTGGGATAGTCTCTGAACTAGGCATTCCAGTATTTGAGAAATCATTTCCATCTGCCCATCCACCCAGCCAACCAGCTAGCCAGCATTTATTTAATATTTGCTGAGTACTTAATACACAAGCCCTGTGTCAACATCCAGACATCTCAGTGGCTGGCATTTTCTTTTGTGATCAGGATATAAATAACCCTGTAACTTTCAGGTCAACTTTTGAGAATATAGACTTACGGGGGTAATACTTAAGGTTGTAAAATGACTTATTTTAAGATATGAGCAGATGGAAATCTGTATAAAACTAGTTGAATTTTGGGGTCTTCACGGTTTTCCTCTAGGGTGTCACTCTGTTAAAGACTAGCACCAATCACTAATCTTGCTAGTACTAGTACTAAATATAACCAGACATGTTTAAGGCAGTGCCACAAAGCGAAGTGCAACTACCAAATGACTGACCCACCAGAGGTATGATCTCCTGCCATGGAGATTTTACACAGTTATATATATTTTCTAAGCAAAAATTATTCATTGTTCTGTTTGTGTGTGTGTGTGTGTGTGTGTGTGTGTGTGTGTGTGTTTTGTCTGTTTTTTAGAATGTAAGATGCCAATGGGACTAAGCACTGGTATCATAGCTGATTCACAGATCAAGGCTTCTGAGCATTTGGGTAAGTGGTAGCATCATCGTCTTTGGAAGCCATCTCCTACAGTTGTGCAGTGTACAGCCTGAAAAACAACCCATGACAACCCCTACCTGTCGAATCTACGTGTCATTGCTCCTCCCTGGCTTTGCTCATGAGGCGCTCATCTGGAAGAGGAAGGAGTGTATAATAGGCGCTAACATCCTCTCTGATGTATAAGGTCCCTGTAGAGTCTGTCTCAGGGAAGACCAAGAGCTAGGGCTCCTCAGAGTCTCCACCCAGGCAGTCCAGCCTCTCAGCAGGGATTGAGCAAGGAGGGGATCCCTCACTCCCACGACCATGTTCCCATTTTCAAAACCCTCCCCATTCATCCCCTTTCCAGGTTTGATCACAAACATAATATTCCAGCCAGATTCACAAGGTCTCATTGACCACATACTACTCTCCCCACTAATGGGGTTCTTTGTTGTGCCAACCATTCGTCTATTCAAGGACTTTGCAGACCACCCACTGGGTGTCAGGGTCTCCTTCTAAACTTCCTCACTCTGCCTCAAAACCCTTCCTAAGACCAAGAGGTCAGTTGGAAGGGATCAGGAGGCTCCCATAATCCCTCCCACGTCCTCCCCTTAGGCAAGCACTCTGGGCAGCAGCCACATCAACATAACTGAGAAAAGACAAACAGAACCTGTATGCAGGAGAGGGGGTGGGCGGTGGTTGACAGCTGACCAAGCACAGACTGAAGCCAAGAAGATTTCACCATCGTGAATGAGCCTCGTAGCTGAGGCCTTGTGTCAACGGCCCGGTCTCCTAACTTCAGCAGAAGACCCTGCAGAGGTCTGGTTGTCCACTAGGACTAAACTTACTTGGGAAATGGCCAATTATATGCTTTTGGTTTGTCTCTTTGTTTTAATTCAGAATAATTTTTTTTTTCTTTTTTGGATTTAGGTTATTGGGAACCCAAATTAGCAAGATTAAACAATGGTGGGTCATATAATGCTTGGATCACAGAGAAACCTTCAACAGAACTTGACTCTAAGCCTTGGATCCAGGTATATCTTATTAACCTTATTAATATTTACAGCACCATACTAATAAAATGATAGTGATTTAATAATTTCTCCTTGTTCTTGCAACATTCTAGGCACTACCCTAAGTACTTTACATACTCAAAACGAACCCTATGAGGTTAGTGCTAGTCACAGCCTAGAGATCCTTTTCACAGATGAAAAAACTAAGGCAGAGCAGGCCTAATTAAGTGCCGAATGTCTAGTGAGTGGTTGAACTTGGATTCAAGCCCAGGTCCTCCATGCTCACATGTGGGGTGTTTCTAGCCATTTTATTAGTGCTAAGACCTTGGCTGGTTAGTCCCGAGGAAAGCCGGCTGCACAGTGAATCATGGAAGCAGCGCGTGACTTGTTGACAAAGACAGTCTGTAATGGCTTTGCTGTGTGGCAGGTGGACATGCAGAGGGAAGTCGTACTCACGGGGATTCAGACTCAAGGGGCCAAGCAGTATCTGAAGTCCTACTACACCACGCAGTTCTCTGTGGCGTACAGCTCCGACCTCACGAACTGGCAGATCTTCAAGGGGAACAGCACCAGGAACGTGATGGTCTGTGCACCTCGTTTCTTTCCCACTCCCTAGACTCACCCTAGCCTCCCTGGGCTACTGTGACTATGCCTGTCATCGTGTCTTTTTAAAAAATACCTTTCTGGGAGGTAGAAATGCAAATGGTTTTCTTAGGGCCTTAGGAAAGAAAGTGGTGTAACGATGGGTCTATTACTACAGAGTAAAGGATGAGCCTGACTTACGACACTTCAAAACTCCACCAAAAACTCACTTGTGGATCAAACTAGATACCCGGACCTCTCAGACAGGCAGACAGCGGACGGCAGAGTGGAACATCTGGTCTTGGTCCTTCAGGAGCTCACGCTAAAAACGGGCTTTGAAGTTTTGTTTCTACTGACTTTTCCATCGTATTTTGTTCTTTGTTTCAGTGTACCTTAAAGGAAGCAGATAGCAATGACCGCACCAGTTCTGCTCTGGTCAGCGCGCTTTCCCTTCTGCTCCCTGCCCGAGGAGCGACAGGCCTGCCCCTCTTTCGGAAGCTCAGCCAGGATCATTCCCCCAAACCCCTGTGTACCAGCCCCAACTCCCCTTCCTCCCTAATCCCCTTCCAAAGAAAGCTCCGAATGGAAGGACTCAGTCTGCCGTTATTACACTGAGAACGTTGAATCTGTTTCATTTTTCCTGCAAATCATTTACTATTTGAGTAGTGTCTGTATTATCAGTAGGTATCTCTAGTAATAAGTTATTTACAGTATCCCTTTGAACAGATCATGAAAATCTCTAATTACAGCCCTTACTAATCGTCTTGGAGAGAGGGTACAGATTACAGTTACAGAGTTCATAACTTCAAGACTTTCACCCTTATATTCATGAGGAATATTGGTGTGTAGTTCTATTTTTTATAATGTATTTCTCTGGTTTTGATATCAGGGTAATACTGGCTTCATAAAATAATTTGGAGAGCATGTCTTTTGTTTTCAGGGAGAGATTTCTGGAATTGGTGTTAATTCTTGAAATATTTGTAGAATGCACCAGAGAAACAACGTGGGCCTAGAGATTTCTTTTCCAGGAATCTTTTAAATTATGAATACACTTTCTTTGTTAGTTACTGGCTCTGCACATTATCTATTTCCTATTGGATAAGTTGAGATTGTGTTTTTCTAATTGATCCATTTCCTCGAAGCTGTTGAATTTATGTGCATAGAGTTGGCCTACGCTTTTGATGTCTGCAGGGTCTACAGCCGTACTGATATTGGTGAATGTGCCTCTCTTTTTGCTTTGTCATTCTTGCTAGATATTTGCCTCTTTTTTTCATCTTTTCAAAGGACTGGCTCTGTTTCATTGGCTTCTGTCTGTTATTGTTCTGGGTTTTAGTCTTGCTGTTCTTACCCTCTGTTTTAGCTGCTCCTTCTGACTGCTCTGGCAAGGAAAGGGGCTGGGGCACACCTCACGCCTGCCAGGTGGGCTTTGAAGTCCAGGGTCCCCCCGAAGGAGGACCACTCTTCTTTGCTGTTGGGTGGGAATGGGAGACACTCCATGATATACAGTGGTGGGAGCCTTATTAGGAACTGGTGGGGATGAAAGTCCTGAGTTCCTATTTGACCTTCTCTAATACAGTCCTGGTAAGGGTGCTGGGGTGACTCATTACAGTCTTATGAGCATGGAAGTCTAGGCTCCCCACTGGGTCTTTGCTGCTCTGGGTGGAGGAGGGGCCATGGTGTTTTCTCTGATGTTTATCTAGAAGTTGAGCAATTATTGTCTGAACGTTCTCCGGCTTGCTGGATTGCCCTTTCCTGGTCCCGTGGCTAGAGAAAAGAATCTTTCACCAGAGCTTTTTTTGTTTGTGTCCGTTGGTGTTTCCTGGTTGCCGGCTTCTTCACTTCACAGTCTGGGATATATGAGACAAAAATGAAACCCAGGGAGCCCACCAACTACCATGTTGTTCTTTGGGTCCCGAGAACCCTAGCTGGTCTGCCTTCTTCTCTTCATCTTCCAGTGGCTTCTTGTGTTTTAGTTGTACTTAGCAGAAGGAACAAGATGAGGCACATTTACACCACCTTCCAGAAGTGAAAGTATCTCCAGTTTCTTAAGACCAAGTGATTTAATTCAGGCCACCTGAAAACTTAATATGACAATATTAAGTTAAACTGAAACTTTATTATAAAACCACTTCATAGAGAATTGTTCCATAACTAAGCTTTCCTCTTTTCCTTTAGTATTTTGATGGCAATTCGGATGCCTCTACGATAAAAGAGAATCGGTTTGACCCACCTATTGTGGCTAGATATATTAGGATCTCTCCAACAAGATCCTATAACAGACCGGCCCTTCGGTTGGAGCTGCAAGGCTGTGAGGTTAACGGTAAGACGCTAAGGTGCATTACTGTCTTGCTGCCTCTCAGAGAATCAAGCTTTAGTAGATACAGAGGAATGGATAGAATTATTAGTACTAGGTAGTCACTGAGGTGCCTCAAAAAACCTTGGTAAAACAGGTTCTGCTCAGGCAGACTCTCATTTATGTTGTGACCTAGAGCAAGACTGGTTCTACCAGCCAGCAGGTGGGCACCATCTCCAAACAGTGCCAGGATGGCACGGACACTGCCATGACCCTCCAAGGAAAGGCCATCGCTTAGAATAACTCCCATTGGCCTAGTTCAATAAGAACAAAGATTCAGACTAGCTCTGACTCTTCCAAAGTCCTACAGGTCACACTCAGACTTTAATGAAAGTACTGAGCAACATTACTGGTCTGTATTAGATGTCCAGTGAATGTTTTTGAGATCTAAACTACTTACCAATTCCTGCAACTTTTTTTTTAAGATTTATTTATTCACTAGAGAGAAAGAGCAAGCAAGCTGATGGGGAGGGGCAGAAGGAGAGGCAGAGAGAAAATCTCAAGCAGCCTCCCTGTTCAGCAGGGAGCCCGAGGCAGGGCTTGATCTCACAATCCTGAGCTAAAATCAAGAGTTGGGTGCTTAAGAGACTGAACCACCTCACACCCCCAACTTCCAGAAACCTCGACTGAACTCTGTATTCTGTTTGGTGCTCTCTGTAGGTACTCAAGTTTTTTCTATGTAGGCTGCTGTTTTTCAGGGGATGTAATGTGACCGATGGTATAAGTAAGTCCAAGTAATCATAAATGGCCATAATAAAATTCCACTAAATAGAACAAAGGTGTAATAGAGTCACTGTTTGTTTCTTTCTATATAGTATATGTTGTAAATGGTAGTTTGCTCAGATCAGAGAGTCAAACTAAAATGTGACATTCAACTCCGTTGACCTATTCAAAACATCTATTTTCTATTCAAGAAGCATGACTTAAAAAAAAAAAACAAAAACCTTCATTTTCTTGATATAATCAGAGTTAGCTGTAGGTTTTCTTTTTTTTAAGTTTTTTTTTTCATTGAGAGAAATAATCACTTCAAGAAAATGCCAGCATGATTTACCAACAAGAACAAAGCATCACGCAGCTGACGGTGGTGACGGGCCGTCGGCTGGGCTCACTCGCGAGCTGTGTTTCTCCCGGTCCCCGACCAGCTTTGAGGACTGACATGCAAGCGCGAGCCTCGGCAGATTTCTCGGTGGTACATCACAGGAGTCACCCTCCACGGGTTGAAAACCATCTATTGAGCATGACTACCAAGGGTTCACCCTTCTTCTTTGTAGCTTTTTCTTTAGAAAGAGAAATAGGATATATTCTTATGTACCTAGATAGTGAAGGAGTATTTTCTACCTCAGAGAAAAGACAGAAGTTTCCATGACTCTCCAAAGGAGGAAAATGGGTTTAAATATTCAGAACATGTGTCAGACTTCCTGGGCTCCAATTTAGTTTCTGATTCTTCTGGTAGTGTTGGTTACTTTTTCTTGCTGTTCTTTGGTTTTCTCACTTAGTAATACACATAGAGCTTAAAAGCAGTATTTGGCCTTTGGGCAATAACATCATTGGTGGCAATGGTTGTTTCTGTTGTGACTTGCTAGTGATATTTTTTCTTGTCTCCTCTGCAAGTGAGAAACGCCATGCAGGGCATAGTGGTGGCGCACGATTAATCTCATTACTTCTCTCTTGACAGGATGCTCCGCACCACTGGGTATGGAAAGTGGAAAGATAGAAAACAAGCAAATCACAGCTTCCTCATTCAAAAAATCTTGGTGGGGAGATTACTGGGAACCCTTCCGTGCCCGTCTCAATGCCCAGGGTCGTGTGAACGCCTGGCAAGCCAAGGTAGAGGATGCCTGTGAATGGAGCTCCCTCAACCTTCCAGAAGGAAACACAGGCCCTCACTATGGGAAACATGGGGTCCTTGGAAGTCAGAATATAATCTCGCGTTTCTGCCGGTTGTGATCCTAGGTCTGAGAATCTAGGATGTCTGCTGGTTTGATAGCTTAGCTCTGACTTTGGCTCAGAGAGGTTATTTATCATCTCTGTGGTTCTTGGTCTAATTTTGATTTTTATCAAGTGTGGGCAAATTTCTTCTGCAAAGGACCAGATCATAAATATTTTAGACTTTGTGAGCCATACATTCTCAGTCATAACCACTCAACTCTGCCCTTGTAGCAGGAAAACAGCTATAAACAGTACATAAATGAGCATAGCTGTGTTCCAATAAAACTTGATTTACAAAAACAGGCCAGGGACTGAATATGGCCCTTGGGCTAGAGTTGGCCAGCTCCTAACTGAGACAACTCATATTAGTGATAAATGATTTAGATTTGCGATACTTTTTTTTCACAATTTAGCAATACTTTTCATTTTCTTTTATTTCTAATTTTTAAAAAATATTTTATTTATTTATTTGACAGATAGAGAGTACAAGTAGGCAGAGTAGCAGACAGAGGGAGAGGGAGAAGCAGACTCCCAGCTGAGCAGGGAGCCCGACGCGGGGCTCCATCCCAGGATCCTGAGATTATGACCCAAGCTGAAGGCAGCCGCTTAACCGACTGAGCCACCCAGGCGCCCCAATACTTTTCATTTTCATAATAGTGCTATTTAAATTTTTTTTGTTCCCATTTTTTGAGAACTTTGTGACATTCCTTTAGAAAGTTGGAGGCATGGCAAAATGCTGCAAAACCAGGGTTATAGATCAGTGGCCTAAGTTTAATAAGCATCCTCCAGAGAGTTCTGTTGCCCTAATAATAACCCATTGGATAATTCCAGTGACTTAGTTTTAGGGTAACAGTTCATAGTTGACACATTTTTATTTCACTCTTCAACTGACTTAAAAAATTACAATGGCATCAGAGCTCAGAATGATTATACCAGTCAACTTAACCCTTCCCTCTTTTTTATACTCCTCTGTCCCTCCCTTAAGACACCTACGTTCCAGTTCCCTGGACTCTGTAGAATTCCAGGTCCTATCCATAGATTAGGCTGCCAGCAACAGAAGGGGAGTTGTGGTAGGAATGAAGAAAATGGAAGAACTTGGACCTCCTACAGATAGTCTTGGGAACTGATATCTGTGTCTCGAAACTCATTTCTGGTCCTGGTCCATCACAGTCTCACAGAATGTAAGAACAGCAAGGGGTTTGCTAAGCATCTGGTCCAGACTTTTCCTTTTAAGTTTAAACATGAAGGAGAGTAAAGCATTTTAGCTTCGTTTGGTGGCAGAATCAGGAAGCCCATTCTCACGATAAACAGTGGTCCTCCCACCATTGGAAACCACCCACATACCTCATTTTGCAATTTTGTAGAGGGAGAAACAGAGACCTAAAGAAGTTAAAATAATAAAAGTAATAATGTGATACTATATTACATTTCTATAATTATATAAATAAAATGTTAAATAATAGAAAAAGTTAAGGAGAAAGGATGTCATCCAATTTTTTCCCAGGTAACTTTGTCACCCTACCCTGTATTACAGCTTTTTGAAAAATTTTGCTCTGTATATAATTTGCTCTCAGTCTTCGTGATATAATAATGGATTCAAGGATGAAATACTAATTCTAACTTTTAAGGTCACCATTTTAAATCTGGAATTCTAAATCAGAACTGTTTCACTGAATCTTCTATTAGAATCCAGTGTCTTTATGAGGTCTCTTTAGAGAGGCTAAAAATCTCAGCTGGACCTAGGCAGGCACACATGCAAACGGAGGTGCACCCACCTCTTTTATGCCTATGAAAGGTCATTATGCCCCCAGATCTCTCTAGACCCTACCTCTGTGTCACCGGTACAACCTGGATTGGATACACACAGCCTGCACCACCAAACGTCACTAGAGAGTGCTACAAAATTAAAAAAAATTAATTAATGTAATAATTTTAATTCAATTAATCTGCTTTAAAAATACATGTAGTATATAAATTACACATATATCTGTGTATCAATATATATACATACATACATGTACGCGTAAGTGATGCTAAAGAAATAGATCAATATTCGTTATTTCATGTAGGACTGACTGAGACTATGGGGCATGATTAATCTCCCAAGGGTGAAAATCGGTCTCAGATTACTCCAAAACTCAGTTAGTCCTTCTGACCCTCTTTCTCCAATATGTGTCAGCAAACATATGATTAAGCATTTCATTAGGCAGGGACAGAACAGCTCCTGTACCATATCAGATCCTAGTCACGGCTTTATTAGGTCTCTCAGGTATTACATTTGTTTGAAATATCAGAGAACAAGAAACTGGACAACTCCTCCTTTAGTTGACAGAAGCAAGGGAAAGAAAAGTGGGACTTTTTTAAAATGAAGTTAAATAGAGGATACTCTCCAGTCCTTTCTCAGATAACCCATCCGCAATATCATCACGGCATTTAAACAAATTTGATTAAGAGAATAATATTACAGATAATTTAGCAATCTAATATTTTTTCTCAAGTAATATTCATTTATTTATTCATTCAGCAAGTATTCCTTGAACACCAACTCTGTGCCATGCATTGTGCTAAGTATCTGGAAACAAAATACAATAAATCCCGGCCTTCAAAGAGATACAAACAAGTAAACCATTATCATACGATATATGAAATACGTCACTATAAGTTTATATATGTCTGTGACAGCAAACAAGAAGGAACAGGGAAGTCCTCTAAGGGACAGAGAATCCTAAGGGATGATATAGGAAAGGCTTTTGAGCTCTGCGCATTTCTGAGTATCTTGGTCTAAAAAGTGGGAGGTTTTAATGTCGGCCTTGCTCATGTGTCCTCACCATCTTCACAGGCAAACAACAACCAACAGTGGTTACAAATTGATCTGCTCAAAATCAAGAAGATAACTGCGATTGTAACACAGGGCTGCAAGTCTCTGTCCTCTGAGATGTATGTGAAGAGCTACAGCATCCAGTACAGTGACCAGGGCATGGAATGGAAGCCTTACAGGCAGGGATACTCCATGGTGGCCAAGGTAACAAAGCAACAGCAAAGCAACTCACATCCCCGCTCTGGCGAGAGACATCCTTACCTTTGCAAGCAGCTCCTTGCTTCTGACAAATATGCACAGACATGCACCTCCCCTCTAAGAAGTCTGAACCCCAGTTCCACAGGGAGCTGCTCTGGGGACAGACACCACACAGGCTATCTTTCTGTGGAGATAGAGCCCCTGCGAAATAGTGAGAATTTGAGGGGGACACAAACATGTAGTCTATAATGGGGGTCTGGGGGAACATCCACTGTGAAATAGCATCATATTAGCTTATCTTGGGTCAGCTTGTTCTTGACTGAGCAAATACCCACGGCCATAAAGCTTTGTGTCATATTATTAAGCAGGAGACAATGAGGTTCCTAACCGACGAGGAACCCAATTTCCTGCAAGATGAACTACTCCATTATGCTCCTTGATCCCCAGCCACGTGTTTTCAAAATGCTACTAGGGAAAAATCAGGGAGATGAGCCTAATATTCCAGGAAGGGAAACCAGGCTGGAGCCAATAGGAGGGACAACACAGGAGAAGGGGTGACCTTTACCAAATGCTCATCATGGGCTCAGCACTTACCTCGGTGAATGCATTTGAACTTCTCTCTCTTTAAACTCCTGGGCTGTTTGTCTGGTGGGTCGGTTGGTTTGGCTGGTTTTACGTGTCTCACCTGGATGTCTTTACAGCCCAGTAAGCATCAGTGCCATGAACAAAGAGTGGCCCAGCTGCTGCTCTGGGTAGATCTCGGGGAACTTGCCGGGACGCAAAAAGAAAAAAAAGTCATAAAACACTGTTCAGTTGAGGATAGAAGACATTTGTCAAAAAGAATAAGTAAAAGCCCATGGTTGCATTTTATTTTCAATGTCAGTGACAAATAACCATTATCTGTCACTCACTGTGCACTTGTCACATATTTATATACTTAAAAAACTCTTCATAACGACTCCTGTGGGGTAAACTTTTATTATTTACCAGTGAGGACAAGGAGAGTCGGAAAATATAAGACACTGGCCCAAAGTCACACAGCTACCGAGGAGCTAAGGGCAGAGATAGTTTCCCAGACACCTTACAGCACCACATCAGAGGTCAGATCTCTCTGTTTTTCTGACCCAGATCACTGGGAGGTGGAATCCCTAAAGAGGTCTGTTAGGCATGGGATTTCATAATCGGCCAAAGACCATCTCCAGTGATGTTGTATGTGTTCCTTGATGCCCTCAGCTTGAACAAAAATTGCAGAATAAAAGTAAATGATCTGTAAGATTTTTATAACCACGATATCATTTTTAAAGACCTTCTCATATTTTGCTTTCAGATTTTCGAAGGAAATAATAATATCAAAGGACACGTGAAGAACTTTTTCAACCCACCAATTATCTCCAGGTTTATCCGCATCATTCCTAAAACATGGAATCAAAGTATTGCACTTCGCTTGGAACTCTTTGGCTGTGATATTTACTAGAATTGAATATTCGAAGACATAGGAAGGACTCGTAAAGCTATCAAACCATTTAGAGCAGGCAATGTATTTTATAGCTATTTTAAACATTAATAATTTTCAGTATTTTCCCTTTTTTCTATTAGAGAATAAAATTTTATATATGAAACTTTCATAATGTAAACTCCTTGCTACAATTCAGTGAGATGATAGATATTCTTAATTGATCTGAATATAGATGGGAAAAATATCGAGAACCAACAAGCAAATGGCTTCTTTCACAATGATTAAAAATGCTATGTAAAGTAATATTTATGTAGTTAGCAATGCTTCGTTATAGTTCTTTTAAAACCTACACACACTAATAAAAAAGATACTACTTAAAAAAAAAATTTATAGACCTGGATAGTTTTCACTCCTACGCTTAAAAAACAAAACAAAACAAAACAAAAATCCCTATGATTTAAGAGTAAAGGAAACAAGGTTTTAAATGGTTCATTTTTCTTAACATGGAAGGAAAAAAAAAATCATACCATATGTAGGAATGAGTGCTTAAAGTACCCCGTCTTACTCAAACAGTGATTTTTCTGAACGTCTGTGAGTAAAGACACAGTTGTCTCCACTTGTAAGTCTGGCCTGGGCTCCCTTGGAACTGATTCACCTATTGATGCTCAGAGTGAGGGGTCTTTAGACACGGAACACAACCAAAATAACCATGGGAGAAATGAGTGTGTAACCTTGGCTTCATTCTAGCTGGCACTTCAATGGTTTACCTTTTCAAAACATGGGTTCACCTAAGGGAAAGCAAAACCTGCAAAACGGCCTTGGAACCATTGGCCCAAAGGCAACTGTTCCTGCTGGGACTGGCAAGCCTCTGAGGCTCCCTTCAGTCCCCTGAAGGTGACCCCAACCTCCTGCTCTCCCTTCCTGAATGACTTCCCCTTTCTGCACTCCCTTCCCTGGGAACTTGGCATCCAATGACGCCATCAACGTTGAGAGACTGGGGAGCTTTCTGGCCTCCTGGAAGTCACGTGGAATAGTCACTGGTGAGGTTATCATTCTGTGGAACAAACCACCCCGGATCTTAATGCTTAAAGCAATAAGTTAATTCTCTTTGTCATGATTCTGTGGGTTGACTGGCCTCAGCTGGGTGGTTTTAAGGCTGACTTCATTTGGGTTCTCCAGTGAGGTTATAGTCAGATGCTCCTGTAGCCAGAGTCACCAGAAGGCTCCAAGAGATGTTGAAACAGCTGGTTCTCTGTCACTCTCCATGTGGTTTCAGTTCTTTTCCTCTTTACATGGCTTCCAAATGGTCTATCCTTTGGATGTTTCCAACAGGGGAGCTGGACTTCTTGTAAAGTGATTCAAGCTCTTCAAAGCAAGTGTTAACAATTTAGGAAGCAGAAACTGCCAGTCCTTTCAAATGCTAGGCCCAGAATTGGCACAGCCTCACTCTGAGGTATCCTGCTGGTTAGCACAAGTCACAGGTGCATTCCAAGGAGTATAATTCATTGGGGACACCTTTAGACACGGTCAGTTACCTGTCGCCTCTGTGGGCGGGCTGAGTCCTGTGAAGGCGTATAGGAGCTTCAAACACCCACAGAACATCGGCTTCATTATTTTCTCCCACCTTTATTGAAATACATTTGACAAAATCATAATATATTTAAGTGTACAACTTGTTGATCTGACATGCCTCTATGTTGTGAAGGGATTCCCGTGATTAAGCTCATTAACATGCCATCGTGTCATCACCTCACAGTTATTCTTCTTCTTTCCGTCAAGGGGCCGACCAGAGCTTGATCTCTAAACCAGACCTGCGTTGCCCCTGAAGCTGCAGCTGATGGCACGGCCAGTCCCTACCTACTTTCGCCCTTGCTCATGCTTACTCTCCTATCCCATCCAGCCAACCACCCCCGGGGGGCACGTTCAGGCGCCCCTCGGCCTCCACGGGCAGTTTCTGGGATACCGGGCTTCGTCCCACCACAGCTTGGTCCCCCAGCGCCGCCGACATGGCCACCTCCTTTGGGCAGGCAGACAAAACCACCCCAGCCACCACCACCAGCCCACCCTACATCCCAGCCGAGACCCATTTTGAGTTGATTTTTGCATATGGGGCAAGCTACCAGTCCAAGTTCATTCATTTGCATAGAGATACTGAGTTTGGCCAACACCATTTACTAAAGAGACTATTCTCTCCCTACAGTGTTTTTCTGCACCTTTGTCAAAAATTAATTGACCATGTATGGATGGGTTTATTTCTGGACTCTAGTCTGTTCATTGATCTATGCCTGTGTTGTTGTTGTTGTTGTTGTTTTATCTACGTCTGTTTTTATGCCAATATCCTAGTTTTGGATTACTGTAGCTTTGTAACATAGCTTGAATCAGTAAGTGTGGTGCCTCTGCTTTGTTCCTCTTACCCTAGATTGCTTGGATATATAGGGCCTTTTGTGGTTCCATATGAATTTTAGGATTTTTTTCCTAGTTCCTTGAAAAATATTGGAACTTTGATAGTGATTGCACTGAATCTGTAGATCACTTTGGATTCTATGGATGTTTTAACAATACAAATTCTTATAATCCATGAGTAGGGAATGTTTATCCATTTATCTGTGTCTTCAATTTCTTTTATCAATGTTTTATAGTTTTTAGTGTACAGATAATTAATCTCCTTGGTTAAATTTATTCCTAGGTATTTTGATACTATTGTGAATGGGATTATTTTCTTAATTTTTCTTTCCAATAGTTCATTGTTAGTATATAGAAATGCAACTGATTTTTGTATATTGATTTTATATCCTGCAACTTGACTGAATTTATTAGTTCTAACTGTAATATATATAACACTATAAGAATAGTGTTTTGGTGTAGTCTTTAGGGTTCTATATATAACATCATGTCATCTGCAAATAGAAACAATTTTACTTCCTCTTTTCTGATTTGGGTTCCTTATTTCTTTTTCTTGCCTAATTGCCCTGAACAGGACTACCAGTGCTATTTTTATTTATTTATTTATTTATTTATTTATTTTTTTTTACCAGTGCTATTTTAAATGAAAGAGGGAAGAGTGGGCATGCCTGTCTTGTTCCTCAACTTGTTCCTCTGAATATGTTTAGCTGTGAGTTTGCCATATACGGTGTTTTTATGTTGAGGTATAGTTCTTCTATATCAACTTATTGAGAGATTTTATCATGAAAAGATGATGAATTTTATTAAATGCTTTGACTATGTTGATTGAAATATACTACAATATAGATTCTTCATTTTGTTAATGTGGTATATCACATTTATTGAATGCATACATTGAAATACCTTTGCATCTCAAGGATAAATCCCACTTGATCGTGGTGTTTGATCGTTAATGCTGTATTGTCAACTTCAGCTTGCTAATATTTTGTTGAGGATTTTTGCATCTATATTCATCAGTGATATTAGGTTGTAATTTTCTTTTTGGGCATATCTTTGTCTGGCTTTCATATGAAGGCTCATACTCTGGCTTTGGTAGGGGCTCATAAAACGAGTATGGGAGTATCATCCTGTTTAATTTTTTGTGGGAGTCTGCAAAGGATTGGTATTAATTCTTCCTTAAATGTTTGGCAGAATTCACCCATGAAGCTATCTGGTCCTGGGTTTCCTTTTGTTGGGAGTCTTTTGATTACTGCTTCAATTTCATCACTCATTATTGTTCTGCTCAGATTTTCTGTTTCTTCATGATTCATTCTTGGTTAGTTATATGTTCCCAGGAATGTGTTAATTTCTCCTTGGTTATCCTAGAAGAAATCTGTTGGTGTACAATTGTTCATAACAGTTTCTTGCAGTTCTTAGTATATCTGTGATATCAGTTGTAATGTGTCTTCTTTCACTTCTGATCTTATATTTCAGTCTTCTCTCTCTCTTAAGTTAGTTAATGTTTTGTCAATTTTGTTAACCTTTTCAAAAAATCAGCTCTTAGTTTCATTGATCTTTTTTCCATTGTCCTTCTAGCCTATATTTTATTTATTTCCATTTTGTTTTGTTATTTCCTTCCTTATACTAACTTTGGGCTTAGTTCTTCTTTTTCTAGTTCTTTAGATGTAATGTTAGCTTTATGTGAGAGCTTTCTTTTTCTTAATGTGGGTGTTTATCACTATAAACTTCCTTCTTAGAACTACTTTTCCTGCATCCCATAAGTTTTTGGTATGTTTCCTCAAAAGCTTGGTATGTTTTTGGTAGTGTTTCCATTTTTCATTTGCCTCAAGATTTTTTTTATTTCCCATTTGATTTCTTTGTTGATTCACTGGTTGTTTAGAAGAATGTTGTTTAATCTCCACGTATGTGTGAATTTTTGCTTTCTTGTAATTGATTTTAAGTTTCATGCCATTATGGTTAGAAAAAGCATAGAGGTGATTCTGGCTTTCTTAAATTGATGAAGACTTGTTTTGTGGCTTAACATATGATCTCTCCTAGAACATGTTCCGCATGTGCTTGAGAAAGGTGTAGTCTGCTGCTGTTGGTTAGAAGGTTCTGTAAATGTCTGTGAGGTCCATCTGATCTACTGACTGGTTTATGCCACCTGTCCATTGTTGAAAGGGGGGCACTGAAGTCTCCTACTATTATTGTATCGCTGTCTATTTTTCCCCTCAGATCTGTTAATAATTGATTTCTATTTCTAGGTGGCTGACATTAGGTGCCTAGGTATTTATAGTGATTATATCCCTTTGATGAATTTACTCCCTTATCATTATATAGTGATCTTATTTTCCCTATTGTTTTAGACTGAATGTTTATTTAGTCTGATAGCAGTTAGAGCTACCATTGCTCTCTTTCTGTTTGCATGGAAAAACCTTTTTTTTAATCTCTTCTCTTTCAGTCTGTATGTGTCCTTAAATCTGGAGCTATTCTTTTAGGTCGTGCGTGGTTGGTTTTTACTTTATGTCCATCAACCACTGTATGTCTTTTGTTTGGAGAATTTAGTCTTCTCACACTTATAGTAATTATTGATACATATGAACTTAATATTTCCATTTTGTTCATTGCTTTCTAGACATTTTGGCATTCCTTTGTTCTACTCTTGCTCTCTTTGTGATTTAATGATTTTCTATAGTATGCTTTGATTCTTTTATCTTTTGTATATCTACTGAAGGTTTTGTTTTATAGTGACTATAAGGCTTATGCGTAATATTTTGTGTATATATAACAGTCTATTTTAATCTGATAACAACTTAACCTCAGGCACATACAAAAGCTCTACATTTTTACATTCCTTCCCCCACATTTGGTTACTGATGTCCTAATTTACATCTTTTTAATATTGTGTCTCCATTCACAAGTTATTGTAGCTGTAGCTGTAGTTATTTTAAGACTTTTGTCTTTTAGGGGCGCCTCGGTGGCTCAGTGGGTTAAAGCCTCTGTCTTCGGCCTAGGTCATGATCCCAGGGTTCTGGGATCAAGCCCCGCATCGGGCTGTCTGCTCTGCAGGGAGCCTGCTTCATCTTCTCTCTCTCTCTCTGCCTGCCTCTCTGCCTACTTGTGATCTCTGTCTGTCAAATAAATAAATAAAATCTTTAAAAAAAATAAATAAATAAAAATAAAAAAATAAAAAAAGACTTTTGTCTTTTAGGTCTTATACTAGTGTTGTAAATTATTTACATATGAGCATTACAATGTTAGTGTATTCTGGTTTGTTTTTTTTTTATTTGACAGATCACAAGTAGACAGAGAGGCAGGCAGAGAGAGACAGGAGGAGGAGGCAGGCTCCCTGCTGAGCAGAGAGCCCAATGCGGGGCTCGATCCCAGGACCCTGAGATCATGACCTGAGCCGAAGGCAGAGGATTTAACCACTGAACCACCCAGGCGCCCAGTGTATTCTGAATTTAGCTATATATTTATATACTTACTTTTATCAGCAAGTTTTATACTGTCTTATGTTTTCACGTTACTAGTTGGCATCCTTTCAGTTCTTCAGCTTGAAGAACTCTAACAGTTTTTGTGAGGATTGTGTAATGATGATGACCTCCTTCAGCTCGTGTTTGGGAAAATCTTCCTCTCTCCAGTTCTGAAGGATATCTATGTTGGGTTGAGGGTTCTTGGTGGCTATTTTGGTTTTTATTTTTTCACTTAGCGCTCT
Organism: Enhydra lutris kenyoni; assembly: GCF_002288905.1. Classification (NCBI taxonomy): domain Eukaryota; kingdom Metazoa; phylum Chordata; class Mammalia; order Carnivora; family Mustelidae; genus Enhydra; species Enhydra lutris. The sequence goes on along the minus strand of NW_019154108.1, from coordinate 1,775,607 downwards.
GAATGTATCATCCCACTCTGCTCTGGCCTACAAGGTTCTGCTAACAATCTGATGATAGTCTTATGGGGGTTCCCTTATACATAACAAGTCATTTTATGTTGCTGGTTTTAAGGTTGCCTCGTTTTCTTTAACATTTGGCAATACAATCATAGTATGGGTCTCTTTTGGGTTCATCTTCATCTGAATATCTGTTTCTCTCCTAAGGTTTGAGAAGTCTTCATTGATTCTTTGAGTTGGCTTCCTGTCCCTTTCTCTTCTCCTTCTCAGATATCTACGATGCATGTACTGGTCCACCTGATGGTGTGCTATGAGTACCTTAAGCTATCTTCATTCCTTCTTTTTTTTTTTTTTTGCTTCTCTCATGGGATGATTTTCAGTGTCTTGACTTTGAGTTTGCTGATTCTTTCTTCCACTTCATCTAGTCTATTGTTGAAGCCCTCTATTGAATTTTATTTTTTTTAAGATTTTTATGTATTTATTTGACAGACAGAGATCACAAGTAGGCAGAGAGGCAGGCAGAGAGAGAGCAGGGAGCAGGCTCCCCACTGAGCAGAGAGCCCGATGTGGGGCTCGATCCCAGGACCCTGGGATCATGACCTGAGCTGAAGGAAGAGACTTTAACCCACTGAGCCACTCAGGTGCCCCTCTATTGGATTTTGTATTTAAGTTATTGTATACTTTAGTTCTATGATTTCTATTTGGTACTTTTTAATATTTTCCATCTTTTTGTTGAAACTTGCACTTTGTTCCTTCATTGCTATCCTGATGGCAGTGAGAATTTTTATCATTATCTTGAACTCTCTGTCAGGTAAATCACTTATTTCTACCTCATTAAGGTTGGTCTTTAAAAATCTCTTGTTCTTCTGTTTGGAAAACATTTCCCTGCTTTGTCATTTTCCTTGGCTCTTTGCCTTGTTTTCTGTGCATTAGATGAAACAGCCAACTCTCCCAGTCTTGACTGACTGGACTCGAGTCTCATCAATCAGCCTAGCCTGAGGTCCTAGTTCCTTCTCAAATCTTTGTGATTATCCATTCTGCTGTCTTTGTTCTTTTTTTTTTTTTTAATTTTATTTATTTATTTGTCAGAGAGAGAGAGAGAGCAAGCACAGGCAGACAGAGTGGCAGGCAGAGGCAGAGGGAGAAGCAGGCTCCCCGCCGAGCAAGGAGCCCGATGCAGGACTCGATCCCAGGACGCCGGGATCATGACCTGAGCCGAAGGCAGCTGCTTAACCAACTGAGCCACCCAGGCGTCCCTGCTGTCTTTGTTCTTATGGGTCCCAGTAGTAGATTGTCCCAGAGATGTGGAAAATGTCCACATGCCTGTTCAGTTTCATGAATACTAATTATCTGCTCCATCATCTCACCAGTGCAGGATAACTGGAAGACTGACCTTCAGGCAGTAGCTGGAAAAGTCAGGATATTAGAGGTACAGTCCAGTCCCCATCAAAACCACTCAGGTGCTGGGTGGTTTTGCTTACTCTGTTCTGAACCAGGGAGAATAGTTGCTAAAGGTGTTTGTACATCCATATAGCATCATTTCTTGGTATCATATTGTCCTGGGGGACTTGTGAATGCTGAGCTCTGCCAGCACCAAGAGCTTTGGGATCCAAAGATTTGGGATCCATTCCCCTCTGTGGCAGCTATAACATTTGGGGTGCTAGATGTGTAGACATGCTTCTTCCAGGGAGAAGCTGGAGACTTGGTTTTACTGCTGGACAAGTTCAGGGGAGATGGAAGGGGGCATGCCCACCAGCTCTTCCAGTCTCCTGTGAGGATCCCAGTCTGCTCCCACATGCAGTCTAACTAAAAGCCAGGACCTCAAACAGCAGCTAGGAAAGTACACAGTCAAGTACCTTCTAGGGAGAAATGGGGAGATGAGTTTTCTTGCCTCTTCTTTCTATGCTGAGCTGGGGAAGGGAGAGCTACAAAAACTGCTTGTGTGCCTGTTTAGAAGCTGGTTTCTTTGTTTAATGTTGTCCTATGGGATTGTAGATGCCAAACCCTGGTGGCTAATGGAGTTAGGTGACTTGGGAACCTGCTCCCTGAGTGACAACTGCAAAACTTGGAGCACTTTATGTGCGGACAAGTTCCTTCCAGGAAAAGCTGGCAACTTGGATTGTTGTTGTTGTTGAAGTGAGCCAAAGAGAGACTATGGGACAAGTGTCCTCCAGCTTTTTAGGGCTCCTAGGAGGTTCCAGTCAGCAGCCAGATGCAAACTGATTAGAAGCCAGACCCTCAGCCAGCAGCTGGGAAATTCTGCACTCAAACCCCTTCCAGGGAAGAACTGGGGATGGGTACCTTTGCCTGTTCCAGCTGTACTGAGCCTTAGGGAATAGGTGGGGGAGTGTTCATGTGCCTGTTTAACAGCTGCTTCTTCATTTGCTATGTTCCTATGGGGCTTGTGAATGCCAACCCCTGTTGGCTCTCTGACGTGGGAGATTTGGGGACCCATCCCTCTCATAGTAGCCTTAAAAGTTGAGCACGGGATGTGGGGTCCAAACACTTCACTTGCAGGGAGAAGCTGGGAGTTGGGAGTTCCCTCCCAATTGTAAGGCATTGTGCCAGGGGTGGGGTTTATGGTACATGTCTCAGCATTTCCTACCCATCTTGATGTGTTTTCTCAGTAGGCTGATGTGGAGGAGTTATTCACGTGGTTTTTAGATATCGTTCAGAGGGAAGTGATCCATGTGCAGCTGTATAGTTGGCAAATCTGTGGGAGGAGGAAAAGTCAGGAGCCTCCTGTTCTGTCATTTTGGTCAATCTGAAACATTGGCTTTCAAATATTGTATTCTCATAATTTCTTTCCTTTAATGATTCAGGTTACTGGTCCACCAAGATGTCTCTGATTTTCATTCAGTTAACAGCAAAAGAGAGCGTCTGAATGTAAAGAAAAATTCCTTTGTTCTCTCCAGGGCCAGCCTCATGGATTGCATGATCTGTTCAAGTCACAGAGTCCCCATGCTCACAGGAGCCCCATGCTTGTTTAATGCTCTATTGTCACCCCCTGGAAATTCTTAGTAATTTTTTAACTAGGAGCCCACAGTTTTATTTTGCAATGGGCCCCCCAAATTTCGTAGCTAGTCATGGGTCCCTCTGCTGAAGTAGTGGGCAGGATCTCTCCTGATCTAGAATCTACCAAGATATAACAGGGACAAGAAAATCATGTGGAGTAATAGGTAAGAGATGAGATGAAGAGAGATCATGAGATCCAACTTTGTTACCCTATGTGAAAAGGGTAAGTCCCCAAAGATTAAACAACTTGCCTGAAAACTATTGCCTGTTTGTGTCAGAGCTGAAGCTGGAAGCCAGATGATCAGACTCCCAGCCTCTTTTTGAGTCTGGTTTCGTTTCCACAGAATGGATGTTGTAACATTTATAATTCATCCCCTCCAAACAGGTAGACATGAATTGTTAATTATTAATATATAAATATTAATTAAGAGTGCCTATTAATCTGAAAAATACTTGTTTGGGGATCAATAGGATGTTTGGTTATATTTGATGCTATGTGGGAATATTAAAATACCTCTTTTTTTTAAATAAAAAAGCATATTGGGGCACTTGGGTGGCTCAATGGGTTAAAGCCTCTGCCTTCAGCTCAGGTCATGATCCCAGGGTCCTGGGATCGAGCCCCGCATCTGGCTCTCTGCTCCGCAGAGAGCCTGATTCTTCCTCTCTCTCTACCTGCCTCTCTGCCTACTTGTGATCTCTGTCAGATAAATAAGTAAAATCTTTAAAAAAAAAATAAAAAAAGCATATCTATATTTTTATTCATTTGAAGTCACTTAGATGAAGTTACAACTTTTGTTGCATAATATATCCTCCACTGACATCTCATTGTCCACTGTTTGTTATATCATAATTGGTTGCTATGCAGTGGAGCTAAGTGACTAACAGCAGAGTCATGACTTGAAGAAACTAACAGATAAAATCCTAAACATTACTAATAGTTCTAGTTGAAAATTAGAAAACAGTCTGTGGGTGTATCACAAAGAAGAAAAGTTCAGAGGAAACAGAATTACTACTCCAGGACTTTTTTCAAGTTGTTAAAATTGCAGACTTCATTGTTTTTAGGACTAACTTTGGATAATCACAATTATTTGATTTTACAACCACTTTGGCAAATGCAGGGAAAAAATATTAACCAAATAGCTCAAATCATCGAAAGAGCCATAAACATAAATGGTAAACATTTACTTCTCCAGATAGGCCAAGAAAGATGGGTCAGTGGATTTGCTTCTATAACTGGCATGTGCCCGAAGATAGTGAGCCTAACATACACTTAAAAATATCTGAGATTTCCATGCTACCATTTTTCTTGGCATTTTTTCCTAACAAAAAGTGATTTTATGGAAAATTCTGAATGCCTAATTCTCCTGAGTTCTACATTTTCAGAGACTAGAGGTGGGACAAGCAATAAGACACAGACAGATAAAATGACTTTGCATGGATTGACAGTTACATTATCAATGCCCAGGTAATAAGTTTTTCATATCTGGGTACTATGCTGTAAGCTTTAAGATTTGCTATCTCTTGGTTGTATGAAATGTCCCCACCAAAGATATTTATGTATTTTATATTTAGTATATGAAAAGAAAAAATAATATTAACATCCGTGGTCATAGCACCATGTTAATTTGTTTTTTAAAAATATTTATTTAGGGGCACCTGGGTGGCTTAGTGGGTTAAAGCCTCTGCCTTCGGCTCAGGTCATGATCCCAGGGTCCTGGGATCGAGCCCCGCATCGGGCTCTCTGCTCAGCAGGGAGCCTGCTTCCCTTCCTCTCTCTGCCTGCCTCTCTGCCTACCTGTGATCTCTGTCTGTCAAATAAATAAATACAATCTTAAAAAAAAATTTTTAAAAAAATTAAAAAAAATATTTATTTAGCTCATCCTATCTATACAATAAAGCACAATGATAGGCAGTGAAGGAGAGAGTATATTAAAAATGAAAGACACTGCTCTGACTTTTTAAACATTTATTATCCAGTTGGATAGAGAAGACAAAAATAAGAAGCAAATAAAACACCAAAAGAAAACCTTTTGTTTAGCAGAGAAAACCATCCACGAAACAAAAAGGCAACCTCCTGAATGGGAAAAGATATTTGAAAATGATATAGCCAATAAGGAGTTAACATCCAAAATATATAAATAACTTACACAACTCAACAACAAAAAAATCTGATTAAAAAAATGGGCAGAGGACCTGAACTGTTTTTCCAGAGAAGACCTACAGATGGTCAAAAGGCACGTGAAAAAATGCTCAACATCACAGTCATCAGGGAAATGCACGTCAAAACCATAACGAGATCTCCCCTCACACCTGTGAGAACGGCCAGAGCAAAAAGACAACAAACAACCAGTGTTGGCAAGGATATGGAGAAAAGGGAACACTTGTGCAACTGTCAGTGGGCATGTACATTGGCACAGCCACTGTGGAAAACAGTATGGAGGCTCCTTAAAAAATGAAAAATAGAATTACCATATGATCTACTAATTCCATTACTGGATATTTATCCAAAGAAAATGAAAACACTAATTTGAAAAGATATACACACCCATGTGTTTATTGCAGTATCATTTACAATTGCCAAATACGGAAGCAAACCAACTGTCCGTCCATTCATGAATGGATAAGGATGTGGTGTATGTATACAATGGAATATTACTCATCCTTAAAAAGGAATGAGATCTTGCCATTTGTGACAACATGGATGGACCTAAAGAGTATTATGCTAAGGGAAGTGAGTCACACAGAGGAAAGCAAATACCCTATGATTTTACTTACATTTGAAATCTAAAAAAATAAAACAAAAAGCAAAGTGGTATTAGACCCATAAATACAGAGAACAAAGTAGTGGTTGCTAGAGAGGGGAAAGGGAGATAAGCAAAATGGGTGAAGAAAAGTGGGGACTACAGGCCTCCAGTTACGGAATGAGTAAGTCACAGGAATGAAAGGTACAGCTTAGGGAATAGTCAATCGTGTGACACGTGGCAGTTGTGTTTGTGGGGGGTACAGTTGTTGAATCACTATGTTGTACACCTGAAACTAATGTAACATTGTGTGTCAACTGTACTTCAATTAAAAAAAGAGAGAGACAAACAGAGACAATGGCGATTAACTCCGAGTGATATAAAGTCAATCAAAGACCAGTGCCCGTGTAAGACAGAGTGAAGCTTTTTTTGTTTTTTGTTTTTTTCAAGATTTTATTTATTTATTTGACAGATAGAGATCACAAGCAGGCAGAGAGGCAGGCAGAGAGAGAGGGAAGGAAGCAGGCTCCCTGTGGAACAGAGAGCCCAGTGCGGGTCTTGATCCCAGGACCCTGGCATCATGACCTGAGCCAAAGGCAGAGGCTTAACCCACTGAGCCACCCAGGTGCCCCTGGAGTGAAGCTTTTGAAGGTCATTTGACTCAGTTCTTGAAGATGTTGGATGCGAATCAAGACAATCTATGCGGAATGCCAAAGCAGGGGATTGGGGTGAAGGTCAGTGAAAACCCGGGTAATCTAAGAGCTTTATGCTTAAAGGCAGGGTTCTGTAAGCCTTCCCCAGTCTGTCCACCCCTTCCCCTGTGTTCTCTGTACAAGATCTGATAATGCCTTACCCATCTGTCTTCCTCCATGCCCTGCTCGCTGCCCAGAAACCCAGTGTGTTTGTAAAGTCAAAAAACATAAAGGCAGCAGCCACCCATGGAGATCCAGTTACCTGAGGTCGGGGTAAGAAACGCACACGGATACCAAGTACATCCCTCATCGGCAAACTGTGAATGATGGGTGGTGGCAACCAGATTAAAAGTAGGTTCCCTTTGAGGTGGGACAGAGGATGCCGACCTTGGACGGGATTCTGGCTTGCTCAGAGGACGGGGCCTGCTGGTCAGAAGGAATGGTGCTGGCGTAGAGCCCCAGGTGGGCACAAGGGGTTCGTATGTGGGACACTGACCCCCTGAGAGATGAGGCGACCCCACAGGTCTGTTTGGGTAAGGACAGGAGTCCTCGCGGCCGAGATGACGCTCTGCTTCACTGTGTTTCCCGCTCGCCCCTGCCAGGGCCTCCTTCAGCTCACCCGCCCTTGCATGCTTTCCACGCAGGGTAACCTCTACGCTCCGGAGAATGTCATACGCCCGCCTGCTTTTGGCCGCATGAAATCTGGCAATGAGTTGACCGTTCTGTTTGCCCCAACAGCCTTCTCTCGAGGTTCCTTCTTGCGGACTGAAGAGGCTTCCTGAAAGTGGGGAATGTGGCAAGACTGTTTCCAGATGCGGCAGATAAGAAGCTGACACTTCTCTGCTCCCAGTAGTCTTAGGGAAATAGTGACAAAGACTGTGTTTCCATGTGAAGTGCCTAGAGTGGTACTTGGCACATATTAAGAGCATGTACACAGGCAATGATTATTACTAATAACATTGATCATGTAGATATGATAAACTATAACATCAATGCAGTGCTATTATTATGAACAATTGTTACTAATTACTGTTGTGTCGAACACCTTGTTTAGACCACTCATTACTTTTTAAAAAAAATTGTGGTAAAATACACATAACAAAAAATGGTTGATGTGTACATTTGAGACATGTAAGCTCACTGGCATTAAGTAAGGTCACAGGGCTGAGCCCCCCATCCTTACTGGGCGCTGGGGCTCTAAGCTCTGTAAGTCCGCATCTTCCCAGGGCGTGGTGGCCGGTTGGGCTGCCCGCGCTCTCCCAGGCTCACCCAGAGGTGGAGCCTTACGACGGGGCCACAAGACTTGAACAGCTTACATGGGCTTCCTTCACTGGGCTTAACCCGGCCTGATCGTGTTTTTCCTCGGGGGCGGGACTATTTAACATTTGCTTGTGTCCAGAGTCCACAGGGCTAGTACAGGATCCGAAATCATTGTAAATCCTCCAGAGACAAATTGGTTCTTTTTAAACGAAACTAAGTAAAAATGTTGTGAGTGTGCAGTGCATTGGTTGCCTGTGAAGGAGGCATGAGATGGGGAGACGTGAATCGGCCACGCCAGAGAGTGAACGAGGGAGAAGGCCCACCATGCTACATCCTGACGTGTCATGAAGACTATACTTGGCTTCAGTGCCCCTTAAAGGACCTCACGAACTATTGGCTGGTGAGGACAGTGTGGTTTGATATTGGCCAGGTATGACACAGCATCTTTTCTGCCCTCCTCAGTCAAAAAGTCTCCTTCCAAGGCAAAGTAATTGAGAGCACCACGCTCTCAGGGAAAAAAATAAAACTCAAGCAATTAAACACAATATAATTTGATGTATATAGGAATGAATATATTTAGCTCTCGACTTGTTCCCCTAAGAGATCTAAGGTTGGGATTCCTGAGTGGCTCAGTGAGTTAAGCCTCTGCCTTCGGCTCAGGTCATGATCTTAGGGTCCTGGGATCAAGCCCTGCATTGGGTGCTCTGCACAGCAGGGAGCCTGCTCCCCCCCACCACCACCTCTGACTGTCTTTCTGCCTTCTTGTGATGTCTGTCAAATGAATAAATAAAATCTTAAAAAAAAAAAAAAAGCAGTAGGAGAAAAAGCGAAATCAGTGGGAACATAAACTGGACCCAAGAAAGAAGGGAAATGTGGACGAGAAACCCCTGCAGCTTGCTTTGAGTGGGCTTGGGTTTAGTGGGAAGTTCTAAAATAGCAGATGCAAAAAGTAAAACCTTAACAGCTGTTAGGTTGGGTGTCCCCTCAAAAATGTTCATCCAAAGCACTTTTCTTGATACTGGAATTAATAATAAATTTCGCCCAAAAAACCACAGAAAGAGGCCATCATGTAGTGTGTCCATAACCGACAAGAGCAGACTTTAGAGGGCCGTTTCCCATGAGCCCCTCAGGAGTGGCCGAGCCATCCTCAGCGAAGGACAGCTCAGTGAAAGGTCAGTGCTGTGTGATCCAAGGGCATGGCTCTCTGATGGTCCAGCTTAAGGCAAAGGTAGATTTCACAGTCTCTGAAGGAAAATGGTTTTCCTTTAGACAATAGCTCATATCATAAACCTTGTTTTCTCTAAGTCATGATTCTGGTGGTCATTTGTAGCGAAAAGCTCAAGACTGTACAGGAGAGCTCGGCAGCGCTCTTATGCCAGATTCTATCACAAGCGAATGGTGGTAGGATTTGGTTTCAGAACAATTTACGGAAAAGAAAATGGAAACTGAGAAAAGTATTTCCATTAATCTAATTTTTGCCTGTAATCTTGGAATAGAGCCCATTCTGTTTGGGTAGTAAAACACCTTAATCCAGCTCACAGAAGGATACCAATGGTAAACGCGTCAACAATCAAACATCGTAAGTACAGACATAATCTGAATCTTATTTACAATTTATTTCATTTAGTATGGATTCATCACTTCTCATAATCCCCTTTCCTGCAAATGAATATAACATTTTTGGCATCATTCAATTCCATTAAACAAACATTTATTGTTCATTATTTACAGTAAACAAGTAGCTAACTTCTTATATTTTAGAGTGTGTTATCGCATTAACACTCAGTCCCATGGACTCTAAACAAAATGTTTCCCTCAGAATTTGGCATCTATGGCCTAGATTTTGACAGAGCGATGTTAATGAGCCTCCTAGATAAGGTATTCGCTCTAAGAAGGTGCCATTTACCAAGATTAAAGCTTTGCAAATAAAACCAGGTTTATATTTAACTACCTCCCCCCATTCTTCCCTTCATTCCCACAGTGCTATTTCCCTCACACTTCACTGTCTGTGCCGCCAGTGCTCACTAGATGCCAGTTTTTCCTGTTTTCATGTTAGGAGGACGTCTTTCAAAGAAACCCTTTCTTACTGCCTATTTATCAAGACATTTCTTGCCCTTCTGTGTTTCACCTCTCAAAGTACTGGCCTACCTAAACCCAAGACCTCACTTCAACAAATGCCTTCTCACCCGGGGCCAAAGTTTCTCACAATCTCAACCCGTTTGGACGTTTGGACGTGGAGGGACGTTCAGTTCAAACGCAGGCTTCTCTGCTGACCTCTAACCCCTACCCTGAGCCTTTGTTTTGTCTCTGACCTATGATCTGTCCCTGTCCTTGGACAAGTAAGGATCTGTTAGAGAACACTAGTCGCTTGTTAAGTTTTTCCTTCTTCTGTTTTCATTTTGTCTTTCTTCTTTCCAGAGAAAATGACCTTTTTCATCACGTCTCTTTCTCCTTTTTGTCTGTGCTGATGCTTGTGTTCCATTAAAACTTCACCTACAGTCACGAGCAGGTTTGCTCGTTTGGAAGGGCCCCGCACCTGAACAAGGAGACAAAGTCCGTCATCTAATGGCATCACCCTCAAGCTGAAAAAGAAAGACAGTACATAATAAGGAAACCTCTAGGACATCAGACATTAGGTCCTAAGGCAAAAATAAACCAGAGGAGGGAACAAGGAAGAAGGTCAATATTAAATAGGATGGTCAGGGGGTATCCTTTAAGCAAAGACCAGAAGGAGGTGAGGTGGGAAGTAAACACCACAGGTACATGGGAGGGAAAAGCAGCTGGCAGGAAGGACGGAGAGTGCAAACATCCTGCAGTAAACTTGTGTCCTGGGGTGGTGGGGTGGGGGTGATCCGGCACCAGCAAGGAGACCAAGGAGGCTGAAGCTGAGAGAGCCAGAGGGGTGCAGGACAGAAGGTGAGATCAGTGGACAGTGAGATGGGACGGTGGGGGGGGCAGAAGGTTGCTACACCGTTCTAGAAAGCCCAGGGGTTTTTTGCTGAATGAGAAAGGGGAGTATACCCAGGAGAAAATTTATGACCCGAGTTACGCTTTAAATGAGTCTTTCTGGCTGCCGCGTACTGGAGAGGAGCAAGGATGTTCACAGCATGACCAGTGTAGATGCGGTCACAGGTACCCTGTAAGCGGGCTGTAGCCGTCGCGGTGGCAACGGCGGGGGGACCCTGGACAGGCTTCAAGCGGCGGGATCTGCGGGTGCTGCAGGCAGTGTACAGTGTGCGGCGGTGCCCCGCGGCTGACGGCGGTGCCCCGCGGCTGACGGCGGTGCCCCGCGGCTGACGGGCAAACACCCACCCCAGGGAAACCCTCGCGCGCTTTTTGAAAGCCCAGGGTCTGTCCAAATGATCCTCCGTCGGCGTCTTCCATCCGCCGCCAACAGAACACTGTCGACCGCGCGGAGCTCACGGGCGATGCTCAGCCCACCCGGCCCGCGAGTCCCTGCGGTGCCCGGGACTCGGGGCCACCGGCTCCCAGACGGGCCTCCCGCTGTCTCAGCCCCCGCGTCTTCTCCCCTGGGCTCCCCCCGGGCTTCGCTTCTCCAACACTCCTTGCAAACCTGCCAGGGCTCTCGTGTGCGTCCTTCTGTCCTCCGTCCCCGTGTCCCAGAGGTCCCCGGCCTCGGACTGCTCCAGCCCCGCGTCCCGCCGGCTCACAGCCAGGCGCTGCCGCGAGGCCCGGGAGCTCCGCCGGGGCAGCGCTCGCCGCCCACTGCCGGGTCTCCCCAGCGAGGCCGCGGTCCGCCGCGGCTGCCGCAGCCGGCCGGGTCCCGCGCCCGCTTCTCCGCGCGCCGAGCTTCCCGCGCCGCAAAGAAACCCCGGGAAATGCTTCCAAGGCCACTCCCGGCTCTCCCCAGTGCCTGCTCCTGTTCCGCCCGCCTCCCTCCTGCCCCGACTGGGAGAAACGCCTCCTCTTCCCCGCCAAGGCCAAAGCTCACCCCGTGGTTCTGGGCCGCGGAGCCCCCGCTCCGCCCCCTCCCCGCCCCCCGCCGGCCCCCGGCCCCCGCCCCCTCCCCAGGCCTGTTTCGGAAACCGCTGATCAGACCTGCGTTCTGTGACTGTCTACGTCTGCGTAGCTTCCAGAGCTACACGTCTTACTGTTTGTTCGTTTGTTTAAGATTTTATTTATTTATTTGACACAGACAGCGAGAGAGGGACCACAGGCAGGGGGAGTGGGAGAGGGAGAAGCAGGCTTCCCGCCGAGCAGGGAGCCCGATGCGGGCCCATCCCAGGACGCGGGGATCATGACTTGAGCCGAAGGCAAACGCTTAATGACTGAGCCCCCCGGCTGCCCTATACAACCACACGTCTTAAATGGATGATTTGGGGGATAAAAATTATATCTCAGCAAAATTAAAATGAAAAACAAACCAACCCTGCATCTCTTCTGCCCTTTTCTCCTCTGCTCATACATACATTCTCGTCTCTGACAAAATAAACAAAAGCTAAATTCGGAAAGGCAATCTGCATTTGCTGGCCACACAAGCATTTAAAGAGCGCCAACTGTGTGCGGGGTCTCTCCCAGGTACTTGGACTCACTATGGTACTTAGCTAATGACAGATCTTTCTTTGAGATCAGTTTTGTGCCTGGCACTGTGCAAAGCATTTCATCCTCTCAGCTACCCTAAGAAGGAGATTTTACGATCTCCGTTTTACATAAGAAAACTGAGCCTTAGAAGGGGTTGGTAACTGGCTCAGGCTCGCCCCGGGGGGTACAGTGGGGACTGAACCCCAGACCCGGGTTTGTGCAATGTACCTCACCACCAAGCCCTTCGTATATTAAGCTGCGTGAGGAGGTTTTAGGTTGGGTGGGAGCAGAGAGGTAAGAAATCTGAAAGTTCGCTGCTCCCAAATTTCATGCGTTCCTCCATCCCGTGTGAGCTCCCTGTCCTGATTGCTGGGCCCAGCTACGTGCTTCCAACCCAACCGCCCCTACTAGAACAAGGGACTGCGGCGCCCAGTCCGAGTGTCGTGTTGGGGGAACCGTCAGACACAGGACCCTGAACCTGTAGCTCCTCTTTTGTATCTCACAGCGGGAGGAACGTCGGCCTCCCGGGAACCCGGGGGGAGGTGGTGGCTAGGGAAGGTGAGAGGAGAAATAAATCTGAGTAACAGGCAAAAGCATGGATGAATTGCTCTCCTTCAAGGGTCTTCATCCTCTACTACAGAGAAAGGCCTTTTCTCACCCTGTGGTTTTTAACATACTCTAAAGTTGGTTTCGTCTGAAGATCTTACATCAACATAGCACGGAGTCATGTTGGCCGGGATCGGAGAGGGCGGAGTTTCAGATGCTTCCAGGTGGTCCCGGGATCGGAGAGGGCGGAGTTTCAGATGCTTCCAGGTGGTCAATACTAGCTCCCTGACGGACTGCAGAAGCTCAGTTTTCTTCATGTTTACTTTCAAGAGTGGGGGGCGGGGTGCGCCTGGGTGGCTCCGTGGGTTAAGCCACTGCCTTCGGCTCAGGTCATGATCTCAGGATCCTGGGATCGAGCCCCAAATCGGGCTCCTTGCTCAGCCAGGAGCCTGCTTCCCCCCTCCCCGCCCCCACTCTCTCTCTGCCTGCTTCTCTGCCTACTTGTGCGCTCTCTGTGTCAAATAAATTAAATCTTAAAAAAAAAAAAAAAGCATGAGAAATGTGCTGGGCTCCCACTTATTTTCTCCCTGTGATGTTTTGGAGTTCTGCTCCAGAGCCACCAAAACCTAGCAGCCCACCGCTTTGAGGCACGCATGCGACAACCGTGCCCTTCCCTCCCGCACAGAGCACTACCTTTTAGCGCGGAACATTGAGGCCACACACAACAAGCCACAGATTCACCCTCAGGAAATCACCGAGTTTGCTGTCCTGAAGCTCAGAAGGGAAAAGGGAGGATGGCACAGCTCTACCTCCAGAGTGTCCATTCCCAGCCTGCCCTTTGGGCCGGTGCCCTGCATCCGGGCTGGGCCACTTGGCCCCTGTGGAGCAGACACTTTGCGGCCTCCACCATGACCCCTCAGCCTCAGCCCAGGCTTAGTCCCTCCCCTTGTGGGCCTGGGCTAGGGGCGCCCAGGTGCTCACCACCTCCTCCCTGGTATGCAGACTTCTGCCGGGGCCACCGATCTCCCCTGGGGCCCCCTCCCATCTTTTGTTCATAGTGTGGGGGTGCCCCCCTGCGCTCCAGGATGGACCAGGCCCTGCCTCGTGTCTACTGCCATCCGTGCTGTGAACGTACCGCTCGATAAAGTCAGGGCAAATGGAAGAAACAAATGGAAGAACTGGGCTGTGAGCATAGAACACAGCTAAGTGTGGAGTCCTAGTACTTGTAAGGAAGCAGTGGAAAAGGGTTAATGAAGGCTGGAAGTGTAACTCGTGAGATGGGGAAGTGTCCACCCGCAGACTTTTACTGAACCACAGCCACGCTCGAAATGCCGGAATAGGCAGAGGGAACAGAAAAATAATGACCACAGAAAGCCCACAGTTGGTGGGAAGAGGTTATGTGTACAAAACTGAGAAGTTGTTTACCAGGCAGCATGGGGCAGGACTTGGCATGAGTAAATGGAGCTTCAGTACTCACGTCCCCCAATACCCGAGTACCTCACCCACAACTGAGAGTATCTTCTCTGCTGGGAAGAATTCCAGCCAAGAACCCTCACCCTCGGAACCGGGAGGAGAGGGAAGTTGAACATCTTACGGGAGTTTGGACTATGAAAGCCAGTATGGGAGGTTGGGTTAGTGTTCAGATAAAGAGCTGAGAAGAGCATTTCCTTCATAATCTCTTCTATCTGGGTGGACTCCACATCAAATGCTTGGAACCTTCCATTTCGGAGGGCGTTTGAAAACACCTCACCAAATCCCATGGAGAACACATGACTGAATGGGAGGAGAGGTAAGGAGTGTGTGATTAAGCATTTGCATGTGCTTATGCATTGTTGAGAAGGAGGGGAGGAGAGTGACACACCAGAAACATTTTAATAGAGCCTGACTCTGTGGCCGTGAGAACCTCTTAAAGCCCTCGATCTGTTCCCTGTGTCAGTTATGCCGCCACAGATGAGTATTAGATGAGAGGAATCAACATGCCCTATCTCTGTGCACTCAGGATTTCCTCACTAATGACTCATTCGCCTGTGACTGTGAATGCTGTTTTTGGAGGTTGCCGTAAAATGTTACACGTGTTGCTAGAACAGGATAGTTTTCTAAAAAGTTATATGCATTCTTTAAAGAATATAAAGGATGGACAGTTCCCAATTTATGATGGCTGGACTTGGGACTTTTTGACTTCATGGTGGTACAAAAGCAACACACATTTGCAATTTGAATTTGGGTCTTCTCCTCAGGAGCCATATGTGGGGCGATCCTCTCTCGGGACGCTGAGCAGAGGAAGCGAGGCACAGCTCCCAGTCAGCCCCGTGATCCTGAGGGAAAACAGTCGACACACAACCATTCTGTACACACACAACCATTCTCTTCCTCAGTTTCAGTGCAGTATTCAACAAATTACATGAGATACTCGACACGTTATTATCAAACAGGCTTTGTGTTAGATGATTTTGCCCAACCGTAGGCTAATGTAAGTGTTCTGACCATGCTTACCATAGGCTAGGCTAAGCCATGATGTCTGGTAGCTTAGGCGTATTAAATATTTTCAACTTACGGTGGGTTTATTGGGATATAATTCTCTCTTATGTAAAGGAAGATCTGTGTATGAGAAAATAAATGATCTCATCATGTGGCGTGGCTGACTAATCTCGTCTGTTCTGGCCTCAGATGGAATTCATTCTGTGACACTTGAGGAGGTTCAATAGCTGAGTCACAGAAAGGACTTCCCAAGTGACTGTCAGGTCCCAGGGCGCTTCTCGTAAACTCCAGAACCTCCCAGGACCTTCCCAAGGGCACACCCTGAACCCTGGGCCATGTGCATTCTCGTTCTAGTGTGGTAGCTCAGAGAACTGACAAAGGTGGTTATGGTGGTGGAGATGAGGTTTCTGAACAGCATCTTCAAGAACGGGTGAACAGGGGCGCCTGGGTAGCTCAGTGGGTTAAGCCTCTGCCTTCGGCTCAGGTCATGATCCCAGGGTCCTGGGATGGAGCCCCATATCGGGTTCTCTGCTCAGCGGGGAGCCTGATTTCCTCCCTCTCTCTCTGCCGGCCTCTCTGCCTACTTGTGATCTCTGTCAAATAAATAAATAAAATCTTAAAAAAAAAAAAAAGAACAGGTGAACAGCTTGTAGCTAAACATGGTCAGTGTACAGGTGAGTAGTGGATGGTGTAACTGGGGTGGGCGGCGGTTAGCCAAAGTCAGAAAGAACAAGTTCCAGCTCTATTCAAGAAGCACCCCAAATTCTTGAACAACCAGAAGGAAGGACAAGGGTAATATTCGATGTTAGAAAGATTTCCCAGACTGTGGTATGGAGGAAGAGACTAGAGGCAAATGAAACAACAACCCTATAATCAAAGAAATGCAAGTTGGAGGATTAAGGTAATGGTTCGTTGATTTGTGAAATAAGGTTAACAATATGTTTGTTCTGGTAGGGTGTGCTGCCTTTTCACACAGGATGGGATGTTGTTTCTTTGTTTTTGTTTTTGTTTTTTTTTAAAGATTTTTATTTATTTATTTGACAGAGAGAGATCACAAGTAGGCAGAGAGGCAGGCAGAGAGAGGAAGGGAAGCAGGCTCCCTGCTGAGCAGAGAGCCCGATTCAGGACTCGATCCCAGGACCCTGAGATCATGACCTGAGCCGAAGGCAGCGGCTTAACCCACTGAGCCACCCAGGCGCCCAGGATGGGATGTTTTAAGAGTGGTGAGTGATGGTGCCATCCCAGCTTAGAAGGAAGGATGGCAGCAGGCTGACAGAGGCAGGAGGGAGGACGGCTTCCACAGAGTGTATCCCGAACCACCTCTGGGACACTTTCCCAAAGGGCTCTGTTGGTGTGGCCATGCCTCATCTGTCTGGAACCACATTCCCAGCCCACACAGGCTGACCAGGCCCTTTAGATGGGCTGCTCCATGACTCAGCTCAGCGGTGGGGTGAGGCCTTGATGAGTCCATACAAAATTCTGGACCAAGTATTTAAGAAACAGGGAGGAGAGGGGCACCTGGGTGGCCCAGTGGGTTAAGCCTCTGCCTTTGGCTCAGGGTCATGGTCCCAGGGTCTTGGGATCGAGCCCCATATCGGGGTCTCTGCTCAGTGGGGAGCCTGCTTCCCCTCTCTCTCTGCCTGCTTCTCTGCCTACTTGTGATCTCTGTCAAATAAATAAATAAAATCTTTAAAAAAAAGAAAAGAAACAGGAGAATTGCTCGTGAACTGACTTGGCCTTTTACTGGAGAGCACAGCACAGTCATTTACTTGCTTCCGTTGTGTGACAGCGGTCGCCAGTTTGGGAGCCATTCAGGGGCACAGGGCTGTGTAGGATTTGGATGACTGATTTACCACCAGTTCATCAGATGAGCACCCCAAAGTTGGGGACTGTCTAGTCATTGTTTCTCGATGACACCAAGTACAATGTCTTGGACAACGGGCTCTCAATAAACTCTTGTTGAGGGAACAAATGTGACCTTGATGAACTGAGATTTCCTGCCCCTCAGTCTCCATCCAAAAACTGAGAAAATCGTCTCTTTATACCCATCTATTTGTACCTACCATATTTCTGAGAATGAAGTAAAAATATAAGTAAATATATTTGAAAGGCATTTCAGTACTCTGCTTGCCAGGATAACTGCTTTGTGGTACATTATATTGAAAACTAAAAAGAAAATATAACTACAAGAAAGCATAAAAGTCGCATGGTATGGAGGATTAGTATTGGACTGTGAGTCTACAACCAAAGACTGTTTTGAGTCGGCCTCTAACTCTCTTGGTGATCTTGGTAAGTTGATTTACATTTCTTGGTCTCAGCTTCAATATTATTTTCAAAATTAATGCTGTATGATTATAATTATGTTTTATTGAATTCCATCATTATTTCCCCTGTAAAACAAAGCTCACACTGGGCCAACAGGCATGTTCCCAATTTCATCATATCATACCACATGTCCCTTAAAGTCTCTATAACGCAGTCTTCTTCTGGAAAGTGGTGCCATAGACAAGCTGATCTTAATTCTTACCTTTGCTCTAAAATTCTGTGTCACACAAGGGGTAAGAATCAGTGCTCCTTTCCTAACTGCACTTATACCGTAGGTGAAAAAAATGTTGGACTCCCTCATGCTGTGTAGGTCACTGCTTCCTGGGATAGCTGTCCTTGAGATTTGGCAATGGGTCATTTAAGGGATTAGAATCAGTGATCTGTAGAAGGCCATTAATTCACCAAGAGTCATTAAGTTCCTTCAACTTGCCAGGTACTGTGCCAGGAAAACAAGAGATTAAGACAAGACGTCAGCTCTCAGTCTCCTCAATAAGATAGACCAAGTAAATAAATATGATCATTTAATCCTTCACTTTATATTACTTCTATTTTATTTTATATTAGTATGTTTCCATTCTTAAAGGGTTTCCTTTAAGTCCTTTAAAGTACTAAAGTACCATTAAGTACTAAGTACTGATACTTTCCTAGAGTATACATGTCTCCGAGATTGTTTTTGGAATATTAGTGTTACTTAAATTTAAGTCACTTCTAAATCTAGAATTTGTTTTTATATATGCCATAAGACTTTTCCAAGTTTAATTTCCTTCACATGGATCAACAGTTTTGCCAGTTACATTTATTAAATTATCCATCCTTTTTTTCACTTAATTGAATAAAATAGTTGTCATTTATTTAATGTTCATAGATAGTGAGCCCTATTTCTGGATTTTCTATTTCACTTACATAGTTGGCTATTCCAATAACATTACCAAATTTTTAATTTTAATTTCAGCATCTTTACAGTATGTTCTGATATCTGGTGATGTAAGTATACTTTGCTAGTCCTTCTTTGCTAAATTTTATTGGCCATTCTTGTACATTTCGTATTCCATATAAACTTTCAGATAATTTTGGAACCTTAATTGGGTAGTGTTTGGATTCCAGTTGGAACCATATTAAAATTCACTTTGGGGAACAGAACATTTTTATGATGTTTCCTATCTAAGGGCATAGTGTGACCATTTTTTCAAACTTTGCTTTATGTTCTTCAATAAGATTTAACTATTTGGCAAAAGAGAGTCAGTAAAAAGTATATTTAAAAAATAATATTTTCGGGCACGTGGGTGGCTCAGTGGGTTAAGCCTCTGCCTTCGGCTCAGGTCATGATCTCAGGGTCCTGGGATCGAGTCCCGCATCGGGCTCTCTGCTTAGCGGAGAACCTGCTTCCTCCTCTATCTCTCTCTCTGCCTGCCTCTCTGCCTACTTGTGATCTCTCTCTGTGAAATAAATAAATAAAATCTTAAAAAAAATATTTTCAATGAGGAGACAAAGGGTTTCTAAAATATAAAAGGCTCTTATCAGTTGGTAAGATAGGGATAAACAACCAAAATAAAAATGAGCAAAGGACAAAGATAGGTAATATACAGAAAAGTAAATCCAAACAGCTTACAAACATATGGAAAGATGTTCAAACTCACCCCTAAAGACCTCCAAACTGAAGATAAAAGCAGGTAGTTCTTTATACTAGGGTTTCACACCCGTGGCACTGCTGGCCTTTTGAGCTGGATAACTCTTCCTTGTGGGGCTGCCTTGAGGACAGTAGGATGTTTAGCAGATCCCTGGCTCTGCCAACTGGAAACTAGTAGCACCTCCCCCCCAGCCATAACTAACAATTATGACAATCAGAAATATCTCCAGACTTTGCCAAATGTCTCCTGGAGCAGACACAATCATTACAGTTGAGAACCACTGATTTTTTCCATTTATCAGATTAGCAAAACAAACCAAAACCAAAAAAACCCAACAACTTGATTACACCTATTGTTAGCAAGATTCAGGGCAAAACCAATACTCTCATGTTGCTAGTTTCTGGAAAACAACTGAACAATGCCAATTAAAATAAAATGTGTATACTCTTTGACCCAGCTAACCCACTCCTGGAAATAAATTTCATAAAAATGAAGCAAACGATACATAGACATATATTGTCCAAGGATGTTAACTGCACCATTGTGGGCAGTGAACAAAAACCTAAAAACAGAGTCAATGGCCATAAATAAATTACAGTGCACCCACACAATGGGACATTAGAAAGAATTAGAGTTTCATCTTATCACAATAGAGCGTTTTCTACAAATTATTCCTGAGGAAAGCAAGATTCAAAAGTACGTAATATAATTCTTTTTGTAAAACCCACATCCCCACATGTTTTTTTATATTAATAGAGAAAAGTAAAACTGCCCTTCCATAGTTTATTTACATCTACAGAATAGGCAAAAATATTTGCATGTCATCTCTCTGACAAGGGTCTAATATCCAGATTATAGAATGAATTCTTATGACTCAAAAAAAAAAAAAAAGAGAAACAACAATCCAATCAAAAGTGGGTAAAAGACTTGAAAGGATATTTCTCCACAAAAGATATATATATATATATATATATATATATATATATATATATACACATACATTTAGCTAACAAATATATGAAAATGTGCTCAACACCCTTAGTCATTAAGGAAATGCAAATGAAGATTACAGTGGGATACCGTGTCACATCCCTTATGATAGATATTTTCAAAAAAAAGGAAAACAAATGTTGGCAAGGACGTGGAGAAACTGTCACCCTCGTAAATTGCCAGTGGGAATGTTCATGGGCACAGTCTTGGTGGAAAACAGTTCAGCAGTTCCTCAAATAGTTAAACAGAGTTATAAAGTGATCGCAATTCTACTCCTAGGTACCCAAAATAATTGAAAACCAGTATTCAAACAAACACTTGCACACTCACATTCATAGCTGTACTACTCACAATAGCCAAAAAGTAGAAACAACCCCAAATGTCCATCGATTGAATAAACAAAATGTGTTATACACAGAAGATGGAATATGTTTCAGTTGTAAAAAGAAATGAAGTACTGATAAATCCTACAATGTTGATAACATTAAATTATTATGCTAAATTAAAGAAACTAGAAACCAAGGGTTACGTACTGCATGATTCCCTTTGTGTGAAACACCCAAGATAGGTTAAGTCCGTAGAAACAGAGAGCACGTTAGTGTTTGCCAGGGGCAGGGGTAAAGGAAGAAGAGAGAGCAATAGGCTATACGTTTCCTTCTGGAGAGGTGAAATGTCTTCCCACTGGGTGGTGGTGCAGGTTACACAACAATACGAATGTACTAATGCCACTGAGTTGTCCACGCAATGGTAACGGTTAATCTTATACTATGTGACTATTACCCCAATTAAAAAATACATTCTATTTGCCTCTGTATTACTTTCCTATTGCTGCATGACAAATTACCACACATTAAGCAGCTTAAAACATTACAATTTAAAAAAATTTTTATTTATTATTATTTTTTAAATTACAACAACAATTTAGCTCATGGTTCAATACATCAGAAGCCTGGGTGGGCTTGGGTGTGTTCCCTGCTTGAGAGTTTCATGGGCAGAAATTAAAGCGTGGGACAGGTTGGAGGCTCTGAAGAAGAATCTATTTCCAAGCCCTTTTAGGTTGTTAGGAGTCTTCAGTTACTGTGTCTGAAGGACTGAAATCACCGGCTTGCAGGCTGTCCACGAAGAGTCAGACTCAACGGCTATGGGGAGCCCATGTCCTTGGTACATAGCCCCCTCCAGCAGCGGCACAGCAAATCTTCCTCAGTCTTCAAATATCTCTGACTTTCTCTTCTGCTACCATCTGGAGAAAATTCTCTGCTTTTAAAGGGCTCTCGTGATTAGATTGGGTCCACCTGGATAATCTCATGTGGCCTTATAATGTCATCTGATTCACAAGTTCCACCCCACACTCAAAGGGGGGAGGGTTACAGAAGGGTAGGGGTCACTGGAGGTCATTCTTAGAATTCTGCCTAGCATAACCTCTTACAGAAAAATAATAAAAACATTTTCTGCCCAATTCGGGAAGAATTATTATTCGTTAATGCCCAACATTGCAAAGAGGATTTGAAGTGTGAGTGATTAATACCAGGGAAATTTTTCAGACCCAGTGATTTACAGATTAACACAGTCCAGGTCTTTAAGCCTCAGGAAAGGACCAGAGAGCTGTTCCGAACAGGCAGACTTCTCCTCCTTAGGCCTCTCCTGTTTCTTTCTCTTTCCTTCTTTCCTTCTGCTAAAGCACTGAATGTCAAAGCAGTTGCCCAGAGGACATCGAGTCTTCTCTCCGAAATCATGATGACGGGTACACACTGTGGCTACAGTTTAGGAACTAGATAATTATATTATGTAGATGAGACGTTCTCACTTTTTGGTCTCAAGATTCCTGTTACTTAGGATCCTAAAGAGTTTTTGTTTTTGTGGCTTATTCCTATTGATCGTTACCATATCAGAAATTAAATCTGGAAATGTTATTAAACAGGAAAACATACAAGCCCCCAGTTTCTTAGCCTTTAGAGTGATGACTCATCGCATCAGGTAGCCTCTAGAGTGGAAAAGGAAGGCAGGCCTATTATTCAGTAAAGGAAATAATGTCTTATACTGTTACGAAAGTAGTTTCACCTCCTGGAACCCAAAAAGGTCCCAAGGAGCCCTCGGGTTTCTGGATCACACGCAGAAGCCCACGGGCAGGTGTAAGCGCCAACGACTGCATTTCTTCCGATCCATCAGCTCACATGCTGGTGCCCTAACTTGAGCAGCCTCGGAAACAAACCTCTCCCTCACCAGCAGGTGGACGCACCCCGCAGTCATTCCTGCGGCGGGGGCTGCGCCCGCCAGAAATGTCACTTGCCACCCCAGGAGGAAAACTGAGCCAGTCGTGTGGTCACAAAGCAAAGCAGAGTTCAAACACGGGCTCTGGGAGCTTCGACAGAACCTGCGACTTTGGGGCGCCCGGGGGGGCTCCGTGGGTTGAGCCTCCACCTTCGGCTCAGGTCGTGATCCCGGGGGCCTGGGATCGAGCCCCGCGTCGAGCTCTCTGCTCAGCGGGGAGCCTGCTTCCCCCACCTCCCACCCCCGCCCACTTGTGATCGCTCTGTCAAATAAATAAATAAAATCTTTTTGAAAAAGAAAGAGCGAGCCGACGACTTTGCCAACACCACAGGGGAAACCCGCCTTCCGCGGCGCAGCCCGGCCTGCAGCGCAGTGACCGCCGGAGTCGGTGACCGGCCGGAGCGGCGCTCGTCGGGCGCGGGAGGCTCTGGGAGCCGGGAGTCCGCGCTGGCCACGCGATGCCCCTGCCACCTTGCTCTCAGGAAAGACGCCGCTGCGTCCCGATGGCCGCGGTGACTCGGCGCTCCCACCTCGCCGCCCACCGCAGGCTCCGGCTCCGGCCGCTCCCCAGTAACCGGCCGCGGGAGGCTCACCGCGAGCTCAAGCCCCAGGCCCGGCTGCGCGCGCCCCTCCCGCCGCGGGCTCGGGGAAGCCCCCGGAGCTCACGCCGGGCCCCACGGATGAACGCGACCGAAAACGCGACGGCTGCCGGCCGAAGGCTCCGGCGTTCCCGCGCCCCCGGCTCCAGCTCGGCGGGGCCCGGGCGCCCGGACTCGCGTGCGGGCTGCGGACAGTCCCCGGAGGGACGCTGACAGAGGGGGAGAGCGCGCGTGTGGAACGGCGCCTTCTCTTCGGGCGGGGGAGGGCGGCGGCGGGTCCTCAGGGAGGAACGGCGAGTCGCCCGCCAGCGTGCGCCCGGGTCCTCCGCCTGGCCGATGCGCACGGCCCCGGCCTCCACCTGACCGATGCGCACGGCCCCGGCCAGCCCGGATGCCCAGCCCGCGTCCTCCACAGCTTCACGCCGAGCCCCGCAGATCGGCGCATGTCAGCCGGCCCGCGCTCTGCCCGCGCCTCGCATTTCGGAGTCCGCGACCAATGGGAGAGAAGCCAGATTCAGGCGTCCGCTGCGATTGGCTGCGCGCCCGGGGGCGGCGGCGAGGGGGGCGGGCCTCGCGTTCGCGCTCGGGCGGTAGCCTGTGAGGCGGCGGCGGCGGGGCCACTGGAGGGCTGCCGGCGGAGGCGGCGTCTGGCCGAGCGCAACTTGGCTCCGCCGCGAAGGGCGCCGCTCGCGACTGCAGCGTTCCGCGCCGCGGCAGCGCCGGAGCCAGAGCCTCCCTGCGGCGGGCGGAGGACGAGCGGGCGCGCACGGGCGCCGGGCCGGGTCCGCGGCCTCCGCACGGCGAATGGATGTGCCCGGCCCGGGGTCCCGGCGGGCGGCGGCGGCCACCGCGCTCCTGCGCTCGGCCCGCGTGCCCCGCGGGGGCTGGTTCCTGCCCACCGCGCTGCTGTGCGCCTACGGCTTCTTCGCCAGCCTCCGGCCGTCCGAGCCCTTCCTGACGCCCTACCTGCTGGGGCCCGACAAGAACCTGACGGAGCAGGAGGTAGGCGCGGGCGGGCGGCGGGAGGCGGGGACGCGGCCCGCGGGAGGAGCAGCGCCGGGCGCCTTCTGCAGAGCGGCGCTGCCTTCCCGCAGCCGCGGCGGCTCGGTGCGCTTTCCCGCCGGCGGCCGGGCCTGGCGGCGTGTGCGGCGCGCGGGGCTGGGGCGCGGCGGGGCCCGGCGCGTGGGCTTGAGGTGGCGTGTGGAGGCCGCGGCGCGGGCGCTCGGGCGGGCCTGCAGTTCCCGCGGGCGGCGGGAGGGGGCGCCGCGCGTTGTCCTTGGGGCTCGGGCGAGTTAGTATCTGGTTCTTGCCTGAGAGTAGGCAGCCAGGGGCTGCGGAACCCTCGCTTACAAAAACTTTAAGATTTTACTTATTTTATTTGACGGAGAGAGACAGCGAGAGAGGGAGCACAAGCAGGGCAGAGGCACAGGGAGAAGCAGCCTTCCCGCCGAGCAGGGAGCCCGATGTGGGGCTCGATCCCGGGACCCTGGGACCGTGAGCAGAGCCGAGGGCAGACGCCCCGCAGCTGAGCCCCCCAGGAGCCCCGAACCCGTGGTTTTTGCAAGAATCATGTCCCCGCGCGGCTGCGTCTTCTCCCCATACCGTGCTTCACCCCTTAACTTGCTTGGATTACTGAGGGGGTGCGGCCTGGTTCACGGACTTGCTGACCCCCGTGCCTTCCTACCGCGTGAGCGCCCCCCCCCCCCCCATAAACTCAGTCTCCTTCCTGTCTTAGTCATCGCCCCGCGGGACAGCCGCGCACTGTCCCTGCAAGCGGGTCGGAGTACGATGCAGTGACTCCCAGTCCCGCTTGTTTTCGCTTTGCCCACGTCCGCTTTCAAGGGCACTCAGGGCGTGGAAGGTCAGCGTGCGCCCCTAGACTAGCGACTCCGCTTGGTCTTCTTGCGTTGTCCGACTCCAGCAGGTGGCATTGCTTTTCACCCAGTTCAAGGTCTTCCATTTCTCAGGCCGAAGGACCCCCGACGGAGACCGCCGCCGGCCCTCATTCCTGTCCGAGTTTTAACACGGGTTGCATTTTACCCCCGGGAACGAGCGATTTTACAGGAAAGTTACCGCAGAGAATACGAGAGTGACTCCGAGACAAGCACTTGCTCCTGCGGTGCAGTCGCCAAAGCCGCAGTGATCCTTGAGCTGCTGATGGGAACGACCATGTGACCGGCACGGGGCGGGCACCTGGCCGGAGAGAGGGGCTCCTGGGGGGAAACGCGCTCCGGCTGTTGCTGCGCCGATCTGTTTTGTCACCTGCCCAGGGCCGGGGAGTTGTCCTGTGTCATCTTGTGCCCTGTCCAGTCAGAGAGCTTTCTAGCTTCGTTCCCCTTCGATGGCACTGGAGTAGAACAGGGGTGCTAGACCCGGTAAATACTGGCTGATTATGTAACAAACACAGAGCACGATTTCTGTTACTGCAAGAGGAGGAGGAGGAGGGCCGAGTTTGAAAAGAAATCGAGTGGTCTAGAGAGGAGGTCGTTTGTCTAGGAGGACCTTGGACCTTGGCTGATCCTGGGCTTCGGGCACAGTATGGCTCTGTCCACCTTCTTGGGAACTCTGGGTTTCTAAAATATCTAAAAACAGAAATAAATAGAACAGCTTGTTCTCCTTCCTGGCCTAATGCTTGCTTTCACCAGTGGACAGTTAATAAAATGATTTTCAGGCAAAGTGAATGTCAGGTCATGGTCAGTGCTGTTTGTGTTAAGTGTGTATTTACTTGTAAGACTTTAGAAGGGCCTACGTAGATCATCTTAAATGGAGCTATTGTTAACCGAGTCTAAAGGCAGAAGAAGGAAAAGGAGGACGGAATTTCCTCTATCTTTGCACCCTCAAAGGATTTTTTTCTTAGATTTCAGGAAAAAATGATTACCTGTTCCAGGTACCATTTTTAAGGTTTTTTTTTTTTTTTTTTTTTTTTGTTTTTTGTTTTTTAAGATTTTATTTATTTGTTTGAAAGAGGGAGGGCATAAGTGGGGGTTGGTGGGCTGAGGGAGAAGCAGGCTCCCCACTGAGCAGGGAGCCCAGTGTGGGGCTGGATCCCAGGACCCCTGGGATTATGACCTGAGCAGAGGCAGACCGTTAGCAGACTGAGCCACCCAGCACTACCCCCACACACATACTTTCTAAGATTTAAACACATTAAAAATGGAATGTGTTCTGACAGATGAAGCCAAACAATTAATAAAATAGAGCTTTATATCTCCAACAGTTTTTTATTCTTCTTTTTTAGCATGTGATTTGACAGACATTCACTACCTTTCTTTGATTTAAAAAAAAAAAAAAGAACTTTCTACCTATTCTGTCTGATATTCAGAGTCCTACAGAATTTGGCTCTTAACCTCCTTAACAGCCTTATTTCCCACTACATCTTTCTTCTCCTTGCCTTCTTCCTCTACATGCCCACCTGCCATTTACATCAATCTTCTTTTTTTTTTTTAAAGACTTTATTTATTTATTTGACAGATCACAAGCAGGCAGAGAGGCAGGTAGAGAGAGAGAGAGAGAGAGAGAGAGAGAAGCAGGCTCCCTGCCGAGCAGAGAGCCCGTTGCGGGGCTCCATCCCAGGACCCGGGGATCATGACCTGAGCCGAAGGCAGAGGCTTTAACCCACTGAGCCACCCAGGCGTCCCCACATCAATCTTCTTGTCATAAATCCAGCATATTCACAGTCTCTCACCTACCAGTTTGTACTCAAAGTTGTGATCTCTTGCTTGGAATAAGCTTCTCATACCTATCTGTTGGTACCTTTCTGTTAAACCCTAACTTTGTCCTCCTTCAGGGGCCACCTCAAAGAAGTAACCCCGTATTTCCTATCTTCCTTATCAATAACGTATGAATATATATTGCTCATTAGGTTCAGAACTCCTGAAGAACTAAGACTTTATTTTATTTTTTGTAATCCACACAGCTTAAAGTGTTGTGCAAATAAGAGCTTATTAACTAGTTGTTTAATTGAAACTGGATTCTAAAATAAAGTCTAAATCCTAATTAGAGCTTGAAATGAACATGTTTTCTCTTGACTTTTGTATCTCAGAAGAAAGCACAAACAAGCTCTGATCCAAAGAATGGTAAAAGGCACCTTTTCGATAAGATCAGTTCCCTTTGCTCACAGGGCAGATTTTACCTGAGATAAGTGGGTATTGTCCAGAGTATGGACAATAGTCTGTAATTTGCACATTTTGTCTTGTGGGAGGTTTCCCTTTAGGATTAAAAGTATCTGCTGGAGAAACCTATTTTGGTGTAACAGTTTGTCCGTGGTGGCATTTGAAAAAGAATGGATCTTCTTTTGGAGATCCAGTGGCTAAGCTCCGGAGATTGTGTGGTCTTTATCTCTTCCGGAACGCCCTATAAGGCGCTTTCATACGGGTTGAAAAGCTGCTGCAGGCACTAGCAGTAGCCCCGGAACATAGCAGATGATTAACAAGAGTTTTCTGGTTGAAGAAATGAGGTATTTTCTTGTGGTAGAATCAGAGTATCAAGGTTCCGATCCTCCCTCTGTCAATGCTAGCTGTGAGAACTTGGGAAAACTTGCTTAACCCTTTTGTAAGGCCAAGTTTCCTCCGTTTGTAAAACAGAGGTAATGAAAGCGTTTACCTCTTAGGGTTGTTGTTTGGATTAAATGCAGTGAGCTGGTAAGGCGATTCGCATAGTGGGTGGTAAGTCAGTAGACCTTTGCTATTGCAATGATAACATCGTGAGAGGGACATTCATCTTGGGGTGACCTCTCTCTCATAAAAGAGAAGTCAGGTTTTTTTATTTCGAATGAGTCAAAGAAAACTCATCTCTTCCCCATCACCCCCACCCACCTTTAATTTTATTCCCTTAATTTTATTCCAGGCATTGCAGGTCTGGCCAGGTTCCTGTTCCTCATCTTTGTTACCTTAATTGTGGTTTTCTGTTAGGAGTAGAATGAATCTCATAAATATAAGCACGTGAAGTTGATAATTAAACAATGAGTTTTTTATAATGAAAACCTAGCTGTTAATCATTTGGGGACAGCCGTTATCGAAAGGTATAGAACATGTGTACGTACAGACAATATTGTGGGAGTGAAGAAGTCAAAGTCCTGAAGGGAGCATTGGGAACAAGAGAACGTCGGGTACTGAAGGAAGTGACGGAGATTCTTTCTAAAGCAAAGGCGTGGTGGCTAATGGTTTGGAGTGTAGTGTTGGGAAAAACAGGTTGGGGAAAATGCCAAGGTGAAACGAGTGGAGTCAGAGGAGGCAGTTTCACACTTAAGAAAACTAGAGGGAAAAAAAAAAAAAAGAAAACTAGAGGAGACTATCTGTAAAACCAGGGGCAAAAAGAAAAAGTGGGGAGTTGTTAATGAACACCGCTGTGAAGTCACTGCTTCTATCTCAAAGGTACCCTGTCCCCCTTGGTTTTCTGTTGAGGTGTCCTAGGTCGTGGTGGTGCCTGACCTCAGTTGCTAAAATTTACACACTTTTAAATAACAATCATTTCTACGGTTCTTGATTATTCTTTTCGTACCCATATTCAGGAGCAAGAAATTTCCTGATCCAGTGGAGATTGCTAAATGATTTGTACAAATACAAATTGGGCTAAAATTCATGAAGGTGAGAATGTTAGACAAATTATTTTTGATATCTGGCCAGTCAAAAACAGAAACCAAGTCTGGACTATATTTCAGATTATGTTCTACTTTTGTAGTTACGCTCTGCACTGGCAAAAGATTTTACAATAACAGTTACCGGATTATTCCTCTAAACCCTGACCCTGACTAGCCCGTTTTACATTTCGGTGAACTGAAGCCTACATGATAGTTAAAAAGAAAGTTGCCCTTGGCCTTAGATTGTCAGAGTCTAGAGTTAGATTGCTCCTTGGCAAAGTAGTTAGCCTGTTAGCCAGGCTGCCTTTCAGCAAGCACTTAAAGATCTGGGCCAGTGATCTAGACTTTTAAAAAACCAACTTACATACATCTGCAGGACCTTGCTAGACACCGGTAGCAGTAAAAGAAGAGGGGGTCTCCTACAGTGGTGGATCCTGGAAGAATGGGGATGGCAGGTCAGCTGAATTACTTCATTCATACTGTCCCAGAGGGTCTGTTTCAGCTTCAGTTCTCAATCTTAACCTCTAAGTAGAGGAAGTGAGTGATTTGCATGTATCTATCCTGTCCTTTAATCCTTGCAACAAGCAGCCCTGTGATGTAGGGTTTATGCCTCTTAAACTGGTAGTGGAGAGGAAGGCTAAAGGGAACTAAACAAAAAACTTGTGGATAATCACACAGCGAATGATGGGGGTGAAATCCCAGGGGAGTCTGTCTGGTGGAAGATTTTAGAGATTATTTTAGAGATTTTTTATTTTAGAAAAAATTAGAGATTTTTCAGAGATTTTAGAGATTATTTCTACTTTATTCCAATTTTAAAAATGCATTAAAGAGAAAACAAAACTTCTGTCCTTTTCATATTATAGACAAGCTAGAAAGAAGGACATCCCAAGTTGCCTATAATCCTATCATCCACAGATAATTGTTTGGTCAAGACTAGGACAGAACTATCCTCTTTACCTGTTCCCTCAAAGCAATGAAACTTAAAATCCGAGAAACCTAATCAAACAGTAGCATCAAGGCTCCCTATTCTAGGGCTAGAAGGAAGAATAAATGACCATTCGCAACCACTTACCTGTTTCCAAAACAGTTACTGAGCCAAGTACGGTCCATGCAGCACACTGGTTGCTAGGGGGTGCAGGTCAGCATTGGCCAGCAAGTCAGCCCTCAGAAGTCTGCCCTCTAAGGCCGTGGTCCTCAGCTCTGGCTCAGACAAAAATCTCCTGGGACGTTGTTGGCGAGGCATGCACATTTTTTAAAGCTCCATGGGAGATGTGCAACCGTGGTTAGGAAGCAGTGCTGGGTGGGAACTGGGGGGATGGGCACACACGAAGCGGTATCAGGGGAGCTCCAAGGACTGCGCCGTGAACACTGTCCGCTCCAGCAAAGTTGGCTCAGACCAGGATGGCTTCAAAACAGGCCTTGATGAAGGGGGAAGACTTTAAGAGAAAGATGATGGGGTGAAAACGAGGAATTATATGCCAAACAGTTATCAGAATTGTTGTTGAGGTTTCTTTGGTTGATAAAGATGATTTATTAGAGGTATGGGTAGGTTGTTTTGTAAGAATACATTGTGACAAATATTCCAGGTCCATTGATACCACTAATGGGTTTTTAAATTTCCTTTTTCTCTCAGGTCTTCAATGAAATTTATCCAGTATGGACTTACTCTTACCTGGTGCTACTGTTTCCAGTGTTCCTCGCCACAGACTACCTCCGTTACAAGCCTGTTGTTCTGCTGCAGGGACTCAGCCTTATTGTTACATGGTTCATGCTGCTCTACGCCCAGGGACTGCTGGCCATTCAGTTCTTGGAATTCTTCTATGGCATCGCCACAGCCACTGAAATTGCCTATTACTCTTATATCTACAGTGTGGTAGACCTGAACATGTACCAGAAAGTCACAAGTTACTGTCGGAGTGCCACCTTGGTGGGCTTTACTGTGGGCTCTGTCCTGGGGCAAATCCTCGTCTCCGTGGCAGGCTGGTCCCTGTTCAGTCTGAATGTCATCTCTCTTACCTGTGTTTCTGTGGCTTTTGCTGTGGCCTGGTTTCTGCCTATGCCACAGAAGAGCCTTTTCTTTCACCATGTTCCTTCCACTTGCCAGAGGATGAATGGCATCAAGGCACAAAATGGCGGCATTGTAACCAACACCTCAGCTTCTAACCACCTTCCTGGGTGGGAGGACATTGAGTCAAAAATACCCCTAAATATGGAGGAGCCGGTAAGTTTAGCCTTAAATGTCTTGTGGTTGGCGGAGCAGTGGTGACAGAACAGACAGGAAACCTCCTCTTGCTAGACTTCATATTCATCTGGATTCAGGTTTTTATCCTGAATTGGTCCAGTGGTTCATTCATCCACTGATTAAAGATAAGGTTGATTTATATTAGGGATGATGAATGTGTTTTATCCTGGAGTGAGTGACCTCCAAAGTCAGACTGCACAGCCTGACATTGCTTGTGTCAGAGGTGTCCTAAGAGGCCACAGCAGGAGCTGTGTCTTCTTTACCTCTATCCCCAGTACTTGGCCTATAAAGAGAGCACTCAGAAAATTTTGCTAAATGATTAGATGAAATGATTCCAATAAATGATGAATATCTACTTCCAGTTCTGAATTGAAACCCAAAGTATTTAAGGTTGGGAGCTTAACTTTCTCTTCAGTGCTGGAAGTGATATCTGTATTTTCAAGGGACACTTTCCCAGAGGGGGGTAGTAATGAACAGCGCAGAGGAAGACAATCACAAGAGGAAAATTTAAGATGATGATGGAATACATTTAAAAGCGTGACTGTGAAATTGTCTCTTAGGTACGGCATCAGAATAATCCATCCATACGTTCTGGCTAGCCAGGAATACTAATTGATTCCCCCATTCATTCACCCTTCTTTATAAAAGCTTCTTATCTTTCCAACAGGTTATACTCTGTGAGGGGCAAGGTTCATTCCAGCGATACTGAATTAGTCTTAGCTTTCAAGGGACGTGTTCGGAAATAACCTGTTAACCTTTTTTTTTTTTTTTTTTAAGAATTTTTTTTTTTTTTTGACAGAGAGAGATCACAAGCAGGCAGAGAGGCAGGTAGAGAGAGAGGAGGAAGCAGGCTCCCTACTGAGCAGAGAGCCCGATGCGGGGCTCGATCCCAGGACCCTGAGATCATGACCTGAGCCGAAGGCAGCGGCCCAACCCACTGAGCCACCCAGGCGCCCCACCTGTTAACCTTCTTACTGTGTGGGTCCATAAGCCTTGTAGTCTGAATGAGAGTAGAGTACCCACATGGGTGGTTTTCGGCTCCCCACCCAGAGTTAACTCAAATTGTTTCCATGTGGCATCTAATTACTCTCTGATGCCTACCCCTGTTCTTCACTTATCGTTACTAGTTGCAACTTAGGTTATCCTCCCAAAGAGTTTGAGCCTAGGTGACTCTGGTCATGAAACTCACTTTTACTCCTCGGGCACCTGCGGGTAGCATCAGTCATACCTGGATAAAGTAAGAATGCAGTGCTGATTCCTTCATAGTTTGTTAAGTGGTGTTAGCAAGCCAACAAAGAGTTGACGGAGGGGGAAAGAGTTAAAATCACCTGATCTTACGGAGTAGAAAAAAAGAATAAGGACCCCTTTTAAATTCTGTTTCAAATGTGTTAAAATGGCTGTAGCTAAAATTAATATGTATATACATTTGCATAATACTTCTATATCTTCAGTATTGACATTGGCCATACTTCTGAAGATGTGTATAGACCAGGAAGTTTTAAACCATTTTGAGCATGAGTAGGAAACACATCTTACATAGAAACAAGTTCTGCCCATAGGTGTGTATGTTTTTTCTATATAACTGAAGCAAAGGTTTTACTGCGCAATACTTTATTGATACATTCCATTCAATTCATTTATTTGATAATAACTTCAGTTTTATTTTTAGTTTTTTAATTTAAATGTAATGAATATAGTGTCTTATTTGTTTCATTCATTTCATTTTTTTTACAATGCAGATCACTGCCCACTACATTGATTTTATTGCATTTTAATGAGTCATAACCCACATTTAAAGAACTCTGTCCTAGACCAACTTGACATTTGTTGTTTATACACATGCAAAATGTCAGTACTTGATATGCTGAAGAATTGTGAAACTTAGAGTTGAAAGTGATTCTGACCACAGGCCATTGCACGGTCAGAGTATTTGAAAGTTACAAGGGACTTTAGATGTCATCAACCCTCTCATTTTAGAGATAGGGATTGGGAACAGAGAAGAGTGACGTGTGCAGGATCGCACTGATAGACCCTGTAACATCATTAAAGAGAATGTATGAGATCCACTTTGATCTGTACGTTATGCTGTAAGGTCTTTCACGATGGGGTCAGAACCGTCCTGTCGGGTACAGTGTGGTAAAAGTTAGATGCAGGTCAGTTCTTTGTATCCTCGGCTGTGCTGCTGGCATGGAACAGGCTGTTGGGGCTGCTTGGCAGCTGTACAGGGCGAAAATAGTGCTGTTTCTCTTGACAGGCTTGAAGAAGTCAGAATATGGATGCTGGGAACCGCAGTGCCATTTTAAGTTGATAGAGCCCACAACTGAACTGTGTAAATCATAATTGTGGTAAATATGGTAAAGAAGAGTAGGTAGGTGGGTGGGTGGTTTGATCTTGACTTGATGGAAAGGGAAAATGAAGTGGAAGTCAAAGTGACAGCCCCGTCCACCAGTTACCCTCCAGTGTCTGTGAGTTCTTTTCAGAACGAGCCTCTTGCTGTGGACACTCCAGCACAGCGAGGGATTCTCTTTCTTAAATAGGAAACAGGATTCCTTCTGTGCTCGGCCTAGCGTCGGACCTGATTTACTTTAAATTGCTCATCTGTTAGAAATGATGTAAATTAAGCCCCTTCTTTAGCACAGGGCCTGACACATGATTACTGGGAGGATACCTGTTAACACACCCATACTTTTATTTGTAGACTGATGAGTAAGCATTCTTTTGTGTATGTGTGTGTTGAGCTCTATGAAACATTAATGTTTCCACTTTGTACTTTATATAATTTCTAGCAGCACACCATAGTGGATTTTGAAGATGGTCAAACCGAGGTTCTAGTACTTAACCAGCAGAGTGATCTTGGGCAAGTTACTTAACTCTTTGAGACTTTGTTTCCTTACTCCTTTTTCTTTCTGCCTCACAGAGTTATTTCGTGTATTAAATTCAGAGGCAAAGTAAGGCTCTCAAATGAGTATTCGTAGTAGGTAATCAATATATGGTTCCATTTCTTTTTTTTTTCTTTTTAAAGATTTTACTTATTTATTTGACAGAGAGGTTACAAGTAGGCAGAGAGGCAGAGGGAAAAGGAGGCTCCCTGTTGAGCAGAGAGCCGGAGCGGGGCTTGATCCCAGGGCCCTGAGATCATAACCTGAGCGGAAGGGAGAGGCTTAACCCACTGAGCCACCCAGGCACCCTGTGGTTCCATTTCTATTGTCTTTATCATTATACCTGAGTAATCAAGAATGGCCTGGTGCCTTCACTGTAGGTAGTTGTGGGGCTGCAGATAACCTTTCAGTTCGAATTGGTTCCCCCTGGTTTTTTGAACCTTACGAAAGGTGTCTCCAGAACCCGGTACTAATTCCACCACTGATTCTTTAACTGAGGCTACTCTTAACTGTAGACTGTGAAACCAGATAATCCCTGAACTTTCCTTAGCTCTGGAATGCTGAGTTTGATGAGCTGATTGATCTGAAAGTACATTTTTCTTCAGATTCCCAGGCATCACACGAATGCCTTTTCCTTTCCTGTCCAGTCCCCTCTGTAGTTAGGAACACATAGTGTCATAGAAGTGGTTTAATTGCAGTCACCAGCCCTTGACTTAAATCTTCACTGTTGAGGCAATAAACCCTACTTATCCTACCCCCGCCCTCATATATTTTCCTGTTGTGTGTAGAAGAAAATCCAAAACTCATATTGTGGCCTGGGAATCCCCCTGTAATCTGGCCTTATCTCACGTGAAACTGGCTGAAACACATCAAGCTTATTCCCACTTTAGAACTTCAGTCCCCAAGGTTTCAGTCAGTACTGCCCTTCATTTTGATTTTCATGGCTGGTTCCTTTGTGTCACTCAGGTGTCCGCTCAGGCATGAGTTTTTCAGAAAGCCTTTCAACACTCTCACCAGCCTGCCTTTTCTCTACCACAGTCCCTTGCCACCCTTTCTTCATAGTATCATTCCTACTGTAAGCTCTCTCGTGTGTGTGTTTATCGCCTGTCTCCCTTAACCAAAATGTCAGCTCAGCGAGGGCAGGGACTTCTCTGCTGTATTCCCAGAATCTAGGGCTAAGCCAGAAAGTAGGGCATTAACAACCTACTAAGAGTTGACCTGTCTTTGGCTACTGTTTCAGGGAAGATGACACTTCTCTCAAGTTCAAGGGCACTAAGCTGTAACAGGGAAGGGTGCACCCTTCTGGTTTAGGAATGAGAGCTCAGTAAGCTACCAGGCTAAGGCAGGAATGACTCTTGGAGCAGAATAAGTGCACAACAGGCCGGAGCAGGAGAGAGAGTCCTTGAAGCTTTTTAGGTTTGGCTGGAACTTCACTGTTGCCCAATTGTAAACCTGCCTCAATGGCACCTATGCTTCCTTGATCCACATTTTGTTTTGTTTTGTTTTCCTAAAAACAAATGTACATTATTTGTTCCCATCAGTTAAGGCTCACTCTGTATGTTTTTACTGTGTTTTGGATAACGGAATATCAGCAGCTAAGGAGATAATGATAGGCTCCTTTTCATCATGAAAGTGTGTGTTGTTCATAGCAAGAGTTAGTATTGGGATTGTGTCCTTCAAAAACATTTAATAAAAGAAGCAAACTTAGGCTTGGAAATTTCCATCCTAGCTGTTGTTTTGGCTACAGACTGGTCTCCCTCTGTGCACAACAGGGCTGAGAAATGAGTGGTATTGTAACTTGGCCTTGCAAACACCCAGCTATACTTACTCAGAGGTTCTGTTTACATCTAGAGGTTCTCCTTTGCCGAAAGACCTGGTATTTGAGGTAGACTTTGGGAGACAGATAAGATTTGAATAGAAAAATAATGAAGAACATTCTAGACAAAGGAAATTTTTAAAAATTACAGAAGTTGCTGTTAGAGGCGGTTGTAGGGTTATTAATTGACCTAATCTCCATGTTCCTGTGCCTCAGGGAATGGGACACCTGAGGAGAGGGAAATGGAGGGAAAATGGCAGGTCAGTGGGGCAGTCAGAACACATACAACATTTACTGATGAAGTTGGCTCTCTTCAATGGGTACAATTCATGGCAGCCCAAAACAAGGACAGTAGTAACATCAAAGGTCACTGATACCACCATAAAAAAAAATAATGAAAAAGTTAGAAATACTGTGAGAATTACCAAAATGTGACACAAAGACACAAAGTGACAAATACCGTGGGAAACCTGGCTCTGATAGACTTGCTCGAGGTTGCCATAAACCTTCCAGAAGTTAAAAACATATTTGCAAAGTACGGAAAGGGAAGCACAATAAAATGAGGTTCACCTCTATATTGTTTGTATGCACAAAAATAACCAGCCAGTTGGTTTTCACCAGGAAAAAGAAAAATGTCTGTCAAATAGAAAAGGAAGTCCATAACAGTTGTTTCCTGTGGTTGCCTTCCTAGTGTTTGAGCTTTCTTCCCCTTTTCCTGTGTAGGATCCCCAGCCAGACCGTCTCCTCGTGCTGAAGGTCCTGTGGAATGACTTCCTGAAGTGTTACTCCTCTCGGCCGTTGCTCTGCTGGTCTGTGTGGTGGGCCCTCTCCACCTGCAGCTATTTCCAAGTGGTGAACTACACACAGGGCCTGTGGGAGCAAGTGATGCCCTCTCGCAGTGCTGCTATCTACAACGGGGGCGTGGAGGCTGTGTCCACCCTCCTGGGTAAGGAGGGCGGGTGGGTAGTTCCCCCTCAGGTGATGAGGTCAACCATAATCAGATTTCCTCTCCCCTCCTAAATTCAAAGTGACCCCAAGGAATGATCTCTTTTCTTTTTTCTTTCTTTCTTTTTTAAAAAAAATTTATTTATTTGACCCAGAGAGTACACGAGCAGCAGGAACAAGAGGGATAGGGAGAAGCAGTCTCCCCTCTGAACAGGAAGTCCGATGTGGTACTCGATCCCAGAACCCTGGGATCATGACCGGAGCTGAAGGCAGATGCTTAACCGACTGAGCCACTCAGGCATCCCCAAGGAATGATTTCTTTATTTTGAGTTTTGATTTTGTAATTTACGAAGAAATTTAGCAGTGTTCAAGTAATGGGTCAGCATGATTAACACACTTCAATTCTTTATATCCTTTAGGGAAGCCTAGTGGAATGATTTTCAAAATTTTCTTCTTCAGGTTTCCATTATCTCTGTATTTATTAGATGCTTTGACGTGAAACTTTGAAACAATATATAGAAGTTTATGACAATAACTAATGTTAAGTGTTAACATGCAATAAATGCTATTCTTAGGACTTATGTATATTCACTCAGTCCTCACAAAGTGCCTGAGATAGGTGCGGTTATTATCCCTATTTTATAGTTAGGGAAACAGGTTGCCCAAGATCAGTTAGGTGGTAAGTAGTAAAGTTAGAATTTGAACTCAGAGGCTGTGTCCTTGACCATTATATTCTATTGCCCCTTTCTAATTTTTTTACTTAACTTCCTTTTTAAAAAAATTAATTAACTAATTAATTAATTAATTTGAGAGAGAGAATGAGAGGGGAAAGGTCAGAGGGAGAAGCAGGCTCCCTGCTGAGCAGGAAGCCTGATGTGGGGCTCCAACCCGGGACCCCAGGATCATGACCAGAGCTGAAGGCAGTCGTTTTTTGTTTTTTGTTTTTGGGTTTTTTTTTAATAAATGGGTATTACATTCCCATTTTATTTTATTTTTTAAAAGATTTTATTTATTTATTCATGAGAGACAGAGAGAGAGGCAGAGGGAGCAGCAAGCTCCCCGCTGAGCAGGGAGCCCAATGTGGGACTTGATCCCAGGACCCTGGGATCATGACCTGAGTCAGAGGCAGATGCTTAACCAACTGAGCCACCCAGGCACCCATGTTGACTGACTTCTTAAGGTGTTTAGAAGACATCCCATGATTTTCCATATTTCTGTACAAAAATATTTCTATTTCTGTACACACTCTCATTCAGTCTCTCCTTGTCTCTCAGTGGTTCCATGGTGTTTATTCCATCGAGTCCAAAATTCTCTGCCTCACTTTCAAGGCCCTCCCTAATCTTGAGCTCCCCTATTTATTTATTTATTTATTTATTTATTAAAAAGATTTATTTAGTTATTTATTTGACAGAGATCACAAGTAGGCAGAGAGGCAGTCAGAGAGAGGGGGAAGCAGGCTCCTTGCTGAGCAGAGAGCCCAATGCGGGGCTCCATCCCAGGACCCTGGGATCATGACCTGAGCCAAAGGCAGAGGCTTTAACCCATGGAGCCACCCAGGTGCTCCTTGAGCTCCCCTGTAAGTTGCAAGGTTTTGAAATTTAATAATCTAAGCTGAATTTTTAATTCATTAAAAGAGCATTTGTTTAGCAAAATAAATAGGTGGGTTTTCTGTTTGGTTTTGTAGGTGCCGTTGCCGTGTTTGCAGTGGGTTACATCAGAATATCCTGGTCAACGTGGGGGGAGATGATGCTGTCTCTGTTTTCCCTGCTGATTGCTGCCTCCGTGTACGTCATGGATACGGTGCACAACATCTGGGTTTGCTACACGTCTTATGTCATCTTCAGAATCATCTACATGTTACTCATCACCATAGCAACGTATGTATTTGGAGTCAAAGAAGCATTTGGAAAACTTGTGACAGTATAAACTCTTTTGGTTTCTTTACAAACAAATGAAAATTTCTAGTTAAAAGCAGCAAACAGGGGGCGCCTGGGTGGCTCAGTGGGTTAAGCCTCTGCCTTCGGCTCAGGTCATGATCTCAGGGTCCTGGGATCGAGCCCCGCATCGGGCTCTCTGCTCAGCGGGGAGCCTGCTTTCCTCCTCTCTCTCTCTCTCTCTCTCTCTCTGTCTGCCTCTCTGCCTACTTGTGATCTCTCTCTCTCTCTGTCAAATAAATAAAAAATCTTTAAAAAAAAAAAAAAGGCAGCAAACAGGAGGAAGCATTGTATTGCATGTTTTTATCCCGAGGAAGCACTTAGGTGAGGCTCGTTGCTTTCCTTGTTCATATATTCCTGCTCTGCTCTGATGTTTGCGTGAGGTTTACACCACTTAGCAGCAACGGGCTTTTCACCTGCTTGGGAAGGGAAAGGACAGTAGAAAGAAGGGCTCCTCTTTATAATTGAAGTAAACATTCTAACTACCTCGGAAGTGATTCTTACCTATTCATTCTTTTGTGGGTTGGTTTTTTAAGTTTTCAGATTGCTGCTAACCTCAGCATGGAGCGCTATGCCCTTGTGTTTGGTGTGAACACCTTCATTGCTCTGGCCCTACAGACACTGCTCACTCTCATCGTGGTGGATTCCAGCGGCCTTGGCTTAGACATTACCACTCAGGTAAGATTTCTGTTTCGACACTCAAGGTGTTGTCACTGGATCAGGGTGACAATGTGGAGCTGGATGAAAGCAAATTCAAACGGTAGAGACAGATAGGAGAAGTGGACGTGTTCCCTCCTGCCTTCAGTCAGCCCCCATCCTTAGTTCTTTTCTTTCTCGAGGATATTGGGACCATCATATTTTTGATGAGGACTTAGAACATTTCTGAGTGTAACTTAACAGCCTGGTAGAGCCAAGAAGTAATGCTGCTTCCTTCCAGGCCAAGCTTTTCCGCTTCCTCATCCAGTATGTCCCTCCGTTTTTAATTCTGTGCGTGGAACCCTGCCTCTGGTGTTTGAGATGCCCTGCTTCATCTCACAGTTCTTTATGTTTCCTTCCTCCTTTATCCGAAGTACCACTCACCCAAATACCAAGGTAATGACTTGCCATTGATGAATAGCATGAAGATTCTTCACAAGTGACTCATCGAGGAGACAGCTGCACACATGCCCAGGGACTGTGGGTCCTTGCATTCATTCAGGAAGCGCATTGTCGCATATGCCTTCGTGTGTTGTGAGTTGTAGGTGGGCCTTGCTCTGTACTCTGGCAAAAGGGGCAGTTGAATCAAAAAGTGCCTCCCCCTCCCCCATCCCAGCCATCCCAGCCTGGATGACTCCCTCCATACTGAGGTACTAGTGTTCTTACTATACAAAGGCCCACCGTGTTAGCAGTCTTTAACTGTTTTTCCCCAAGAGCTCAAACAGAAAGAAATGATCATCATAGTAGCTGATGTGCACTGAGGGTTTCGTGGGCCACGTGGTCCTTTAGAGTTATGCAGGGTTGTTGTCAGGCTTGGGCATCGAGAGAACGAGTCCTTGAGAGGTTATGTAACGTAAAGTGTTGCTTAAGGTCTCGTGGTCGATAATAGTGTGGCAAAGCTGGGATTTAAGCCAGCTTCTAACTCTGAAGCCTGATCATCCCTCCCTGGATCATGCTGCCTCAGAAAGGTGGGTGCGGGGAGCAGAGGAGTGGGAGCTCACCACTTTCTCTGTGTTCCCCAATTACCACCAGCAGTGAAAACCTTGAGAAGACCTCTCAAGGGTTTGGTGCTTAGATTTGGAATGGAGGGTAGGAGAGAAACTAAGTGCTTGTCATCCTGTGATAGAAATAGTGGGTGGAATCTCGAGTTGTGTAGGTTGTGCTGAACTCTTAACTGCCGTAGTTAATCAACAGGTTTCCTATAGGAAAATGCATCCAAATTTTAAAGAACCTGGCTCGAAGACTTAGAGCGGCACCCGTATTGCGCTCACGAGCCAGCAGATGGTTGTTTCATAAGTTCTTTCAAGATGATGATGATGATGATGATGATGAAGCTGTTGATAAACTATACAGTCACATTAAAATATTAGCCTGGAGAAGACCCATATGAAAAGTGGAAAGTGATCCCGTAACGGAATCTGGCCGACTTTCTGCTGCCCTCCTCTGGGGAAGAACGGAAGTTCTTCGTCTTCAGAATTTGGCCTGCTAGTCGCTCTCTACCTACCAGCTTGAGGGTAGAGACTGTGATTCCTTTGTAACAACTACAGCAACACAAATAGAAAACAGTTGTGTTGACAGCCTCAGCGGTGTGTGCTAATAAACACACGCATGATCTCATCCCTTCCCAGCAACCCTGTAAAATAGGGAATATTGTGAATTCCATGTTGTAAGTGAAGTCAGGGCTCAGAGATGAAGTATTTCAGTCATGGTCACATGGCTAGGAAGGCATGGAGTCAGGAGCCGCACTGAGGCTGAGAGAGCTTCAGTCCCACCATGCTCTGCTGCCTCGTTTTTTTTTTTTTGTCAGAGCCTGGCAGGTTGTGTGAGCACACAGGGTTTTGTGAAGGCTTATGGAGAAACTGAATATACTTTCAATTATAGGCTATGTTCACATATATAAAATAAAACTTCTCATCTTCTAATTGATAATTCTCTCCATGACTTCTTTACCTATCTCCTTTAGTTCCTGATCTACGCTGGGTATTTTGCACTCATCGCTGTGGTTTTCCTGGCTAATGGTACAGTTAATATTCTGAAGAAATACAGAAAGCAAGAAGATGCAGAATTGAGTTCTCAAGTAACCACATCATAATACACTGCTGATAAGCTGCTTCTTATAGCAAAAAATCTGCACAGCAACTGTGCCTGGATGTATTTAATGTTTTAATATGTAGATGTATATTTATGAATGTGCTTTTTAAGGCTTCAAAGCAGCCAACTGACTAGACCTTGTGTTCCTAGAGTAACGATACTGTTTAGAGGAGCCAGAGGTGAAGTTTATCTCATGGATTATTTATGAAAGCTAATATAAGGATTACTTTCTTCTGATTCAGAAGTGAACTTGATTTTGAAAACCAAGTAATAAGAGCATTCGAGCAACCACATGGCGTTTGTACTTTGGATAGCGAGTGAGTTTGGTGTTGGGTAGGTCGAGTTACTTCTGTCTATCTGATGGGCCAGAGGCGTGGCCTGGTGGAACGGGGCTTCCCCGGGGCCACGGGATATTACAGGTCAGAATAGAAATAGGTTC
This sequence comes from Enhydra lutris kenyoni, assembly GCF_002288905.1. NCBI lineage: Eukaryota > Metazoa > Chordata > Mammalia > Carnivora > Mustelidae > Enhydra > Enhydra lutris. The sequence continues at coordinate 1,733,906 of NW_019154108.1, read as the reverse complement.
CAACAGCACCTGCCTCTGTTCAGCTTAATTCTTATTTCTGTTACTCATGTGCATTTGTGTTTCTACAGATGAAAGTTGTTCTTAACCACTGGCAATATTTGCTCTGGTTTGGTGTTCTGTCGTATTAGGAATGTGTGTCATTTCTAATTTTATTTTAAAAAATTCATTGTATGAATGTTCTGTTTCCATCTTGACAATTTTGTGTTTGTGTAGGTTGTCTTTAGAAATACACTTCTGCGTTACTCGTATGTTTCCCGGAGAAGCTCATTTAGGTAGAAAATAAGGCAAGTTTTGAGGCCTGCTAATCATTGAAATGAAGAGACCTAATCAGAAAACTAATGGTATGTTTGCCTGTATTTTGGTCTTTGGTATGAAGGACTTTTAATTCAGTGATGAAAAGTTAGTATGGGCTAAAGATACAAGTAGCCCATTTTGTATTCACATTCCCTTTTATTTCTAAAATAAAATGAAAAGTCCTTTTTAAAATATCTTCATCCCTATTTATAGCTTTTATATTATTTGTCCTTCTTACCCAAGATAGAGATGTCATCAGGAGTTAGATATGTTGGATTATTGTAAGGCCTTTTCACACACTGAGCCTCTTTTTAATTATTTCAATGGGACAGGAACTAGGATAGACTTGATTCCTGCATTTTGTACATTAAATCTGCCTTTGTTTCTAAGGATGGATCATCTTGGAATATCTGAAAATAAAAAATTGCTAGTGATTTCATTTCCAAGGTACTCGAAAAATGTTATTATGTATGCATTGAATTCTGTAACTAGTAAACCGAGGGGCTGCTAGTGTATTTGAGACATGAAAGCCTTTTTATAGCCGACGTTGTTGCCTTATCTTGAAAAATAACCTTGGTTAACTCATTTAGAATAACACAGGTAAGCAGTGTGAATAATAGTATCAAGATTCCAAAGTTGATATAGTCATTTAGTATAAGTGGGAACTCTAGAAGTAGATGAAAGAAGATAAATATAGGCCATTTTCCATTCACTTTCCTTTCTGATCAAGGGCAAGAGCAGAACACTAAGTAAGGGAAGGGGAAGTGATGTCCTAAAAGGACAGCCTATCATTTTATATTGTATCTTTTGTTTTGCTATGGAGGGAATTGTTTATTCAGAAACACGTAGAAAAGTGGTGTTCCAGGGATTTTATTTAATGTTTTTTAATAAAACCGACTGTGGTACAATCAAATTATTCATGTTACCAAAGCAATGTTTCCCTGGACTTTAATTCAAGGTTTGTGGTACCCAACCGGAGCCTTTACTATTTTAAGATGATAATAAGTTCATATCCTGGTATGTGGCCATATTTACAGAACGCTGAGCCCAGTTTGCAAGTTGTACTGTATGCAGTTTTGCAAAGAAGTGAAAATAATTTGTTATACTTTTTATTCAATTCTGTATAGATTATAAAATTATTTTTATTGAATAAATATTTTACATTACGTTTTTCCTTTTAATCACAATTATTTTAAATTTGTTTATTGCTTCAGTAGGAGCTTTGGGTTACATATTTAAACCTTTTAATAATTTCTCCTAGGGTCAATTTCATACTAAGTCTTCCCTCACCTGACCTTTCTGTTTAGTCTTCTCATCCTGTGAATTCTTCCCATTGTTTTGTGATCCTTGCCTTTGACTCTTCCCCATTATTTTCTGTTGTTTTCCCTGTTATTTTTAGCACCACACCACACTGTTTATTTTTCTTAGTCCTCATCTTGGTACCTCTCATCTCTCTTTAAAGCATTCTTCTTTTTAGAAACCAAAAAGACCCACCTTCCCTTCAATGTTAACTGAATTTTACAAATAAAGGAGACTCAGTCAAATCAAGGGCTCAAGGTGCCATCTTGTTTTGAAACTTAATAGCCACTTTGTTCCAGCCCAAAATATTGTGAAAGGAAGCATCTTCTTGCCTTCAGCTGAGAATCACTTGTTCATTATGTCCCAGAAACCAAATCTCTTGTTTCTCACATATACAAAGGAGTACCTTCCCTTTAATATCGCATTCTAAAACCTGTTTCATTATCACGGAAGACTCATTTTTAAACCAAAAACATTTTTAAAATTTTCTGTCCCTGAAATTAGATCCCCTGTATCTTAATGCCTTTCAGATTGTAAGCCTTCTGAGCAGGGGCCATGTCTTATTTTTATCTTTTGTTGTAAAACACATGCTAGTGCCGTATGAATATTAAGTTACATAAAGGATATGTAACAGATTCATTACCTGCCAGTACAACTAGCTAAATGTCATTACTTTTTTTAAAAGATTTTTTTATTTATTTGCCAGAGAGAGAGAACGAACACAAGCAAGGGGGGCTGGAGGCAGAGGGAGAGGGAGAAGCAGGCTCCCCGCCTAGCAGAGATCTGATGTGGGGCTCGAACCCAGAGTCCCAGGATACTGCTGAAGGCAGACGCCCAACTGACTGAGCCATGGAGGTGCCCTGTCATTACTTTTTTTTTTTTTTTTTAAGATTTTATTTATTTATTTGACAGACAGAGATCACAAGTAGGCAGAGAGAGAGGGCAAAGCAGGCTCCCCGCTGAGCAGAGAGCCCGATGTGGGGCTCCATCCCAGGACCCTGGGATCATGACCTGAGCTGAAGGCAGAGGCTTTAACCCACTGAGCCCCCCAGGCGCCCCCTGTCATTACTTTTTTAAAGTTTCATTTATTTATTTATTTTAGAGAGAAAGTGAGAGTGGACGGTGGGGCAGAAAGGGAGACAAGCAGGAGCGTGACTTGGGGCTTGATCCTAGGCCCCGGAGATCATGACCTGAGCCAAAACCAGGAGCCCGACTGTCACCTGACTGTGCCACTCAGGCACTGCTGCCGTTACTTTTTTAAAAGTACATGCACCTGAGAGGTTAGGATTGAAATGCCTATTGATGACATCCGTTCCACCGGAGGGTTTATTCAAGGCATTTTGTGCTCTAAATGATAGAGATTGGATACCTGTGTGTTCCACTTACGACATCCTCCTTGTAATTAATACCTTACCCTTGAGTAGTAACACGTTCTAGTTTGGAAAAGGCATTTGTGAACATGATCTCCTTTGGTTCTGGAAAAGGATCTTGTAGTAGTTCTAATGACTTTTTCCATAAGTAGTGCTGATACGATGGAAGGGTGTTCAGAATGTGAGGTTTGCCCCTCAAGGCTCTACCGTGTCACTGGGAAAATAGCTTCCTTATGGGTTAGTGGGGGTAGCAGCAACCTGACAGGATTGCTGTGAAGAAATGAAAGAACGTGGGGCTCTTGGGTGGCTCAGTTGTTAAGCGTCTGCCTTGGGCTCAGGTTATGATCCCAGTGTCGGGCTCCCTGCTCAGTGGGGAGTCTGCTTCTACTGTTGGCCATTCCCCTGCTGTGCTAGCTATCTCCCTGACAAATAAATGAATAAAATCTTAAAAAAAAAAAGAGGAAATGAACATGTATGAAAGCATCTGTCACATTGGAGACAGAGTAGGGGGCTGAGAAATCAATTCCTTAATCCTTCTATTTACAATTAACTTATAGCTATGAATCTCAAAATTTCACTCAAGGAAACTTTTTTAAAGTGTTTCAATCAAAATGAAAACAATGGCAGGCTTTTAAACACTTTCTCCCCTTATTTTTATTTTTATTTTTTTAAAGATTTTTTTTTTTTTTTTTTTTTTTTTCATAGATATCACAGTAGGGGGAGGGGGGGGGGGGGGGGGGGGGGGGGGGGGGAGCAGGCTCCCTGCTGAGCAGAGAGCCCAGTGTTGGGGTCTGATCCCAGGACCCTAAGATCATGACCTGAGCTGAAGGCAAAGGCTTAACCCACTGAGCCACCCAGCCGCCCCCCTCCCCTTATTTTTAATTTATATTTTGGAAAGCTCTTCTGGGGGTACAAAGATGAAAAAGTCATAATTTCCTTCTCTCAGGGAATTTAAAACTAGGTGATAAGTAGAGAGGATAATGTAGATGCCCAACTGTATTACAAGGGAGTGTCAGGTACCATTAACCATCTCCCATTAAGAATTAAAAAGCCTTGTGTCAAAGAGAACGAGGACTTTGGGGAAATCTAAGCGGCTCTCTGAGGGAGATGGCATTCGAGCTGGCCCTGCAAGATCGGTAGGATTTTAACAGAAATTTAGAAAGGGAAACTGTAGTGGAGAAAAGAGGCCTAAAGTTAGGAGGCCCAAATGTGTATCATCAGCAAGGGCTGATGGTAGAGAAAGGGGTGGTGACAAAGTTTGGAACGACAGTTTGGAGTCATTATCTAATGTGTATTAATTGGAGGGGACAATCTATATTCAAGAGATGAAATCTGGCAGCAGAGTATACGGTGAATTTTATGGGAAATAACCACCTAAAATCTCTAGTCCAATGGCCATTTCAAGTGGTTAGGTGTGAGGAAGACCTTTCTGACTCACGGCCTTGGAAGAAACAGGACTGCCGGGGTTACTAAGTTAACATTTTAAATGTCCATATTTCAAAGGTGGCTTAAAAAGTGTAAATGTCCACCCAAGGTCACGCATCTGTAAAGTGAAGTCGCGTTGGGCTTCTGAATCCCACTCTGCATTGCACATTGGTCGCTTCGTTCTCTGCCCCCGACCCGGACCCCGGTCAAGTCTGCAGGCGCGAGACCGCAGTGACAAGCGGCGCGGGAGGGAGCCCACTCAGACCCCGGCCCAGAGAGGAAGGAGGCCGGCCGGGCGCCAGCAGCTGCCGGAGGGATGCAGTGCGGGGCCGCTCTAGAACGGCTGAGGGCAGGGGCGTGAGGGTCCCCCGGGACGAGCTGTGGGTGCAGGGCGAGGCAAAGGCGGGAAACCAGAAGCCCAGCCTCCCGGCCCCCCTTAGCGCCGGAGGCTCTCGATCCCAAGCCGACCTGCGGCGGGAAGAGCGCGCGGCTTCTCTGCCGCGGCCACGCCGGGCCCCGCCCCCCCTCCCGCCGCGCCTGCGCACCGCCTCAGGCCCAAGCGTTGGGGGCGTCTTGCGGGCTCGGGTTCCCGCCGCCCCAGCGCAGGGGCAGGGGACCGGGGCTTTGGGGGGCCGAGCGGTGGGCTGCAGTCGACCAGTTTTTTGAGACTTGCGTTGTGAAGGCCACGCCCAGCCCCAGCGTGAGGGGAAGCCCTCGGGGAAGGTCTCCGGCTGGGAAGGGCGTCCCGCGCCGTCCGGGGCGTTTGAAAACGTCTGAAAGCGCCTTCTTTTAAAATAAGTAAAGGGGCGGGAGCGTTTCCCAGAGGAAAATCCTACACGCCAGAAGAGTCGCGGTTAAGAAAACGGCAAATTCTGCCCCAGATGCTGAAATGTTAACAAAAACTATTTAATACTTAAAATTTATTTTTTTTTTTATTTTTAAAGATTTTTATGTATTTGACAGAGACACGGCGAGAGAGGGAACACAAGCACGGGGAGAGGGAGAGGGAGAAGGAGGACCCCCTCCAAGCAGGGAGCCCGATGCGGGGCCCTATGGGAAGACCCGGGATCGTGACCTGAGCCTAAGGCAGATGCTTAACCACGGAGCCCCTCGGGCGCCCCTAGTACTTAAAATCTTAAAGCCTCTGAGCACATTCGTCCGTGTGATAGAGCTCCATTTTCTCCGTTTTCTCCTTTTTCTCCATTCAGGCCCCTCCCCCTTCCTTCAAATATCAAACCGCTTGGCTTGACCCTCGTTCCCCGCAGGATGCGGGGAATCCCGGAGCACCGAGCCGCGATGCTCCCCGATTGTTGACGGGGGTGCAGCACTATGGACTCGGTCCACAGGGGGAGATTATCCAAGTTGGCTTAAAGATCTGTTCTTATCTCCAACTCTTGCAGTTAACTCCCACTTACAGTTTTTGATCCCCTCTTCCCCACCCTGAATTTTTCTTTTCATGTTGGTCTCCTTAAGTATAAGCCATTCCATACCCAAAGTCCTTCCTCCGTATCCACTTCAAAACATAGGATGTGCGGATGTGCGTAGTGGCAGAAAAGACTCCAGCCTAAACAGGGACTCTAAGTGGGAGCTAAAGTAGTCTCAGATGAGTAGAAGCCTCTGGCTTATGGTAGAAGCAGTTTTAAAAAATTATCTCTAGGAGAGCCTGGGTGGCTCAGTGGGTCAAGCGGGTACCTTCGTCTCAGGTCAGGGTCCCAGGGTGGTGGGATCAAGTCCCACAGCCGGCTCCCTGCTCAGCAGGAATTGTGCTGCTCTCTCTCCCTCTTCTCTTCCCCCTACTTGTGCACTCTCTCACTCTCTCTGTCAAATAAATAAATAAAATATTTTTAAAAACTAAAAAATTATCTCTAAAGAAAAGCATTCCCTGTTAAGCCCTTGCACCATACACAGTGTGGAATGGAAAATCACAGACAAAAGGACACCTTAATTCTCCACGAGGAGCCTTCTAAGAAGTGACATGAAATCCCACCTCACAATGCACAATAAAAATTTACTAATGGAGTTTTCTTGTGCTTGGCAAATGTTTTGGTTCCGTGGTCATTTTAACATGATTTCATGATTTTACAAGCATTATGTGTTTATGGTAAGAAATTTGAGAAACAGCAACACAGTGGTTCGCAGGCTCCTCGCAAGCTTCCCAGGTGTCATGTGAAACGCCTTCCAGAGGCCGCTCCACATTGCTAGGTGGCAGGTTTAATAAGCAAAGGGAACTCACATACAAGGCTTATCTTGGGCTGCTGGAGGATGAGCAGATCCCTGCCCCCACTCACGAGATCTAGTACGTTGAGACAGAGGCCTTAGCTGGGTTCAGTCCCTTTACTGTCCAGATCATCTCTATACCACATCCCTATTTCAATGCTGTGTCCTTGGGCAGCTGCTTAGAGCAGGCAAGGCAAGCAGAATGCACATTCCAAGGACAGGGGAGGGGTGTGGAGCCTCCAGTTGCCAGGGTCCAGCTCACTGTTCAACCAGTGGTCATGTCCTCTCGGTGACCTCCCTCAACAACAACAACAAAAGCATAAGAATAATTACTACTCTTAATAGTTGTCAACTCTAATGCCAAATGGATAGTTTTTGTCCTCTGGAGGACCCAAGAAGCCACAGTAGAGCAAAAGCAGTTAATAGAACACTTGGTGACAGATCACTCTCAGATCAAATATATAAAACATTATGGTTGGAAATTAATAAATCATTACAAATTAAATACATAATTTAAAAAATCACCAGAGACATAAAGTAACCATGAGTGAGAGTCAGCGGAAACAAAAATTAAGAGTCCTAATGATTTCAGATATTGGAATTATCAGATACAGAGTGTAAAATATGCATAAGATTTTAACTATAAAAGATGAAATCACAAAAAACAAGTAACAAGAGTAACAAAAGTGAAAAGACATTTCTTGAAAAAGAACATGAAGATACATCTTAGAAATTAAAAATGGAAATGCTTAAGTTCAAATTCAATAGAAAATGCCTCAGAAATTGCTGGTGGGAGTGTAAATTGGTAAACCCCTTTGAATGGCATGTTTTGGCACTGTCCTCTAAAGTCATCGCTACGCACACGCTGTGACCCAGCGATTCCACTCCTGGGTATACACCGCAGAGCTGCACTTTCCGATTTGGCAACTGCTAGACACATGGCTGTTGAGCACTAGACATGTAGCTATACAGGAGTGAAAATGAATAAACCAGAGCCACAAGCAACAATTTCAATGAATTTTATAAATGCAATTTTGAGTGAAAGAACTAAGACACACAAGAATATATCAATACAATCCTTTCCATTCAAAAGCAGATAGATTATATTATTTAAATCTACATGCATAAGTAGTGACAGTATAAAAGAAAAGGACGACTATAAAAGGCAAGTATTCTAAGGAATGGAAGGGAGATGATTCCTCCAAAATGATTACAATCAAAGAACCTTCACATTACTTCAAGACGGTAAATGAGTGACGGTGCTTTCATTCTTTGGAGTAACGGAGACAGACAGACCCATTCCTCCTGTGTTTCCTGTAGTGTACTCCAAGAGTGTTGAAATGTAGATTTCATTTTTTCCTGAGGAAAAACGTTATAAAGTGAAAAAAACAGCTAAAAGAGGTTACGCTTTTGTCTGACTACTGCAAAAAATGGCTGTTTTATGATGACAACAATGAAAAAACATGGTGAAAATGGAAAAAGTGAGCTGTGGGTTTGAAACTATTTCAAGAATGCATCTGTTGGATCCTAAATAAGAGATGCCAAGAGCAACAACTTGGGTAGGGCTACGGAGAATCAACATGTGTCCCTCAGATGGAGAAGTCTGGTGTCACTTCGGGAAAGCAGCCCACCACTTCGATGAAAAGCAGCCCACCAGGTTAAGTTCAAAATTAACTGGAGGTTAATTTCAAAATTCATTTAACTGGGATTCACCAGCTGTGCAGGTGTCAGTCACTTGCTCCTGCTGTGGCCGTCATGATTCTAGGAATGCATTTTCTCACTGATGCCCACTTGGAGAAAGGGGGGTTCACTTTTTTATGCTCTTTAAAAAAGGGTGAGGGCTGGGGACAGCCTGCCGAGAACAAAAGGTGAGAACAGGGGCAGTGAAGGAGAGTGAAAATAGAATGAGCTTGGGAACAGCGCCTGTAAGGTTCCAGTTCTGCCCCATGCTTGTAGCCACAGAGCTCTTCGCTGTAATGTTGGTGCAGACTAAGCAGCAAAAATGTGGGCTTTCTGTGAACGCGGCCGATTCTGTGTCCCCATGTTCTTCTAAGAGAGGCCGAATGACCATTATCTGTATGTTATACTAGGAAAGGGTTGTATAAAAATCCGAGTTTATAAAAAGGCACTAGAGATCTCTGGAAATAAACAGAAGTTTTATGTTTATTACTGTTTAACGTGCCTCAAGTCATAGTTAAATTGTAGCGTTCATACAATGGCATATTTTACAGAGATACTGCCTTGCCACTGACTGGTTCAAATCAGTATTAAGATTATGGGTGTCTAGTTACTTCAGAAAAGTCTTAAAAATTCTAGTGGACATAATTGCTAACTCTATTTTACTGTTTCCTAAAGTGGATTGGTTGTGGGACAGCGTAGCCTCCACCGAAAAGGATGCATATTTGGCCAAGTCATGTTCCTTAGTATCTCACAGCATTTCATTTTTTTAACACCTCCATTCTTTCTCGGATTTATTCTGCTTCACATGATTACATAGTCTTCAAAAAACGAAAATTATAAACACATCTAGACTATAGCCAAGAATAACTGCATTGGTTTATAACTTAGTGACCAGAAGTTTGCTAGAATTCTCGGCACTTCTGTTTTCATCGTACTTCAGACTTGGACAGGTAATGTTATTTTCTCTCCCTCAAGGTCTTCAGATTTAAGTGGTAGAGAAAAAGGAAAATAATTCTCAATTCAATGTGATTATCATTTTTATTATACTTAAAAATATTCTTGGTTGTTCAGAATTAAAATATTAACCCAAATTAAATGTATTCTTAACTCTCCTTTAGTTAAATTCCAGCAGTGTCTGCAGCCAACCAAAGGCAGAGAACACTTGACGGGGAAGTTGGAATGGAGGGAGACACTGGGTTCTTATCGTTAAAATATTCTATTTCTGGAAATTTTACGAAACCGTATTTTCACATAAACACATTATCAGGGCCCCTCCTTGAGCCACAGAAGGAGCCTGTGCAGGTGAGAAGCCCTAAAATTTATTTAGCTTCATGGTAAATCTTCCTTTGCTTGAACCTCTCTATCTCATTTCTTCCTTTCCTGTAGAGCAGAACTCCTTGAAATCCTGCCTGCCGTCTCTCCTTACTCTCCTCATTTTGTTTAGGATCCACCATTCCATCAAACTGCTGTTAAAATAGTGGCTCTAGGTCCTCATTGTATTTGACCTGTCAACAGCCCGTGACACAGTGGACAGGACCTTCCTCTGGTTTTCTGGGACACAACTCCCTCCGGATTCTCTCTCACCAGGATTGTCACTAGTCACTCCTGGGTCTTATTTCATGGTTCTTCCTCTTCTTCCTGAGCTAAATGTTGGACCACCCTCAGGCTTCCTTCTCTGATCTTTTCCCCTCCTCATCTACATTTCCTCCCTGTATGTCTTCATCCAGGCCTACAGCTTTATTTATTTATTTTTTTTAGGATTTTATGTATTTATTTATTTCAGAAAGAGAGAGAACATGAGCTTGGAGAGGGACAGAGGGAAAGTGGGAAGTGGACAGAGAGCCTGACACACAGGACTGAACCTCAGGATCCTGGGATCATGACCTCAGCCTAAGGCAGAAACTTAACCAACTGAGCCACCCAGGTGCCCTAAGTCCTGTGGCTTTATAAACCATGTACATACACTGATCACTCTCAAATTTCTATTCTTCAACATAGGATGGGATTATATCCCAATAAACCCATCGTGAGTTGAAAATATAAGTTGAAAATGCATTTAATACATTTAACCCACTCAACATCATTGCTTAACCTAGCCTACCTTAAGTTTGCTCAGAACACTTATATTAGCCTGCAGTTGGGCAAAGTCACCTAGCACAAAGCCTGTTTTATAATAAAAAAGGTCAACTACCTTTATTATATTTATTGACACATAAGTATCAATGATTTTATTGATATATGAATGATTTATTGAGTGCCATCCTGAAAATGAGAAACAGAGTGGTTGTGTGGGTATGGAATGACCCTAAGTGTGTTGGTGGTTTACCATGGTGATCAGATGGCTGACTGGGACCTGTGTCACCGCCCTGCCCAGCATCACAAGAGAGGAGGATTGTACTAATCACTAGCCTGGGAGTTCCCTTTTTTCCTCCACAAAAACAGAAATGTATGGATACAAATTCTCAAAATAGGCCACCTTTTAAAACAAAGTCAATGATTTACAAGAAATCATGAATATAACATGTAACTAACAGATGCGAATCTAATAGAGGGATAATAGTAATACATCTGAAACGTTCTTGAACTAAATATGTGAAGAGAAGATTATCAATGTCTAAAAAAGCCTTCTTCATAGGCACCCCAAGAATAATCTTTTTTTTTTTTTAAGATTTTATTTATTTACTTGGCAAAGAGAAAGAGATCACAAGTAGGCAGAGGGGCAGGCAGAGGGAGAGGGGGAAGCAGGCTCCCTGCTTAGCAGGGAGCCTGATGCGGAGCTTGATCCCAGGACCCTGGGATCATGACTGAGCCAAAGGCAGAGGTTCAACCCACTGAACCACCCAGGGGCCCCAAGTATAATCTTTAAAAATAAATACATAGTTACAAATTCACTATCGGCCATACCCTGTTGCATATTTAATGCCTTTTAAACTAATCATAAGTGACAAATATGGTACCTGTGAACTCATTAATAGCCACATAAAGTTGTGAATTTGATTACTATTAAGAGGAAGATTTAAGTCTTTTGATAAAGTAGGGTTTGTTGGATGATAACAAAAATCTGAGAACCATTCCCACAGGTGACCTAGCAACGTTGAGAACAGTGAGATGGTCAGCAGACCTCTAAAGGATGGTACCGAGGGTTCTTGACAGCCTTGCCCTGTCCGATTTTCCAGCTTCACTATATCATCCCACACGATTCCCGAACACACCTGCGCTGTTGACATCCTCGAACAGCCTCAGCTTCTATATATTTGCACAATCCCTGTGCCTAGAATGCTCTCACCCCCATTTTTGTCTCTGATATTCAACTTACTCACCAAGATTAGTTCAAGGGCCACTTTTTATAGGCAGCCTTCCCTACTGTTTCTACACGACCACGTAACACTCAGGTTTGTGTGGAGGTCATTTGTATGTATATATAATCACTTTAATCGCTTGGAAGCAGGAACGTGTTTTGTCATTGTTTGTCTCTTAGTACCTAGCACAATACTCTATAGAAGCTCACTGAATTGATTAATTAAAATGGAGGTTTCTAAGTTTTTCTGAGGTTTATATCTTTAGTGGTAGGACCTCATGGAAGAAATATCTTTGGAAGATATGGTTTAGAGTGCATGTGTTCAAAGTTACTGACTAAAGAAAACTCTGGCTTTATTACTGATAAACCTGTGATCTACAGGAATAAAATATATACTGGTGAAGCTCTTAGAAGATGTCAGCCCATCACAGCTGGTTAGATTTCATAGGCTGCTAAAATTGTCTGCTACGTACGAATATCAACACTTCAGGAAAGAGCCTGAGTCAGCTTGTTAAGGTGCTCCTATAAGGAGGGCAGGAGAGACTGCCTTCAGAAGTAGAAGTCGCTAGAGTTCAAGTCTTCCTTGGAAATTTCCCTATTAAGTCAGAAGTAATGATGATTTACAAACCATCTGAAGGCTGAGCTTATGGGTGGCTTAATGAAGAGAAACAAAGGAAAAGCCTCATACCAGAATGGAGATTACATAAGCCCCAGACTGGGAGAAAAATATTTACAAATTATGTATTTGATAAAAGACTTGATAAAAGAATAGATAAAGAATCCTTACGACTCAATAATAAAGCCAATAACCCAAATTAAAAATGGGCCAAATACTTGAATAGACATTTCACCAAAGAAGACATACTGATGGGTAACAGGTGTATGAATAGTGGCTACATCATTAGTCATTAGAGAAACAAAAGTTAATACTAAATGAGGTACCACTATATACCCTTGAGGAAGTTATAATTTTAAAAAGCAGAAAATACCAAGCACTGGCAAGGATGTGGATGAACCGGAATTCTCATATGTTCCTGTTAGAACTGTAACAGTACAGCCGCTTTTGGGAAAACAGATTGGTAGTTTCTTAAAAATTACATACAACCTACCAATTCCACTTAGTAATCTAACCAAGAAGAATGAAAAGGTGTCCACACAAAGACGTGAACAAAAATTTTCATAGCAATGTTATGATAGTCAAAGTAGAAACAACACAAATGTTCATCAACTGGGAAGTGGATAAGCAAAATCTGGTATAACCTTACAATGAACACTATTCTGTGATGAAAAGGGACAATAGGTGTGCATGGGTGGCTCAGTCAGTTCAGTGTCGACTCTTGATTTCAGCTCAGGTCATGATCTCAGTCACAGATCAAGCCCCACTTAGGGCTCTGTGCTGGGTATGGAGCCTGTCAGGGCTCCCTTTCCCTCTCTTGCCCTCCTGCTCATGCTCCCAGGCTTGCGTGCTCTCTCTCCTTCCCTCCCTCTCTCACTCTAAAGAAAAAAGAACAAGAAAGCACCAAAATACTAATGCTACTATACAATGAATGAAGTTCAAAAAACATTATGTAAGTGAGAGGGGTCAGATACAAAAGACTACGTATTGTCAGAAAGTAGAATGGTGGTTGCCCGCGGCTGGAGAGAAGGGAAAATAGTTAATGTTTAATGAATATAAGGTTTCAGTGTGGGCAGATGGAAAAGTTCTGTAGATAGAGGGGGAAAGTACCCACTGCGAAATATGCCCACAGCTTTTTCCAAAACAAAGGCCTACTCTTCAGGGAAAAAGATAGTAACAGCCTTATCTTATACGGGGAATGTGCATTTCCTTAACTCCAGCTCCCTCTAGGCTCTCTCGCCTAAATGCAACGAACGAACGGGAAAGTTAACAAACACGTGTGAAGGTCAGGGACAGAGTACTACTAAAAGATTGAGATTTAATCATAAGATTATATGATGACTCTCTTCTTACCTTACCACCACACCAATCATGTAATACTGAATTACATCCAAAACAGAGGCTAGACAGAGTCTCTGAAACAGAGTTCTATGGAAGCCCAAAGTTGAGAGAGAGCGAAGAATACTAGAGGAATCTGAACCATTTGGCACCTGCAGCTACAGAAAACATTCAGCACAGCCCATCTCCTAGCCAGCTTAATACAAAGTCTCACACTTAAGTCCTCTTTACCTCATGATACATCATATCCACCTTTCAACAACAAAAATGTTTACAAGTCATGCTAAAAGATAAGAGAGAAAACACAGCCTGAAGAGACAAAGCATCACAACCAGAGCCTGCTTCTCCCTCTCCCTTTGCCCCTCCTTCCCAGCCCCCCAGCTTGTACTCTCTCTCTCAAATAAATAAATAAAAGCACATATAGATTAGGGGCACCTGGGTGGCCCAGCCAATTGAGAAATTGGTCTCCTGATTTTGGCTCAGGTTATGATCTCAGGGTATAGAGATGGAGCCCTACTACGGGCTGCATGCTCCGCCGGGAGTCTTCTTCTCTCTCTTTCCCTGAAACCCCCCACCCATGCTGTCTCTCTAAAATAAATAAACAAATCTTTTTTGTTGTTGTGAAGGTTTTATTTATCTATTTGACAGAGATCACAAGCAGGCAGAGAGGCGGGCTCCCTGCTGAGCAGAGAGCCTGATGTGGGGCTCGATCCCAGGACCCCGGGATCATGACCTGAGTCAAAGGCAGAGGCTTTAACCCACGGAGCCACCCAGGCACCCCTAAATAAACAAATCTTAAAAAAACCCCACACATATGGATTAAAAGCGAATGTTAGAGAAATATATGCTAATACTCATTAAAAGAAAGCTGAAGTAGCAATATGATTTTAAAGAAGAATCAGAATAAGGATAATTACCAGAGGTGAAGAGGGCATTTACAATGATAAAGGGGTCCATTTTCCAGGAAGACATAACAGTTATTAATATGTATGCACTTAACACAGAGCATCAAAATACATACGACAAAAATTGGGAACTAAAAGGAGAAACAGAAAAATCCATTGTTAAAGACCTTATTATGTACTCTTTTAGTTAGTAGATCAATATGGCAGAAAGTCAGTAAGAACACAATCAACATGAAAAACATTATCAATTAACTTAATCTAACTGACACCTATAGACTGCTCCATCCAGTCAGAGCAAGAATATGCATTCTTTCCAAAGTTGAATAAACAGTCTCCAAAGTAGGCCAGATTCTGGATTATAAAACTCACCTTTACAAATTGGAGGGTACAGAAATCATACAAATTACATTTTCAGATGACAATTGAACTAGAAATAAATGACTGAAAGATAAACTATAAAACCTCCAAGTATTTGGAGATTGAACACCACACTTCTCAATAACGTGTCAAAAAAAGAAATATCGAGATACGAAAATATTTTGAAATAAGTGAACATGAAGCTTATCAAAATGCATGGGATGAGCAAAAGCTGTTTAGAGGGAAGTTTATAGCATTAAATACATGTATTAGAAAAGATCTAAGTCAGTAACCTAAGCTTCTACTTTAGGAAACTAAAGAAGGGTAATTTAGACCTCAAGCAAGCAGAAGAAAGAAATAATAAAAATTAGAGCAGAAATAGAGAAAATCAATGAAATATGAATGTATTTCTTTAAAGATATCAATAAAATCAAGAAACCTCTGGGCAAGCTAACTTAGAGAAAAGTTACAAATGACCAATATCAACGATGAAAGAAGGGTCATTCCCGCTGATCCCATGGACACTTAACAACAATAAAAAAGTAATATGAAAAGTTCTGGGCCTACAAATTTGATAGCTTAGATGGAATGGACCCATAACTGAAAAACGCAGTCTGAATAGCTCATAACTATTAAAGAAATTGAACCACTAATCCACTGTCCGAAAAAGAAAGCACTAGGACTGGATGGTTTCAGTGGTAAATTCTACCCAATATTTAAGGGGGAAGTGATACCAATTCTCTACAGTCTCTTCTGGAAAACAGAAACACAGGAAACACTTCCTCACTTGTTCTATGAGTTCAACATTACTGTAATGCCCAAAACAAATGAAGACAGTGCAAGAAAGAGCACAATCTCTCATGAACACAGATGCAGAAATCCTCAACGAAATATTAGTAACTGAATTTAATTACGTATAAAAAGAATTATACACCACAACTGAGATTTATTTAATGTGAAAAGTGGCTCAACATTTAAAAAAAATCGATCAGGGGCGCCTGGGTGGCTCAGTGGTTAAGGCCTCTGCCTTCAGCTCAGGTCATGGCCTCAGGGTCCTGGAATCGAGCCCCGCGTTGGGCTCTCTGCTTGGCGGGGAGCCTGCTTCCTCCTCTCTTTCTCTGCCTCTCTGCCTACTTGTGATCTCTGTCTGTCAAACAAATAAATAAAAATCTTTAAAAAAATCGATCAATAGACTATATGCAATTATCAAATCATTATGTTCTACAAGTGAAATTAATATTATGTATGTTGACTATAACTTAATAAATAATAAATATAAATATTTTAATAAAAATAATAAAAATAAAATATCTGACTTGGAAAAAAATCAATGCAATCCTTCCCATCAATAGTCTAAAGAAAAATAATGTGATCATATCAATCAATGCCAAAAAAGCAAACAGTTCAGTAGCCATTTATGCTAAAAACTCTCTGTAAACTTGGGAATGTTCCCAACTTGATAAAGAACATTTACAAAATACCTATCCCTAATATCATACTTAATGGTGAGAAATTAGGCATTTTCCTCCTAGGATCAGGACCAAGGAAGACATGAATGATGGGGAGGAGTCAGCAATGCAACTATCTGGGAAGAACATTCCAGATAGAGGCACTCGCACAGATGGGAAAGAGCTTGACAATGCCTAAGGAAAAGGCAGGAGGTTAGTTAGAGCTCTTTGAGAATCCTGCATTAGCAAGAAAGTGATAGGAGGTGAGATTACAGGAATAAGCAGAGGCACAATTATGCAGAACCTTGAAGTTAAGGTAAGGTGTTTGGATTTTATTATAATAGTGCTGGAAAGTTAGAGAGGGGTATAGTGTGACTTAAATTTTTAAGCGTGTTTTGGTTGCTGACATGAGCTGTGGTGATCTGTGTTCTTGGGAGGTGTTCACTCTGCATCTGGATTCGGAAGATAAGATGAATCCATTATCAGCTAATGCTAAATGTACCCTCGCATATCCAAGTTTTGTAATGAGCTTTAACAAAATCGCCAACCTCAGAGAAGAAAGGTATTTAGCCACCACTGCTTTTGGATTGGCATTATGAGGCAGGAGGCGTTCACCAGGCATAGGCAAGGAGAAAAAAGTTGAAAAAGTTCAAAGCCAATTTTAAAGTATGTGGTTTTGAATGTAGTTTTTCTACATTCGTATTCTTAAGAAAATATGAACAGACACGAGGAAACTGTCTATGTCTTTGCTGTAAAAATGCTATTGAAAGCCGTGTCTCTCTCATCACTTACTTCCTACTCAAAATCCTACCTAAGAATTTATTTTAAAAACTAATGCCAGGACAACATATTTTTCCTGAGGGACACATGTGACTTTTTCTTTCTCATAAGAGCTTGAGAATATATACTTTATTTCCTTTTACACTGGCTGCTTAAAATTTGAACTCAACTCTAGAAACTGACTCTTAGTGTTAGCACATTGGCATTCTTGTCTCTATCCACTACTCACTGTGTTTAGGACATTACTGAAAGCAGCTTCAGATCTCGTGGGGGGATGCTCCAAGAGAAGGATATAAGTGAGTACAGAGGCCTATGGAGACTTAACCCAAAAGCATTTTTATGGCAACCCATCTCCTCACGTATATGAATCAGTGGTTCTTTGCTCTAGCGAAGCCCAGAAGAAGACAGGCTCCTTATCACTACTCATCAACACTATGTGTATACCTTAAATAAAACCTTTGCAGTTTAGCTTCCTTTTTATTTTTTGCTTTTCATGTTCAATATGTATGTCTGGAAGTCAAGGAACTGAAACATCTAGAACACTGCACTGACAAGAGCGAGACTTTCCACATACTTAGTGAAGGGCACTTATGTTCAAAGGCAGGTTAAGTCAGTTTCAGAGGGTAACCGTTTATTAGGAATGAGATGCCACTTATAAACAGAGGGTTTTCCTGTTAGTGATTTAAACAAGTAAATTCTGTTTGTTGCTTTTCTCAAAGGCCAGCCCTCTGATGCATTTTCTTTTCCATGATAGTTTACTGCTGTCAAATCT
This sequence comes from Enhydra lutris kenyoni, assembly GCF_002288905.1. Lineage (NCBI taxonomy): Eukaryota > Metazoa > Chordata > Mammalia > Carnivora > Mustelidae > Enhydra > Enhydra lutris. The sequence continues at coordinate 1,716,107 of NW_019154108.1, read as the reverse complement.
TTCTCCAGCTCAGGGTTATGACGAAATTGTGAATCACGTACTGAGTAAGCTAGAGACTCACAGCAGGAGATCCCTTGGAACTTTCGCCTTCTGGGGTTTGGGTGTACATCAAAAGTGCTGAGGGGCACCTGGGTGGCTTAGTGGGTTAAAGCCTCTGCCTTCGGCCCAGGTCATGATCCCAGGGTCCTGGGATTGAGCCCCGCGTCCGGCTCTCTGCTCAGCAGGGAGCCTGCTTCCCTTCCTCTCTCTCTGCCTGCCTCTTTGCCTACTTGTGATCTCTGTCTGTCAAATAAATAAATAAAATCTTAAAAAAAAAAAAAAGTGCTGAGCACATGAAACAGGTCCTGAACAAATTTGCTGAACAAATAAAACCAATGAGCGTGAGCAATTTTTTTTTTTAAATTAGAGTGTTTGTTTTAAGGAATGTATACAGGCTAAAAGTGGGCTTGTCCTGCTGCTAAAGGTCACAAACAAACTCAGGCCCTCCAGTTTTGAAGGTGACACACTCATAATAGTAAATTACAGAAAGAAAGTCTCAGTTTTGGGGGGAAGTTATATTTCCATTATAACTATATCTAGGTAAGAGAGATATCTGATATGTAATATATGTATGTAATGTATGTATGTCAAATCTGTATATAATTTTAATAAAAGTCTCAAATGTCACCTCAGTACAGCTTACTCGATTACTTTATGTAAAATTTCCACCCCACTTTCATAACCCACCCCCGCACTTCTGACCCTGTCTTGCTTGCTCTGTTTTTGTTCATCATTTATCACCTTCTAATACACAATGGGAAGGACTTATTTAGTATGTTTCTCATTGTCTTCTAAGGGCAGGTGAGCTGCATGAAGACAGTGAATCTCTAAGGAAAATACTGCCGACATTTTCAAATAGTTTTTAACTTAACAAAGGTCTAGATGTTAATGTATTGACTTATTTAACGTGTTGTGCGTGGTGCGTAGCTTGCCCGGTTGTCTCCCTGGAAACCGCAGCCTGACCGGTCCTCCGCAGGCGCCTGGGAGGGCGCCCGGAGCAGGTGTTCTCGGGATGCTCTGCGCCTGCGCGGGTGCGCCGCGCGCCCGTAGTGAGAGGCCCGGATGGAGACGCGGCGGCGCGCCGTTGCTATGGCAGCCGGGTCCTCGCCGCCGCGGGGGTAGGTGCTGGGGTCTCCCTCGCCTCAGTGTTCGAGCTCAGAAAGAGGAGGAGAGCAGAAGTGCGCCGGCCGCCCCTGTGACCCCAGCCGCCGCGGCCTACTCAGGCAGGAGGGGGTGGAGGGAGGGGAGGGAGGACGGTGCGGGGCTCGGTGCGGGGCAGCGTCCGGGGACACGCCGGGACGGCCGCGAGGAGAGGAGGTTAGGCGCGGGGACCCTTCCGCCGGCTCGTGTGAGAACCCCCGCGCGCGCTCAGTCCCTCATTCTGTCACTTGTCCCCTCCACGTTCGCGTCACCCCGAAATGGCGGCTTCCGCGGGGGCCCAGCCGCTCTTCAGCCGGCGGCGCCGGGAGTCCGGCTGCGGGCCCGAGTCAGGAGCGCCGTGCGACCAGGTCCTCACGCCGCGGGGAGGGACGCGTGTGTCGCGGGATTCCGGACGCGGCTGCGGGACTGGCGGGGCGGCCCGACGCGGGGTCAGCAGTGCTCGAGCGCTTCTTCTGAAGGAAACCCCCGGTTGTCTTCGACCGTGAACCGGCTGCTTTCGGGGGGCGGCGCGGAGGCCCCGGCGCAGGCTCGAGCGAAGGTCCGGTCCCTGCGGGGCGAAGGAGCTGCTGTCCGCGTCTCAGCGCAGTGCGCGGTGCGGCGGCCGATCCGTCCCGAGCCTTTCGCACCGTCCCCTGCGGGTAAAACCGGAATTTAACGGCGAACCCCGGGGACTGAGTCGGTGACCGAGACGCTGCGGTTCGCGCTGGACGACCGCGGCCGGCGCCGGGGGTGGCGGTGCGGGAGCGGAGGCTTGGGGACCCCGCGACGCGCTGGAAGCGGCGTCAGGGACTTGGTGCCGGGAGTTGCGGCTCGCGGTCTCGGTGTCCCTGGCGGCCAGCTGGGCGGCTCCGGCGGTGCGGGGACGGCGCGTGGCCTGCGCCCTCGCCCGCTCCCCGATCCGCTGTCGCGGGGGCTCCTCTGCAGTGCGGGCGCCGTCGTGCGACTTAACGAGTCTGGCGTGTGATCACCGCGTCTTCACTGATTGTGCCGCGTCTTGTAGCGTGAAATTCGAGTCTTCACGGGGGCGAGATTCTTGGGACTCAGAAGGCGTCGCCGGCAGAAGGGCTCAGGCGGCCGCCCGGGTCGCTGTAGGAGACGAGCACAGGCGAGCGGGCCTCGCAGCACTTGCGCGGCCCGAACGTGTCAGGGTCGCTCCTTCCAAGCCCGCCGGTCCGAAGAGAAACCGGACTGTGCTCGGGCCCCTGTGAGGGTGAAAACCGGTGTCATTGGCGTTCGCGTGTCGGGTTTCAGTTCGCGCTGCTCGGTCCGTGGCGCCCCGCCTAGACCCGGTGGCTGGTTAGACGCCGAGCGGGAGGTTCAGCCTGTCCCGCAGCGAGGCGGTGGTACATAAACTCCCTCTGCGGTACTTACTGATTTGGTTTCTCTGGGTTTCCTCGAAGTGTTGTTGCTCTCAGCCTTTGCTTTACGAATTACTGAAACCTTGCCTTGAGTTCTTCAGGAAAGTCCATTTTGTATTCTTAGTACAAAAGGCATGAATATCTAGAAGGAATTATAGTCCAACCAGTACATTGGAAATAGTTATTTATTCCATTGAATAATTAGATTGAATGATTAACTTTTCGGTACATAAAACTAACTTTGTCTTGAGAGGGGGAAGGGTACCGGTACCAAGCACTATTCCGAGAAAAGAGGACATTTTAGTGAACTAGACAAGAACTTTTTTTTTTTAATTTTATTTATTTATTTGACAGACAGAGATCACAAGTAGGCAGAGAGGCAGGCAGAGAGAGAGAGAGAAGGAAACAGGCGCCCAGCTGAGCAGAGAGCCCGATGCGGGGCTCGATCCCAGGATCCTGGGATCATGACCTGAGCCGAAGGCAGTGGCTTTAACCCACTGAGCCACCCAGGCGCCCCTAGACAAGAACTTTTTAAGCCTTGGATTTAATTATTCAGGCACACATCATTTGTTTCAGATTAAGCTTATTATGATACTATGCATTCCCTTTTAAATTCTCTTGCTTTTCATGAGTTGGCAATTATTTGCTAATTGGCAACTTATAAAAAGCTTAAAATCAATCTTAAGGGTCATCTAGCTCAGCGGTTTTGCTTTAAGGCTCTTTGAGTTGACAAGGAATGCAACACTTCTAATAGGCAACTCACTTCATTTCAGGACAAAAGGTAAATTCTGTTTTATTTTTATGTTTTTCATCTTATTTATTTATTTATTTTTAAAGATTTTATTTATTTATTTGACAGATAACAAGTAGGCAGAAAGGCAGGCAGAGAGAGGGAGAAGCAGGCTTCCCGCTGAGCAGAGAGCCCTGGGGTCATGACCTGAGCCAAAGGCAGAGGCTTAACCCACTGAGCCACCCAGGCGCCCCTTATTATTATTTTTTAAAAAGATTTTATTTATTTGAGAGAGAGTACGAGTGGAGTCAGGGGCAGAGAGAGAGGCAGACTTACTGCTGAACAGGGACCCTGACGTGGGTCTTGATCCCTGGACTCCAGGATCATGACCTGAGCAGAAGGCAGATGCCCAACCAATCGAGCCACCCAGGCGCCCCATTTTATGATTTTTTAAAAAGATTTTATTTTTTATTTGAGAGAGAGAAGGAGAAAGCATGAGCATGGGGAGGGGGAGAGGGAGAAGCGGACTAACTCCCTGGTGAGGAGGGAGCCTACCCCAGGGCTAGATCCCAGGACCTTGACATCATGACCTAATCTCCTGTACAGGCGCCACTGTAAATTTTGCTTTAAATTGCCAAAATTTTTCCCTGACTTTCCAGCCCTTAACACTAGTCGTACTCTTTGAAGGTATCTACGTCCAGTCCTCCTTTCCTAGCAGCCATTTAAGCAATGTAAAGCAGAGGCACCTGCGTGGCTCAGTACGTAAAGCGTCTGCCTTTGGCTTGGGTCCTGGGATTGAGCCCTGCATTGTGCTTCCTGCTCGGCGGGAGTCTGCTTCACCCACTCTTCTGTGCTCACGCTCTCTCTCTCTCTCTCTTTCAAATAAATAAATGAATAAAATCTTTAAACAAACCATGTAAAGCAGTTGTAATGACTCTTGTGTTTTCTTTAGGATAATATTCCCAGGGTTTTCAGGTATTCCTGAGAGGCTGGTTCTAAGGCATTTTACTCATTTTACGGTGCTTCCCGCTTTCTGTATGTCTCACCCATAGTCTTAGCTTGGAGTTTATTCACATTTTGGGTGTCCTCATCATTCTTGTAACTCATTTGAACCTTCTGTTCACTAAAACCTATTACAGTGTTTTTCATACACGGTATTGCAAAGCCTCATCTCTTTACTTAGCTAGTGCTTGTGTAGCTCCTGGAAGATGTTCTCCCACGTGCTTTCACTATTATCTGATGACGAACAGCGGAAGGAAGAGAATGTGTATCTCCCTTCAGTAAAATTGGCACCAGGTTAGGTAGTCCTGTCAAGGGTTTGCAAGTAGTACAGTGAAGCCAATGGCCAAAACAAAGCATGGACAATTTATTAATTCAGACAAAATAGCTCTCATTTTATATCCTAAAAAAATGTGTTCTTGACTTCTGTACTTTCTGCCTCCAAAAGGGTTTTAGGCAATTCTTGGTGTAGGATCAAGAGAAGGTTCCTGGGCATAGAAACAGGTGTACAAACAGGGTCCCAGGTGTTTGAGACCCTGAAGATGAGATTCCTATTGTTCTTTCGAAATTGAACCTGAAATTCTACATATACTTAGAGAGCATTGCTCTTTTTATTTTTTTTAATAGTTGCAGATTACTGCTCTATATTTCTATCTCTGGCTGCTTTATGACAATTTTCCCTCAACCTTATCTGTCAGAACAGATAATCTGACATCAGATTGACCCCTTATCACTGGTTCCAGATTCTTCCAGATTCTTCAGGAGCACATCACGTTCAGGCCTCTCTGAACAATTCCATGACTTCCATGTTTGTTTGCTGTTTCTCATGGTGTTCTCTTCGTCTGAAATAACTAATAAACTCTTGTACTCAGTATTCAAAGCCCATCTCAGCTTTCCTTGGTATTTCCAACTTTACACAGAGTTAATTTTTTTTATTCTTCTTCGCATTGTTTTATATATATATATATATATATATATATCCCATTTACCTACATTTTTAATTTGCTTTTATCTATATTTTAAATTTGTGGGTTTTGTTTATTCTGTACCATATGGGAAACACCTCAAGAGCATAGGCCTATTTTATAATCTTTATGAGAATGTATATAGGAATGTTGTAGGTGCTTAACAAATGTCTATCAAAATTATAATACATGTATAGACACACACACACACACACACACACACACACATATGTTGTATACTCACCCACATATACAAACACCTGATAGTATAGATTTATTTGCTTCTTTTGTTTGGAGAATTACACATATAACAATTCTCAGGGCTAGGAACTGACCTCAATTTATAGATAACTTTAGAATGGTTCTCTTAAAAGTGGCTCAGTTTATACACCATCTTCACAAACACTAACTTTATTTGCCACTGTTTCCAGGTAGTATTAGATATCACATTTTGGTTTTGTTGGTGAAAAATACATCTCAGTTGGAGTTAAAAACAGTTTGGCTTTTGTGGAAATTAACATTTACAATAGTTGAGAATCAACTTCACTTAGCTGAAAAGCTCTCAGATCACACATTATAATTACGCCATATAAACTACTAGAAGGATTAAAAAACTGAGGACATTTCCTCCCCTATTTGAAATTTTACTTCTCTTTTACAAAAGATCTACATTTGTACCTGTTTTTGCTCATTGAAAGAAATCTGAAGAGGATTTTTGCTTTCATGAAGCAGTAATTGCTTCTTTGCTTTATGCCATTTTAGCTTTTAAAAGATTTCATAGGAATGCTCTACTTTCAGAGAGCAGAGGAAACCCTGTATTTAGGTTTTTTTGAGCATAAAAAAATGTGAACAAGTGTGACTTAAAAGCTGAGTCGTCTGCTCTGACCTGGGCAAGACATGTCAGTGATTGGCAGGGGATGTGGAAAATCCTGTTCTAAGCCTCAGATAATCTTCTTATCCACCTTTTTTAGTCTCCTTGTAAATAAGAGCCCCCTTGTAAATGGGAGACAGGAGTGGGCGAGATGCTGTTTAGGAGCAGTACATCTAGAAAATGTCTCTCTTTTAAGATATACAGCTATATGTGTATTCTGCATGCTTTGTGTTTCTGTGTGTTGATTTGCTTATCCTATTAATCTCCATACTCCTTGCTCCCTGTAAAGTTGACATAACATATGCCTTATCTTTTTAAATCTTCTAGCATTATTCTTTAACAAACGGAAAATGGATGAAAATAAAGATATGGACTCAAAAGAAAGTGGAGAATATGAAGACGATTTTGAAAAGGACCTGGAATGGTTAATTAATGAAAAAGAAAAAAGTGGTACCAGCATAATAGAGGTATATATAAATTGCCAACAGCATTCATAATAATTTCATTAACTAAGTGCTTTGTAATTCTTGAAGAGTTTTGCATATATTATGTCATCTAAACCTCACAAAATTCCTTTGATAAAAATAGAACAAGTATCAATATTTCCTCCTTAGAGATGAGAATATTGAGGTGTAAAGAGTTTACATGTTGTATTTTAAGGCAAGAGCTAATATAGTGAGAGATGAGAGAACAGGGATTGTTAGCATTTAATAAAGTTTAAATTATAATTGAAATTATAATTTATATAATATAAAAATATGATTTATTTGCACCAAAATAAAAACAAGTACAATTAATTTCTACTTTATATAACTTGGGTAAATGGGGTTATACTTTTAATATAAATGAAAAGGGGGGTTATACTTTTAATATAAATGAAAATAAAGCAAAGTCTCAAAAGACATGGTCTTTTAGCTAATATTTGAAACCTTAAGACTGAATTAGCTCTTCAGGGGAATGAATGTAGAAAGGAATGTAGAATCAAAACAGCCATAGGAATACCTGTAGGAAGAGGTGGATTGCTGGATTTCCTTAGCAGAGATCTAGCAATGCTCTGCAGATTAGGAAAAAGTGGATCCACTAAATACGATCATATAGTATTTATCAGACCTGTAGAATGGAAATCCAGGAAAATGAACCAATGCCTGGATCACAGTTCTTCTTCTCTCTTTATATTTATTTATATCTATGTATATGGTGTGTATGTGTATCTATACATAATTTGTGTGGGCATGTGTGTGTGTGTGTATTCATATGTGTATATATGCTTTTGTATATATGCATGAAATCAGAGTCAATAAGTAGGAAAGTAATGAAGAAAAGATGTAAGACTTCTATAAGAATAGGTGACTTTAGGACAGAGAGCTCAGTAATTACACCAGAAGTCAGATTGAAGAAGGTTAAAGAAAAGAATATAGAGAAAGAAAGCAGCAAGTCTTACATCACAAATTTCTCTTGGTTCCATTTTGCTTTCTTATGCAATGGGGAGGACAAATGGAATTATATTTGAAAAAAGCAATAAAGTAAAAAGTTAAGATTTTTCTAAGATGGCCTTTAAATGGGAGTTTTATGCATCTTTAACAGAAAAATAATCAGAATGAGTACAGGCAGAGATGCCCAGAGTGGTAAGGTTGAACCAAAGTCTCATTACTGGAGGGGTATGAGATCCAGAGCACACAGTGGTAGAATTAGAGAAGCGATGATCATGATTCATTGTCTCCTTTCTTAATTCATTTAAAAATATTGTAGTCGCCTGCCAGTATCAGAGGCTGTTCTGGGTGCTGGGGATAAAACAGTGGGCAAAACAGAGCACGCTCATCAATCTTACTCATTCCAGGGGATGATTATAAGCACGTCTTCCATTGAGCCTGGCAGGGAAAACGGATAATAGAGATAGAGACGGGGATGAGGACTCGGGGGAAATTTCATTGTAAAAAGTGGTAGTTTTATTGCAGAGGGTTTTTTATTTTTTATTTTTTTTTTTACTTCTTTCACAGTGGGTTTTAAAAAGAAGTGAAAGTCAAAGAATAATCAGGAAACAGATGCTGTCGAAATGAACCACAGAGTCAAATATGGTTTTAAAAAAAAAATTTCAATGCAGAGATCTTGGTTTAATCTCACTTACTTGTTATACATTGTTTTGTTTTTTAAGATTTTATTCTTTTTTTAACATTTTTTTTTTATTAATTTCTTTACAGCGTAACAGAATTCATTGTTTATGCACCACACCCAGTGCTCCATGCTATACGTGCCCTCCATAATACCCACCACCTGGCTCCCCCAACCTCCCACCCCCCGCCCCTTCAAAACTCTCAGATTGTTTTTCAGAGTCCATAGTCTCTCATGGTTCATCTCCCCTTCCAATTTCACTCATATCCCTTCTCCTCTCCATCTCCCTATGTCCTCCATGTTATTCCTTATGCTCCACAAGTAAGTGAAACCATATGATAATTGACTCTCTCTGCTTGACTTATTTCACTCAGCATAATCTCTTCCAGTCCTGTCCATGTTGATACAAAAGTTGGGTATTCTTCCTTTCTGATGGGGGCATAATACTCCATAGTGTACATGGACCACATCTTCCTTATCCATTCGTCCGTTGAAGGGCATCTTGGTTCTTTCCACAGTTTGGTGACCGTGGCCATTGCTGCTATAAACATTGGGGTACAGATGGCCCTTCTTTTCACTCCATCTGTGTCTTTGGGGTAAATACCCAGTAGTGCAATTGCAGGGTCATAGGGAAGCTCTATTTTTAATTTCTTAAGGAATCTCCACACTGTTCTCCAAAGTGGCTGCACCAGCTTGCATTCCCACCAACAGTGTAGGAGGGTTCCCCTTTCTCCACATCCTCTCCAGCACACGTTGTTTCCTGACTTGTTAGACATTTTAATGGGCCAGGTTGATGTGCTTATCAGACATCTAGCAATGCTGTGCAGGTTAGGAAGAGGCCGCTATCAGAGAAGATGATCTCGGAGCAAGTAAAAGAGGAAGAGAATTTTAAGGAGTTGCAGAGAGCAGCAAGTAGCACTTCCCACAGACATGTTCTAGGAGGGAGAGTTGTCTGAGAGAAAGAAAAAGTATTGCCGGTAGAGCGTTTGTTTGGTCAGTGAGTCTGTTTGTATGTGGGAGATGTGAGGTAGGAAGCCTTTCATTCAACACAGCAGATGGAGCACAGGGTTTGTGACATGCCAAGACAAGTCTATGTGGAATTGTTCCTTGGTCTCCTTGGTCTATGTGAAATGCTGTTCTTGTGGAATTATACTTTTTTAAAAAAATTGTTGTTTATTTATTTGAGAGGGAGAGGGAGGGAGAAAGGAATTATGCTTTTTTTTTTTTTTTTAAGACTTTTTTTATTTATTTGATAGAGACACAGTGAGAGAGGGAGCACAGGCAGGGGGAGTGAGAGAGGGAGAAGCAGGCCTCCTGCCAGGCAAGGAGTCTGATATGGGCTTGATCCCAGGACCCTGGGATCATGACCTGAGCCGAAGGCAGGTGCCCCGGAATTATGCCTTTTTAATGTAAAACCAAGTTATGTGATGGTGTTTAGCATAGATTATTGGGGCCTCTGAGTATAGTTGAGGAAGGAAAATGCCATCCAGAGATAAAAATTAACCTGGAATTTGGGTATAGATCCTGCAGAAAATAGCAACAATAATCTGAAAAGATTATAAGAACCTCAAAATGATTAGAACTTGACCAAAGACTGATTGTAATGATTCTGGAAAGAAAGATACCTTTTTGAAGAATACAAATATTATAAGGAGAAAACATTAAAAAATTTTTTCTTCTGAAAATTTAAAGGGAGGAAAATTTTATAGAGGAAGAATGTTGAAATAATAATGACTTATTTGTAATTACCTTTCATTCATTAGCATGAACATTTAAAAAATATTAATATAGCATTTAGCAACATCAAATTCAGATTTAGGGTTAAATTTCTCCCAAAGTGCTGTTGTCACGTGTATTTCCCTTGGGGTGCTCATAAACATGAATTAGACTATGATGAGCAGAGTGTAAAATAAGAAGCATGTGCATTTTCCCATTCATAAGATACATTGCATGAATATGAAATTCATTTCGGATTAGCTACATATACATGAACAAAGAGTCTCAATTTTTACTCAAGAGAACTTCATATTTTTTTTAGATGGCTTGTGGGAATGAAGAGAATATTAACCAAGAATTAAAAGCCAATGAAACAGAAATAGAACACACTGAACAACATTCTAATCTTGACCAATCTTCGAAGGATGAGCTTTCACCAAGAAGAAATGACTTCATTTCTGTACCGAGTATTCAACCTTTGGATCCCATATCAGATTCAGATAGTGAAAACTCTTTCCAAGAATCCAGCGTGGAAAGCCAGAGAGACCTGGAAGAGGAAGAGGATGAGGAAGTAAGGAGATACATTATGGAGAAAATTATACAAGCCAACAAGATCCTACAGAATCAAGAACCTGTGAATGATAAAAGAGAGCGAAAACTCAAGTTCAAAGACAAGTTAGTTGATCTGGAAGTTCCTCCACTGGAAGACACGGACACCCACAAAAATTATTTTGAAAATGAAAGTAGTATGTCAGGAAAACTGTCACAGTTACGTATTTCCAATGAATTTGGACAGGAAAATGTGCTCCTGTCACTAACTGATGGAAACTGTGAAGAAAACAAGGATAGGAAAATACTAGTAGAGAGAGATGGAAAGTTTGAACTTCTGAATTTACAAGACATTGAGAGTCAGGGGTTTTTGCCCCCCATTCATGCTCATAGTACAGAAAATGAACCTCATCAGTTGTCCCCCAGATCTTCCAACTCAAGTGTCAATGGGGTGAAGAAGGAAGAGTCTACAGCAAGGATTCATGCTGTTGCTCACTCATCAGCAGAAGAGCCACTGGCTTACATCCCTCAGCCACTGCCCAACCCCAAGACACCTCCGAGCTCTGCTGTCAACTCAGATCGAAGTAAGGGTAATGGGAAATCTAATCACAGGACGCAGTCTGCAAATGTATCTCTGGTGACCTCAACATACTGTCTTTCCCCTCGACAGAAAGAACTGCAAAAACGGCTAGAACTGAAGAGAGAAAAGCTAAAGAGAGAGGTGAGGACATAAGGGTGTGTCCTATTAAAAGCAGTATGTATCTTCATGTTTTAGAAATGCTGTAGGAATTAGAATGGTTCCTCAAACTATTGGATATACTTGCTTGCTTGTTTTGTTTTTCTGTTAGATTAAGTGGTTAAATATTAAGAATGTGTCTTTATGGGATAAATACCATAATTATTTTGGTCCTTCCTTATAAGGATCACGAAGCATTGTAATGAATAACTTGCGTTAGAGGTAGGGATCTCAGGAAGGACATCATCTGATCCTTTCATTTTAAAGATGAGGCTCAGAAAAGTGACTGTTGAAAGTAATATTGGTGTGATAAGGTGGAAATCAGATGTCAGGTGGAAAAATGAAGGCATAAATTTATTGGGATTTGGGAGGCAATGAATTTGGATTTGGATTATAATTCTTTGATTTATGCGTGTATGTGTTTTCCTATATCTTCCATGCCTGTAATTCCTTGATTTCAGGGATTTTAGTTTTAGATTAAGAATAGAGTCTAATAACCTTAACAAAGTATTTCCAAAATGCCATATAGAATCCCATATAGAATCCCAGATGATGATGATGATGATGATGATGGTTTTGTTCTGTTGATCAAGAAGAGGCTGTGAAGTAACTACAGCATTCTCTGTGCTCTTAGGGATTGCAATCCAGGAGACACAGCGTCCGCCTCAATCAGAAGTGTGTTCTGAACAGTCAGGGAGTGCAGGCCTATAAAGGCAAAAATCCACAAGGTTACACAACTTCTTTTTAAAGACTTAGGATGGGTGATGGCAGAGTTTAAGCTGACTATCTAATACACATTGGCTGTGTAGCTAACAGGTATTATATTATTTCAGTCCGAAGCACCAGGTGGTGATGGTGTTGGGGGGCAGTTACAATGGACAAGTTGCAGCTGATAAAAGTCAAAAGTTCATGGTGGGCTGAGAATTGAAACATGAGAGCTGAAATAGGAGACATGCATAGGCCTCACTTCCTCAGTGTTCTTTCTTTTTTAAGATTTTGTTTATTTATTTATTTGACAGAGAGAGAGAGAGAGAGAGATCACAAGTAGGCAGAGAGGCAGGCAGAGAGAGAGAGGAGGAAGCAGGCTCCCCGCGGAGCAGAGAGCCTGATGCGGGGCTCGATCCCAGGACCCTGAGATCATGACCTGAGCCGAAGGCAGAGGCTTAACCCATTGAGCCACCCAGGCGCTCCTCTCAGTGTTCTTTCAGCTCTGTTGGAGTGGCTCTCTTAGCAATGCTTACTTCATTTTGAATCTTCTTTCACATTTCCCCCTTCTCATCAAGATCTCTCTGGTAAGAAAGCATCAGTGACAAATTTTTATGATCATGCAGTCCCCTTTCATTGTCCGAGTGGTTGGCAACCTGCCATTTGGCCCCATCATGTCTCCTGGAGGCCAGAGTCTCACAGTGGCTGATACGCGATATGTTCGGTAAGCGTGCTAGCTGAAAGTCTTACAGCTACATTTGAGTAATGGGGAGATTTGAGGAAATAAGGTTTAGAACTTAGTTAGGTTCTCTTTTTTTTTTCACTTAAAGGGTAGACCTGATGAATGGTTTTGAGTCTTTGAACGAACACCCTCTGAGTTCTGACAGGCTTTGGCACACTGGCCGTGAAAAGCATTGATGGTGTGATGATAATGAATATAGAACAAATTAAAGCAATGAGAAGTAAGATAATTTGTAGCCCAGATCTTAAAATGGTCCCCATTCTGGTCAGGAGCCAACTAAAGATATCCGAGAGTCTGAAATCTAACCAGAGGTTTTAGAGGATGGGATTCGAGATTCAGCAAGCTTAAAAATCTTAGTTCTACTGATGGGAAGTTTTTTTTTTTTTTTTTTTTTTTTTTTAAAGATTTTTATTTATTTATTTGACAGAGAGAGATCACAAGTAGACAGAGAGGCAGGCAGAGAGAGAGAGAGGGAAGCAGGCTCCCCGCTGAGCAGAGAGCCCGATGCGGGACTCGATCCCAGGACCCTGAGATCATGACCCGAGCCGAAGGCAGCGGCTTAACCCACTGAGCCACCCAGGCGCCCCTGATGGGAAGTTCTTACCCATGTACAGCAAGAAGTCTCAAGCAAATAAGCTAATGCTGTGCTCTTACGGGGGACAACGTGAGGTAGAGTATCCAAGGACTTCCTTTGGCTTTAACGGCTCAGGGAGTGGACCTGGCAATTCTGCTGATGGTCCAAGAAAGGTTTCTGATCATGTCCTCACTCCAGCCAGCAACTGAAGATCCTCCTTAATTGGGACCCTCACTAGGGTTTATCTCTCATGGGAGACCACGCCTTGAGAAAGTCCACACCTATTATCTTTATATTCAGAGGAGTTTAGGATGGGTCTGGATGGCCATTTTCTTTCAGTTCTTTTAGGGCAAAGACTTTAGGGGAAAGACTTCTTAGCTCTATGCTTAGTTCCTGTGTGGTCTCCTTTAGTAATCGAGTTAAGGACAGAAAAAAGGGGAAGTTAGATATCCCAGGAGACACTGTCCTGCCATTCTTCAGCTGTGTAGGCAGCAGATGCCAAGATTCTCCCCTGTAAGTGCAGACAAAACTGTGTCCCGTAGGAGTGCAAAGTGTCTCTGCTTAGGTCTGGTTATTTATGGACTCATTTTTTGGTACAGAGGGCATCGAGGAGAAAGCAGGGGTCTGTTTCATTTGAGCAGACAGAAAGAGGATGTGTTTTGGGTATCAGCTGAAAGAACCTTTTGCAAGCGTGGTGTTGCGGCTAGAAAGGCCTATTGGAGAACACTTACACTTTTTATTTGTGCTTTGGCATGTCCTCAAGAGTCAAATATAGGAGGCTTATAGCTCTTGATAAATTGTTGGACAACTAGAAATATTTTTCCCTGGTATTTTGGGTGGTTCAAGTGAAGCAAAGGGGATTTCCTTTTCTGGGAGGCAAAACTATTTTAACTTGATCAGTGAGATCAGAGGAGGCAATCTGGTGGATAGTGAAATTAGGGAGAAGGGTGAAATTATAAATGAGATGACCAAGAGTCTCCTGGTCTTCCATAGTGGGCTGAGAAAGACATTCAGCCGGAAAGGTTACCAGATAAAACTTGCTATGGCTTGGGTTATTTGAATTATGGCATTTGTCTACCATTTAGTTCCTCTAATTTGGGTAATAATAAGCAGGATCAGAAAGTATTTAATGTTTTGAAAACAATCAAACAGACTCAAGTAGTCAAAATCACTGGGTACAAATAGGATTAACAAGAGTGCTAAAATGCCTACTACAAGAATTATTCCAAATATTTCGTGAACATTAAGCATTAGTAGGAGTCTTTGGTGAGTTTATACAAGCTTGGTCATGACTCAGGAAAGCTGTCTCTCTACTTCAGGTACCAAGTGCTTCTTGTCCAGATTGTTGATTTTGTGTGGGTCTGGATATTTTTTGTTTGAGATCTTCAGTGGGATGTCCAGTCAGGTGAAGATGCCTTTTTTTTTTTTTTTTAAATGAGAAATGTTAATCCACAGGTCAGTGCCTTTAAATTTAATAGCACAGGGGTTAGTTAACAATACCTGATATGGCCCTTTCCAGTCAGGCTGGAGGGCATCCTTGTGAAGGTGACATTTCCAGGAAACAAATCTCCAGGTGCGAGATTATAATATTAAAGATCTTTATCTCCTGTGAGTGTGCTGCGGAAGGATTGCTCTGTGAGGCTGGTATTATTTCCAAGGACCTTGATAAGGTCTTCGCGATAGATTAGGACATTTCCTTTCAGTAGGGCAGGTTCATACATCCCTTGGTCATCCTCACAGGTGTTCTGGTAATGATTTCCAAGGGAGACAAGTAGTGTTTACCAAATGGAGTGGATCTTAGGTTAATAATACCAAGGGAAGGGCTATAGACCAAAGCATATTGAAAGATTAGTAAATTATGGGCATCTGGGTGGCTCAGTTGGTTAAGCAAATGCCTTCAGCTCAGGTCATAATCCCGGAGTCCCAGGATTGAGTCCCGCGTAGGGCTCCCAGCTCCATGGGGAGTCTGCTTCTCCCTCTGACCTTCTCCCCTCGTGTTCTCTCTCACTCTCTCAAATAAATAAATAAAATCTTAAAAAAATGTTTTTAAAAAATGAATATTTAGTAAGTTTTGTCAATTGTCAATTGTCTTTATTCCATTTGTGTTTGTCCTGCAGTGCCAGAGTATTGGGGATGGTGTATGCAGTGAAAGTGTGTGATACTGACTGCTGTGGCAGATGGCCTGTAATATTTGTCCTGTGAAATGGCTCCCTCAGTCATTGTGAAGTTCGGAGGGTATTCCCCAATTTGGAGTTATTTTCTCCAGTAATATTTACCATAGAGCTGGGGCTGTAGCTCAATGACTACGAAAGGCTTCTGTTCGGTGAGAAAACATACAAACCATTACAAAACATAGTTGCATTGAGTTGGTAGCAGATGGACAAAATCCAACTGCCATAAATCAAAGAGCCTAGATGGTAAGGAAAGATGTCCCTGTCATCAGAAGGTAAAGGTAACAGAGTAGCAGGGTTTAGAGAATGATAATATGCAATAATGACATTTGGGGAAGACAGCAAGAGGGTTTCATAAAAGGTTAATATACTGGAAGACAGATGCTGAGTATGATGAGTATGATAGTGGAGTTTGCAATGGGAGTTGCTTATTTTTGTGACATACATTTTAAAATGGTGATTGATCACATTATTATCAGGAAATACTCAGATTTCTATGGATTTCACACAATCTTTAGAACAATGCATACCTATACAGATGTTATAGGAAGAAAGTATAGTATTATTTTTTATTTGACAATGCTTTCCATGTGATTTAACATATCAAGTAAGCCTATTAGGTTCTATGGAATTTTCCAGATCAAAAATACCTCATTTTAGAAGTTGACGTTGGGGAGTTTATTAAAAATGTCAAAAGGTTTGGACACTTAACCCAATAGGATCACAGAAAATTATAAAACCATATTTAATAATCCATTTAACCAAAATAATCTTCAGGACAAATTCAGAAGATCATACATGCTACAGAAACCTTAGCTGTTCTTCTCAGAGAAGACTCAGCTTTCCCAAGTAATCAAAGATGTGATAAAGACAAAACAGAATCTGTTTCCTAGGCAGACTACATTAGAAGTAAAGAAACTTTTTGTACAATATGTTACGAAGAACAGGCCAACAATTTGAGAAAATTTTGTCCTTTTAACAGAGAAAACCAAAATTTTGAACTAGTGTATTTTTCACATTTCTTTCATTTTTTAAAAAGATTTTATTTATTTGGCAGACAGAAATCCCAAGTAGGCAGAGAGGCAAGCAGAGAGAGAGGGGGAAGCAGGCTCCCCACCGAGCAGAGAGCCTGATGCGGGACTTGATCCCAGGACTCTGAGATCACGACCTGAGCCGAAGGCAGAGGCCTCAACCCACTGAGCCACCCAGGTGCCCCTCATATTTCTTTCATTTTGAAATGGAACTTTAAATAAATTGATTTTAGTCTTAGCCAGCTTGATCGCACATAAAATTCCTTTTCCAAGATTTCTTTCCTATAAACCTCTGTACCTGTTTTAGTTTGTCTGTTGTTCCTTCTCTTTCTGAAATAACTAGCTTTAGGACAAAATCACTTTCATTTCCCTCAACAAAATGCATTTCCATTTCCCATACCTTCTTTTACTAAAAACACACACCCTACTTTCCTTGCCTGCTTTTCACAGTCATTTTCTTCCTTGCTGAATTTTAGTAATTTTATTTTCATAAATACTAATTAGAATTTTTAACCCTTAGAATTTTTTTTTAAGATTTTATTTATTTATTTGACACAGAGAGACACAGTGAGACAGGGAACATAAGCAGGGGGAGTGGGAGAGGGAGAAGCAGGCTTCCCACTGAGCAGGGAGCTGGCTGCGGGGCTCGATCCCAGGATTTTGGGATCATGACCTGAGCCGAAGGCAGACGCTTAATGATTGAGCCACCCAGGTGCCCCAACCCTTAGAATTCTTAATTCCTAGTAAAACCTAAGAAATAAACAATTGTGGACTGGAAAATTTATATATTTATTTGTTTCATCATTTCATAATTTCTAGAAATATATTCCCCCCTCATAGTTATTTTAATTTTTTTTGGCAAAAAATTTGTGTATTAAATAGGCCTAAATATTACATATTTTGGTCTCTCTGTAAAAAATTTAAAAGCCAAAACTAAATAAACTTAGGTTTAGCAATCAATATCTCAATATGTTGTATTATTTGGAAATGATCTAAATGGGCAGTTGAATATCTGTTATCTAGTTTAACATAATCTCATTTAAATTTATTTAAATTGCTTTCTTTTAGCTGTTATACTTGGATTAGAACATTAAATCGCTAATCATCATCTTAAATTATTTCTTTTATTGACAGGTTTTGAAAGAATAGCCCGAGATGTTATGATTAAGTAAACCCAGGTAGAAAAAAATTTTGTATCTCCATTATGTCTAATGCTGATAACTCTGAAGACATTCTTGTTTTTATTAAACTAGCAAGCTTAAACTAGCATTTATTTTTATTTTTTAATTTTTTTACTTAATTTTTTGTTTTAAGAGGGAAAAAGAGTGCACACGTGCGCCCCCCCCACCCCAAGCACATGCGCGTGTGCACAGGGAGGGGCATAGGGAGAGGGAGTTTGAGAGAGAATCCTAAGCAGGCTCCACACTCGGGCTTGAAATCTCTTGACCCTGAGATTATGACCTGAGCCAAAATCAGGGATTGGACCCTCGACTGACTGAGCCACCCATGTTCCCCTTTTTATAAAGTTGTTGTTGTTGTTGTTGTTGTTTTTAAGATTTATTTATTTGAGAGAGAGAGTGAGAATGGGGGAGGGGCAGAGGGAGAGGTAGAGAGAGAACCCTCAAGCAGATCCCGCACTGAGCGTGGAGCCCACTGTGGGGGTCCATCCCAGACCTGGAGATCATGACCTGAGCTGAAACCAAGAGCCCAATGCTTAACTGACTACGCCCAGGCGCCCTTACTAGGGCTTTTATTCGAATTCCATCTAGTTAACCTACCATATAATATTAGTTTCAGGTGTCCAATACATTGATTCAATACTTTCATGCAACAGCCTGTGCTTCTCACAAGTGCAGTCCTTAATTCCTTCACCTGTTTAATCCACACCCTCTGCACCCCCCACTAGCCATCAGTTTGTTCTCTACTAAACTAGCATTTATTTATTGAGACTGTTTCAGATCATGTGAACTTGAAAAATATTTGGATTAGTGTTTTTTGTATTTCTTGGAATTTTTGGAATACTTCATTTTTGTAAGCACTTCATTGTCTTTAAAAGGCCAATTAAATGGAGCTCTTTTATAAAGTAACTCGGCAATGCCATCAGAGGGAGAAAGTATATCACTGTAATGTGCATATGGAGACGCATGTGACATATGGACAGAGAGAGACAGAAACCTTATAATGTCATCTTAAAATTCATGCCATGATTCAAGTACAAAACTCAAAAGAATCGTTGATTCTTAATTGTGTTCCTGCAGATGGACTAGGTTAACTGCTATGATGACCAGAGTTTGTTACTGAGGATCTTTATTTGTGTGCCATGAAGATTGTTTTAGAGCTGTCCCCACAATTCTGGCGAGAAGATTGGAATGAGGAAGGGAGGAGGGTACAGAGGAAATGAAGATGGTGCAGAGGGAAAGGAAGATGGCTCCAAAGGCAGGATCTTGGTGCAGGATGGCTGTTGCAAAGCCCAGAGACAGAGGAGGAGGAGGAAGGGAACACAATGTGCCTGAGACAGAGGGTGGGTCTTTGTAAACTTGTTTGTTTGCTTCAGTCAATTGAGGAATGGCATTTTGTAAAGAGAAGATTTTTAGAATCTTGATTATATTTAAAAATTCCTAGGTACCGGGGCGCCTGGGTGGCTCAGTGGGTTAAGCCACTGCCTTCGGCTTGGGTCGTGATCTCGGGGTCCTGGGATCGAGTCCCGCATCTCGAGTCCCGCATCGGGCTCTCTGCTCAGTGGGGAACCTGCTCCCCACCCCCGTCTCTCTCTCTGCCTGCCTGTCTACTTGTGATCTCCCTCTGTCAAATAAATAAATAAAAAAAAATCTTTAAAAAAAATAAAAAAAAATTCCTAGGTACCAACTGAAGTAGGCATCCCATTTGATTGCCTTTGTAACCCTTTTCCAGTTGTGCTTGCAAATAAACTAATTTTAGGATATCCGAAGTGCCCATTTTGGCCAATGAAGTTTTAAATCATTCTGGGTAATTTGATCCAATGGGGCAAAAGTTCACAGCAAGAAGGGCCATATTCCTTAACATAAGGTTACAGCAGGGGGCTAATTACTAGAAGCTCCTTCGCAGGAGGATTTCCCATAATTGAGTACTTCGCAAGAACCTGAAACCCAAATACTCCAGTCGAAATGAGTGAAGATAGATCCTCCCTGCAAAAATGAGTGAGGATGGAAGCCAGCAATGGAGGACACCCAAGTAAAGGCCTGAGCCTTGACCACGGTGCGGGTACAGGACCAAGAGGATTTATGATTGTGAGTTGAAGCCACCAAGGCTACATCAGACTGCAAGGGACTCTTGGTACCTTCCTCAAATCTGTGGCAGCATCAGAGACAGAGTTCAGGCACTTTGGATCCTACCAACTATGCCAAGTAATGTTGGTCAAGAAGAAGCTGTGAGACAAACAGAGCACTTATTGAGTGTTGGGAATCACAACCCTGGAAACACAGAGTCAACGAAAATGAAAAGTGCTTTGACTTGTCATCAGGGAGTGCAGGCTCAGGAAGGAGTTTGGGATGCAATTGACAAGAGTCAAAGTTCCCTTTGTTCTGAGCATTGAACCAGGAGACCTGCATTGTCCTACTTCATTGTCCTTTCAATTCTATTTTGAGTGACTTTCTTGGCAATGCATACTTCATTTTGAATCTTTTTTTGTAGCTCTTAAATGAAATTCTATTTTATTAATGAAAATTCCAGGTACTAAATATGTTAGTAAATTTTCTCTAAATTACTTAAATCAGTGCCCCAATTCCCTGTTTTACTGGATACCTAATGATATTAAGCTGAACCACAAAATGACTGTAAATGCCAAACCTTAGTAGAATCACAGGTAAATAGAATTTTACAATTAGAAGAATCCTTAAAGATCCTTTTACAGATAAGACAACTATAGTTTAAAAGTTTAATTAACTTCACCAAAATCACTCAACCTGTTTATAGGAAAGTTGGAGTCAAAATCTGTTTTCTTGGCATCCATTAGGAAATGGTGTAGGAATTATGTAGGGATTATCAGGGAAATATCTGGCATGTAAATAAAGAATCCATATTACCAGAAAAAGGTGAAAAACAAAGTTAGTAGGAGTATGTAGGCTATAGAGCACTCAGGCAGGAATCGAAAAATGTACACTGAAAGTTAACTTACTTGGTCACTACTATTTGAACTGTAACAGGCAGATTCAGTTTACTTGCTTGAGGCATATAACAGTACTTCAAGGGGTCTGCTAATATAGAACTTGTGATAATTCAAACTAATATTGGAGAATGACTGAACTATATAAGGTATATAAGGTTGCTATATACCCACATATGTGTATGAGTGCATTTGCATATTTCTATAGATGTTATCTGAGAGGCTGTATATAATTTCAGTGTCTTTTCACTAATGAACTAAGTAATCTTTAACTGCCGGGACTCATAAATAGTTTTGTTTTTATTTTGATTCTCTCTGCTGGGTGTACTCTTGCTCTTGGTGCTGGGATGCATTTTCTCCTATCAGGATCCTTAGAAATGAATTTTCCTTTGCTTATGTACTTGTTCAAGGCACGGTTTTTATTATTTATATACTCGCTCAAGACTGTATGTAAATGCTAAGGCTTTTAAATATTTCTTAGTTGGTTTCAGGGGAAGGCTTTCCTTGTTTATGCCCAACAAAATATTTGCTGGGTTGGGCTGCTATCCTCTACGTATTCTAAGTGCATCATTTCATTGTTCCTGTTGGCAACTGCATTGTCTACACTTTGGCTGATGATTCTGTGTGATATGTTTAATGTTTCTCAGAAATATAATCATCACACCATACTGTCTATATTTATACAAAGTACTGTCAATGAGAAAAGAGGTTGAACTGAAATAAAGCAAATGCATTTATTTGAGTTCTCAGAAATGCCATTTGGGAAGCAATGATTTGGTGCATCTTGGGGAGCACACTAACTCAAATTGTATTCACTAGGGAACAAAAAGTCAAGAGTTTTAAAGGCAAAAAGGAACGCTTATATACATTATTTACAAAGAATTTTGTTTGGTGTTGACAGCAGAAAACTAATCTTGGCTACACATAATTGGTTGCTAAGGCTGTCACGAAGAAGCAGTCTGTTACTGTAGCACACTGTAAGTACTGGTAGAATCCTTGTTATGTTGGTAGTTTGGCTTTGCTCAAAAGTTGGTGATTACACCAAGTGGGGACTTGAAACAAGGCCCACATCCTAACGGCCACTGGCTCCATTTTAAAATACCTTGACGTAAGTGAATTGATTTTATTTCACTTTTCACAGTATCCAAGGTCCTTTTTATAAAAAGAAATGTACAAATAAATGTAAAATTTAACTTTGGTAAATTCACATTTTATATGTTTTTTTAGGGCTTAGAAAATAGTATATAGGTTTTTAAAATAGAAATCCTCATTTTTATTCATGTATGTATATACATTTTTTAAAAAAGGAGATGATCACCAGAGTATATAAGTATTTTAAGACATTCTATGCTGTTAATTGGGTAGAATTTTTCTATTCTTTCTTACATTTTGTTCAATTAGAAGGCATTAGAAAGACTTGCTATGTTGTCAAAAATGTAAGGAAAGAACTCTGAATTCCATCATTTGAAGAAAATTGGATTTATGTATAATTCAGTGATTTAAGTGATAAAATTTTGGTATTGAAAGGTACTTAAGAGCTCATTAATGTCACTCCATTTCGTAGATGAGAATACTGAAGTAGGTGGTTTGCCCAAGTTGACATAGTATGATGGTAGTATGATTGTATCTCAGATCTCCTCACTTTTAACTTAGTGCGATTTCCACTGTGACATGCTGCTTTACTTCTAGTAACTATTTTATAGCTCTATATAACTGATTTATGTACCTCTCTTCAAGAAACTCCCTTTTATAACATTAGTTAAATAATTCATATAAAAATTCATTTTGTTCTGTAGTTAACTATCTAAATATTTTTCTGATAGCAAAAAGTTATTTTGTAAATATACACTAGTTGAAAAATAACTTCAAACATTATAATAAAAAGTTCAAACACATATAAAGGTACAGTTAATCCCTATGTCCCCATCACCCAGATTTAAAAGTCATTGAGATTTTGGCATATATGCTCCATCCCCTCTGCTTCTTGGCTGATGTATTTTTAAAGTAAGTCCTAGGCAGCACATCCTTGCTTATTTGTACATTTTTATATATATTTCTAAATGATTGTAGCATTTTCTTTCATAACCACAATGCCATTTATCACAATTAACAAATTTAACAATAACAAAAAAATGTTTCAAACATTTATGGAAGCATATGGTGCTTCTAGAGTGTGGTGGCTTTTTTTTTTCCTTTTGCATGGCTGCAATTTAAGAGGTTTAATTCCAAAAGTAAATTAGGAAGTGAAGGTGAGATTCAAGGAGTTCCTCAACAGCATGCATCTATTGTACCTCTATGTAGTTATAGAATTTACCCCTACAGTTTAATTTATCTGGTACATCTTCATTTTATTCCTAAGCAAATTAGAGTCCCCCCTATTTTTTTTTTTTTTTTTTAAGAGAAGTCCAATTTTTAGATGGAAAGTTTTAGGAGCAGAGAATGCTAATTTCAGATCTCAAAATATATCTCTTTATTCTGATAACTCATATACAATTTTATTCACCTTTCATGAATGTCTTT
The DNA here is from genome assembly GCF_002288905.1 of Enhydra lutris kenyoni. Lineage (NCBI taxonomy): Eukaryota > Metazoa > Chordata > Mammalia > Carnivora > Mustelidae > Enhydra > Enhydra lutris. Next base: position 1,692,990 of record NW_019154108.1, on the reverse strand, counting down.
TGATATTCTTTCCACCAGGAAGAACAACGAAAAATAGAAGAAGAGAAAGAAAAGAAAAAAGAGAATGACATGGTATTTAAAGCATGGTTGCAAAAGAAAAGAGAGCAGGTCCTAGAAATGAGGAGAATTCAGCGAGCAAAGCAAATCGAAAACATGAATAGTAGAGTAAGTGAAACTTCTCTATGAAAAATAAGTATACAGATATGAAAGTTGAATTTATTTACAGAAGGGAATGTGAATATTAGAATAGGAACCTATAGAAAAAGTAGAAAAAGTGGTCCAAGAACAACTCTTGCAAAAGATGTACCATAGAGATGACTACAATTAAATTCTAAGAAGTCTCGTGGAAGTCAAATGATTACTATTTTATTCACACTTTTATAGCACAGAAAATGGAAAACTATCAATATGTTTTTTAGGATAGTATAACTTTGATACTCAAAATAAGACAAAGAAAGCACACACACAAATGCACACACCTACAAACCCTACAGAATGGTCTTACTTAAGAACATATATAGACAGAAGGAGAAAAGAGAGATACCATATGGTTTCAGTCATACATAAAGTCTGAAAAAACAAAGAATAAACAAAAAAGAAAATTACATCTATAAATACAGAGAACAAAGTGATGGTTGCCAGAAGGGTGGGAGAGTAGAGTGTTGGGTAAAATCAGTGAAGAGGAGTGGGAGGTGCAGGCTTCCTGTTACGGAATGAATAAATCATGGGAATGAAAGGCACAGCACAGAGAATATAGTCAGTGGTATTACAGTAGTGTTGTACAGAGATAGATGGTGGCTACACTTGTGGTGAGCTCAGAGATGGTGACTCACAGTTACACACCTGAAACTAATGTAACACTGTATGTCAGCTATACTAAAAAAAAATTCTTTTTAAAAAGAATAGATATATGCAAATCTTACATGAAAACTAACAAAGAGAGGTGCCTCGGTGGCTCAGTCACTAAGCGGCTGCCTTTAGCTCAGGTCATGATCCCAGAGTCCTGGGATCCAGCTCCCTGCTCAGCGGGGAGTCTGCTTCTCCCTCTCCCTCTCCTGCTGCTTGTGTTCCCTCTCTCTCCGTCTCTTTGTCAAATAAATAAAATCTTAAAAAAAAAAAAGCTAGCAAAGATGCAAAATTATTTAATTTTTAAAATTGTGAAACAGAAAACCAAGGAGAAAACAAAAAAATCCATATCCCTACCATCTTTTCTAAAAAGCATATAAAGAAAAAACAAAATTTAATCCTATCCCCTATCCAGGCTCATCTCCCAGTGACAACCACTTTTTGCAGTGTGGTGCAAGTCTTCCAAGTCTTATTTATATTTATAATTTCACATGTCAAAAATCTATTATGTGCTTTGCTTTTTTCCCCACTTAATTAATCATAGATATATTTCTACATCATTACATTTAGATATTTCTTTTCAACTAGCTGCAAAGTATGAGGTGCCTGGGTGGCTCCGTCAGTTAAGTGTCCGACTCTTGATTTTGAACATGGGCTCAGGGTCATGATCTCAGGGTCGTGAGACTGAGCCTCACATCAACCTCCTCTCTCAGTGGGGAGTCTGCTTGAGATTCTCTCACTCTCTCTCAATAAATACATAAAGAAATAAAATCTTTTTTAAAAAAGACCCAAATAGCTGCATAGTATTCTGTTCAGAGATACCTTAATTTATTAAATCCTCAACTGTGGATATTTAGCGTGGTTCCGCTATTGTTCTGCTCATTAACAGTGCGGTAGTGAACACGTTCATTCTGCAGGAGAGTTTCTTAAGAGTGGAGTTTATGGCTTGCTGGACATTCAGGTGAAATTTTTGGTTAAATGTGCAAAAATTAACCTCCCAAAAGGTGTGTCAATTTCCAGTCCCTTCAAAAGTAAGAGTAGATATTTACCACATCCCGACTAACACTGTACATGATTTATCTTCTTAATTTTTCTTCAGATTAGTAATACACATGAGTACGTGTGGACATGTGTATATTCTGTGAATTTCCTGTTGTAGCCTTTTCTTTTTTCTCAATTTTATTTTTCTTCTTGCATTGTATATTAGAGATTATAATCCTTTGTTATTATATATGTCATAAATACATTTTCCTACACTGACAGTATATTTTTTATGTTGCCTATGATGCCATTTATAGAAGTTTTTAGCTTTTAAAATCTTGGGATGGGTGATACCTTTTGAGGCAAGACACAAAAGCCATAAACTAATAGAGAAAATGTTGAGAAATTTGAGTGCAACTGTGTTGTCAGATAACAGTATACTATAACCAAGTAGGGCTTATTTTAGGAAGGAAATTACGGATAAGTAATAACAAACCCATTAATAAAATCCATCACATCAATAGTAGATAAAAAGAGAATATATGGTTATCTTAAAAGAGAAAAGTATTTCTTTTTAGTACAATTCATTTTTAAAATTCCTAATAAAATATTAAAAAAAAGTATAAGTAGTATCTTAGGAAATACTGTAGGTATTTTAGTAGCTAAACCTATTGAAGTTAGAAGTAAGTAAGTCTCCACTCCGTTTTAAATAGCTTCATTCTGAGAGTTCTAGCCAGCTTACTAAGGTGAAAAGGAAGAGAGGTATAAGTATTCAGAGTGGATATTTACGTTATAAACATGAGAAATTTATAGTCTTCCTATAGCAAAAACCTCGTAGAGAAATATAAAAAGAGAAGGAATACGGGAGTATGTAAAATACTTCGAGCTGAACAAGAATATGTCTGATCTCTGTGGAGAGTACAATACCGCTTTGCAAAGGACAAAAAAGATGACTTTGGTAAATGAAAACAAATATACTATTTCTGGGTGGGTGGGGTAACTTACAAATATAGGAGTTCTTTGCCAAATGGAAACAAATACGATACTCCTGCATGGGTTGACTAAATACTCCGAAGACTTGAGTTCCTCTAAATTTGTATTTAATGCAATTTCCACTGAAAGCTGGTGAGGATGTTTTAAAGGTGTCAGAATTGTTACTGTTACTCTTAGTTTATTATTAAAGCGAAACTTTTGGAATTTTCTGACAGAAAACCGGGCGGAGGCTCTGGATAGAAGGTTCACATATGACTGCGTCGGGCGGCCGCGGTGCAGGACAAACACACGTCGTTAGAACCAAGGAAGCGCCGGCTTAGGAGTCGGTCCCGGGCGTCGCGGGCTCCAGCCACGGGCTCTGCGGCAGGTGCTCGCGCGCGGACGACGGAGCGAGCCGCTCGGCGCCGCGTCGCGCGGGCTTGGCGGGTGCGGGCCGGAGGGAACGCGCGGAAGAGAACTTGGTGATGCGGCAGGGACGGGCGCGCCGAGCCGAAGGCAGCGGTGACAGCTCGCAGTGGGGGGACATCGGGGCATCCGGGTCATTCCGGGAAGCTTGTTCTCCGCTGGTGAACGGAGGGGGGGAGCGTGGGCAGGACTGAGAGGAGCTCGTTTCAGGTCGGGAGAAGCCGTGAGGACGCCCGAGACGGAGGCGGCGCCCTGACGCGGCCGTGGGGCGCGCGGGAGCGGGGGGGGGGGGCGCGCGGGAACCGGGAGCTCCCGCGTGAAGCCGCCTTGGTGGTCCCGACCCAGCAGTGAGGCGCCAGTGACGCTGCCGTGGCGGAGCGGATGGACGGCGGCGAGTGGGCGCGGGGAGAGCGGCCGGAAGGCAGACAGGGTTGTGCGTGAGGTGACGGCGCCCGGTGACTTGGCTGGGGTCTGTGACAGGAGCGGAGAGGGAGGCGGGGACGGGAGCGGATTCGGGCGCGTCTTGCCGTCCGGATGGGAGGGCTCGTCAGGACTCAGGCCCGAGGAGGACACAGCGGGTTCTCTCCCCCGCCCCTTCGCGGGTGGTGGCGGCGGCGCTCACTGCCCGGCAGAGGATGGTGCGCGGCGACGGCCCTGTCAGGTCTTCACGTGCAGTCTGAGGCGCCTGCGGGTCACCCGGGGGAAGACGTGGAAAACTGGAGAGATGTGTTTGCCGCTTCGTGTGGAGAACGCGGGGATTAGGGACGTGGAAGACACGTGCTTTGCGGGATGTGGCGGGGGCCGTGGAGAGCGTCCCAGACGACGAGAAAATAAGGATCTGCGAGCTTCTCCGTGTAGTTCTATTGCTTGGGACGAGGGTGGAGGGGACACTGAGCCGCCCCACCACAGGTCGCTGCAGTCGCGGGGCCAGGTCGCCCCGGCGCCGACTGCGCGAGGCTGGAGCAGCGCTGGGCGTGTGGGGGTGGAGGCCGCGCGGGGCTCCCCTCCTGCGCGTGCGCGTCTGCGGTGCGGCGGGAAGCACACAGCCGGTTCGGGCGAGGACAGGCGCGGCGCGGGGAAGAGCCAGGGTTTGGGTAAGAGGCGGCTCAAGCCAGAGAGCCTGGGAGAAGGGGTGTTCGGGAGGTTTTGTGTCCTTGAAGGGGAATGACAAGGAGTAAGTCGGAAGGATTTTGAGGGAGGCGGGGAGTTCGGGCTTGCGAGGGGGGAGCAGGCCGCACTGCTGTCGCGTCGGCAGAGCGCGTGTCCCCGTGACGCGAGGAGCTCGGCTGTGAGCTACGTGGAGGTTCCTGCGGTGGCTGCGGGCCTCGGGCGTCCGGCCGTCGCAGCACTTTCATCGGGTCCTTGTGAAACAGACGTGTGCCTCGGTGTGGTGTGGTGTGTTGTGTCGTCTTCTGCTCGGAGACTAGAGCGAACACGGGGAGCTGTGTTGTGTGAAGACACGGACCGCACCGGCGGAGTCTGTCCCCAAACACTTTCAGGTTAGAAGGTGGTTAGATGGTTCTACATGTCCCTTTGGAATTTTTATTTCCTATTTTTGCTTTATTTGAAGTCTGTCTCAAAAATTAACCTTAATGAGAAATTACATAAAAAATAAATAGTATTCTGAGGAACTTTTGTGAATCTTGTCTACCGCTGAAGCTGAGCAACGGTGGAATTGGGCAGTTGGTGACTGGGCTCCTTAGCGCGTTGGGATGATGTGCTTCGCTGGTTATTCTGTGGGACGTCGTGCGCCTGGGTCCTGCGAGTCAGTTTCTAGGTCATGTCTTCAGAATATACACATTCCGGAACGACCCATTTTACACGGGATTAGAACAACTTTTTAGGTGATTGAATTTTTACTGCCATTTTAGGGGACAGTTAGAAATGTCTTTCACCTTTGCTGTGAGCTCTGCTTCTCCTGGTGGGCGAGGTAGCTCCTGTGTGTGTGTGTGTGTGTGTGTGTGTGTGTGTGTGTGTGTACACGTACACGCACGTGCGCACTACCTGTATAGACCGACATAAGCACACGTGTACGCATATTTGTCCGTTTATCTAGGTGAGCTCTACATGGACACCGCCATACGCTTTGTATTCTGCATTCGGTTTAGTGTTTTATTAATGTCAGTGTGGTAGAGTCGCTTGATGGTGCAGCTTAAATCTTTTGTGGCCTTGCTGTTTTCCCCCTATATGGTCTATGAATTACTGGGAAATTGGGGTTAAACCTTCTAACTATCACCACGTATGGGTCTATTTTCTTTTTGGTTTGGCTTCATCTGTTTTAAATGTATATACATTTAGGACTCTCTGTCTCACTGGTGAATGACATTTTCACATTATCCTGAAGTCTACTTTGATGTGATTCAAGCCGTACCAGCTTTCTTATACTTAACATCTGCATCATCATATCCCTTTTATAGCTTGTTTTTATCCATCTCTAAAGACTTACCTGTGCGATCAGCATATAGTTGTATCTTCCCAATCCAGAATTTGTATTTAATTGTGATTATTGATATGGTTGGTTTTAAGTTTACTGCTTGATTTTCTATTTGTTCCATTTCTTTTTAGTTCCATTACTCAACTTTTTCTGCCTTCTTATTGGATTAATCAAATATTTAAAAAATATTCCCTTTTATTTTCTTATTTAAAAACTATGCCTCTTTGAATTATTTTTTAAATCACTGCTCTAAGGATTATAATATTTATCCCCTGAATGTATCAGAAGTATTTATGTGTGTGTGTGTGTATTTTTTTTTAATTTTTATTTATTTATTTTTTTTAAGATTTCATTCAGGGGTGCCTGGGTGGCTCACTGGGTTGAAGCCTCTGCCTTCAGCTCAGGTCATGATCCCAGGGTCCTGGGATTGAGCCCTGCAATGAGATCTAAAGATTTTATTCATTTATTTGACAGAGATCACAAGCAGGCAGAGAGGCAGGCAGAGAGAGAGGGGGAAGCAGGCTCCCAGCTGAGCAGAGAACCCGATGCTGCTGCTGCTGCTGCTGATGCAGCAGGGGCTTGATCCCAGGACCCTGGGATCATGACCTGAGCTAAAGGCAGAGGCTTTAACCCCCTGAGCCACCCAGGTGCCCCCAGAAGTATATATTTTGAAGGATTTATTTTTAGTAGATATGGATTTTGGGGCTGACAGTTTTTTTTTCTTTCAGCAGTTTAAAGATGGTGTTTTAGTGTCAGTGATTTTCTGACACCCATTGTTCCTGGTTAGAAAGTCAACTGTAGGGGCGCCTGGGTGGCTCACTGGGTTAAGGCCTCTGCCTTCGGCTCAGGTTGTGATCCCAGGGTTCTGGGATCCAGCCCCGCATCTGGCTCTCTGCTCAGCGAGGAGCCTCCTTTCCTTCCTCTTTCTCTCTGCCTGTCTCTCTGCCTACTTGTGATCTTTGTCAAATAAATGGATAAAATCTTAAAAAAAAAAAAAAAAGAAAGTCAGCTGTAATTCTTATCATTGCTTTCTTGTATGTAACGTCCTTTTTTTCTGTAGCTGCTATAAACTTTTTCTGGCTTTGGATTTCAATGGTTTTTTATATGAATAATATATCATATGCTTTTCTTCGAATTCGCCTAACTTGGGCTTTCCTGAGCTTCTCAGATCTGTAGGTTGATGTTTGTACCAAATTTGGGAAATTTTTGCCATTATTTTTACAATTTTCCTTTTTTTTTTTTTTTTTTTGCTCCATTTTCTTGCTCTTTTTATTCTGGAAGCCCAATTTCACATACATTAGAAGATTTGCTATTATTTCACATGTTATTAAGGTTTTGTTAAAATTAAAATTAAAAAGTTAAAATTATTTTTCTTCAGTTTGCATAATTTCTGTTGATCTGCCTTTGGGCATTGATACTTTTTTCTGCTGCATCCTGTTTACTATTAAGCCCATTCATAGAATTTAGGTTGTTTTGTTTAATTTTACATTTTTGTATGTGTGATCTAAGTCTTTTTCTTTTTTAGCTTTATTGAGGTGTAATTGAAAAATTTTAAGATATTTGAAGTGTACAACATTGTAATTTGATACACATATACATAGTGAAAGGATTCTCCCCATTACATTGATTAACATGTCCATCACCTCACATATTTACTCCTTTTTTTCTTTTGGTAGAAAGATTAAGTTCTACTCTCTTGGCAAATTTCTTTTTTTTTTTTTTTAAGATTTTATTTATTTATTTGACAGAGAGAGAGATCACAAGTAGGCAGATAGGCAGGCAGAGAGAGGGGGGAAGCAGGCTCCCTGCTGAGCAGAGAGCCCGATGTGGGGCTCGATCTCAGGACCCTGAGATCATGACCTGAGCCGAAGGCAGAGGCTTAACCCACTGAGCCAGCCAGGTGTCCCTCTCTTGGCAAATTTCAATTATATAATACGGTATTATCATTTATAGTCACCATGTTAAACATTAGATCCTCAGACATTTTTCATCTTAAAACAAGTTTGTACCCTTTTTACCAACCTCTCTCTCTTTCTCCCACCCCTCAGGCCCTGGTAACCACTACTCTTACTGTCTCTTTCCAGGAGTTCATCTTCCTTCCTTCCCTCCCTCCCTTCCTTGCCATCTACTTCTCCCCTTCCTTCCCTCCATCCCTTCTCCCTTTCTTCCTACTCTCCTCCCTCCCTGCCTGCCTACCTTCTTTCCTTCCTTCCTCTCTTTTTGATAATACCTATCTTAACAGTAGCTCATGGTCATTTTGATTTGCATTTCCTTGATGATTAGTGATACTGATGATCTTTTCATGTTGTCTTATTGGATATGTGGTTTACACATATTTTCTCCCATTCCATAGGTTGTCTTTTCATCTTGTTGAAGGTTTCCTTTGCTAAGCAGAACCTTTCGTTTGTCTTTTACTTATTTTTGTTTATGTTGCCTTTGCTGTTAAATCCAAAAAAATTATTTCTAAGAACAATATCAAAGAGTTTATTCTAACGTTTCCTTTTAGGAGTCGTTCAGGTTATACTCAAGTCTTTAATATATTTTGAGTTGTTTTTTTGTAGAGTGTATGGTAGAGGTCCATTCTTTTGCATGTGGTAATCCAGTTTTCCCAAATCCATTAATTGAAGAGACTGTCCTTTTCCCATTTTTTTTTTGTAACTTTGTTAAAAATTAGTTTACCATGTACACATGAGGTTATTTCTGAGCTCTCTCTTCTGTTCCATTAATCTATGCATCTGTTTTTTTATGGCAATACCATACAAGTTTCTGTTTTGGCTTAATTTAAGTTTATTTTGTCTGATATAAGCATAGTTACCCCTGTTCTTTTTTAGCTTCCATTTACATGGGATATCTTTTTCCACCTCTTTGATTTCAGTTTCTGTGTGTCCCAGAGCAGAATTTAGTCTCTTTGGGCAGCATGTAATTGGGACTTACTTTCTATCCATTCAGCTCTAGGCCGTTTGCGTTACAGTAGTCATTGATTGGTGTGGAAATACTTTGTTAAATGTTGTCTTGTTGTTTTGTAGTTACTTTGCCCCTCAGTCCACTCTCATTCTTCCCTTTTGTGATGGTTGTCTGTAGTTACGCTTTGATTCTCACTCTTTACCTTTGGTGTATCTACTGCAAGTGTTTGCTTTCTGATTGCAATGAGACCTTGTACTTGTAACAGTCTGTTGTAGTTGTAACCTTCATGCCAGAGTTATGAGTGATTTACCTACCACCATTACATTCGGGTGTTCTGATATTAACTTTGTATTTATTTTTGCCAGTGAGTTTTATACTTTCGTATACTTTTTGCTACTAATTTAGCATCCTTTTCTTTCATTACAACATTTCTCATAAGGCCAGTTGAGTGGTGATAAATACCTTTGGCTTTTGTTCATCTGAAAAGCTCTTATTTCTTCTCATTTCTGCTGGACATCTTTGCGAGGTAGTGTATTTTTGCAGGCTATATGGAAGCCAGACCCTCTGGCACAGCTGGAAAGGTATGTGGTTAAGCCCCTTCCAACAAGAAACTGGGAGGGTGTTTTTTTCCTGTTCTATCTGCACTGGGTCCAGGTGTATATCTGCAGGCGGGTATTCCTGTGCCCATGAAGATCTCATTTGATTGCTACCATCTTGTGGGACTCATGAATGGAAGTTCCAGTACAACTTTCTGGGATGATGGAGATGCTCTATATCTGCACTGTCTAATGAAGTAGTCACTAGCCACAGTGTGACTCTTAAGCTCTTAAGCACATGAAATGTAGCTAATGTGACTGAGGTACTGAATTTTTAACTTCGTTTAAATAGCTACATGTGGCTAGTGGTCCCTCTGTTGGTCAATCTACTGGACAGTGCAATCACAGAATATATGGGAGAGAGAAACTTGTTTTTTCCCCCCCACTGATGCAATCTACGTGCCTGTAGATACACTGTAGTAGATACTCTGTAAATGTAAATATCTGCTGAATCAGTAAAGAAACAGAGATCCAGGCAACCCTGTTCACCCCTGAATCCTTGCCTCTTTTGATCTATAATTCCAGAATGAACACTTTTTGGTCATCTCGGGCCATTCCCAGACTTCTAGGTATTCAGCAATGGGTTATCTTCACAGGCTTCAGCATTGTACATCAAAGATTGTAGATTACGTAAATTATATAAATTAAACTGGAACATGCTTGGCAATGTGAGTAATAGATAAAGGAAAGTATAGGGGCACCTGGGTGGCTCAGTCAGTTAAGCATATGCCTTCGGCTCAGGTCATGATCCCAGGGTTCTGGGATCGAGACCCACTGGGAACCTGCTTCTCCTGCTCCTCCCCCATCATGCTCTCTCTCTCTCACTTGCTATCTCTGTCTCTCTCTCTCTCAAATAAATAAAATCTTAAAAAAAAAAAGGAAAATGCAAGATATAGGAAATGGTCCTCTCTATCATCGAGTTTCTGTTTGGGAAAAGTATATATATATATTTTTTTAAAGATTCTATTTATTTACTTGACAGACACAGATCACAAGTAGGCAGAGAGACAGGCAGAGAGAGAGGTGGAGGCAGGCTCCCTGTGAGCAGAGAGCCCAATGAGGGGCTCGATCCCAGGACCCCGGGATCATGACCCGAGCTGAAGGCAGAGGCTTAACCCACTGAGCCACCCAGGTGCCCCTGTTTGGGAAAAGTATTAAATGAATGCATACTTTCCTTTCTGTTTTGGCCAGGCATCCAATTAATGAGGCATGCTTTCCCCTAGCCCCAAATCTGTCCTTTTGCTCTCTTTATTCTCCCAAATAAGAGCTCTTTCAACTTTTGAAAATTCCCTGAAGATAGTATCCATCATGACGTTTGAGGAACCATAAAATAAGCTACTCCCACTAGCTTTGACTTATGACAAAATCATCATGGCTGTTATGAGAAAATTTTTATGACTGCAAATCATTATGGCCACCTTCCATGAGAGTAATTACAATTTGGAGAGGGGCTTGGCATCTTAACTTTTAGATGCTCTTAGAAGTTAAAAACAAGGGTAGAGGGTGCCTGGGTGGCTCAGTGGGTTGAGCCTCTGCTTTTGGCTTGGGTCATGATCTCAGGGTCCTGGGATCGAGGCCCGAGTCGGGCTCTCTGCTCAGTGGGGAGCCTGCTTCCTCTCTCTCTCTCTGCCTGCCTCTCTGCCTACTTGTGACCTCTCTCTCTCTCTCAAATAAATAAATAAATAAAATAAAAACAAGGGTAGAATTTAAAAGAAAGGATGAATAACAGAGTATTGGATCTTAAGTTGTCAGACTGCAATGCAGGGAACTCCTTCAGGAATCATTACAAAGACCTTGACTCCATTCATATTATCTGTCCCAATCTTTCTTCAACCCTGTTTTATTTTTTTGTGCCACTGTAAAAAATTATTTTTTCAAAGAGCTGCTCGTTGAAAAGTTTGCAAATCACTGCAAAAACCTTCTTCATTTGTTGATTGCCTCAATAAGTTTTGAAAGATGACAAATGGCAGTGAATTCAGTGTTGGATTTTCTGGCAGAGTTCCATCAGTGCTGCTGATTCAAGGGCGATCTGTTTTGTTTGGCTACTAGGAGTGCCGGGAGTGAAAAATTGATGAGTGGAACATGTATCCTTGTAGGGTCCTATAGGCAGGGCCTCAAAAATAATTTTGGTTTATTTAAACAAAGCTTGTTTTTGTAATCAGCAGGAAAACAGAGATCCACAGCAAGCTTTTCGATTATGGCTTAAAAAAAAGCATGAAGAACAGTTGAAAGAAAGAAAGACTGAAGAACTACGAAAGCAAGAGGAATGCTTATTCTTCCTTCAAGGAACAGAGGGCCGTGAGCGGGCCTTCAAACAGTAAGTCACACGCTGGGCAAATTTCCCCTCTCTTCACAGTCCTTGCAGAGACCTTGGTAGTCAATAAAGGTTGAAAATAAATCCCACAAAAAATTTATCTCTGATATTACATATCTGATCAATTTTAAATCCACACTTTCAAAACTATGTGAGAAAATTCTTTTGCTCCATAATTTGCATAATATCTATATGCCATTCTTTCATCAAGATATTTTCAATAACAACATCATTTTATATTTTACCAGTGTGATAACCTTTGATAGCCTACCATTTATTTGTTAGTTATTTTGTTCATTTTTTAGAGAAATGGGCCAAAGATAGCATACAGCTACTCCTACATACTCCTCAGAAAAACTGAATAGAGAGTCTCATTTCCCAAGAAATATTCGTCTATAAAGAAAGTTAGGCTGAGAAGGAAGATCTGTATTGACCGAACTGAAAGAGAGATTTGAGCAGATACTGGTAATTTAAGGCAAAGCTGACCTTTTCAGTTACCTGGTTGAGACTTTCCGTTACCTGGCTAATTGTGAGGAAACAGACCTGGCTTCGTAATTTTGCCAGCAATCCTTGGGAGAGGTAGAGAATATTGAACCCAGTTGCTTGAAGTTCCTTTCTTTCTTTCCTTTTTTTTTCTTTGTTTCTTTACTTCTTTCATCCTTAAAAAAAAAAAACATATAACTATTATAAGAGAAGCAATGAGTGTGCATTGTGGAAATGGCTGGGGATAAAGTCACATTTTCATCCCCTAGCAATCACTGTCAGTACCTTAGTCCATATCTTTTACATAGTTCTCTCTACATTGTAGTTTTGAAATGTAAATTGAGATATTGTATACTATTCTGTAATCTGCTTATTTTTATTAATAATCTCATCTAATATCTCATCTAGTACCATAATGATACTTTCAGCAGACCTCTCAGTGACTAGGGTCAGTCTACTCAAATCATGTCCAGTTCAGGGCCACAACATCGGCTTATGATGCTTAAGTCTCTTCTCTTCTGACATGCTTAGTTGTTTCGGGTCATTTCTGAGAACAATGGATACAGACACGGATGCACTGCACGCGCTTTCTTATGTGTGTGTACAGTTACTTGAGTTATTTTACCTAAGCAAGGTTTATAAATTTAAATTTGTTTGAATGTGGATTCTTCCTTCACTTTTTTGGATTTTTTTATGCTTAGGCTTATATTTCCATGTTAAGGAAGAACTGTTTTATGCACTAAAAAGCATTGTTGGTAGTGTCCATACCAACAAGAGGTAGGCAACATTTCTGCATGCTGGGATTCTTAACCTAATTGAGTCATGTTTTGGAATACAGTTAGTTGCAAAAAATATGTTAGTTGGAATCTATCAAATATGTGTTTGCTTAGAAAATCCTATTTTTTTTTCTTTTAAGATTTTATTTATTTGACAGAGAGAGATCACAAGTGGGCAGAGAGGCAAGCAGAGAGAGAGAGAGGAGGAAGCAGGCTCCCTGCAGAGCAGAGAGCCCGATGTGGGACTCGATCCCAGGACCCTGAGATCATGACCCGAGCCGAAGGCAGAGGCTTAACCCACTGAGCCACCCAGGTGCCCCTAGAAAATCCTATTTTAAAAAAGAATAGGGCCTATAGCACATGTAAAATATTGTGTCCATTATTCAAAATTCAGTTTTGTTTAGTTGGCAGTCTCATTTTTTTTTTTAAGATTTTATTTATTTATTTGACAGACAGAGATCACAAGTAGGCAGAGAGGCAGGCAGAGAGAGAGGAAGAATCAGGCTCCCTGCGGAGCAGAGAGCCCAATGCAGGACTCGATCCCAGGACCCTGAGATCATGACCTGAGCCGAAGGCAGCGGCTTAACCCACTGAGCCACCCAGGCGCCCCGGCAGTCTCATTTTTAAGACAAACTTAGTTTTAAGTATTTGATTGCAAATGTGAGTATGTTTTCTTATGTGAGCCCACGGGATAAACCTGAAATTTTCATTAGTACTTTAATAATTTTTTTGTGACTGCAGCATTTCAATGTAAAGAAATTCAACTTCCTTTAATAGTCTATGGCAGTAGCTTTATGTAAAGAGTATTCACGTTCATACTCACCAGATCTGATCATATCTCTTTCTACAGATGGCTGCGAAGGAAACGGATTGAAAAAGTAGCAGAGCAACAAGCTGTCAGAGAAAGAACTAGACAGCTCCGACTGGAAGCAAAGCATTCTAAACAACTACAGAGCCACCTGTATATGTCAGAAGCCAAAGCATTTCGTTTTACTGATCATTATAACTGAGAGTATCTATTAAACACTTCATTTGGAAGCTGCTATTCTCAAAATTTTATATATCATTTCTTATGGCCTATGCTTTGGTCATACTCTAAATTATGGAAATCCTTTTTATCTTTTGGCGATACTGACAGTGAATTTCTTTTTTTTTTTTTTAACACTAAACAAAATAAATTTTTTCTCTCGCAGTGTTGTATTATATTATACCATCTTGTAGTCCATGCAACAAATTGAACAATAAATGAGCTCTAGATTCCTTTACTTCTAAATTATTTTAGCATTTCTAGCTTGAAAGAACCCAAGAAAGGAACAGATTTCTAGTCTTAGTTTCTATTATTGTTTAAAAAAAGAACAGATTTCTGTTCTTAGTTTCTGTTATTAAAAAAGAGATCGCAGTAGAACATTTCATGGAGCTGAGGCATGACCTCTTAAACAAGCCTGGTTCAAGGCTTTATACAAAATCCCATTTATGACAACTTTGAATTTGAGTAACTGTGGCAAACTAAGAAATAGGGTAGCCTTACTTTCTCGTGTTCTTTAAAAAAATAGTAATAATTATGCATCCAGTTTTGCTCTATTACAAAACTAACTAGCTCTTATTAGAGTTTATAATGTGCATGGTAATGTTATAAGTGCTTTACATAAATAATCTGACATAATCCTCATAACAACCCTATTGGTCTTATGTTGCAGATGAAGAAACTAAAGTACAGAGGGAGCAGTTTACTCGAAGACTCTGATCTGTATAATTGCAAAATTCTTTCTTTTAGGCATAGTATAAACTTTATAAACCTTGGTAGATATTGTGAAGTCTTTATATGGGAGGCTGATGTGTAGAGGAACGGTATTCTTGATACGTATGAGCATTGAAAGGGTGGAAAACAAAGGCGAACATGACAAGTATGACAGAGACTAGAGAATCATGTAGGAGTTCTGTTAAAGCCTTAAGGACAAGGTTCTTGCCAGCTGGCTGTTTGTACCTTTAACCACTTGACCCTGAAGAAGAAAACAGAGCTACTCAATCCAGTCTCGACTTCTTATAGCACTTTAAGCACACACCAGACCATTTAACTTTTCATTATTTAACTAGTCTTGTGTTGTTTAAGGTTATCTTTAATAATGAGAACCAATTTGACATTTAAATATTCCACAATTTTTCCAAAAAAGCTGTTGGAATTTTGATAGAGATTGCAGTGAATCTATAGATTGTTTTGGGTAGCACTGCGGTTTTAATCAATTGTCTTCCAATCCATAACACAGGATTTCTTTTCATTTAGTGCAACAAAATTTTGCAGTTTCACTGGACAGGTCTTTCACCTCTTTGGTTAAACTGATTCACAGATATTTTCTTCTTTTGGATTCTAGTGCAAATGGAATTATCTTCTTAATTTGCTTTTGGGTTGTAAATTCAGAATCAAACACAAAGGAATTTTGTGCATTGATATACTGTGCAACTTTGCTGGCTTTATCAGCAGTAGGTTTTTTTTTGTTTGTTTTGTTTTGTTTTTGTAGATTCCTTGGAATTTTCTATATATAAGATAAT
The DNA here is from genome assembly GCF_002288905.1 of Enhydra lutris kenyoni. Taxonomy (NCBI): domain Eukaryota; kingdom Metazoa; phylum Chordata; class Mammalia; order Carnivora; family Mustelidae; genus Enhydra; species Enhydra lutris. The sequence goes on along the minus strand of NW_019154108.1, from coordinate 1,677,711 downwards.
ATTACCTGCAAATTGAGATGGTTTTATTTCTTCCTTTCCCAATTCCTTTTCTTTCTTGACTGATTACTTTGGCTAAGATTTCCAGTATAATGTAGAATAGTAGTGGTGAAAGTGGGCCTTCTTATTTTGTTCTTGATCTTGGGAGAAAAGCTTTTTTAGTCTTTCACTGTTGAGGATGATGTTAGCTGTGGGGTTTTTCATAAACGCCCTTTAAGAAGTTGAGGAAATTCTATTCTTATTCCTCTATTCTACTTTTTCATATTCTTTGATCCCTTATTTTTCTGAGTGTTTTTTTTTTTAAAGGTTTTATTTATTTATTTGACAGAGAGACAGCGAGAGGGAACACTGGTGGGGAAGCAGGACAAGGAGAAGCAGGCTCCCTGCCGAGCAGGGAGCTGGATGCGGGACTTGATCCCAGGACCCTGGGGTCATGACCTGAGCTGAAGACAGATGCTTAATGACTGAGCTGGTCAGGCACCCCTTTCTGAGTGTTTTTATCATAAATGGGTGTTGGATTTTATCAAATGCTCTTCCTGTATCAGGTGAAATGATCACATTGTTTTCCTTTTTTGTTCTGTGTGTGTGCGTGTATTCCATTGATTTTCTTATGTTGAACTACCCTTGCATTCCTGTTAGAAATACCACGTGGTCATGAAGTATAACCCTTTTTCTTTTCTTTTTTTTTTTTTTTTAAGATTTTATTTATTTATTTGTCAGAGAGAGAGAGAGGGAGAGAGAGCAAGCACAGGCAGACAGAATGGCAGGCAGAGGCAGAGGGAGAAGCAGGCTCCCTGATGAGCAAGGAGCCCGATGTGGGACTCGATCCCAGGACGCTGGGATCATGACCTGAGCCGAAGGCAGCCGCTTAACCAACTGAGCCACCCAGGCGTCCCGTATAACCCTTTTTCTATACTATTGCTGTTTGCTAGTAATTTGTTAGGAATTTTTTTGTCTATATTCTTAAGAATATATGGTATTGCAAAGTTTTTTTTTTATTACTGATTTAATCTCTTTGTTATAGGCCTGTTCACATTTTCTGTTTCTTCTTGAGTCAGTTTTGCTAATTTGTGTATTTCTAGGGATTTTTGTCCATTTCATCTAGTATATTTGTTAAAATTATTAAGTACAATTATTCCTTTTTTTCCCTTTTAAGGTTGGTAATAATTTCCTTTCATTTCTGATTTTTGTTATTCACATCTTTTTTTTTTTTAGTCAGTCTGGCTGTAGGATTGTCAATTTTGTGGATCTTTCCAAAGAACCAACTTTTGATTTCTTTGATACTGTTCTGTTCTTTATTTTCTCTCTGCTCTGATTTTGATTTCCTTCCTTCTGCTAGCTTTGGGCTTAGTATGCTCTTTTATTCTAGGTCCCTATGGTATAATGTCAGGTTGTTGATTTGAGATCTTTTTAGTTTTGTTTAGCTAACTATTTATTATTACTATTATTGACACTCTTAAACCAACCATTGCAGAAGTGTGCCATTAGTTTGTGGTTAAGAGTGTATGCAAAATTTTTTGTGTGTGATTATATAACATATATATATATATAAAACTGAACATTTTGACCTTTTTTTCCCATCTTGACCAATATTTAAGTGTATAATTAAGTGGCATTAAGTACATTCATACTGTACCACCATCACCCCTTTCCAATTGCAGAATTATCCTCATCCCAATGGGAAGTCTGTATCCATTAAGAACTCTCTATTCTGGGGACACCTGGGTGGCTCAGTCAGTTAAGCATCTGCCTTCAGCTCAGGTCATGATCCCAGGGTCCTGGAATTGAGTCCCACATCAAGCTCCTTGCTCAGTAGAGACCCTGCCTCTCCCTCTGCCTACTGCTCCCCACTGCTTGTGCTGACAAATAATCTTAAAAAAAACAAAACAAAACAAAACAAAAAACCCAAAACCCCAAACTTTCCATTCAGCCTTCCCTTGACCCCTATAACCACTATTCTTTGTCACTATGGTTATTTCATGTACCTACTTCTTTGCCCTTTTGTTTGCAACTTATTTCATTTAGTGTAATGTATTGAAGGTTCATTTATGCTGTAGCATAATCAGACTTTCAGCCCTTTTTAAGGCTGATACTCCATTGCATGTGGATGCATTTTGTTTATCCATTCATCCATCAAAGGATGCCTTGTTACTTCCACCTTTTGACTCCTATGTTGCTGTGAACACTGGTATAAAAATATTTTTGGGTCCTTGCTTTCAATTCTATTGGGTATCTACGTAGAAGTGGAATTGCTGAATCATATGGTAATCGTATGTTTAATTTTTTTTAGATTTTACTTATTTATGACAGATGTGAGAGAGAACACAAGCACAGGGGAGCTGGAGAGGGAGAAGCAGGCTCCCCACCCAGCAGGGAGCCCCATGTGGGACTCGATCCAGGATGCTGGGATCATGACCTGAGCTGAAGGCAGACGCTCAACGACTGAGCTACTGGGGTGCCCTGTATGTTTAATTTTTTGAGGAGCTCCAACACTGTCTCTGACAGTGGTTGAACCATTTTACATTCCCACCAGGAATGCACAAGGGTTCCAATTCTATATCCTTATGAACACTCATTTTCCTTCCTTGATCACAGCCATTGTAATGAGCATGAAGTGATAGCAGTTTGCATTTCCTTAAGGATTAGTGATGTGGAGAGTATTTTCATATGCTTATTGGCATTTTGGGTATCTTAGAGAAATTTCTTTCCATATTCTTTTCACGTTTTTTGGTTGCCGAGTTACAGATCCTTTATTCTAGATACGCGACCCTTATAAACCATATAATTTGCAAATATTCTCTCCCATTTTGTAGGTTGCCTTTTCATTCTATGGATAGTTTCCTTTGATGTACAAATGTTTTTAATTTGGATGAAAATCAGTTTATCTATGTTTTATTTTGTTGGCTGTGCTTCCAGTGCCATATCCAAGAAATCAGTGCCAAGTCCAAGGTCATGAAGATTTTCCTCTATATTTTCTTCTAAGGTTTATACTAAGTAAACCTAAAGGAAGGCTGACGAATCAATTATAAATAGTGTAAGTTAGACAAAGACTTGAAAAGCACATTAAATCAATATTCAAAATAAAGAATGTAGAGAAATTTATTGCCATTTCAAAGTATAACTCAGATGAATCAGACAAAAAAATCATTGACATTAAAATGTTATTTCACCAGATTTGTCTTTAGAAGACTTCTCTTTTGATAGTCGATTCTGTACCTAATATAGGGTAATTTGGTATAAACATATTGTGGATATTTTTACAGGCTTATAAAAGGGTGTTTTATGATGGTCCATCATAAATAATAACATATATTAATATAAATTAATGATGGATTGCATCTTGAGTTTGTACAATGTTCTAGAAAGATCCTCTTTCTACATTATATATCAAATTGGATAGTCCTATTGTGTTGCATTTGTCAAAATGAGCTCAGTAAAATCTATTATTATATATGTCAAGTCACATCCAAACTATGGAATTCCCCACACAAAACCAACACGAGAATATGTTTTACTCAAACACTTGCTAATGTGGCTATAAAATAATTCTAATTTTCCTAACATATAGCATTTAATTTTAAAATATTAGTCCCTTCACCCATAGTATTTCCATAAGCAGCCTTTGTAGTCCAAAATAAATCCCCAAAAAGGGAATGGACACGCTCTCCACCCATCCCCCTGCCAGTGGGGGCCAGAAAAATTCTCCTGTCAAGGGCCAGATAGGAGATTTTAGGTTTTGCAGCCACACAAGCCCTGTTGCCTCTGTTCAGTTCTGCTGTGGTGCCCAAAAAAACCCAAGCCCGGCAACCACAGACAACAGTAAGCGAATGGGTGTAGCTGCATATGAGCCACCCTGCATTAGAGTTAACAGTGAAATCTGCTCATCTTAAACACATGGCAGGATGTAACTTAGGGCCTAAAATAAAGATAGGATCTTCTTTCAGGATCCTTTAGGAAAAGCATCATGGATGTCAGGAAAGTATCATCTACTTTAAATATATCTACACAGTTTCACTCTTTTCTTACCCTGAGGTATTTATTAAGAAAGGGTAATATGTGGTCCAATACATGAAACATCGCTGGGGATATCCAGTACTGAGATAGAAAGTGACATCACTGTAAGACTCCAGCTCCCAAATAATAATGACTCTTGGGTAAGAAGCGAGTGCTGTCTTGTTGTATTAAAGGACAATAAGTTCTCCCTGGCAGTGATGGCAGCAATTGAAAGTTATATTTTCATATCTAGTATAGGGATGAAATCGTCCAATATTTTTCTTTGTAGCAAGTAAGGCAGTTGGTGAAGACTCAGAAAAAGGATTATCAGGTGAGCTTTCCGTACAGGTAACTGGATCCAAAATGCGTAGAACCTAAGGAAAATAAGAAGTAATGTCAGATATTGACGTAGAACTACCTCTAAAGCCCCATTTCATTTATATGTAACTACCACAAAAAAATAACATCGGAGTGATGAATGTGATTGGTTAGGGAACTTATAGCTTTTCCAGAAAGCTCTAAATTTAATAATGATGTCTAATTATCACCTAGGTTACCTATTTTCCAAAAATGATGAAATTAATGTTCTTTATGGATACTGGTGGAAAAAGTATGAAAACACAGAAAAAATATGGTTATATCCATTCTACCTTAAGTGATGTCAATTTTTTTTTTTTTAAGATTTTATTTATTTGTCAGAGTGAGCACAGGCAGAGTGGCAGGCAGAGGCAGAGGGAGAAGCAGGCTCCCTGCTGAGCAAGGAGCCCGATGTGGGACTTGATCGCAGGATGCTGGGATCATGACCTGAGCTGAAAGCAGCTGCTTAACCAACCGAGCCACCCAGGTGTCCCCAAGTGATGTCAATTTTTAATCCTTAACCAAAAAGCACCCACAATCTCTCCTCTATGACCTTTCATTCAACTGTCTAGAATCAGGATTCTGCATTCTTCTAATGAAATGCTATTTCAGCTGGGGTGCTGCAGAATTCAACCGTTGATGGTATCTTTTTTTGACTGTTAGTGCCAACATTTCCCAGAAGATGAGCAGTTTTTAATCATTTACTTGTAAAATCAATAGCTTTTCATTTCTCTATTTCTAATGTATATGCCATCTTTTATGCTAACAATCATGTTCCTGTTTCTTGGATTTCATGGACACCAGGCTCTCCTAATTCTGCTATGACTCGTTCGGCTGTTTCCTTTACTGAGACCCACAACAGGAGGATTTGGGTTGAAATCCTGGGTTGCGTTGGGAAAAGCTTTCCAATTAAGGGCAAAGGTAACATGCTTGCTCAAAGCTCCTGTATCTCATGTTTATACTCTCCCAGCGATCCTCACATGAGGTGGATGGGTTATGGGGCAATTGAGGTAGGCACTGCAGTTGGAAAGGAACTGTGAAAAGCAGTGGTGGAAAGAACTTTCTCTTTTTTTAAAGTAAGTCGATGCCCTATGTCAGGAGCTTCCAGATATGGCTAGATATGGCTGTTTCTCTCACTCTCATGTCGTCCAGCAGTGTTTTTTCCTTCTAAGTTACTACCATGCCCAAAGAGCTATTGTTAATTTAAGAACGTCCTGGCAGTGTTCTATTTTAGGACCTCTACTTTTCAAATGTATTGCTGTTTTTTTCCACTGAATTTTTGAGATCTATTTTTGTAAAATGTGGTTGGGTGCTAGGAGACAAAGATGATGGGCTTAAAGTTGCTTATAAATTTGGAAGGGAAAATAAAAGTATGGAAATACTCCCTATATGCTATTAGGTTCTATGACTGTAGAGAGAGAAACAAAATACCAAAGGAATACAGTAGAAGGAGACAGAGAGGTTTCTAGATTTTAGCTTGGAGGTGATGGGGAAGGTTTAAGCAGGGTGCCTTTCTGGGAAATCGTGCTGTACGTGCTGGAAGACAGGGGCAAGGGCCGGCATTAAAAGCAGTCGGGGGGGGGGGGGGGGGGACACACGACGGACAAAGGAGGGGATGATTGCAGTAAGCCGGCTAAGAAAGGACAACCTTGAAGTGATGGGGCTGACAGGCTCTGTCAGTCGTTAACTAAGAGGACAGTTAGACTGGATAAAGGATTAGGAAAAGGGGATTTGAGGCCAAGCCCTGAGGATACACAGTAGCACACACACGGTAAAACAGAAGGGTCAGAGAAGAGAAGGGCCAGGAGGGTGTGCAGCTATGCAAGCCGAGAGAAGGGAGTGTTCGAGGAAGGTGGGGCAGTCAGTTACACCGCAGGCTACCAGCAGCACTGAGGAGGCAAGGACACGGTTTCCCAACAAGAACAGAGTGTGGAGACAACGGGCGTAGTTCTGGGTCCCAGTTCTGGGGTCCCGATTCATTATGTACACAGCAGAGCACCTACTACCTGTAAAGAATTACTGTGCCAGACCTTGAGGAAACACAAGATACAGTCCTCACCCTTAAGGGGCTTACAGTCGGGGGAGAGCGGGAGAATCCAGTAATTACCGTGACACGGTGAAGAGCTACAACAGAGTGGAAGCCTGGGGAAGGACCATCTAAGCTTGCCAGTGAGATGCGGGCAGGGCTGCTGCTTAAAGGCAGGGAGGTGCTGGGAGGGCGGTCGGCAGAAGTAGGAACAGAGGCTTGAGATACAATGGCACGTGTGTGCAGTGAAAAGTGGTTGATGCTGCTGGGGTTTGAAGAGCAGGGCGTGGGGACACCTGGCTCGTCACCTTGACAAGAGGGGATGCAATAACGATTTTTGAAAAGCTTTCTATGCAATGTGAAAGAACGGAGAGTCCAGAATGAGGGAGGACGGGATCTGTCTGAACAGGAGTACCAACACAAGGGGATTTTTCCTTTCTTTTTTTGGACTGGCATTTTAAAAATAACTGGCAGTAGAGGATGGTCTGGAGGCAGCTAAACAGCAAGGGGTCAGTACTGGTGAGGAGGCTAGGCAGTAATTAAGGATGGAGGGCAGGTTTCACACTTGGAAGAGAGGCTAAATTAGAAGGATCCAACAGGATTAGTAAAACCAACAAGATTATGGGGATGAAGAAAATAAGAATGGTATCTACCATTTACTGAGAAATTACTAATATACTGGAATCTGCTATGAGCTTTACACACGTTATTTTATACATGTTATTATGAAGTCCTCAAAACATCTATACAGTGGTCTATTTTACCACGATAGGGAGTAGAGGAGAAGTGGGTTCTTGTTCTTCTTTCTCAGGGGAGGGGAAATAACAGATACAAAAGCGAGGAGAGAAGAGGTTGTCCTATTTTCAGCTATCTGAGATGTGTCTATGGAGATGTCTTGCTGGGTGTGTCTCTTAAACCCAGAAAAAAAATGTCTCTGTTGAAGAAGCCCCAAGCATAAAACTATGGGACTAGGACAGTCCCTAGAGAATCTAGGAAGTCTGTTATGAGAGGAAAGGCTCAAGAGTGGGGCCCAAAGGAGGATGCCTTGCCCCCTGCCAAATTCTGAAAAAGAATGGTCAGAAAAGGGGAGGAGCTGGCTGTGTACCGTGCTGCAGAAACTCAGCGAGTCTGGAAAGCATGGCGAGCAAATTTCTACGGAACATCAACACATAGAGGAGGAAAAAAGTTGATGAAGAAGAAATCTGAGGGGGCATATGAGAGAACCAAGAAGGTAGAAGGTCACAGAAGTCAAGGGGATATCAAGGCAGGAGTGCTGGTACAGAGATTATGGTAACAAAGTATTTAAACATTCATGAGCTTTATTCGCACACAATTCGAGAACAGTGGAGCTAGAAGCTACTGGGTAAGTGACGGCAGGACTTGCAGAACGGCTTGCATGGGAGTACACACAAGTGTGCACAGTTTGTCCAAGGTTCTCGCCTATAAAGGTGATAAGACCTTATCAGAGAACTTATGATAATGGAAGATTTTTCTTTTCTGGGTGAAGACACTTGGGTGTGTGATAAGCCAAAGACGAAAGAGCCGACAGACAGAAGGGATGATCTGGAGAGGCCTGCTGAGCCTGGAGGGGAGCTGTGCTTTGGAGAGGGACATCTCTTCCAGTGACAGAAATGTATTTAAGACTGGCTGCCATAAAGGTAGGCTTCTAGTTATCAAGTGGGACCTTTAAGAAATTTCCTGCCTCTGCCTTCTTTTTCTGTGAACTAGGAACCAAAGTCATCCGCTGAATGTGAGGTCACTGCTTGACAAGTGCAGAAACAAAAAAGGCAGGCAGCTGAACTAAGGACTAGAGTTCTCAGGGTACCCGAGAGAAGGATGATAAGGGAAAAAAAGACACCCAAGAATGAAATCCAGGCAAGCTATGGCAGGAAAAGAAGCCAGGAGAGTGAGCAGATGAGATGAAGAAAAAAATGCAGGGATCAAGGGAATGAAAATTATGTGATCACAGGGGTAATCAGAATAAAGAATCGGCTGGAAAAAAGGTTGAGAGTACAGATCATGGAGAGAGGTGCTGAGCGGATTTTAAAAGTGGAACAGTTCTGGTTAAAGACAAGGCCTAAGATAGGAGATAGGAGTCAGATCCCGAAATGTATGGAAGTGACCTTGGCTCTGCTGGCAGAACTGGGAAACCATAGTATTTGACAGCTCATAGGCATGAACCCTGAATTCACCCAGGACTGTAGGTATCAGGGATGCACTATTTGATGCTGCAGTTTTTGGCACATTCATATCTATATATGGGTATTAGCAAATAATTTCTGATGTCAGAAGTAATCTATTATCTACTCATGATTGCTGAATTAAAAATTCTACCCTAGGGGCGCCTGGGTGGCTCAGTGGGTTGAAGCATCTGCCTTCAGCTCGGGTCATGATCCCGGGGTCCTGCGATCGAGCCCCGCATCTGGCTCTCTGTTCCGCAGGGAGCCTGCTTCCTCCTCTCTCTCTGCCTGCCTCTCTGCCTGCTTGTGATCTCTGTCAAATAAATAAATAAAATCTTAAAAAAAAAAAAAATTCTACCCTAGTTTTCATATCACTATTAACTCAAGTATAAGATTCTCAGTGATTCAGTAGCTAAAAGACAAGCCCTTTCAAAACAACTATATTTGCTCCTTAAGGACGGAGTAAAAATGTTTCAGGAACTGAAGCACAGAGGAAGAAATAATTTTCTTCAAAATCATAAGGTCATTAGCATGAGAATCAAGTTTAGATCCAATTGGGTTTAGATCCCATAATTCCTAACTCCTAATGCCCAGCACTTTGCAATTTAACTACCACTTTTCAGTAAGAGGACAGTGTTAGAAGTTCCACAGTCCACAAAATAGAAATATTTTACCGTTTCAGCCATCTTTTCTGCTGGGGTGCTGCAGAATTCAACCGTTGATGGTATCTTTTTTTGACTGTTAGTGCCAACATTTCCCAGAAGATGAGCATTTACTGCTTTTGCCAACTTGTGATTTGTTAATGCTAGTTCTGCTGTGGTGTAAGGCTGTGTACTAGGATAGTAAGTTTGCTCTCTTCCCCACTGCAAGGACACCAGGAGCTCCTCCAATAATCTGCACAGAACACACAGGAACACTGAATATTAATAAGAGGATAAAACATGAAAATCAAGAATACTCAATAAATGAGAAACCTGAAATTCTTCTGAAATCACATAGTACTATCTCCTGTATCTTTTTCTCAGAGGTCACTAAACTGGGAATTCTGGTAAAATAAGACTACAGGAAGCATTTATGTATTTATCAGGTAATTATCTGGAAGTCATTCAGCAAACGTACTTCCGAACTGCCCCAGTTTTTTAGTTGCCATATGTTAGTACAGGTAAAATATGTTAGTACACTCACCTAGCAGTGCTAGGACTATTGATGGACTTGAGTCTGTCACTTGTTTTTTAATGAGTTACATTAATGGATTTCCACTTGATAAACCAACTTACAAATTGTAGGATAAAATGTACTTGGCCATGATATGTAATATATACATTCTTTTTATATATTATTAGGACTTTCACATCTATGTTCATTGGAAATGCTGTCTGTAGCTTTCTTCTACTATCTCTGGTTGTGGTATCAAGATAATGCTGCCACATAAAGTCAGTTGGAAATTATTCCCCTTCTCCCGTTTTCTAGAAGAGTTTGTGTAAATTTGGCTTTATTTCTTCCGTAGTTGTTTGCTTCAGTAAATCCATTTATGCCTGGAGTTTTCTTTACTGGAAGGTTTTTAACTAAAAATTCAATCACTTGAATTGATTAGGGCTATTCAGGCTATACACCTTGAGTACCCTGTGGTAGTTTAGTGTCTTCTAAGGACTCTGTACAGAGTTGTTCATAATATCCCCTTATCATCTTTTTATGTCTATAGAATCTAGGTAATATACCCCCTTCCTCATTCCTGATACTGGTAATGTGGTTTTATTTATTTTTTTCCCTGATCATACTGCTTAGAGGTTTCTTAAATTTATCTCTTCAAAGAACTAGCATTTGGCTATTTATTTCTGCTCCCATTATTATTATTTTCTTTTGTCTGCTTAATTTGCTCTTTGCATTTCTTAAAGAGGAAGCTTATATTACCAACAGAACCTTTCTTCTTTTCTACAATGAGCATTTAAAGCTATAAATTTCCCTCTAAACACTCCTTTAGTTGCCGCCCATGAAATCTGATATTTTGAAAAACAGTTTACCCTTGACCAACATGGGTTTGAACTATGTGGGTTCACTTAAAGGCCAATTTTTTCGATAGATACAGTATAGTACTGCAGATGGATTTTCTCTTCCTTATGATTTTATTTTTTCTCTTCCTCATGATTTTAGTAACAATTTACTTTCTCTAGCTTACTTTATTCCAAAAACGCAGTATACAATAGGTAGAACATATAAAATATGTGTTAACCAACTATTTATATTATCGGTAAGACTTGTGGTCAAGAGTAGTAAGTAGGTACGTTTTTTGGGGAGTCAAAAGTTATACAAGGATTTTCAGCTGTATAGGGGGTCAGCCTCCCCAATCCTTGTATTATTGTTCAAAGGCCGTCTGTATTATGTTTTCATTCTTATAATTTCCCATGATTTCTTCTACTTACTGATTTGATTTATAATACATCAATTATAGTCCTTGACTTGTGATGGTTTGATGATTTTTTGACTAGTGATGTGTGAAAGTGATTAACATTTAATAAAAATTGTACTTTGAATTTTCACCTATTTCTTGTCTAGCAACATGAACACCCATTTTTCTCCTGTTGCTGGGGAGTGGAAGTGAGCCATAGTGCCTACTGAGCTACATGGTAACGAGGGCAAACAACCGGTACAAGAGTTTTGTACCCACAGAGCCGTTCTGTTGCACACTTTCAGCACTCGGTCAATTACAGAGATGCGCAACACTGACAGACTGGGCTGTGTATTAGATGGTTTTGCCCAAGTTCGGGCTATCATACGGAGCATGCTGAAGGTAGGCTAGGTTAAGCCATGATGTTCAGTGGGTTAGGTGTATTGAATTAATTTTTGACTTACGACATTTTCAACTTACAATGAGTTTATTGGGTCGCAACCCCATTGTAAGTTGCGGAAGATCTATGTACAGAAGTACAAAGTACTTTTAAGGAAGACCATCAAATTTGATAGTTCCAGAGCACATAAAAGTAAACTCTAATACTGCAGAATAGTCCTTAAAAAGATCTCCTTCCAAAGGAAAGATAGGTGTACTTTATGGCTTCTACCAAAAATTATACAAAACTGCTATAACAATAACCAAAAACTACTTTTAAACCCAGAGATTTTTCCTATTATAGCTATAATTAATTCTCTCTCAATTAAGAATGTAAGAAGCATGTAGCCTTATTTTTTTAGTCTTCTTCCCTCCCTGGGCATCTATTTTAAAATGCTATTTGAAAAATATGCTCAATAAAAGTTATTAAATGTAGAAACACTGAAGAACTATAATAATAACGAAAGTTGCAAGAGAAAGAAGAGTTCGGAATGTAAACAAATGCTATACTTCTGAGTAGCTATCATTTCCTGACGAAACTGCTCCCGCTCGCTCAGGAGATCTTGAATAGCACTCTGGGCATCGCGATTTTGACGCTGCAAACCTGCTCTGGAATTGGTTAACTCATCTGCCATCACCCTGGAAAAGATGGAAATATCACATATAAATTCTTTGACGATAATACACTGTAAAGAAGTTACTATATTACCTTAATTTTCAAAAGCTTACATAGAAGACTGAACACAGTCAAGTTACTTCTCTGTTTTTAAATCTTCACTAAAAGGTATTTAAAATATTTATGAACTTAGAACATATTGAAGGGATTTTAAAAATATTTGTTTACAAAATGACAAAGGTAAAGTTATTTAACTTTCCTATAGAGTGACTTCTAGAATGTACCTCAATCTTACTCTAGATGGATCAAATATTGAAAAAATTAATATTAATTAAATGTTTTTAAATACAGGAAATTTTAGAGGAAGCAAAAAAGAGTTGCTTTCTTATCACTCAGTTACCTTCTTGTCCTTAGAAAAATATTAAATAATAAAGTCTTATGTAAAAGGGAAAGTAAGTCTTTCCTCCTGTCCCACATCCCCATCCTTCTTTTATCAGTCACAAAATACCAATAAAGTTTCTTATGAATTTCTCCAGAAAAAAAATTTATGGATACATCAACATAAATGTGTATGTTAAAAATAAGTATACCCATTTTATTTACAAAAATGGGATTATTTAATACAAAATTTTCTATGCCTTGTTTTTTCATCTAATAATCGTGTTTTTTTATATTAGCACATATAGAGTTATCTCTTTTTTCAAAAAACAAGAGCTTCATGTTTTCTTCTGATTGGATGTTCCAAAATTTATTTTACCAGTTCTCTATTAACAGAACTGATGCAAAGTTTTAAAGTATGCTTATTCAGCTGAAAATCTTAAAAATAAAATTGAAGTCTCAGACCACAGTGATTACTGACCAAAGATTAAATTGGTTAAAATATTGTTAAAGGTGAGTTTAAGTTTTATTGCCCTTAGAATGTTACTATCAGCACTGACAAGGATGTTAAGAAAGTTACATTTGCAATAATGTGTATGACACATGCACGATTTGCCTATTAATGTGTTCAATGAGCACGAACTTTCATTCTAAGTCAATAAACAGTACATTCCTTTCTCCACATCCATCCTATATAAGCATAATTAGAAAACAAAGACTTTATAAGAGAGCAATGAATTACTGGAAAGTATCACAGACATTAAGATATGAAGAAATACTTTCCTATAAATTTATTCATCACAATCATGATTCTTAAAGTTCAGCCTGGAAACATTTGGTGTTATGTAAGAAATCTCTAGAACTTAAATCCACAGTTACTAAACTATGCGCGAAGCATGTGGCTAAGCGCTGGAAATACAAAGATGGATAATACCCAGACTCTGTTCTCCAGTCAGAGCTGGAAGGAAGGGGATAAACAGACCCCAAATCACAATATATACAGTTTCCCAACGACCAGTGTACCCACGGGCCTAGGGAAGGGCAATGGGGCTTTCACAACTCTGTTGGGGAGAGTAGCCGCATCTATTACACCATACAAATAATTTTATTTCCCATTTGTGCATGTACAGAAAAAGGTTGGGAAGCTCTCATGTATAGTTAATACAGTTAAAAGAGCTATGAGAACAGAGCATGGAAGAGAAACAATGTTTGAGTTTTCCAGATAGAAGCGGGGGAAATCGTTTTTTGTGGGAGGTTTTTATTTATTTTATTTATAAGAGGTCTGAGTTTAATTTTCTTAAACATTGTAGTAGTAGTGATTTCTACTATAGAGGAGTAACCTGGAATTCTGGAATGAGGGAGAATCTGATGATATCACTTTTTCATTTAGGGAGACTCTGTGACAGCCCATACACACTTATAAATACATGAAATACTTTGACAATCGGAGTCCCAAATTCTCACACTACCATTTACTTATTTGGGTTATGGTAAAAAATCTGATAGAGAAAAAGCTAGGAAATGAAATTTTTTTTTTTTTTAAAGATTTTATTTATTTATTTGACAGACATAGATCACAAGTAGGCAGAGAGGCAGGCAGAGAGAGAAGAGGAAGCAGGCTCCCTGCGGAGCAGAGAGCACGATGCGGGGCTCCATCCCAGGACGCTGGGATCATGACCTGAGCCGAAGGCAGAGGCTTCAACCCACTGAGCCACCCAGGCGCCCCTAGGAAATGAAATATTATTTAAAACAGAAAATACCTGCTTGCAAGGAATTTACTCCGCCATACGTCACACTGTATTGACATACGTTCCAGCTGTTCAGAAAGTTGAGCTGTGTTTTGACCTAGGGCTTCATTTTCTAAAATAAGCTGGTTTTTCTCACGGGCTAGACGTTCAAAATGGTACTGAAGATCGTCTCCAACGGAAGCCACTAGCAACTTCTTTAACTCTCGATTGACCTAGGAGAAAATATGACCGTTACAACCAGCTTAAAGTAATGTCCGTGACTTTAATGTAGCAAAATGAAAAAAAAAGAAACCGTGCTTCGTGTAGATGGACCTCCATTACTTAAAGTGTGTATCAAAAAGCAATATTACCTATTTAAGTTTCATAATCTATATAAGCCATCTATCTGTCTGTCTGCATATTTATATCTTATAGTCCATGGGATTACAAACGGAGCCTCTTCTAGTAAGAGTACCAACCATTATCACCAAAGTTACAACCTGCTTCCAGTCAACACCTGAAGGCAAAAAATTAGAAAACCAAACCAATAAATTTTGCCAAAGAATATGACGGAGAATGTTTTAGTGTTTTTAAATCTATTTCGGTGTTTAAAAATTAATTTCTTTGGGCCACAGGATTTTTTTTTTTTTTTCTTTTTTTAAGAGAGAGAGAGAGAAGGAGAGTATGAGCAGGGAGGGGCAGAGGGAGAAGGAAAGTGAGAATCTGAAGCAGCCTCCACAGCGATGGTGGAGCCTGATGTGGGGCTCAATGTCACAGCCCTGAGACCATGACCTGAGCTGAAATCAAGAGTCCAATGCTTAACCGACTGAGCCACCCACACACCCCTGTGCCACAGGTGTTCAAGAATTTAAGCAAAGGAAGCAATTTAGGCTATCTATAAGCATGTTTTTTTACTTTATCTAAAATGTGAAAATTAAAACGTAAATGTCCAATAATAGGTATTGATATATGGTGCAGCAACAGAAGAACACTGTTGGTATTAAAGGTGGTACTGTAATAGAATATTCTGTGACACAGGAAAATATTAAAAAGGGCAAAAATGAACTCAATGTGTATAATTATGCATTTATAGCTAGACGGTACAATGATAGGTGGTACTATTCTCATTTTTTGTATTTTCTAAAACAATCACAAATAAATATACACCATTTTTATATTTAGAAGTTAGTTACTTAAGAAATATTAAAGACCTATTTGGATGAGAACCACTAACTATAGTGTCACTTATAAAGATAACATCTAGCAAAAAGATGAAGGGTCTGACAAAGAAACGAAGGGTGAGGAGTGAGGCAATGTTCACCAACATGTAGAGCTGAAAGAAACCCAGCCAAGCACTACAGATCCTTTTCCATTTACAATGAAGATACCAATGCTTTCCCAACCGTTCCCTTTATCCCAACTATGATGTCTGCATAAGCAAAAATACTTGGAACTTATGGATCCTTAAAAGAGGAATTGTTAACTAGACAACTTCAAAGTCTAACTTGGCCTGGAATTGTATAACTATGACTTCCTTTACACCTTAGAGGTGGTCTTGTCCGAAGCACCACGCACACCCATCTTCAATTTTAGAGGACAAGTTCCCGACATATACTAGTTCTACTAGCGGGGCTGAGGGAAAAAGAGAAATTTAAGAGGAAACTTTTTAGAGAAATGACAAGCCAAAACAGAGGTTATTCCAAGAGGAAATACAGTTTTCTGACATGTGTGCTCAGAAGGTCCAGGTGTAAAGAGCAGTGATGACTAAAGCTACTTGTTCTTACCTCTGTCTGTACTCTGAGCTGGTTTGAAAGACCCTCTTTGTCCTGCAGTAACCTCCTTTCAGAGTTCTTGAACTTCTCCAGTAGATTCTTAACCTCCGATAGTTCCTTTCTGGGTTCTACAGTTCCCTCTGACTGACCAAGGAGCTCTCCCCTATGATGTCCCCGAGACTTCACCTTTGCATTCTTGCTGGGGATGTCATGGGTTATAGCAGCTTTGGGAACTAATATTCTTATGGCTTCAACTTCCACTGCTTTTTCAGTGAGAATCTTCCCGAGCTGAAGGACTCCTGGGCTCTCGCCTGGAACTGCTTTCTTCCGTGGATTCTGAAGGATGTGATGCCTTACGGGCGGGACTCCAGAGGTCACTTCAACAGACTTAGACGGCTCCTCAGTTTCCATGCCATCTCCTGCTCCTCGGACTGGGGCTGGAGTAAGGGTGACTATGAAAGGGAAAGAAAACACAAGCTACTTGCTAAGAAGAAATGCCAAGGAAAATGCCAAGACATACTTTACCCTACATTCAGAATTACTGGAACTAAAAAGAATACAAAAAATTCATAGTAAAAGTTAAAACAAAACAGGTGTCAATAAAAGATGGAAAAAGGCTTGAACTTCCTTAGGTAAATGGTTTTGCTCTTGACTTCTACTTCCTAGTATGATCCTGGGTAAACAACCGAACCTCCGCGGATCTCTACTTCACATTCTGGGAAGTGGGGATAGTACCAGCTGTGCTCCACGACTGTGGCAGGAGAAGATGCAGGAAGATCGAGCACTTGGCACACTGGAGTATGGGTTCCTAAGGGAAGCCTTTCTTTACCCAGCGGCAGCAGAAGAGTCGGCAGGAGCAGCAGAGAGGGGAGCGGCGGGAGCAGCAGAAGGAGAGTTGGTGGGAGCAGAAGAAAGAGAGCTGTGACAGCTCTTGTGAGAGCTGTGAGAGTGTGACAGTTCTTGTCAGAGCTAGACGAGCTGCCAGCGGCCCTGAGCTCCGACGCCTGCAGCCCCGCCCACACCGCGGCTCCGGCAGCGGAGCCCCCAGCACTCCCGCAGCAGCTGAGACGCCCGCGCTCCAGACACCAGTGGTCCCGACGCCAGCGGTCCCAGCACGCCGGCGGCCCCAGCACTCTCGCAGCAGCTGAGACGCCAGCGGCCCCGCTGACACACAGCGGGGAACGGCCTAGACAACAGCAACCTCGCTGCGAACGGCCTCGCTGCCAGGAGCGGCCTCGATACCCTGAGCCGCAGCCTCGCTGGACCTGCGCCATTCCGGGGAGCGGCTTCATCTGGAAAGAGGCTTCCTCGGTGAGCAGCCCTGTGGGAGGCAGCATCGTCAGGAAAGAGGCTTCCTCCAGAGTGGCCTCTTTTTGTGAGCAGCCTTGTCCAAGGAGCTGCCTCGCCGGAGCAGCCCTTGTCCGGGGAGCAGCCTTTCTGGGGAGCAGCCCTGAGGAGCGACCTCATCAGCTGCGGCCTCGTCCTGGGAGTGGCCTTGTCCAGAGCGGCCTCATCCACAGAAAGGCCTTATCCAGAGCAGCCACGTTGGGAGCGGACTTGCCAGGGTCATCGTCGTCACCTTTTCGTAAGAGACAGCCCTGACCGGTCAGTTTGACTTTTGATGCTTGGCGTGAAATAAAGCTTTGTTTGATTTTTGCTTTAATCAATCTCATTCTTTGATCACGGACCCTAACATAGGCCTGCTCCCATGTTCTTGAAATCTGCTTTTTAAAAAATTCTAACTCTATCTAAAGCAAATTTAATTCTGTCACTAAGACATTCTGTCATTTACAAAGTGATGCTGAATCATGAATTAACTACAGATTAATTAAAAAAACAACAAAAGGACAAACTGGAGCCAGACCACTCAGGTCCACTGAAGCCGAAGAAGTAAGAAGCAGGCGTGATGCCCGGCGGTGACTAAACAGGAATTTTAGGCAAATCACAACACTGCTGAGTCGGAATTTTAGGTAGTGGAGATTCAAGAACAAATCAAGTAGACACTGCGAAATTTAAAAGGCAAAGGAACGGGATGCCTGGGTGGCTCAGTGGGTTAAAAGGCAAAGGAACATTGACAGGTATTGGAAAGAAACCTCTTCCCAAAGAAAATACATCATAAAATGCCAGTGAAGCGATTCCATCAACTTGGTTCAGCCTCGGTTTACTCCTGACTTTCTACATCAACCACCGTTACTTACTCAAGCACTTACGGGCGCGACAGCTGCACAACACATGCCATGGCAGCTGTCGCAACTCAACTCGGGAGTCACTGCGCTTCTGGCTAACGCGCGCAGGCCAGGCGGGGAGTGGGAGTCCCGGCTTTCCATCTTCTCACCGGGTCACTAACTGGTCATCGTTCTGTTTCCCTTATGACACACGCAGAAACCTTTATTACATACAGACTAAGCACAGCCCGGGACACACTTGGGAGCAGTTGGTCTCTCCGGGGAAAGCGATGATCCGTGGTACCAGCTCCACAATTAAGAGTGGTGTGAGTAGAGCAAAACATCAGCCCCCATTCCCCACTCTTTGAAGGGAACCAATAGAACAATTCTGCGATTACATCAACAGCACTTCTACTTGTGATCAGTTATCAAAGAACGAAATGTGTCTCAGGTTTATGGCTCATTCTTCTGCCTTCCCCAAAGATTACTGAAATGCAGGGAAAGAACAAATGATACTCTGTAACAGGAGTGGGGAAAGTTTCCCCATAAAGGGTCAGATAAATATTTTAGGCTCTGCCGACCATGAGGCAAAATTGAGGGTAAGAGACAGGTACTTACACAAAGAAGAAAAAAAATCATTTTCAAAGGCGAAACTCAAATAAGAAATTGAGTAAATCTTTTTTGTTGTTTTTTTGTAATATAGGTCTAATAATGAGAAGCACAGAATTCTTTTTTGTTTGGGATAAACCCTTTGCTTAAGTGGGATTCAATGCTTCCCATCACCAAACTGATCTCTAAGTATTCTCAGGAGGCTGAGGGCCATGACTAGCCAACCCTTGCTCTAGAATACTGAGGCAAAAAGAATAGGATTTTGGAGCGCCTGGGTGGCTCAGTGGGTTAAAGCCTCTGCTTTCAGCTCAGGTCATGGTCCCAGGGTCCTGAGACTGAGCGTCGCATCGGGCTCTCTGCTCCGCGGGGAACCTGCTTCATCCTCTCTCTCTGCCTGCTTCTCTGTCTACTTGTGATCTCTGTCTGTCAAATAAAGTCTTAAAAAAAAAAAAAAAAGAATAGGATTTTATAGTCTGTCATTAAAGAAATATTTCTCCTTTTTTTTTTTTAAAAGATTTTATTTATTTATTTATTTGTCAGAGAGAGAGAGAGAGAGAGAGAGCAAGAGTGAGCACAAGCAGATAAAGTGGCAGGCAGAGGCAGAGGGAGAAGCAGGCTCCCTGCTGAGCAAGGAGCCCGATGTGGGACTCGATCCCAGGACGCTGGGATCATGACCTGAGCCGAAGGCAGCGGCTTAACCCACTGAGCCAACCAGGCGTCCCTTTTTTTTTTTTTTTTTAAATAAAACTGCAAATCTCAGAAGACAGATACTCCAAGTCCATTGGAAGGTGCAGTAGAAAGAACACTAGACTGGGTCAAAATACCTTAGGTCCTATTTGCCACACATTGTGTGACTTTGGGCAGATCACTTACCCTTACTCTCCTCTCATCCCTCAGTGCTTTCAGAACAATGCAAGTATCAGAGTGTTTTAATATAACCTGTTTTTCTCACAGACTGGACTGTTGGGAGCTCCACCAGACAGGGTCTGCCTCCCAATCTCTATATTATTTGCTTAATGAAATGGTGCTTAGAACAGAAGACTAAGTGCTTTCTGAAGTTTATCAATGTTCATATGCTAGTGAGATTTCATTTTAACATCTACTAACTCATTTAAAAACTGCTCACCTTGTTTTCCCTCTACACCAGAGCATTAATTCCTAACTCAGTTATAGTCTGACAAACTTTTCAGAATATACACAGATTCAGCTAGCAAACAGTGAAACAGTTTAGGGACTGTCACTCAGTAATTTTCAATCAATCAATCAATCAATCTATATATATATATGTGTGTGTGTGTGTGTATAAAGATTTTATTTACTTAGTTGAGATAGAACATGGGGCAGAGGGGAGAGGGAGAAGCACGCTCCCCACTGAGCAAGGAGGCCAATAAGGGGATCAATCCCAGGACCCTGGGATCATGACCTGAGCTTAAGGCAGACGCTTAACCGACCGAGCCACCCGTTGGTGAAAACAGTATTCTTTTAAAGGTCAGCATTTAGTAAGATTTAGTTACTACTTAGTAAGGTTTAGTTACTATTAAATTAGAAATCATGTTAAAGACAATGGACTTAAAAGTTAGGCCCACGTTCACTGACACGGAATCTAAACATTCCTTCTGTCAGAGGCTCCACAAGTAAAGAGTTCCCTGGTGAAGCGAGTGGGGACGGGGCTGAGCACTCCCTTGCTCTGCCGCTTCACAGTGTGCATTAGTGTGCTAGAGGCTCTGGGAGTCCCATGATGTACTCCCTCCTTTAGTCCAGAATTTCCCATATTTATCTACCCAGGGATTCCTTCTTCACCTAATACCTGTTATTCCACAGAAAGAGTGTTAAAGTTAGGCTATTTTATGTGATTCTAAATATTTAAATGTCTCAGCTTTCCCTAGTTAGTTTACTTTCACTAAACGGTCTGACTTATAATACCTGTAATTTTAATCTTGCTCTCAAGAACTTTCAGGATTCAAACCCTCATTTTTGAATTTTTCTCTTTATTACATGTTTCCCATTCAATGAAGTCCTAGCAGCAACTGCGCACCCCTCCCATGGTGACAGTTTTGCTCAAATGTCCACTGAGAAGAAGTTCTGTTGCTATAAACCAATGTTGCTTTTCTTGTGAGGCAGTTATAGGAAGCGCAGGCAAATGACAGATGTCAACCATGGTAAGTACACCTGGTGTTAGGCCATGCAGTCCATGGAGCTATCGTTCACTAACAATGGCTAATGTTAAACAAAAAGAGGACTAACAGCTGAATTACGTACCTCACTGCAAAATTAAGATCAAATGAAATAATGTATGTGAAAGTGCTTTATAACTCTAATCCTCATTACAAACAGGTAATAACAAATAAAAGACAATTACTTTCACAGAGGCCTTGCAATAACTAACTTTCAATCACTAATGATAATATTGTATTTAGGTTTTGTTTTTTGCCAAGCACCATGCTGGTGACTTTCACCTTAGTAACCATTTAATTGCTTTACTTTTCATTAACCCCCAGTTTATTACTTTCATTACGCTCTTTGGTTTGCTTATTTGAATACTATAAAAGCTTTCTGGTGACTCTGAAATGCTATTCACACAGCTGAATAAATTCAATTAAACATTTATTGGCAGGATCTTTTCTTCTTTGCTTCCTAAACAGATTTAAATATACCCCTCCTTTTAGCAAGATTTTATTTATTTATTTGAGAAAGAGAGAGGGAACTCAAACACGAGAAGAAGGGCAGAGGGAGAAACAGACTCCCCACTGAGCAGGGAGCTGATGCAGGGTTTGGGCTCCATCCCAGGACCCTGGGATCGTGACCCTAGCTGAAGGCAGATGCTTAATGTACTGAGCAACTCGGCTGTCCTGATTTAAATCCCTTTTAAAGAGTTTGCTGTTGGAGGTGTATTTGCTGCAAAGCTGGCTTCTGGAAAGTAGTTTCCCATTTCACTGACAGCCCCAACCTCCAGAACTCACTCCACCCAAGTCAGGAGCCCTCACTGTGGGACATGCTAATAATACCGTTACCAGCGCCTATGTGAACATGGTCAGTAAGCTGTAAGAGTCTGAATCACAAGGGAAGAGATCTGGGTTACAGACAGATTTGGAAGTTGTTATTACAGATAATTACTGAAGCCCCGAGAGCAGAAGAGAAAGAGGGCTGAAACATATTAATATTTAAAAGATGAACCAGGAGGAGGATGAAAAAGAAACAGAAGATGTTGCTAGAGCAGTGGTGTCCAGTAGAACTTTCTACAGTGATGGGAATGTTTTATATCTGCACTTCCTAATGCAATAGCTACCAGCCACATGTGGCTAATGAGCACTTGAGACATGCTTGGGGTGACTTTGAGGAACTGAATTTTTAATTTTTAAAAATACTCATTTAAACTCAAATAGCCACATGTGGCTACTACACTGGACAGTGAAGGGCTGAAAACAAGAGTGGTATCATGGAAATTAAGGAAAAGTATTTCAAAAGATGGGAATGATCAACATATGAAATGTAGAGAACGAGAAAGTAAGACTAGTTAGCAAGTATCAGGAGTTGAATTGTGTCCCCCCGGTGCAAATACTCATGTTAAAGTCCTCAACCTCCATACCTCAGAATGCGGCTTTAATTGGAAATAGGGTCACTAGAGAAGGATTAGTTAACATGAGCTCATACTGGAGTAGGGTGGGCCCTAATCCAGTACGACTGATGTCCTTATAAAAAAGGAAGAATGTGTACAGAGACACAAACACAGGGAGAAGGCCATGTAAACATAAAGGCAGAGATCAGGGCGATGCATGTACAAGCTAAGGAATACCAAAAACTGGGGAGCCTGCATGGCTCAGCTGGTTAACGTCTGTGTTCCGCTCAGGTCATGATCCCAGGGACTGGGCACTGGGCTCCGTGCTGAGCGGGGATTCTGCTTCTCCCTCTCTCTCTGCTCATTTTCCTCTGCTCACCACCCCACCCCCCATGCTCACATGCTCACTCAAATAAATAAAATCTTAAAAAAAAAAAAAAGGAATACCAAAAATGCCAGCAAACCCCCAGAAACTAGGAGAGGGGCCTGGAATAGATCCTTCCCTAGTGCTTTCAGAGGGAACACGGCCCTGCCAGCATCTTGATATCAGACTTGTAGTCTCCAGAACTGTGAGGCAGTAAGTTTCACTTGTTTAAGTTAGTTTGCGGTGGTTTGTTACTGCGGGCCAAGCAAAACCACCCAACACCATAAAGAAGTCTTTTGTACCTCCTCACTTGTCCATACTTAAATCTTTAAAAATATCGTTTACTGAAATCTTAATCTTCTAATGGATAGAAAATATAGCTGCAAGACTTTGGTTTTACACTAAATGTTAACAGTGTTTAACAGGAGTAATGAGCACTAACCCCGGGGTTACTATTCAGGTCGTCTAGGAGGACGGTGATGTAAACACCGCATTACAAAACAGCAGAGGAAACCTGAAACAGATGGTTCCCAGGAGCTCTAGGAGAGTTAGTTGGCTCACATCGCCTTCATCCTATGGTCCTAAACTGCATGTTTTAAGTACAATTATCATCAAAAAAACAACACTTACCTTTGGCTTCTAAACTTTCAAGAGTAGTCATTTTTTAATCAGTGAAAATGCACCTCAAAACTTCTACAAAAAGCCTAAAAATGAATACAATGAAAGAATTAATACCATATAAAGACATCCACTAAGTGCCTGTAAGTTAGAGGTTACAGTGTTCTGCTGGTTTCCGCACTTAGTGCACAGCGTTTCACATGCAATGTCACAGGTGACACCGCGAAGGCTGACAAAGGCCTCAAAACACTAGGGGCGGCTCGCTTTCCGGTTCGTTTCGCTGCCTCACCGGGAACGCGAGCAGACAGGGGTCCCGAATTTCGGCGGAGAAACTGCAGGGACGTCCCTGCAGGGCTTCGTGTCCCTGATAAGCAACAGGAACTAAAGTGATCACTTTCTCCGGGGACAGGAGCGACGCTAGTGTCCGCCACTGATTTGGTCACCGAATCAGAGAGGAGCTCCCGTTTGCGTTTAGACACACGGATACAAACACTCAGGATTCCCAAGAAATACAAGTTTTCAGAAAAGTGTGCGCGGTCTCCCAGCGCAGACGAGGCGTCCCCGGGGGCCGTGAGAAGGGAGGTCGCGCCGGGGCAGGGACCCCAACGCGCCGAGCTGTGCGTTCGGCCGCAAGTGGTTTCGCCGTAAGAGTAACCGATCTGACTCGGCACAGGGTCTTCGCGGACTACCCGCCTCCTCGTCCGGGGACAGGCCTCCGCGGGCGCCTGGGCAAAAGCAGGGAGCCCTGGCACGGCGCCCCGGGCGCACCGCCCCGTACCCGCCCCGCACCCGCACAGCGGGGTCTGCCCTCAGGCCCCAGGCCCGGGGAGGAGAGGGGAAGGGAGGGGAGCGGAGGGTGCGGAGCGGAGCAGAGGGGACGGAGGGAGAGGAGCGCCCGACGGCGCGGCCCGGCCTGTCAGCTCTGCTGAAGCCGAAGCTCCGGCCGGGTCTCCACAGACACCCCTGCCCTAAATCCACAGCCTCCGAGCACCAAACTGCAAGCCGGGCCGCGCGCCTTCCCCACACCCTCCGCCGTCACACCGGCGGCCTCGCGGACCCCTCGCCCCGTTCCTTACTCTTCCGAGCTGAGGGTCGCGAGCTCCGCGCCGGTCTGGCCTAGCCCACTCTCGGTCAGCCCAAGCCGCCCCGCCCCGGCCCTCCGGACTTCCGGCGCTCTTGGCTAACCACATCCTGTTCCCCGGGGTTCGTTTCCGGAATAGTTTTCCGAAAGAGAAGGGTAAATACGTTCTGTGGGGTCTCAAAACTCGGGCAACCCCGCACGCACGGTGGGAGGCGTCGCTGAGTGGCAGATGGGCAGACGCCGACGGAAAATAGAGACTGGAGCTCCGGCGGCCTGGGCGCTTAACTTCCGGGTCACTTGTCAAGCAACCCTAAGTGATGACGCCAGAAAGACCTGCGCAGTGTTCTGCCGCCCCGGGTGACGCCGTGGAGGGGCGGGGCCGGCCCGGTGGGCGGAGCTCCAAGTCATCCCAGCCATTAGGAACGAAGGGGCGGGGCGGTGGCGGCGCCGCACGTCCGGTAGTGGGCGGGGCTCTGTTGCCAGAGTAACTGGGCGTCCTCGGGAAGGCGGCGTCCGCCCGCGGCCGAGGTCCCTGCTGGCCTGCGCTGCGTGCCCGAGACGATGGTGAGTTCCAGGCGGGGCCGGAAGGACGGCTTCGGCGCCCTAGTGGCTCCGCGTCCCAGGTTCTGGGGCGGAGGGACGCTCGGAGGCACCCCGGTTTCTTCCACGTCCGCTCTAGCTTCTCCCTTGCAGGGGCTGGTTCCGCAGTTTCCTTCCCTCCCGGTGCCGTGCAGCGCCCTGAATGTCACTTCGGTCCTGCGGGGACCCTGGAGCCAAGGAGCGGGAGGTGTGGCGCGACCCCTGGCTCTGACACCCCGAGGCGAGCATTTTAAGTGTTTGTGTTTCATCGTCGCATTTTTCAAGTTCTCAGCGCCCCTCGCCGCGCCGAATCCGAGACGATGTGCGGTGCGTGCGCTGTGCCGACACCGGCCCGAATCTCCCTGGGTCGTGCGGCGGGTGCCCTCGCGGGGCGGGTGCCCTCGTGCGGCGGGTGCCCTGCTCCACACCCCGCCCCAGGGCCCTGAGGTAGGAGCTGCACTGGCATCAGTTCTCGTCTAGAGCTGATTACCTTATCGGCAGGTGCTTTTGAACAGGAGCGCCCTGACGAGCTTTTGGGAGAGCTTCTGGAACATTCCCTGGCTTCAGCCACACCCCCAGAAATTCGGAATCCGTAGGAATGGGGCTTGGCATTTGCATTTTAAACAAGCCTGTAGGTGATTTGAATTCACGCGCTTGTTTGAGAGCACCGGGTTCTAGTTAACTCACTGAACTGGCCAATCTTTCAGCCGCTTACCAGTAGCGGACGGGGGGATGGAAAGATGACTCTGGTCGGAGGTCAGAGCAACGGAGCCCCTCCCCGCCCTTCATTCTCCCTTGCTCCACGGCAATCCTTTCCTTAACCCCGTTGCCCCTGCGCGGTTCCTGTAGGGCGCTTTTCACACTTTCCAACCTCTGCCCCTTCCCCTCCTTCGTCCTCCCGACTAAGCAGATGTCGGTCTTCTTCCACCGCAGGCCCCCAGGCTACGCACCCGTATATACAACAACAGACCGGTGGTGAAGGCTAATCCAGCTTGCCTCTAGACCTCACGGCCTCCTACCCATTGCAGGACTGTTTGCTTCCGCTTATCTTCTTTCTTTCCGGTGCTTTCAGCCTTTCTCTCCTCTTCCTGCTTCCCAGTGTTCTGGTCCTGCATCTTGAGAAAATGAAATAAAACAAAGCACGCCCCTCATGCTGTGTTCATGCAGAGGTTGCCCAGTCCTCCATCTATCTGAACTGCCTCAAAGCACGTATTTTCACCGGCTTCCACGGCCCCTTTCCCATCCTCGGTTCTGTTATCCGACTTTCTCTTGAATGGCTTCGGTGAAGTTGCTCTTGTCTAAGTTTCTAATGGCTTTTTCAATTCCCATCCAGTAATTTCTTCTCAAAGTTTATCTACCTTTTCTGGGACAGCCGAAGTTCATGAGCATTCATTACCTCCCCCCTGCCCCGGCCTTTCCTGCTTTTCAAATGCCTTTCTCTGGGGCTCAGTCTTTAATATTTTCAGTAATCAGTGCCTTTGCCTGGGGTGATTTCATCCACACACATGAGTTTTACTAGTGCGGAAGCATTCGAGTCTAAATTTCGATTTTCATCTCACATCTGCTAGGGCTAACCTAGTTGCTTCTGGGACACCTCTCCCTCCTCACCCAAATACCTCTCCAAATGTGCCATGACCAAAACTGAACTTGCCATCATTCCACCTGGTTTCTCTAATTCCATCAAGTTAATTAATGATATCACTATAGTATAACCTATAGTATGGCTTTAGTATTATATAACTTTAATATTGTGTATTAAATATAGATAATCTAAACCAGAAACCAGAGTTGTTCTCTCTTCCTTTTCTGTGCCTCCCATATTCAAAGGGTCATTAAGTCCTGTTTTGGTTTAAGCTTTGTTTTTTGCCCAGACAGTTGCAGTATTTCTTTTTTTAAAAAAAATTTTTATTAACATATAATGTATTATTAGCCCCAGGGGCACAGGTGTATGAATTGTCAGGCTTACACACTTCACAGCACTCACCATAGCACATACTCTCCCCAATGTCCATCACCCAGCCACCCTCTCCCTCCCCCCTCCCCCCAGCAGCCTTCAGTTTGTTTTGTGAGATTAAGAGTCTCTTATGATTTGTCTCCCTCCCGATCCCATCTTGTTTCATTTTTTCCTTCCCTACCCTCCAAACCCCCCCACTTTGCCTCTCAAATTCCTCATACCAGGGAGATCATATGATAATTACCTTTCTCTGATTTATTTTGCTCAGCATAAAACCCTCTAGTTCTATCCATGTCCTTGCAAATGGCAAGATTTCATTTCTTTTGATGGCTGCATAGTATTCCATTGTATATATATACTACATCTTCTTTATCCATTTATCTGTTGATGGACATCTATGTTCGATCCATAGTTTGGCTATTGTGGGCATTGCTGCTATGAACATTGGGGTGTACATGCCCCTTCGGATCACTACATTTGTACCTTTAGGGTAAATACCCAGTAGTGCGATTGCTGGGTCATAGGGTAGCTCTATTTTCAACTTTTTGAGGAACCTCCATACTGGTTTCCAGAGTGGCTGCACCAGCTTGCATTCCCACTGACCATGTAGGAGGGTTCCCCTTTCTCCACATCCTCACCAACATCTGTTGTTTCCTGACTTGTTAATTTTAGCCATTCTGACTGGTGTGAGGTGGGATCTCACTGTGGTTTTGATTTGTATTTCCCTGATGCTGAGTGATGTGGAGCACTTTTTCATGTGTCTGTTGGCCGTTTGGATGTCTTCTTTGCAGAAATGTCTGTTCATGTTCTCTGCCCATTTCTTGATTGGATTATTTGTTCTTTGAGTGTTGAGTTTGATAAGTTCTTTATAGATTTTGGATACTAGCCCTTTATCTGATATGTCATTTACAAATATTTTCTCCCATTCTGTCACTTGTCTTTTGGTTTTGTTGACTCTCTCCTTTGCTGAGTTGCAGTATTTCTTGCCTGGACTTTTAACAGTATGGTATGGCAGTTCTTCAATCCATTATTTTCTCTGCCACAAGAAGGAATTTTTAGAAAATATTTTACTTATTTATTTGAGAGAGAGTGAGCACAAGTGAGGGGGGAGGGGCAAAGGGAGAGAGACGAGCAGACTTCTTCCCCTCTTCACAGGGAGCTTGATGTGGGGCTCCATCCCAGGACTCTGGAATCATGACCCGAGCAGAAAGGCAGACGCTTAACTGACTGAGCCACCCAGGCGCCCCAGAAGGAAATTTTAAAGACCCAAATATTTGAAGTCACTCACCTCTTTTAAATTCTAGAGTTTCCATACTCTACAGTGTAAAATTCAAAGTACCTGGGACGGCATACACGGCCCTCCATCATCCAGCACTGCTCAGTCTAGCTTCTTCCACGTCCCTCCGTTGCCAAGACATTCCTTTCAGCTGCTTGTCTTTTGCCGAACATTTTAAGCAACTTCGAACTGGTGGTATGAATGTCCCCTCTCCTTTGCACATGCTGTTCCTTCCACATGAGATAACACATATCTCCTTCTTGGCCAGCCTGATTCCTTCCGATCCTTCCATACCCAGGTTTGGTGTCTCTTCTGTGATGCCTTATGTCTCTACTTAAAGACAGTTGACTTTTTTCTTTTTTTTTTTGGTCACAATTTTACATGGTACACATCTCACTTGCCACACTCAGTTGGAATTATTTGTTTATGAGTTTGTCACTCTTACTGAACTGAACTGGTAGAGGGACCGATCTTTATTTTGGTCACTGCTATTGCCTACACCATAGTAGGCCGTCAGGTATTTGCTGAAAGAGAAAAGGAAAAAAAAAAAAAAAGAATGTGGTAAGTGCCCTGAGAGGTTACAGAGTGCTTGGGGGATATAGGAGGATGGAGTCTTCACTTTTCAGAGTCAGGCCATCGTTAAGCAAATGGAATAGAATTTCCATAGTGACAATTCAATGGCCTGAACAGTGGCACAGGGAGATGGAAATTGACGTTTGTGGAATACTGGTTTTCTTCCTGCTTGTCTTACATTCTTGTCATTCAGAATTCCCAACCACCCTAAGAGCAGTGAAGTCCTCTCCCTACCCTCTGCCCCGGCTGAAGTTGTGTGTGGTGGTTCTTTCAAATTGGGTGGTTAGTGAAGGCCCCTTTGAAGAACTGACTTCTGTATTGAGACCTGAATAAAGAAGTGCAGTGACCCGGGGGGAAGTGTATCAGGCAACATTAACAATAGGATCAAAGGCCCTGAGGCAGCAAAGTGGTTGTCATATTTCAGGAAGTGATCTTGTGATCTAATGTAAAAAAAAAAATAATAGAAATTCGGTGGAGGGGCAGGGTGGGGGCAGCAGCAGTGCGGGGGCAAGGGGCGGGAAGTACGGCAGAGAATAACGTGGCATGCAGTTAGGGAGGGAGGCAGAGGCCGGCCCGCGTGCGTGTACGATAGCATGGTTGCTCAGAGTAGGTTCTAACCCATTACTCAGTCATGAAATCAAGTTGTTGTGTGTAGCCAGCATTAAAAAAAGACATAAAGCGGACACCATATTCATTGTATATGCTAAGGATAACTTCCATGAAACTTTTCAGTGTGTGCCTCGTGTGTACTGGATTATGATCCAAAATGCATTCCTTCCTGTCAGTCATGGTCCACAAAGCTCCAGATAGAGTGTACTTTGAACAGTATATACTTGAAGCAAAATCGTTGATCTCAAGGAGCACAGATTTCTTATTCCTCGTTTGACCTAGTGACAATCTTCCTGTGTGGCAGAAGAAGCTCTGAATTTAATGAGAGCCTGAAATTGACTAGAGCAGAATTTTCAAGTTTCTTTCTGCATCCAGATCTCTCTTCGATGTCAGTTGCTGTCCTTTACGCGAAAGGAGAGGCATTTTCGTTCGTGGGGAGAAAGGAGGGAAAAATGAAACAAGATGGTATGGGGAGGGAGACAAACCATGAGAGACTCTTAATCTCACAAAGCAAACTGATGGTTGCTGGGGGGTGGGGAGGATGAATAGGGTGGCTGGGTGATGGACACTGGGGAGGGTGTGTGCTATGGTGAGTGCTGTGAATTGTATAAGCCTGATGATTCACAGACCTGTACCCCTGGGGCAAATAATACATTATATGTTAATAAAAAAGAATAAATAAAAAAAAAGAAAGAAAGGAAACCAGGGAGAAATTGGTGTCCTTTCTCTGTGTTCAGTCTCACCTCTGGCATGTGTATTGTATGAAAGGCTGATGGTTTCTTTCCCTGAGCCAAAGGTGGAATTTGTTTGCTCTGCTGGTGTGCCTCCCTGACCACTGCAGTTACGTTATCTGGTCAGCTTCTGTCTGCATCTGGTTTGTTAACAGCTGTAGCTTACAGCACCATAATTAGTTCCTGATGACAAATTCTAGACCTGCCTCTGTCTTGCAGAGACAGGCCAATGTAGTTTAGTGTATCTCACATACCTGTTGTTTAAGATAAAGAATGTGCTAGAGTCATCAATTGATTTATTTTTGTGCATAAAGAGAGGAGATAATTCCAAGGCTCTTTTGGCTACCAAAGAGATAGGAATGTTCTATATTTTCTAAAATAGAACATTGGTTTGAATGCCGTTAACAAAGATGATCTGTTAGTATAACGTAAGGCCTTCAAAGATTATCCGCTATGTTCCGCAAGAAATAGACTAAACAAAGATCTTGAAGTTTTTGGTTTGAAAGAGACTTCAAAGAGAGTTTCGTGATGGCTAAAACAGGATTTTATTGCATTAAATGTTTTTCAGTTTCCAGCTTTATAAACTTTCTTTTAAATAGGCTTACCGTTTTTATCTTTGGCATGCACTTCTTAGCTCTCCAGGATCCCTTTTGTTACTGGGAGTGCTAACTTGGAAGGACGGTAGCTCCAAGCCCCAGGCAGGATTTCATTTGTGGGAACTGAATCAAAGTGCAGCGCCTAATATAGATTCCTGAAACCACAGAAACAGTTTTTCCCACTAAGCGATTTTATTACAAATGCAGTTTGGAGCTGGTTACTTTCTTCTTTCATAGGAACCGGTAGTATTTGCAAAAGTAAATAGCAGTGGGTTAATAGAATGCCCTTATTTTCCTCACAGGTAGCTCTTTTATCTTTTTCTGTCCTTTTTCTGCCTTTTAATTCCTCTTCTTTCTTTTTTCCCCAGCTTTATCGGGATGTAATTGACAAGCAGTACTGTGTAAGTTTAAGGTGTATAAGGTATTGATTTAATAATGTATATTGCAAACTGATTACTTCCTTAGCATTAAGCCTACACCTGTGTCGCATCACATAATCACCATTGCTTTTTTTGCGATGAGAACGTCTAAGATCTACTCTTAACTCCCAAGTACTTAACGCGACAGTGTTAAGTGTCATGACGGTGCTGTGCGTTTGAGTCCCCAGAACTTTGGCACTTCTAACTGGACATTTTTACCCTTTGACTGACATCACCCCAGTCCCTGGTAACCTCCGTTCTACTCTCTGTTTCTGAGTTTGGCTTTTTTAGATTCTCTGAACAAGTGAAATCATACAGTGTTTGTCTCTGACTTACTTCAGTTAGTGTAATGGCCTCAGAGTCCATCCCTGTGGTCACAAGTGGCAGAATTTCCTTCTTTCTCGTGGCTGGAGAATATTCCAGTGTACGTACACCACATTTTCCTTATGCATTCATCCATCGACGGACACTAGGTCATTTTGATATTTTGGCTCTTGTGAATAATGCTGCATTGAGCATGGGGGGGTGATCTGTCTTTTGGAGTTGGTGTTTTCATGTTTTTCTGATAAATACACAGATGTGGGATGACTGGATCATATGGTAGGACTATTTGTGAAATAGTGCTAGGACCCTGCATGTAGTTTTCCACAGTGGCTGCATTTTACATTCCCACCAGCACTGCGTGGGGTTCCTTTTCTCCATAGCCTCCCCAACACTGGCTGCCCCTTGTCTTTTTTTTTTTTTTTAATTTATTTTTTAAATTTAATTTCAGTGTACCAGAATTCATTGTTTATGCACCACACCCAGTTCTCCATGCAATACGTGCCCTCTATATTACCCACCACCAGGCTCCCCCAACCTCCCACCCACCGCCCCTTCAGAACCCTCAGATTGTTTTTCAGAGTTCCATAGTCTCTCATGGTTCACCTCCCCTTCCAATTACCCTCAACTCCCTTCTTCTCCCCATTTCCCCATGTCCTCCGTGTTATTCCTTATGCTCCACAAATAAGTGAAACCGTATGACTCTCTCTGCTTGACTTATTTCACTCAGCATAATCTCTTCCAGTCCCGTCCATGTTGCTACAAAAGTTGGGTGTTCATCCTTTCTGATGGAGGCATCATACTCCATAGTGTATATGGACCACATCTTCCTTATCCATTCGTCCGTTGAAGGGCATCTTGGTTCCTTCCACAGTTTGGCGACCGTGGCCATTGCTGCTATAAACATTGGGGTACAGATGGCCCTTCTTTTCACTCCATCTGTATCTTTGGGGTAAATACCCAGTAGTGCAATTGCAGGGTCATAAAATTTCTGTGGAATCAGAAGAGACCCCGAATTGCTAAGGAAATATTGAAAAAGAAAAACAGAACTGGGAGCATCATGTTTTCTGATTTCAAGCTTTACTATAAAGCTGTGATCACCGAGACAGCATGGTACTGGCATAAAAACATAGACCAGTGGAACAGAGTAGAGAGCCCAGATATGGACCCTCAACTCTATGGTCAAATAATCTTCGACAAATCAGGAAAAAATATACAGTGGAAAAAAGAGAGTCTCTTCAATAAATGGTGCTGGGAAAACTGGACAGCTATATGTAGAAGAATGAAACTCGACCATTCTCTTACACCGTACACAAAGATAAACTCAAAATGGATAAAAGACTTCAATGTGAGACAGGAATCCATCAAAATCCTAGAGGAGAACATAGGCAGTAACCTCTTCACATCGGCCACAGCAACTTCTTTCAAGACATGTCTCCAAAGGCAAAGGAAACAAAAGCAAAAATGAACTTTTGGGACTTCATCAAGATCAAAAGCTTCTGCACAGCAAAGGAAACAGTCAACAAAACAAAGAGGCAACCCACAGAATGGGAGAAGATATTTGCAAATGACAGTACAGACAAAAGATTGATATCCAGGATCTATAAAGAACTTCTCAAACGCAACACACACAAAACAGATAATCATGTCAAAAAATGGGCAGAAGACATGAACAGACACTTCTCCAATGAAGACATACAAATGGCTACCAGACACATGAAAAAATGTTCATCATCATTAGCCATCAGGGAGATTCAAATTAAAACCACATTGAGATACCACCTTCCACCAGTTAGAATGGCCAAAATTAGCAAGACAGGAAACAATGTGTGTTGGAGAGGGTGTGGAGAAAGGGGACCCCTCTTACACTGTTGGTGGGAATGCAAGTTGGTGCAGCCACTTTGGAGAACAGTGTGGAGATTCCTTAAGAAATTAAAAATAGAGCTTCTCTATGACCCTGCAATTGCCCCTTGTCTTTTTAGCCCAGCTGTTCTAACCGGTGTCAGGTGACAGCTGTGCTGCTTTTGATTTATGTTCCCCTTCTGGTTAGTGATGCCGAGCACCTTTTCATGTGCTTGTCCGCCATCTGTAGGTTTTCTTTGGGAACAGTCTGTTCGGATCTTCTGCCCAACTTCTTACTCCTATTCATGTAACTGTTACTCAGGTGTGTGTATATGTAATGTAGATGTTAATCCCTCCTTAGATACACAGTTTGTAAATATTTTCTCCCATTCTGAGGATTACGTTATCATTTTGTTTAATGTTCCTTTAACTGTGCAGAAGCTTTTTAGTTTGTTGTAGTCCCACTTACTGATTTTTGCTTTTTTGTGTGTGTTTTTGGTGTCCTAGCCAAAGAACTGCTTCCCAGACCAGTGTCAAGGAGCTTTCCCCCTATGTTTCCTTCTAGAAGTTTTATGGTTGCAAATCTTACATTTAAGTCTTTAATGCATTTCAAGTTAGGTGTCGTGAGTGGTGTGAGAAGTCCAGTTTCATCCTTCATCCACTCTTTCTCGGTCACCAAGTATCCGTCGGTTCGAACGAGTATTTATTGAGTGCTTTTGTGTGCCGTGCACTGGCTCTGCAGTGAGTAACAAGATTGCCCTCCCTCTGTGCCCATAAAATAGAGCCCAGATTTCTTAATTGGCATTGGAGACCTTCTCTGGTCCCTACTTACCTTGTGCACCCCATGGAACTTATTGAGAAAAAAGTGGAAGATATATTACAAGGGTAAGTTGGGTTCTAAAGGAAAGATTACAAGGTGAGGTAGAAATGCATAAAAAAAGAGTGGTCTGACCTAGCCAGGGTGATCAGGGAAAGCCTCCTTGATGGTTTAACCTTTAAATTCCCTTTTTCCTTAGTGGAGGAGACATACAATATATTCAAGACATAAATGAATGAAGCCATGAAACAATGGGTAACCTCTTTGGTGCCAAATGATGTAAGGAAAATTAAACTTAGTAATGTTATAGTGGCTAGTTCCAAGAGGAGGTAGCTAGAGGACCTTTATGGGGGACAATTAGAGAGGGTCCTCTTGAGGATGTGGCTTTTAAATTGAAATCTCAGAAAAAGGGAGCAGGCCAGGTGGAGATCAGGGGAAGTTCATTCTGAGCCAACAATAGCCAAATGCAGAGGCTCATTCGGGGCATGGCAGGGGGCCAGTGGGGACGGGTTCTGGGGAAGGTGAGGCGGGCATGAAGACTGAGATGCTAAGGCAGGCGGGAACCAGGGGATACTGAGGCTTATGCAACTTGGGAAGGATTTTAGATTTCATTCTAAATGTACTGGGATAATGCCTCTAATACTTTTTTCCTATTCTGTCAAAATATTTTATTTTCCTTGGATCTGCCTTATTTAAACCTTAACTGTATTAGTTTGGTCTTTCAGTGACAGTTTTCATCCTATCTGTAATATTTATGATCTTATAAACTTTGGAAAATATCTCTCTGTGCAGATCTTATGTTTGAAGATCAAACACTCCTGATTTCTCCCTTTATAATTGCTTTTAAATAATTTAATTGCTTGTCGGTTCTGGCTCTGTTGGTTAAGTGTCTGTCAGAGTCTTGATTTCTGCTCAGGTCATGATCTCAGGGTCTTGGGATGGAGCCTGTGTCAGGCTCTGTGCTCAGCGGGGAGCCGGCTGAAGAGCATCTCTTCCTGTCTCGCTGCTCCTCCCTGCCCTTGCACCTCCTCTCTCTCTCTCTCTCTACATAATCTTAAAAAAATAATTGAAATGCCTTTTTCTGGACCGTTTGTTTCCATAGTGTCATCTCTAAGGTGTGGTAGGCGAAGTGGGTGACATCATCGTGTCTCCATGGATACTACGTTTTCTGCTGTGATGTCATCTGTTGTCTTTCTGGATGGAGCGTAAGATCGGAGTAACTCGTTCTCCAGAAATCTCTCCAATAGTTCTATTAACCTTAGATCCACTTTCTTGGAAAATCTGTTTAAACTACTTCACTTCTAAAAGCTGTTGATATTTTAAGACTTTCTACTTATTAGATGTGAGAAATTGTAGCTATTAAAATGTACTGCTCAGTTCAAGTTTATTTTCTGGTACTAGGCACTTTGTCTAATTAAGTTGCTATTGTTACTCTCCTGACTCATCTTATGTACTGTGCCTTCTTTGTAGTGCTTTATTCTTTAAAATTTATTTCCATATGCATGCAGAATGGCTCCAGAATTCTGATATATGTAAATTTAAATTTCATCTTCTACTTTCTGTGGTTCTAATACAAGTTACATAATGCATACGCTATATACATTTTATATCTTGTCAAAAATATATCATTGATACGTTTGTTGTGACATATACATAGTATATAAATAAAATACATATAGCATATATATATATTTAACTTGAATATATATATATCCAATATTTAACTTTTTATACTGTAGAAACAATCATTTTTGGAGATTAGCAAATATGTAGAAAACATATAATTAAACTCATCTGTAATGTCACTGTATACAATTTGTTAGTATTTTAGTATAATATTCTAGTCAGACACACATACCTACATACATAGGTGTATATACATATGTATATGTATATATCTTTGAAAGTGTGATCCTACTGTATATATTGTTTATAAATCTCTCTTTTTCACTTAATAGATCTTAGACAATTTTCCAGATCAATTTTAGGACCAACATTTTGTTCTTTCACTTACTTTGGTATAACCAATCTGTTTATTTACTTGGTCTTTTTTTTTTTTTAAGATTTTATTTATTTATTTGATAGAGATCATAAGTAGGCAAAGAGGCAGGCAGAGAGAGAGAGGGGGAAGCAGGCTCCCTGCTGAGCAGAGAGCCCGATGCTAGGCTCAATCCCAGGACCTGAGATCATGACCTGAGCTGAAGGCAGAGGCCTCAACCCACTGAGCCACCCAGGCGCCCTTTACTTGGTCTTTTAACACCATAATTAATATATTTTTACAGGCATAGCTTTACATACGTCCATAATTATTTCCTTAGAATAAATTGGAAATGGGGCTCCTGGGTGGTTCGGTTGGTTAAGCGTCTGCCTTCCACTCAGGTCATGATCTCTGGGTCCTGAGATGGAGCCCCATGTCAGGCTCCTGGCTCATTGGGGAGCCTGCCTCTCCCTCTCCCTCTTTCACTCTCCCTGCTCATGCTCTCTCTCTTTCTCTCTCTGTCTCAAACGAATAAATAAAATCTTAAAGAGAAAAGAATAAATTAGAAATAGAGTAACTGGGTGAGAGAGGCCATGTGCATTTCTGAGGTTTTCATGATATGCCTCACCAATTACCTCCAGAAAGTTCTACCATTTGTCCCCTGCTAGCAGTGTGCCGTGGTGCCTGCTCCTTCTAAGCTCTAACCTGGTATTGCTATAAATTTCTTACATGGGGGCGCCTGGGTGGCTCAGTGGGTTAAAGCCTCCACCTTTGGCTCAGGTCATGATCCCAGGGTCCTGGGATCGAGCCCTGAATCGGGCTCTTTGCTCAGCAGGGAGCCTGCTTCCTCATCTCTCTCTGCCTGCCTTCCTGCCTGCTTGTGCTCTCTGTCTGCCAAATAAATAAATAAAATCTTTAAAAAAAAAATTCTTACATGGATTGGACAATGGATTTGAACTTTTAATAAAAATTTCACTTTTCTTACCCAATAATATATTGATTATAAATTACAATATGTTCTATAGATGGGAAACAGTTAATACTTACCTAAAGTATTTTCCTGTAATTATTGTTTGCCATTTTTCATAAATTGTTAGGATTCTAAATTTATTACCAGTGTATACTGAGGAAGATGGAGGTAACCTTTTCTAAACTACTATTCACAGCTGGATTATCCAGTCCTTTCTGGTTACTTATACTGAAGAAGCAGCCTGTTGTAGGACAAAGGAATGGGTGTAGAGCTAGAAACCCCCAAATTTTCTTTCCTACTGCAGTCTTGGCTTCAGCATATATTTACTGTGTGACTTGTAATCCTTCTGGGCAGTTGTTTTCCCTTTCATAAAATCAGAATGATAATTTCTGTTCAGAGTAGCTTGAAGCATTTTTGTGAGAAAGTATTTTTGTGTATGAAAGTAATTTATAAACTGAAATGTACTCTGTGTATGAGCTGTAGTACTCTCATAGTAAGCAGAGTGCTGTCTAATGGAACAAGCTGGGGGAAAATGGAAATCTAAAATCTAAAACAAATTTTAGAAATATTTGAGGTTAGTGGTGTTCTTGTCCAACTTTGTGGCTATTTAAAAATTTCCTCTTATATATTAAGTTTCTTGTCACTTGTGTTAGAGTCATTTTCCTGCTGGAAACAATCAAGGGTCAGGGAAAAGGGTGGGAAAGACGGGAGATGGCAGGAACAGTACTTGAGACAGGTTCAGTAACTCTCCTACACTTTTGGGAAGGGAATAGCTCAATGTGATCTCTATTTAGTGAGTATTAGATATGAGATCCATGAATTTCTACTCAGTTTAAATAGATTAAGTGGGAACATTGGCTTTTATTTGTGGTAGTTGAGATTTTATTATTCCATAATTTGATTGTGAAAAGTACAAGGAGTCCATTCAGGCCTAATCTGTTTTTTGCTACATAAGCCTAGAAAATACGGCTTTGGAAGAACTGAAAACCTCTCGTCTAGCAGCAAGGGCAAGTCTCTCATTAGGTTAAGTCATCTTCCTCTTTTTTTTTTTTTTTAAAGATTTTTTTAATTTATTTGACAGAGAGATCACAAGCAGGCAGAGAGAGAGGAGGAAGCAGGCAGAGAGAGAGGAGGAAGCAGGCTCCCCTAGAGAGCAGAGAGCCCGATGCGGGGCTCGATCCCAGGACTCTGAGATCACGACCTGAGCCGAAGGCAGCGGCTTAACCCACTGAGCCACCCAGGCGCCCCAGTCATCTTCCTCTTTAACTTGTTGTATGTGCCCAGTCTCGGAAAGGCGAGGGTTTGTATGCTGTAGGTATCTGAATAGTTTTCGTGGTTAAACAGCTTTAAAATTTCTATCCAAAGGGAGTATGGCTCCAAAAATATGGTCACTAACCACCCCCTCCCCCAGCATTTTCATTTATCATCTAATGCTGTCCTTAAGATTTTATCTTGTTTCCCAGGACACACACAGGTTGAGCTGTGCGGTAATCACGCTGGCAGTAGGAACAGTATCCGTTCCTAGATACTGTTGTGCAGTGTTGGTGGTCAGTAGTAACAGTATCCGTTCCTAGACACCGTTGCGCTTGAATGAGACAAAGTGCTTCGCCTGGGGCTGTGCACAGTGGAAGCCCCGAGTGCAAGCTGTCGCCGCTGCGGCCCCTGTGCCAGCGGGTGTCAGGTGCAGGCATGCTGCTGCGGAGGGCGGAGGGCAGAGGGCAGGGGGCAGGCCGGTCCTGTGGAGGGGCTCGTGCAGGGCGCGAGGAGGTCACTGTACCGCAGGCTCTGGGGTACTTTGTATTCATTGGGTTTCAGGTTTACTTGGACTCGGGAATACACAGACATGTGAAATGAAGCTCCGCAACCTCCTACGCCCAGTGACTCCTACAGTTCGCGGAAGGCGCGTGGAGACCGGAGCGAACCGTGTCCCGGCGGTTTGCTGTTCGGGGTTCGCCGGCGCCCTGGGAAGGAGGTGCCTCGCGCAGGCCCTTTCTCTTGCCTTTACACACGCTGCTTCTGCACCCGAAGTCCGTGCGGGGCGAGTCCTGCCGGGCGGGGACATCCACGTTGTGACTCTCCCGAAGTGCCTGAGGCGTCTTACGAACACGATTTTTAAGCAGATTCTTTTTGATTTGCCTTTTCGAGACACGTGTGTGTAAAAGGTTCACATCCGTTCCTGCACACTTGCCCCCGCTCCACCCGCGCGGTTTGCGCACAGGCTCCCCGCTGGGCGCCTGGGGGTGGGGAGGAGGGAGGGAGGGGCCCTGTCCCCGCGCTCTTGAGCCGCCCCGGGCCTTGTCCCTGTGCTCTTGAGCCGCCCCCGGCCTCGCCGTAGCGCCTGACCAAGTGCAGCATCGACGTCCCCCGACGTCTCCCCGCCTGGCAAGGCCGTGGCGGTCCCCGGCGAGGTCCCTGGAGAAGTCGCGGTGTCCCGCGGAGACAGCTGTTGCGCATCTGGAGAAGAGAGCCGGTCCCCGTGCGCAGCGGAGTGGCGGGTGTCGGGGAGAACAGGGCTGAAGGGAAGGGAAGTTAACCCCCCACAGAGTCCCCCACCAGTCACTTGGTGGGGACCGGCTGGAACCGGTTTCAGCCCCAGAGAAGACGGAGAACACCAGGCTTTCCTCCCCGCGGGCGCGCTCGGCTCCGTCCGTCCTTCCGCGGTGGTCCGTGAGTCCGGCCGGCCCTGTGCGGACTGTCCTCGCACCCGGGGTGGCAAGGAGCGGCCGAGCCCTGCCCTGAGGAGCCGGGACGCCGGGGAGGGGACATGTGCTGCGGCGTCGGGTACCGGTAAGCGCTGTGACAAAATGCCGCTTCGGGTACACAGTGAAGGAAGCTAGAGGGGCTTGGTGCGCGGCTGGGTGGAGGGGACGCCTCTCCGGACTGAGACCCCGGTGGCGTCGGGTGGCACAGGGCGAGCCCAGCAGCGCCAGCAGGAAGCTGTCCAGCAGAGGGGACAGCAGGTGTCAGGAGCCTTTGGCCGGAGCCTGCTCGTTTGTCCAGGGACCAACAAGGCCAGCCTGATGGAGCTGGTGGGTGGCGGGTGGCTGGAACGTGGTCGAGGGACAGCTCCAGGCCAGATCACACAGGCCCCCTGGGCTGCGAGTTCGTCAAGCCTCAGAGCTGGGAGGGGTTTGAGAGACCCCATTTCTGCCGCTGAGCTTGTGACCTGCTCGCAGCCGTGGCCGCGGGCTGACCCCCGAACCAGCGCCGAGTGTCAGCAGGTGGCACGTCCCAGGGTAAGACCGGTGCATAGAACTTTTTTGTCATTTGGGGGTATATGTGCGTGTATCGGTTCTAATGGAAAATGTGGTTCCTGCTCTGAGTTCCGGTGAACACAAAGTGTGAGTCGCTGACCGAGTCTCACCCGAGCTGTAGCGACTCAGTGGGAAGAACTCAGAGGCTCTTGGTGGCTTCCTTGGCGCGGTGCCACCCTATGGCCCGGTGCCCCCGAGTCAGTGCGGTGTGTGTGGGTCTGGATCTGGGGTGACCCGCTCCACTGTCTAGTTTCTGAGTGAAGGGAAGGAATTAAAAGCTGTATTTCGTCAGTAGCACATTAGGAAGGACCCACTTCAGTTCTGTTCTATGATCCTCTTTTATACTCCTACTTTCCTTTCTCTGTTTGCTTGAATACCCTCTTATTTCTTCAGGAAAGAAAGCTATCCAGAGGGGAGAGAGAGGGAGAGAAAGAAGTCCAGAAATGAGAGACAGACAGACATCCAAACTCCAGGATAGTAAAGAGAGAAACAAGGCCAAAAGCAAGAAAGTAGTAGTGACGTCTCTGTTCCTGCCTATCCCTCTTGCCACCTCCGCCCTCCCACCCCCCCAACCCCCACCACCTCCTGAAGGCCCTAGTCTCCAGGGAGCCGGTGCTGGTGGAGAATGGAGTCCGTCCAGTTCCGAAGACCCACACTGGGAATTCATTTCTGTAGCCTGTCTTCTGGTTCTGAGTGAGAACTCGGTAATGTGCTGGAGAGAGCGAGGTCCTGGGGATAGTTTCTCTCTTACACTCCGTACTCCTCCTAGGTCTGGTGCACAGATGCCCTGAGAAACGGTTTTCTTAAAAGACCATCTTGATCAGTACACTGAGTTGTCAAGACACTATTCTTATCTGTTAGAGCTAAACTCTTACACAAACAATAAATCTATAATCTTAAAGACATGTTTAGGCTCAAAAGAGACTTTATTTTGGAGGACTTGCAGGGGTAACTTGGTGAAATTTGATGAAAGCAATCTAAGGGTTAAAACTATAGCCAGAGCGTGGAAGCAACCTAGTGGTCCGACTGTAGGTGATGCGTAAAGAGAATGTGGTATATGTGCACATGGGCTCTGGCACGGCCAGAAGAAAGGGTGGGGTTGTGCCATTGGAGATGACATGGAGGGACCTAGAGAGTATTATACTGAGTGAGCTAAGTCAGACTGAGAAAGACGAATACTATAGGATTCCACTCATAAATGGAATCTTAAAAAAAAAACAAACCAAGAAAAAACAAAAACAAAAGCCCACAAAAAGCAGGATCAGGGCTGTCAACGCAGAGAACAAATTCGTTGCCAGAGAGGAGGGGATGGGAAATTGGGCAAAATGGGTGTAGAGGGAGAGGGAGATACGGTCCCCCAGTTAGGGAATGAATAACACAGGAATAAGGAGCAGAATGCAAGGAACGTAATGATGCTGTTAGCGATGTCGTGGGACAGATGGCAGGTATACTGTCATATAGCGTCATATATAAACTTGTCGGATCATATATAAACAGTCAGATAAGTTGTATACCTGAGACATGTAACATTTGCCAACTATACTCACACACACACACAAAATGTTTCTTTCGCCCCCCCCGCCGTAAACCCTTTTTTATTTCCCCGTAAACCCTTTTTTTGTGTGTCATGAGGCAGATATTCTTGAAATAGTTTAGCATGACTTTAAAAATCATTGTTTTTTAGTTGCTTAAAACCCTGTTACATAATTAATTAAATGTGGGAAAGCAAGTGAAGAGAATTCACTGAGTGTTACTCCTCTTCTCTAAGAGCGGCTGTCTGGACCTGACCATTTCTTCAGTGGCTGACAGGGAAAGCTCTAAACTTACTTGGGGCTGGTTGGGGAAATTATCAAAAAACAGCTCAGATTAGGTCCTTTTTTATGTGAGTGAGTAGAGACATTTCTCAAAGTGGGATGACTGGAGGGGATAAGAAAAGCCAAAAGAAACTTGTTAACTTATAAATCTGAATGGGAGATGAACTTTTCTCAGTCGTTAGTATCTCTAATCTGTCGACCGTCTACTGCCTATTAAGTTCTTGTCAGATGAGGGAGTAGTTTCAGGTTTAAAAACACAGGAGGCCAGGCTTGAACTGGTTTGGTCTGGAAGCCCATGTTCTTTGTTGTCAACTGCGTTTGGGGCCAAGATGTTTAAGATTTAGAATTGGTTTTAGTGGGCTGCCTGGGTGGAGCGGCTGCCTCCTGATGGCGCTCTGGTCCTGATCTCAGGGTCCTGGGACTGAGCCCTGCTGTCCAAGCAGCAGTGAGTCAGCTTGACAATTCTTTTTCTCCCTCTTTGTCTGCCCCTACCCTGCTCACTCACTTTCTTTCTCTAAAAATAAATAAGTCTTTAATAAGTCTTTAAACATTGTTTTAGTAATAATGTTTTTTTGGTAGCTTTAGAGAGAACTGAAGACTTACTCTTTTTTAGAAAGGAAGACTTTTAACTTACTTTTTGAAAACTCAATTTCTAGGTATATAGTGATAAAACATTTCTTTAGAAAGTCATAATTCATAATTCATATTTTGATACTTAATAGCCTCAGAAGAATTACTATGATTCGGTGTAGAACGGCCCTGTGGCCTGGCTGGATTGAAATCCACATTGAACGGCAGGTGGCGCTCTCCCACCGTCGGAAACAGTCTTTCCGGAAAAGCTCTCCTTTATGGATTTTTTTTTTTTAAACATATAATATCTTTTTATCCCCAGGGGTACAGGTCTGTGAATCGCCAGGTTTACACACTTCACAGCACTCACCATAGCACATACCCTCCCCAATGTCCATAATCCCACCCCCCCCAACCCCCCTCCCCCCATTAACCCTCAGTTTGTTTTGTGACTCTTAATCTCACAAAACAAACTGAG